>NC_090925.1:897612745-898237745 GCF_040938575.1 Ambystoma mexicanum
TATAATTACCCTGCATCTGGCTCACAATGTACGGTTGTACTTGTCCGAACTTTAATTAATTCTGGAGTATACTTTGTTCGCCCTGGGAATCCTTATCTGGTGTCTTCTCTACAATGTGCAGACCCTCCCTAAGTTCTTTTAACCTGGGCTGGGGCTCTGATCTGCTGCTTGAGCTCTGCACTGATCTTCACATTGTTATTTGAGGTTTGAATTCTTGTGAAACCTTAAGGCCTTTCGTGCACTTTAGAAACCTGAAACAGTTTCCATTTTAGAAAGGATGGCTCCTTCACTCTTGTTTTTGCTTTGTCATCCTGATTGAGACAGGTATGCCCATATGTGGGTCTGTGCCTGCTGCACCTAGAGACCCAAGCTACTCCTTGCTGATGAGCCCCAACAAGGCCAAAACATGTCTGGCGATGCTTGTGGTCTCATGCAGAAGGGATGTGACCTAGCAGTTAGGGATGGACTGCCCCTTTTGACGTGGGACCAAGCTTGATTTGCATATGGGCTTTCCCCTTCTGTAATCGATTGGCAGGCAAAGAACGATGGTGTGGAGGGCTGCCCAGAGAAATGCCAGAGGTTAAGATTCATTCTAAACCTTCCAGACATCACTCCTTGTTTGTGCTTCGTCACCCTGAGTGGGATGGGTATTCCCAGACGTGGGTGCCATGCCTGCTGGGCCTAGAGGCCCAAGCTACTCCTCATTGAGGAGGCCCAACAAGGCCAAAACATGTCTGGGGATGCTTGTTGTCTTGTGCAGAAGGGATGTGACCTAGCAGTTCAGACTGGACTGCCCATTTTGGGGTGGTACCAAGCCTGATTTTCGTTTGGTCTTTCCGTTCTGTAATGGCTTGGCAGGCGAAGAATTATGGTCTGGAGGTTTGTCCAGATCAATGGCAGAGGTTAAGATTCATTCTAAACCTTCCAGCCATCACTCCTTGTTTTTGCTTTGTCCCCCCTAGAGGGATGGGTATGCCCAGACGTGTGTCCGTGCCTGCTGGGCCTAGTGAACCATGCTATTCCTCACTGAGGAGGCCCAATAAGGCCAAAACGTGTCTGAGGATGCGTGTGGTCTTGTGCAGAAGGGATGTGACTTAGCAGTTTGGGCTGGAATGACCCTTTTGGGGTGGGACCAAGCCTGATTTGCATATGGTCTTTCCCCTTCTGTAATGGCTTGGCAGGCAAAGAACAGTGGTCTGGAGGGTTGCCCAGAGCAATTTCAGAGGTTAAGATTCATTCTAAACCTTCCAGCTATCATTCCTTGTTTTTGCTTTGTTTTCTTGTGAAACCTTGAGGCCTTTCGTTCAATTTAGAAACGTGATATAGCTTCCATTTTAGAAAAAATGGCTGTCCATTACTTCTTCCGTTTCTATGTTAGTGTGCTATACTCATGTGTCATTCGTGTTGGATTCAGCTTATTTATTGCTTATGTTATATTCTTCACGTCTTTATTTTTGCAAATGTTAATATTCTTCATGTATTAATGCATATTTGACCTAGTGCGTTTTCCACTTGTTGGGTGCACGTGTTCTTCATGTCTAGTGGTTGTGTGTGTGTGGTTCTATTGCCTGTTTGGTCATTCTCTGCATCTTTAACTCATATTGTGTGCATTATTTGCTGCACCTGCTTGGGATATGGGCGGGATGGACGCCTTAGTGAATAACGTTTCTCACCTGGGCGGTATTGAACCAGGGGAGGGGGGCATTAGCTTTAGATGACATATTCATCTGTCCCCCAACACTAGGAATTTAGCAATTGATGGAATGATATACATAAATCATTAGTTTTCAGGTTTTTCTGGGTCAGCACTAAGCTTTTTTAGGAGGGCTGTTATAATGACAGTATTTAAAGACATCAGGATATTGCCTGGTGTTAGTTTTGAGTTACAAAAATCGGTCGGTAGTTTTGCCAGGTATGTTTTGTTTTGCTTGATCAGAGTGCTTGGACATAGGTCAGATTGTTCAGCTGAGGCACTTAGTTTCTTAGCAATAGTGATCATCTCTTTGCTTGTGATGGAGTTAAACCCCATAAGCGTGAGCGGATAGCCCTCATTTATAGTGGCTGTTTCATTTGGTCATTGCTCGTAAGCAATGTTGATTTGAATGTTGGCAATTTTATCCTAAAAGGTCAATGCAAGAGAATTGGCCAGTTCCTCTGAGGGTGTGGTATTCATTTTAGGGTTTTTGTTTGTGGGTTATTTCATTGTAATTTTCAATAACATCTCAATTCTTATATTGTGCAGAAGTGACACCACTTTTTTTATTACAAAAGCTGAACATAGAAATCACTAAGACGCTAAACGGTATTGCCTGAAAGAATCAGAAAAGAATAAAATCCATAACCAAAAACAAAAACAAACGGTTTAATGACGACCGGCCCTCTCTTAACGGTCCTTAGTGAAAATATCTTTTTATAAAGATCTTTTCACTAAAAGACCAATTTGGAAAGACTGGTCTGTGCTCGCACAGAGCAGTCTCTGTAAATGAAACTGTAACGCCCCTGCCACCGACGAGTGCCAGGGGCTGACAGGCTGTGCAGGACCCGGTATTGGAGAGCAAGAATAACGGGTACGTGTGTGGGTGCGTGTCTTTTGGTGTGTATGTTGTGTGTATGTATTTGTTTTGGTTGGGGCGGGGGTGGGGGTTAGAGGATGGGGAAAGGGGGCTGGGACTGAAACCCCACGGGAGAGGGTGGGGGTGGGCTGGGGGGAACTTCTGGAGTTGAAATCCTGCGGGAGAGGATGGGGCGGGGGGAGTTTAAGGAACAATGGGCAGCTCGGGTGGTGAAAACCCAAGAATATCATTTTTTTTCAAACCCGCTTTTTAAAGGTCTCAAGAGAAAAAGACCTTTACAATGCTGTTTTTAAGATCAAAAGAAAATCAGGCATTGCAAATCAGTCTTTTTCTCTTGTGACCTTTAAAGTGAGGCCTTTTCACATAGAACCACCTTAACAAGAGAGGCCACAATTGATAACACGCATGAAGGACATCAATGTTACCTTATGACAAACTGGGTTACAAAATACATAGCAAGGACTACCATAGAACCACTGTAAGAAACACAAAATTATATTATCAAAACAGGATCTTTTCTGGTTATAAATCAGCCATGCATTGAACTGGAGGTGGTGGTACTTGTGGGTAGGCTTGTTAATCCAGTGTTTAAAACCCAGAATATTCATGGTTTGAACTAATAGTTTGGAAATTTGATGATCTGGTTGTGTAAGGCATAAGTAAATATTGATCGATATAAGCAATTTATTTGAGATGGCTTCTATACTAGCTAGCCAATAGCTATGACCATTCCTGGGCAAAGAGGAGCAGAGCTTGAAGGGTGGTAGTTCACAGTAAATGTCCTGGAGATGTTATTGTTGATATATCATTTTCACACTAATTATCAAAACTGTGAGAAGGAGGTATGTCCACCTGAAATATCCATAGTCTCTCTAGGTAGGCAAGAGCTACTCCTTTTCTTCAATTATTAGTTATATTTGACATTATTATTTTTTATCCAGGTGGTATTGCGGAGTCAGTGTCCCTCATTATGAGTGAGCCGGTCCAGAAATAAGGTGTCGGCAACAACGTTATAAGCACATTTTCCAGAACGGCTCACTCCGAATCTGCCAGTAGGGGCTGTGACCTGCCATAGTTCAGGCCCCTACCGGCAGATAATTCACTGTAGCACCAGCACAGTTATTAACCGTGCCAGTGCCTCAGTGTTTCCTTTCCCGTGGAGTCCTGGGAACTTACCGTTCTGCCACTACCCGTAATATCCACGGTATTACCGGGATATTGGGCGGTGGGAAATGGTAAACCGATGTTGCTGGTAGGCTGCCAGTACTACCGCCAGCCTACCAGCAACCTCTTAATGAGGGCCAATGACGATTTTGTAATTACCAGTGAACCATGTTTCTGTGATTTCTAGTGAGTCCAGATTGACCTCTTCTATTCATCGGCGGGTGTTGATTGCATAGCTAAGGTTACACTCGAATTTTGGGTGGTCATATGCGTAGCAGCCTTTCTGAGGTTGTATAAATTCCTCCTTGGACAGCGTTCTTGGTTGGTTGTTGGAATTGGTTTATTTGCAGAGTTGGTTTGTAAGTTCTTATTGTCCTTGAGGTTTGGTAGTCTGCCATCAAGGAGTACTAAGGTCACGTATTTATCCTGGAACATAATGGTTCCATCATGGTGTGTTTTTTTGGTCCATTTGTCTTTTTTGTGTGGTTAGATACTTGTGTCCCAGCGTAATCCTGCACTTATACTGGTTTCATTCAATTAATTGAAAAGATTTTTGGAATTAGAGATGGAGGTGATTGGTAAAAATGAGACTCTCATTGTATCATTCATTGCTTTGTGGCCCCAACGGAAGTCAGCATAAGGGGTGCATGGGCTATTTTGGAGGCTGATCAGATTTGGTACAAGACCTTAAGGGGCCTATTACAGTGTTTAAACGCAAGACAGACACAGATTAAATACAGTATCAATAAACAAGGCTTTAGGGGCAAGATTTGTTTTTTTAAATGCAAGAAAGGTGCAAGGCAATTGCACAAGCAATCATACAAGGCATTAGGGGGCAGATTGATCTTTACAACAGAGGTCAGATGCAGATGAAATACACCATCAATAATACTGGGACTTAAGGGCCTGATTCATTTTTTTGTAAATCTTTATTTATGATACATCACAGTCTACAGTGCAGAGAGAAAAAAAGAACAAATACCAAAACAATACAGAGGCTTACAATTGTATTCATTGACAAACATCAGTAGTACCGTAGAGAAAGGGGTCAATAGACCATTGCAGCGCCTCGCTGATTCAGGGACCAGTATACACATGGGTAGCACAGATGTAGGCTCTCGTAGTATAAGTACACCTGGTCCATGCTGGGGGTGGTCTCAAAGCAATTGATGAAACGGAGCCCATATGTCTTTCGGGACGGTGATTCAAGAGGGCTGACATGCAGTGAATTTACTCCATGTCATGACACCAGGTGAAGTCTGTCAGCCATTTCTGGGACGTTGGAGGTGTACAGGTATTCCGGTTTAACAGAATGCACAATTTGGCAATAACATGAATATAGACAGGTGTCTGTTGGAGAACCTGAGGAGCCCACCAATTGTCAAAACTGACAACGTAGGGGGTCCAGAATCATTATAGATACCATAGGAAGCACCTCACAGCAGTAGGGGTCTCCCACATTAGGTGCATAAAGTTAGCATTTTCCAAGTTGGATTTGGGGCATTCACCATTGGATGATGGGTTAAACCTCTTCTGGCACACAGTGGTTATGTATGCCTGGTGTCGTACCTTGTATTTTATTAACTTTCATTTGGTGTCAAGGAAAACTCTATGGGTGTAGGTGCACATGGCTGACCACATTAGTGTCCTCTATTTGCATATCATGGTCTCATTCCCATCTTGTTCTGCTTGTGGCACAGGATTAGGGTGAAAGGTCTTGCACCAGCTTGTAAAGCATGAGCAACCCTACGGCACCCGGCAGTGCTTACAATAAATTGCAGAAGGGCTGCCCTATGAGGTTCCTGGGGGGATATACGGGACCAAGCTATAAAGGCCATACAGATTCAGAAATATTGAAAGAGTGGATGGTAATTGTTACCAACTTTCTCAGTGAACATCTCCTTGGAGACGAATGTGCCCTCTGGGTATATATCGTACATGTATTTTATTCCAAGACGGAATCAAGATTCCACTATCGGTTTATGACATGTAGGTTTGAGTGCCCTGATACCCCAGAGACCCATTTCAGGTACATAAGGGAAAGGTACAATTACAAAGTCATGTAGTTTCCTCCAGGCATGGACAGTACTGGATACTGGGTCAAATGTGCAAGTGTCAGTTAAGACAGGTGAGATCATCATGGCCTGTATTGAGTGTGGGCAGACAGAAGTCCTCTCTATTCTGACATAGGGAAAGAATTGAACACTAGGCAACCAGTGGGCACCATATTGGCCCTGTGCCACCAGAACATAGAGCTCCAAGCTAGGGGCCAGAGTCCCCCGTGGGATAAAGGGCGAGAAATAATTTACCATTTTATTCTGGGAGTTTTCGGGTGCCAGGCTAACTGAATTAACAGCAAACATGGTTGTTTGAAGAACTTCCTGGCTGGCCACACCCATATGTTGGAAAAAAATGGACTTTTAGGGACTATAACCATTTTGGCTATATCTATTCTCCCATATGTAGATATTGGCAAGGAACACTATCTCAATAGGGGATTGTAAGTAGGCGGAGTAGTTATCTTGGAGGAACGTAATCAGATTTCTACTTTTCACAATATCCAAGAATTTAAATGATTGTAGCTCCCACTTGCAGTCCTCTATATCACAAGGCCTGGAAGTTATTAGTCAGGGAACAAGGATTGGACCAGTTCATACAGAGAACCAAGTATTCTCCATATTTATTTATTTATTAATAGTGTAAGTGGATGAAGGTTAATTTTCCGGGCTTTGAACTATATCAGAATACCATCTGCATAGAAGAATATAATTTCCCTCTGGCCACCCGTTGTGAGGCCCCTTTTTAAATGTAGCATCCTGATCCTAGTACCTAATGGCTCAATAGCAAATGCAACAGAAGGGAGACAGTGGAAATCCCTGTCTGGTTTCTCTGCCTAGCCTAAACCTGGGCAACTGCCTGAGAGTTTGACTCGAGCTGTGAGATTGGAGTATAGCAATTTCATGCATTGTAAGTAATAGCCCGCAATACCCACTTTCTTAAGAAGAGCGAAGAAAATCTCATAGGACAGAGATCTTTCAGCATCAAGAAGTGCTAATACTGGGTGGAATAGAAGACGAGACATGTGTCCGATGCAAAACTGAACCCGCCACTCAGGTGATACAGGCCTTCTGGGTGGAATGTGTTAACACAATCTCAGCCGCTCTGGGGACACCAATTCCCAGGGACCCCAAGATGGTACTATTGGGCATTGGGGGGGAAGTAGACCTGTCCAAATATGAGAAAATGTTCTTGGCAACTGCGTTGGGGGCGGGCAAAAGACTTATAGCGGCCAATTGGGGATCGGACGAACCATTGAGCCTGAATCGATGGAGTAATGAGCTGGACAGATGCGCAACCTTAGAGCGCCAAATCTATAATGCAAGGGGCTGCCCCCGCAAATTCGGAAAAATATGGGGTAAATGGCTAGATGCTCAATAAGCTCTGTGGGTGGGGGTGCACCGGTAGTGATGCTTGCCTTGTTTGCCTGCCGGGTCCTATTGTTGTCTTTTGGTCCTCGGCCCCACGGGCCCTGTTGATATGGACGATTGCCTTCAACATGTATACTGCTGATGTCTTATTCTTATACGTCTCTTATGTTCTGTTGTTTAAATTCAATAAACAGAGTTATTAAAAAAATAAAAAAAATAAAAAAAAAGAAGTGCTAATACTGCCTGCAACCTCAGACCAATTAGGGCCGTGGTCGCAAGCAATCTCCACAGATTCAGAACTGTAGAGTGCCCAGGAAGAAAGGCAGACTGGTATGGATGAATTAGCATGGACAGCTGTAGTAGCAGCCTGTCCGTGAGGACTTTAGCAAATATTTGTGTATCTAAGATTATCATTAATGGGCTGCTACACTCCTGCCTAACGCGACTAGCGGTATATACTTTTTCATCATGGCCTCTGCCAGAGGGCTCATCTGTAGCTTTCGAGTTGACATATGCACGTTGCAACCCGTGTTTTTATCCTCTTTGGGCCAGACGCTAGTGTTTTCTCCTCTCGAGCCATTACCCTCGGTTTGAAAGCTTCCCCTGCATTTCTCCCTTTCTGCACTGAGTCTTCTACCCATGCTGCTTCCTCTACTGTAGCTCTCTCACTACGCTACCTGTTTTCTATCTGAAGCCGGATCTGGTTCCTGACGGATTCCTTCGCTCTTCTGAGTTTCTGCTTTACTTTTGCTTCTGTTCTATGGGCTACCTCAGCTCTTTACCCTACTCCATTAAGGTATTGTTCATCCACCTTCGCTCTGAGGGTTCCAGTTGGACATACTACCTCCACAGAGCCTTTACAAGATCATCAGCGTTCCCCGTAGGAAGATCATCTACGAAACCTGGGGAATTCAAGATTTATCCTACATTGTGAAGACAGGTTTTTTTGTGCCTAAGGGCTTTCCTCCTATCTGGCTGCTCTGGGGAATCTGCCTCTTGCCTAGAGGGAACATACATCAGGTTTAGTGGCAGTTCCTACTCGACGGAAGCAACCCCCGACTCCACTTGAAAACAGCACCTCTCCATCATCGGTAGAAGATTCAGGTGAAGAGCAGGAGGGCACCCTTGGCACAATGTGATTATTACTTCCCCCATAGTCTCTGGCACCATTCCTCTCGGCAATGACTCCTGCAAAATTTCAGGAGGTGTGGGGCACAGAGTTCGGCCATCAAGCCATCAGATCCGGGTGCTTTGGAAGATGGAAGTTAAGAGATGGCTTTGAGAATATTGGCTATGGTTATTGGAAGATTTAGTGAATATGTGGTGTCCTTACTAAGTTTGCACATCGGGGTATTCCCTAAGTATTCAGTCCAGCTCAAGGGGTCACTGTTTTTTTTTTAATTTGTAGAAGAATTCGTAGAAGAGAACCGCACAGGCGCTAGTAGGTTTCAGACCAATGAGAGGAACGGAATCAGCACTCCTCTCAATATGGAATAACCTAAAAGCAAAAGCAGATTCAGACAACAGTACTGCTGTGATACTTCTAGACCTCTCTGCGGCATTCAACACATTTAACCACGACAACCTCATCACGAGATTGGAATAACTTTGAATCACTGACCGCACACTACTGTGGATCAAATACTTCTTAACAAACAGAACAAAGAACATATGGATGAAACCTTTCAAATCCAACCCAAGAGAATCCTCAGGCGGAGTATCACAAGGATCATCCTTCTCCCCGTTATTATTCAACATCTACCTGTCTCAACTAATTAAGATCATCAAAAGACTCGGCCTCACCTGCTACAACAACGCTGACGATACACAAATAGTCTACAAAATAAGTCCATAGGCGCCCCTCTGCGAGAACGAACACGGCCCATTGACCTGTTCTTTGGCAAGGTACCTGTCGAGAGTCTGCAGCCACACTTTAGCTCACTTTATCTTTCACAGATGGGAAATATCCATTTGCCTATCAGTCTTTGTCCCACCCACATGGGTAGTCCAGCACCGAAATGCTATGGCAATTCCCTTCTGAACAAGAGTACCAACAGCAACCCCATACACGTGTTTCATCCTTGTTGGGCCTCATCAGTGAGGTGGAGCTGTGCCTCTCTGAGCACAGTGAGCAAGGGTTCCATGTCTGGATGACCCTAGGAAACTTAGGGTGACTAAACCTAAGTCCCTTAAACAATCACAAAATAGTCCATAGGTGCCCCTCTGCGAGAACAAACACGGCCAATTGACCTCTTCTTTGGGAAGGTACTTGTCGAGAGTTTGCAGCTACACTTTAGCTCACTGTACCTTTCACAGATGGGAAATGTTGCATACCAGTCTGTTGTGTCGTGTTGTGTCAGCTCTTGCCCTAAGCAATGCTGTATGTAAAAGCCACCACATCACAAGTTCCTCCTCTGTCTAGGCAGGTGGTGTGCTGCTTCCACCCCAAGCACTCTACCACTAATGCCAATGTCTGAATCATCAGAAATACCCTGCAATGTTGGCACCATGCACCAAACACTACTCTCCTTCCCCCAAAGTGTGCTTATAATTTCAAAAGAGGTTCACATGCTCATGTCAATTATGGCACTAATTGAAACCTGGTGTGGGTGCACGATCAGTCAATGTGCCCAAATTCAACATATTCAAGCAAGATGGCGCTAGTCCTGGTAGACAAAGGGAAATATGTACGAAAAATGCAAAAGCCCTAGCATGGCTTTTTTAGCCTGCCTTCACATGAAATAGAGTTTATTCATTTCAAAGATGTTTGCAAACATAAACCATATTCTATTCAGCATTCATCACCACTTAATCACACATACAATAAATGCCTGAAAGCCCTGCCTAAAGAGAAATGCTGTAGCTTTCTATCAGCAACAGACATCCCCATCGCCCCTCTCTATAGGATTCCAACAACTGATGACGTGCCCTTGAAACAAGTTCTGCATATGGACATGCAAATCTGGCAACCCAAAATGCATTGCACAAATCTCTCAAAGGTATGAGAAACTCAGCAAAACCCTAATACAGTGGAAATTCCTGTGATTGAGGGTTCCGACAAACTTATTGACCATGGCTTACTAACAGGTCCCTCTTGTGTGCCCTGCCTGATGACTGCAGTGACAAGACACTTCTTATCTAGTCATTGTGTCTGATGGCTGGGCCTGGTGATGGGTTACAAGGGCATTGTGATTACATTAGGAATTCAAACCCAGACATGTGAATCTTTGTTCTCAGACTGAGAAACTGAGTATCTGCTGGTGGGCTGTGCTCTCCACAGGAAACATCATCCATCCGGCTGAGATGAAGGGGCCATGAGATGTCTGGATGCTGGTGCAGCATCACAAGGCCAAGTAGCCTGGATGGCAGGCCAGGGATGTGTCTGGGCTGCATTCTGTAGTGAGCATTAGTTGGTTTACTGTGTGACCTCTTGATAGACTATCTTTGAACTCCTTTGATTCACATTCCTGTCACTATGTACTGGTCTTGACCTCTGTTAGGAAGCAGAGTTGCAATGTTGAGCTAATACCTAAATATATGATATGATATGCTATGATAGGTTAGTTATAACGTGCTTAATACCCAGAGGTTTCTAAGTATGGACCCGTGGATCAAACCTGTGTCGCTCCCTGTCGTCTTGCTTCCAAGGCAAGCACGTTGCCCCTAGACTATCCCACCGAGACTATTCAGGTTTGTATGAGTTTGTCCAACTCATTCAAATCATACCTATAAGACTAATGCATTAGTTGCAGCATACAACTCCGCGGACGTGGGCATTCAGACAGACGTAGGCCTCAGAATTCCTGTTCATTCCCAAGAGGTAGAGGACCCTCGGCCGGTTTTTGAGATCAGGACCTACAGAATTGGGACTACGAACCCCCAGTGACCAGGAGCAGCAGAGCCTATTAATTAATTTGTCTTCTTATAGGCCCTCAGATGTTGAGATGACAGTCCTGGAAAAAGGGTTCGGTTTTGTCCCCACTGTTGCCTATGACCGTTTTGTATCTAGGGTCGAAATAGAGGAACTATTCAGGAAAATACACCTGAAACAGTTTTTTCATGACAATCCTTTTGAGGATGAAGAAAGGAATAGTGATCTTCACAATCAATCTTCTTTCTGTCCTCCGATCATGAGTCATAGCCCAGAATCCATAGTGTTTGAAAGAAGGGTGTTGGCAGATTTGGAAGAATTGGAACGTACCCATTCGTCATATGCCTTTCAAAATTGTTCGGCTGCACAGAGGAAAGCTTTCGAATCACTTAAAAATAATAAATCAATAGTAATTCGAAGTGCCGATAAAGGCGGTGCGCTCGTCCTTTTGAATCGGGAAGATTATGTGAGAGAATGCCTTCAACAACTTTCAGACACTACATTTTACAAACTTGTAGAACTAGACCCCACCGGACGTCTGAAAAGTTTGATATCCCACAAAGTTGAGAAAGCGAATGACAGACACTGGATAACTCGGAAGGAAGCGGAGTATCTAGTGAAAAAGGATCCTAGCGTTCCCCTGTTTTATATTCTGCCCAAAGTCCATAAGACACTATCAAACCCTCCGGGGAGACCGATAGTGTTGGGTATTAATTTAGTGTTGGAACCACTAGTGAAATTTGCTGACTCCTTTTTAAAAGGGTTTGTAAACAAAATGACCTTGTACGTTCAAGATTCAACGGCAGTGATTAATCTGATTGAGAATCTTCATTTTAATCCTTCTGAGGATATCCTAGTCACCATGGATATTATTTCAGTATATACAAACATTCCTCAGACTGCCACACTTGATGTTATTGAGGAGCTGTTACTGACTAAACGAAGTTCCAGTATGACACCCAAATCTTTCATCCTGTGGTGTACAGAACTTTCTCTTACTGAGAACTATTTTCAATTTGATGGCCGTTTTTATCAACAAGTCCATGGTACCGCCATGGGGTCGGCTTTGGCACCCTCACTGGCTAATCTCTATGTAGACTATGTAGAACATATGAGTGTTTACAGTGAAAACAATATCTTCAGAGATCATATCTCGTTGTGGCGAAGGTACATCGATGATGTGCTGTTGATATGGCATGGTGATGAAACAACTTTACTAGCCTTTTTTCAATGGATGAACGGGATTAATCCCTTCCTTAAATTCACTCTGAATTATCACAAGGATCAGATAGATTTTTTGGACCTGACTATCGTTTCCAATCCATCCACCAATTTACTGGGATTAAACCCATTCCATAAAACAACTGACCGTAACTCCCTTCTCAGATATGATAGCTTCCATCCCAAGGCCTTGAGGGACAATTTACCGTTTGGCCAATTTTTGCGGCTCAAGCGGAATAGTAGTGAGAAGGGTGTGTTTGTGTCTGAAGCATCTATATTGAGTCACAACTTGATCCAATGAGGCTATCCAAATAAGATTGTTAAAACATCTATGAAGAGAGCTTCTAATAACCACCGTGAAGCGTTATTGGAATATAGACCTAAACCCATTCCAACTAGATCTGACTCATTAGTTTTTGTTAGTACATTCAACCACCTATCTAATCAGGTGGTTAAGATCGTTAAGAAACATTGGCATATTTTAGCACAGGCGAAAGTAACTGTTGAGACTCCACGTTGTGCTTTTAAACATGGACGTAATGTCAAAGAACTGATCAGCAGGAATGATATCAGCAACAAGGTAGATACTCAGACCACTATAACCCAACAGTGGGGGATGCCTAAACTCAGAGGACATGCCCCGTGTGGAGCTTGTGTATGTTGTCCACTGACCAAACGTACTGCTGAGGTGGACATTGGTTTATCAAGACCATGGGAACAAAGAGGGTTCTCTAACTGCAACTCCAGTTTTGTTGTATATGCTATTTGGTGCCCCTGCCAGAAAATATACATTGGGAAAACAGAACGAAAAATCAAAACCTGCATTAATGAACACAGAAGTTGCATTAGATTGAGGAATTTAACAGCTCCTATGGTGGGTCACTTTATTATGCGTGACCATGATTGCGATGACCTGAGGTGGACAGTGCTTAAAAGGATTTCAGTTACCAACAGACCCTCTCTAGGGAGGAGACTAAACTATTTTTTTTGAGCAGGAGCCACCTTGTGGGTTTAAATGAATTAATAGATTGGAATTTGTAACATACTGTTTTCCATTAAAATGATGGTCAAATTCTATGGAATGAAAACCCTTTCGAGTACGTGTGTTTTAAATCATACTATTTTCGAATGTACGATATAATTCCTTATATTAATGGTTATAACGGCACACCGGAGAAAAACTGCTGGGCAGTGACTTTCAACACACAGTATGGAATGCTGGACCATGATTACGGGATTCACTTTATACATGGTGGCAATATTTGAATGGGGATTGATTACATTTACCCGTCTGAATATACCAAGTGAGGCTGTACCTTTTAGAATAGAGCATGTTGAATTTCACGTTACGTGAATATCACTTGACAGCATGAGAGCTCACATGATCTTGATATCCGGAGCTCGTACGTTGTTTCAACGGCTCACATAATCATTGCCGCGAGTAATGATAGTCACATCTTGGAATAGATGTAAACAGCGTCTCCCGGCCGTTGAGGTTAGGAATTGCCGTAGTTGGAGTTACTCGTGCCGTCCGTGTGTTAATGGGCAGGGCAGCCAACATTGTTCCAAGTATATCCATCTACCGATTAAGGCTTTTTGATGCTAACAGTATATGCCCACATGACACTGACTTTATGTTTAAGGTTGCTAATTCGGCATTTTGGTGTTCCGTTCTATATTTATACAGAAATTTGATTTTCCAAGAGCTAAACTGGACAGCAGCGATTTGGATTACTACCCTCGCCTTGAGAAAGCCAAATGTAGTCTCTCTAGACGCATTATCGTGGATGGGGCATATAAATGTGGTTAAGGTGAGCCTTGTTTATGTTTTCCAGTTTCATATCCTGCCCCATTGTATATATCAGGGGTGCATTTATAACTTGTGTACATAGTGCACAAGTTATAACTATATGTTGGGCGGACGTTGTGAGGTTGATGTTTTGTCACTCTCCTCATTTCGTTTCTTTGTGAGCATAGGTTTCTGAGGAACCGCCCTTGTGAACAAACAGGTTCTACACTGTTTTGCTAGCTCCCAAGACTGCCGGTTGTTACCATCTAAGTGGCAACACTGTACCATCCTTCCTGAGGAAATGAGTGTGCCAAGTGAAGATTGGAATAAGAGATAAGCTGTGAGTGTCGTAGGACATTTAAATTTATGATATATCACTGGGTCTGGGTCTGTTATACTATGACCTCAGGGGATAATAATACTAGTCCCGGATGTCTTGATATGTCACGCGGTGTTGGTGATGGTGGTGTTTTGTGGAATATACCAATTCATATGGTGTACCAATCATGATTCCGCTTGTGGTTTACATGATCCCTGTAATGGTGAAGGAAGTACAGGGGTATTAATGACCTTCTCCCTGCACTCCGTTCATTAATGGTGCGGTGGTAGCAAAGATCAAATGAGAGACTTGTACATTAAGTTCAATTGATAGTGTTTCTATGTTTATATTTATAGGTGAGTTTCTGGTGTAGTCTACACATTTTCAATCCCACTGACTTTCCCTTGACAACGCTGGATCTACGTGCCCCTGAAGAATTTCTGTTGAATAATAGTTGTACAGAAAGAAACATGTCGGGTTGGGGAATTTGCTGTTGTTTGTGACAGCACTGATAAAGATTATATTGAGCGTTTTTCTGTTGTATTAGACCGTATAATTGACGGTGGCTCAGTTGTGAAAATCTTATTGTTTATATTTGTAATGAACAAGAGGTTGTATTGGTGATTTAGATGTTACAATTGAATGAAATTATGAATTGTCTGATTGAGTATGAATGAGGTATGTTTGGCGTGTGGTTTGTTGTGGGTTAAAATGAGAATGTTGTGCCATACTAGTTGAACTATTAATCTTTTGAACTAGTAAATGAGTGCACTGATATTGACACATATGATGATTTTTAGAATAATAAGATTAGTCTTTTACAATGTTTTTTCTATATATTAATAAAAATGATGAATTATTTGATAGTGTCTATTGATTTGAATTGA
Organism: Ambystoma mexicanum; assembly: GCF_040938575.1. Lineage (NCBI taxonomy): Eukaryota > Metazoa > Chordata > Amphibia > Caudata > Ambystomatidae > Ambystoma > Ambystoma mexicanum. The sequence continues at coordinate 897,627,998 of NC_090925.1, forward strand.
ATGCTTTTCATCTCATTGATTGGTTATATAAAGACACGTTTCTTTTATAATTGTTCTGAGTGATGATGAAATTATGACTGTCTAGATGAGTAAACTATGTCAGAGCTCACCACATAGAAATACTTGTACTATGATCTTTGATGTTAATATAAATATATTGGTTCTATCCAGGCTAGATCAAAGTACCGAGATAATCCTGGTATCCCCTGCCACTCCTGTTTTTTGGTACCGCTAAACACATACTTGGACCCCGGGATTTCCAGTAGGAGTTTATCACTAGATCGCAGTTGGCGACTTGGGTGAAACCGCCTGATTTTCTTACACAGATACAGTGGAGCCCGATTGTTTACGCATTTGTGCACTAAACACATAATTTTACAATGGACACGGTCCTTGACCGTCAGCCAGTGCAAAGAACGGCATAGACTGGAAATTGGAGAGCATTTTTTGATGGTGTCTTTGTCCTGTGTGCATGTCTGAGCACATTGGGACTTGCATATGCGAGTGCGGAACAGTAACATGGAAGGGACACAATGCAGGCATTGCGAGTCACCTGAGATAGAGTGAGTGTGAGACTGACACACAAGGCTGAGTTAGGTCATGAGTGGTAATATGGACAATGAGATGTGTTCCAGTACAGAGGTTAAGCATGAGCACACAGGGTGGCGTCAGTGGTTAGAGAGATGGAGAGGAAGATGCAAGAGTCAATTGGGGAGTACACGTTGTTTGGAAGAGACTTTAAATGTTTGTAAGTGCATACACAAGTGGACTGAGCACACATATCTACATGAGAGGTTGAAGGGGTGTGAGTGGACACACATGATAGGGAGTAGGAGAGTGTGGGCTGGGAGAGATTGGCCCTCATTAGGACTCCAGCGCTAAACCATGGTGCTATTAGCACCATGGTCCATGCCGGAGTCCGCCATGGAGAAAGGGGGAATTACCCCCCTATTCCAAGGTTGGCGGGCGGTAATTCCCCCTTTCTCCATGGCCCTTCCCCATTCCCATTTTTGCCCCATAGGGTTCAATGGGAATGGGGAAGGCGGCAATTACGGTACCGCAAATTGCGGTACCATAATTGCCATCAAGGTCCCGTTGCGGGTCCCTACTTTAACGGCTGGTCCAGACCAGCCATTCAGGTCGGGTCCCTCAAAGGGACCTCGTAGTAAGGCGTTAAGGGGTTAACGGTGCCGCAGCCTTTTACGGCGCCGTTAACCCCTTAACGCCAGGGTCCTAATGAGGGCCATTGTGTTCAGAGGAGGGGAAGGTGAACAGGGGAATGTGGCTACAGAAGAAGGAAGAGGGGGTAAGAGACATACTAGCATGATGGCTGGCACATAGGCAGTAAGGAGAACATGGAAGAGGATGTAGAGTGTGTTGTGGCATTAAGGTATGTCTATTCAATGGACAGGTACCAGTCTTGCAGTCAATCAGCTGACAATCAGGACCTTGCGTTTGGGCTTTTCACCTGGGCTCCAAGAACGAATTGCTAGTGTTACAGCATAATTGGATGTGGCTCTTACCCATGATTAATGGGAATGTCATAGCTCTTCGCCTATTGGGTCCTCACAGGCATGTACTGGATGGGATTCATTGCATGCATGTGTGCTTCCAACATAGCTAGGGACATGTCACAAGTTGTACTTGGGATGCAGGTCTTAATTCTGAGGCAATTGTTATTGTTTGCCTCACAGAATGAATCCTTTCCTATTCACAAAAGCTGTTTGCATTAATTGGAGGCAATACCTGCCTCACCTTGTATGATTCCTTATGACTTTCTCCATTCAAATGTATCCATGTCAGTTTACTCCATAGGTCATGCCAGAACATACCTTCCTATGCATTGCAAGACCTATAAGGTACACTGTGATCTGTTATGTCTTCCGATTTGAAGGGAGGTATGCGGTTGCATGACCTATGCAGCTCCTGCCTTCCTGAATGCCCTTTCGATCTGTAGTTCCAAAAACATAGCTGAGTGCGTCAATAGATTTTTTGTACATGATCAGACAATGTAGACAGACATTTCATTCTCTTCCCTCCTGTCCATGCCCTTCCCAGTTCTCCTTGCTCCAAGGATGTGTATGTGTGTGTGTGTATATATATTACAGGGCCTACAGTAGCAGCCCTATAGTTATGGTTAAGTTGCTCAACCCATAGGAAGACCACTTTTTGGGCAGCTTATAACATCACCCCCCCCCCACCGCGGACCAATCCTCACAAAACTCCCCGCCGTTTCTGCGAAGTTTGGTGAGGTTTCATCAAGGGTGGCAAAGTTATAGGGGGGGGCCAAAATGTGTGCTTTTCCCATAGATGCAATGAAAAATAAATTTGCTCACGTCTACAGCCCAAACTGCTGGACGGATTTTCACCAACTTTGCGGCAGGAGCTGCGTCCAGTAGTTTTTAAAACGACCAAAAAGTAGGCAAGCAAAATTTGTGATATCTGGGTTCGGCCCACAGTTGGGCCTCCGATTGGCCCAGAGATCGATGTGAGGTCCGCGGACATCGGGTTCGCCTGCTGATTGGATAGTGAAAAGCGTGAGGTGTGTCATAGTTTTGGGAAACGCCCACCATGTTGGATTCGCTGACAGGTGATGGTGTCTGCGAACATTGCAGTAAAAGCATATTAAAAAACAAAACATTACTCTTGTCAAACTTATCAAACAATCTCTGGGGAGGTGAGGTGTGATAAGGATGGGATGGGATATGGCCCTAAAAAGCCAAAACAGGAGTGTTTCATCTCTAATGTCTGCGAACAGTCCAGGGCAGTCCTGTGATGTCCGCAACCATCTTAGATGTTCGGGGGCTTCTATGCTTATTTGTGCATTACAGGGTTGGTGAAAAGCAGTTTTTGGATGGCTTATAACTTTGGCGCCACTCAATGAAACTGCATGAAATTGTGGGATTTCTTTTTAAACCTGATTCTGAATGGTTTTGTGGTACTGTTTTGTCAAGAGGGAACACAATTAGAGGGGGGGGGGCAAAATATTGTAATCACTGATAAATGTGGTGCCATTTGAGGAATGTGCACAAAAGATTGCAAGAAGATTTTAGATCTCGATATAAAGGTGAAGTTTTGTCAGGGGGGGTCTCAACATTTTTGGGTGGCTTATAACTTTGTTGCCCTTTGATCAATGTAGACAAACGTTTTCAGAAAGATTAGAGACCCTTCTTTGAATGTTTGTGCAAAGTCTGAATGGATTTTGTCAATTGGGGGCTAAATTATATGACTATTGTATGCACGTACATTTTGACACTTTTGAAAAATTAAAACATGGGTGTATTTCCAGCAAATTCGTTTAAGGAGCATTGTCAAGGACCTGAAAGCATGGTTTGGAAATGTGTCGGTGTTTTACTTTTTGACAAGTGTCATAATGAAGGTACAAAAAATAGTGATATACCTTTGGTGACTGAGGTATATCCTGTGTCCATGGGCAGTGGCTAGATTGCCCGGGTCATGGCATAAGGTCATGACCGGACAATCTGGCTACTGGCCATGACCACGAGGGACGACCAATGGGGATAAAGTGGCCATGTAACCAGGGACTGGCTATGTGGTAACGATTTTTGAAATTGGGATAGATTTTAAAGGGGAAAAGAAAATGGGCTTGTGGTAATATCCTCATAGGGTTCTCTCTTCGCCTTCTGCTGGCCGCCATGGAAAGGGAAGAGGGGCTCTGTACGGAGGTTTTTATTAGTGCAACTTAACCACAACAACATTTTTTCCTGTGAATATATACATATATATATATATCAGCAGACATCTGCCTGTGAATGCTCCTGACTGCTGCTGTTGAGAGGTGAAGGACACATTCCTATTATCTTAAGACTGCTGAGGCAGTACTACCTGCATAATGAAACGTCCTGGCTATAACATGCTCGTGAACCGATGCAAGGCCTACTCTCAGCTATAAATCTCATAGCTTTGAAGGCACCTTCTGAACAGCTGTCAGCAACCTGACAACTTAATTTGGGCATTTGCAGAGGGACGAGCTGGACCACCCTGTTCCTGGAGAAGTGGTGTGCAACAATATTCTTCTACACACTACTGTGTATCCCTGCCTCCCTAGCTATTGAGTTATTTTCAACAGTTGTTTGAGACTATTGTGTTGACCAACCAACCATTCCACAGTCCATCAAGACTGTGAAAATTGGGACTCTTGGCTTGAAGATTTGAACGTTTCCTGTTGGGTAACATCGAATCATTTTTCCCTGACATACTGCACAGATTTTTGCCAGTTAGTCAAATGTACCTGTTTTGTACTGTAGGTAGAGGCGGCCATAATAAACCATGGTTATAGCTTGTATACCTTAACATTTCCTTTCTACAAACAATCTTTCTCTTGTCATGCACCCACGCTCTGAAACTCGATCCCGTGTTGGCTCAGAATGCCCCCACACCTCTCCAATTTCGTAAATCTCGCAAAACATGGCTCTTTCAACAGCACATGAATAAGGATTCCTTTTGCAATGGAGGCGGATATTGCTGCACAGACCTCACAGTGCTGCGCTACTGCTAAAAGAGGCCAGACCAAACGCTGGCTACCCACACTCTGTACAGAGCTCTGCTACTCTCGAGCCAGGTCTGCGCTTTAAACAATACAATTAAATAAAACATTCCTATACATTGTTCAACTGTTTCTCCAACTGACTTTGGTCTTAATAAAGTGCGTATTTCTATTTTAACATATGCTGGCTGATACCACAAGTCCGGTGTGTTTATTTTATTTTTCACGATGCTTTTGTGGAGATTCTCCCTATGGTACTTTGTGGCCTGCTGGAAGGTTAAACTAAACTCTAGAAGAGGTAAATACCCAACCTTTAAGTTCCAGCTCTGGTGTGCCTGCAACTCTGCTAAAAGCAACGAGGCACATTAAGATAACTTTCTTAGCCCAAAGTTGTTTCAGTTGCAATCTCGCTTCGGGATGCCATTTTTTGAATAATCATTAAACGAGGTTAACGTCCCATAACCGAGAATAGTGAGGGATTATGGAAGCCCGGATCCGAATCCCTTTAAGGAGTTGACGCACCAAGCAATGTTCACCCATCACAAACCTCCCACCAGATAATTATAGGAGGAATTGCCTAAGTGCATTGATTCACTGTTTGATAAGACACAGAGGCTGCCATATCTGCCAGAAGGTTCACCACAGAAACTACAGGGTCCAGATGAGGAACCAGCTCCCTTCCACTAAACCAGTGTACCAGAGCCCACCAGGCTAATTTACTGTATTGCAATGTGCTAGTTGCCAATAAGGTATTAATAAGGCCTGTAGCTGCGCCAGAAATGCCATTCAGCACCCAAAGTGCCCTTATATCAGCCACGCAACTCGCCAGAGGGATCCTCCCTGAACAAACAGATGTTCCCCTCCCTGCGGGCCTGGAGAACACTGGGAAAAGTCAGTAACAGCCCGGGAAAAGCGATGAGCAATTGCAGGACCAGCAGATACTAGGTCTGAGCTGGTTACCATGGAATCATCACCACGATGATGGTGCGCTGGGACTGGGTGTACTCCAACACCTTGAGTAGTAAGGAAAATGGTGGAAACGCTTGCACTCAGGGTCACGTTTTGAAAGGAAGAATTTGCAGGAGCTGCATGTTGAGACGTGATGCAAACATATTTACCCAAAGGGCACCCCACAGATGGAGAAGGCTGAAAAAACCTGTGGGAGACAGTTGCCAATCTGCTGGATCCTGCCAGTAACGGGACCACTCAACCACCACTGAGTTGTAAAACCCGGAAATGAAACCTGCACACCTTGAGCTGCTGCTGAAGGCAAAACTCCCAAAAACCTCTTTGCCAGATTCGAAAGGACACTAGAACATGTGCCTTCTAACTTGTTGATTTAATGAGCTCCTGCTAGATTGTCCATGAGATGGGTGAATGAGTAATGCCTTCTGTCCTTGGGGAAACATTGGACTTCAAAGGATGCATTAAGAATCTCTAAAACACTCATGTGCCACAGAGACACTGGTCCTGGACCACCTACATCCAATGGAAATACCTTCACAACTTGCACCCCACCCGCTGACAAGGACATACTTCAAGACAAGACCACGGGAAGTACTGAAAATTCCCCGGCAGTTCCATGTGTCAACTTGATGGAGCAACCAAAGCAATCTGTTGTGTGCATCTGAAGAAAGTTGAACCCAATCAGCATAACTTGTGCCTTTGCAGAGCTTTTTAATCTTCAGTCACGGTACAGCTTTGCAATTCAATGGGATTGAGACCCAAAAATAACTGGATTATGGCCGATAACACACCCACAACCATGGCTATCTGCCAGATGGACACAAATGGGGGCTGTAAGGCTTGCTCAATCTCTTTCTTGATCCTGTTTACCTTCTCTCTCGCCAGCCGAAGGGAAGCAGATACACAGTCGACTGAGAATCTAAAGATGCTGGTAGTGATTTTACAGTTACCGAGTGTGGACGTAATACTGACTGGGCAACTTCATATTGGATTAGTAGAGCCTTGCTGGTGGCAACTAAGCAGATACTAAAAGTGTGGAAAACAAGGAAGAAACTGATGGATGAAGGATGGCTCTTAGATGTGCAGACTCTCTCTAATTATGAGAAAATTATATTTTGTAAACAACACAAAGAAGCAGCATACAATGAATTGTGGGGACCTTTTTTATGAACTCTATGGGTAATATTGGATTGATTTGTGGAGTAGCATTGCAGTAATAAGGTATGGGGGTTCAGGGTGGGAGGGTGAAAGGTTGTGTTTGTCCTGTCTATTGTCTTGTAATGTCCTTGTCGTGTGTGTATTTTAAGTATTATTTATGGTTATATTCTAAGTTAGGTCTGGAACTGTCAAGGTGCAGGCCTTGGGATCACTTAAAAGGGGGTCTGGAGGGAGTTGTGGACGTGGTCCACACGTGGACAAACACGAAAAACTCCAGCGCAAAGGGATATTGCCTTATCGAAGGCTTCTGTGCCCTCTCTGCAGGAACAAAGGCCTACAGACTTCAACTCCCAGCAGGCTCTGGGCCAGAAACTACAAAACCCCACCCACGTCGGGTGGAGCACATCCGCGCATGCGCGCGCGCACGTTAGCATGGGGCTTGTGCTCGAACTCCCGAACGAAGAGGACGTGTTCACTGCAGCTCCGAGGAAGGGGATACACGCGAGGGGCCACGCCCCAGCCAGCCATCACTCGGGCCCCTCACACGCCTGAGATAAGTGCAGCAAGCGCAGGGGAGCAGCTACAGCAAGAGCTGGGAAAGACGCGTTGGGGCAGCAAAGCCGCGATCAGGGGCGTACAGTCAGGATTCTCTCACGCGCAGCAGGGCACACGCAAGGGGGCATCGCCCAGACTCCTCAGTCCCCTTGTTCTGCAAAAGATAAGTCCCGTGCAAAACCCAAGCTGAGACTCGCGCAAGACTGGCACCGAAGCGCAGCGATCCCACGAGCAGTGCATATTATTTGCATGCATAATTAGCCGGTGCATTAGCTAAGGGAACCGCTATTGGGAGCACAGCGGCGTGGCTTGTACAGAAGTCGCACTGCGCCACATGCGGCTAGCGGCATGTTTATTATTTAATCTTCGTGTGAATAATAACACGTGGATCAGAATTGCGGGGCCACGTGCGGCTTAACCGCATATTCGGGTGAAACTCACTCACGGGGGCATATGAGTTAGAACGTGGGGGTGCATGAAGGAATGTCGTTGACCCACTGATGCATCTGTTGTGTGTGTGAAGAAACACTCACAAGGTAGTAACTCATAACTCTCTTTGCAGCATTTATCTGCTCCGGAGACCGGACCTGAGAGTGCGCAGGCAGGAGGCCAGCACTCAAAAACAGAGATAAGTCCTTTTGCTCTAATTGCCTCATTGATGACAGTCTGTAATGTGGGCATGTAATGTATCTGTAAGGTTAGAATGCATGTTTAATTGTTAGTTTGTATTTACCCTATCATCCCCCAGTCCTGTCCACTTTCCCTCTCCTAACCCTTGTTCCGGTTATCCTGAAAAAACAGTTCCTGTCCAACCATCGATTCCCTAACCCTCTTTCCCCGCCGGGGTCTCGGAGGTCTGTGTAAGCTGTGACTTGCAGGCACTCGGACCGCGGAGGGGGTGGTTGGTTCGTGCCACTCCTGCGCTTGAAGGTTGGAGCCTGACAGGAACTACGGGTGAGTTGTTGTATACTGTTAAATGCTTTCTCTGTTCCTGTTTCATGATTTTGGAATTGTTAATGATCCAATGGCCTACTTTGTGTTTGTTATTGCATTTGGATGTTTTGTTGCAAAATAGGAAATAAGAGTTAAAAAAAGAACTTCTCTCATTTGATAAGGAACCCCCATAGAAATCAGGAGATTGACTGTCAACTGATGATTCTTCAACAGTAGTTCTGGAAATTGGGCCATAAGAAGGATATTTTTGAGCTAGATCAATAATCTGAGACCTCACAGATGCAAAAAAAAAATGGACCACAGGCTGCAACAGTTCGGAAAAACACCAGGGTGTGGAAGACAACGCAAAGGCCAAAGAAGAAAAACTGAGCAATTGCCCTTTCCAGTGAAAGCAGCAAAAGTGTCTGGGCTTGAGGTCAATGGGAATAGTTAGATAGGTATCCTTGAGCTCTAAACAAGCAAACCAGTCGTCTGGCCTCAACATGTCATATAACAACGCTATTGTCTCCATCATGAAGTGTAAACAATGAGTGAAGGTGTTCAGTGCCCGTAAGGTGAACACTGGATGGAAGACTCAATCCTTCTTTCGACCCAAACATATATTTCTGAGGAAATTGTAAGGGTGAGACAGTGCTGTGTGACCCCCTTCTCTAATAAAAGGTGAATCTCTCTTGTAAGTGCCTGCTCTTATTTGCAGCTGAACCTGAGAAAGCAAATCCAGGAACTCTATGTGATAAACCCTGGAAGTGTCCAGAACCAAGGGATCTGTGGAGACCAAGTTCCAGTTGTTGATAAATATTTAACCTCCCCCACACTGGGAGGTATTCCAAAGGGACCTAGAGGTGTTAACAGGTCCTGTCCGCTCTAACAGCCCTAGTGCCCTCTCTGGGGAAAGAAAGGGGGAGTGCCCTTCTGGCCAACTGCTTGTGATCCATGGAATGGACATTGGACCACCTGCTGAAAAGGAAGATTTGATGGGGACCTGCAGGTCTGAGCTGGGCTGACCGTACGACTCCTAGAGCAGCCAGCCGGAAAAGAGATTTGGCACTGAAAAATCAATTTCAGCGAGATATGTGATTTTTCCAAGGCGGTAAAAATAGATACAAATTTCCCAATCTCTTTAATGGAACCGGCCCAAAGAGAATAGGTGCATCCGCCAATTCAATGAGTTTAGGATTGGCTTCATTAACATGCCTCTGTGGCACTCCTGAATTATAGAGGTGTTTGTGTCCCTGTGTAAACACAAATCCCTTTGGGCCCAGCCAGAGATCTCTTAGGGGTCCAAAGGCTCCCCCACAACACAGACCTCTTCTGTCAAATCTTAAATCTTCCATATTCGACCACAGGCACAGCACATGATCCTGACATGTTGGTGAGGCTTTGTCTCTGCCTCTTGACACACTCCTGTCATATCTTGATTGTCAGACATGGATGGTTTAGGGCACTGTGCTCTGGTATTCCTCAGAGAGTCACTATCCAATTCTGTCTACAGAAAATGCTGCACAAACCTTTCCATGTAGCACAGCAGGTATCAGGCCGTTGAATTAGAGTGTCTCAAACCAAATGGATCGAACATTGGCTCTCCGATATGGTCTGCTGTCCCTGAATTGGAACACTTCTCTGCCTTTAAATCCAAACAATCACATGGTGGTGGTGTGTCCGGTATTTTCCCGAGTGGAGGGGAACCATCATTATCATCCCACTCAGGGAGCCATACCTCACTCGCTGCCGATGAGTTCAGGGCAGACAACCTGGCTCCCATTGATGGATTTCCTTGTCCTCTTTGCCAGAGTGTCCCATAGGGCACCTAAGTCACCCACCAACAGCACCCTTGTAAGTGCCTCAGTCCTGGGGATGCTAGATTGCTTGGGCCAACTCATGTCTGAATCTGCACCAGTCAAAGCCTGGCAGTGTTTCTGCGTGGCTTTTCCTGGAGCCCAAATAATCCCCACATCATCATTTCATCCATCTCTGGTGCCAGGGCGCTCTGCCAGTTCTTCCTTTCCAGGTCATATAGGTACATTCTCCTTCTTGGTTGCACCACACCCACTTCCCCCAATATATGTTATTGTCATATGGGTTGTCAAATTTTTTGAACTCTGTCTGGAACATTGGACATTCCTGTATCCTGGCCCTGAGATTATTTTGTTGTTCCTCTATCTTGTCTTTTTCTTCTCCCATATTCACATCCACCATCACCTTCACCCCTATTGTCTTTTCAGTAGTTTTGTGGCATTGTGTAATGCTGATCTTCTCACTAGTACTAATATTAGTGCTCCTAGTAACACTTTCAGTCCGTCTGCTAGCCATGATGGCATCTAGGACCATAAGTATGACAATCAGCTCTGGTCTTTTCCTGTCCCCTTGGCTTCATCCTCCATCATGGCATGCATCTTCGGTAATCTTGTCACTGCTTCTGTCAGTGTGCCATTCTCTCCATCATTTGCAGGCACAAATGTGCAACAGGAACTCCCGATCTTGGCGCAAACTCCTCTTTCCATAGCTGTGAGAAGGTTTAGAACATATCTGTTTTGGAGTGCCATTAACCTTACTGCTCGGAGCTCTTCTTTTATCAGGCAGGGTAGTTTCTTCAGTTTTATAGTCTTTGTCTCTCCTTTCTGTGGGCCATCAGTTATGTATGGTATAGCTTGGTCTAACTGCCAGTAATTGTTCATCATGTTGAGAGTCTTTATGTGACTGTCTTCATAGGGGAATGTTGTCTGAGACATCCATCTCAATGTTGCTGTTTTCCCTTGGAATCTTCCTCGTTTGTAACCATGGATAGGTGCATGAGGCATTGTGCCCTTGCTGCTGGTATTTCATTTGCTATAAATGTTTTGAATGCACTTGTGGCATAGGGGATTTGTGAGTAGACATAGCAGCTCTCCCTAGTGGTTTATTTAATTAATTTGGTCATGTGTTTATACCACATATTATTGGACACTCGAGCAGTGTCAGTGAGATATAGATCCACACCTCCATGTATGTGTCAGCACTACGCTTACCCCTCCTTACCATGCTTACAGTGCTCCCATGTCCACCTGATATGGTCGTTCTGCTTGCTGGAGTGGGGGTAATGTTAGTAAAGGATACAGCGGTTTAACTAGCTACAGGAGATAGTCGCCAAAAGAGAAATTCAAAAACACCACTTGGAAATAGACAAGACAAGATGTTTTTAATAACCCCTTCCATTTTACTTGTGCTGCTTGGATCCTTATGCAGCTTGAAGATACCAGTTGCTCGCTTGAAATGCGCAAGAATGAGCGCTATTTGTTTAGTGTTGTGTCATTTCAAGCCCCGTTAATCATGTAATCTGTCATGGCAAAAATGAATAGTTGTTCCCATACAATCAATATTTCCCTCACATTGAGAAGGTGTATCCCTGGTGTGGAGCGCACTATTCTCTTGTCATTGAATTAAATGGAAATGCTGAGTCTGCTCATAATGTTCCTCCCCAGTATATTTACAGGTGTCTGTCAGGAGTAAAGTTGGGTCAAGAATAGATCATGCTCCTCTATAGAAAGTGCAATGTGGTCTGTAAAAGGAACCACTTCCATCGCCACAGAGAATCCTTGAGCATTAATGGCATTGCCTGACGAACTATATTTCTCCTTGATTATGATGTATCTGTGGCCTGTACCCACACCATCTAGGTGGCCTCCCTCTTCCTTGAAACCCATGCTGCGCATTGTCCCACCCCATGAATCCTCCCCCCACGGGCAGTGGTGCGTACTGCATCTGTGGTGTCCCTCGTCCTCATGTCAGTACCGCCCCTTCTATGGCATATTTAAATAGCTTCCTCTGTACTAACTTCACTTCCTCATGCTTCCTTTCCTCACTCTTTTTCCTCAAGTGTTCTTGCAGGAGCCTACAATGGTGTACTATCATGAGTTTCATCTCCGCCCAAGGCTTTGCCTCCATTCTTACTAATTTCTTTCGCTGCTTTGCACCGGCTCTGGCAACCCTTGGCATAATATATGGTAGAATAATGCTACTGTCTAGTCCCACAGTTCTCACGTTTCAAGGTGCCAAAGCTCTTGAATCATATGAATGTAGTGTAAGGGGTCTTCATCTTCCACATGTTTTGCAAGCCATAATCGCACAAATGTCTGAGGTGTTTTGGTATTGTGTCCTAAGAGCTTGCCATACGGCCGCTTGGCAGTTTGCAAATGGCAAAGCATTGTGCGCTGTGTCCTCGGTGGTTACTCCTGGGTGCCTCAACCTTTTCCATACGTCATCAGCAGCCTCCCCAAGGATTGACACTAGTAGCCCCTTTATGGCCACCACATCTAATTTCTGTCCCGCTGTCATCCTTTCCATTTCGTATATCCATTTTCCCTGCACTTGTGTTTAACGAGGGTAGCCTACACCTCAAATTGTCCTTGTCTATGTGTTTCCATGGTATATATTGAGGTCGCCCTTTCCCTTTTCTACTTAGGGCAACTGTGTGAACTCGATCTCTCCATTCGCTCCTCGTGTCAGTTGGATCTGCCTGTCTGTAGTGTCAGTGCACGCTATTATCGTCTCCCAATTCCTCCACCCTCAGAGATCCCTAAGCCTCTGCACGTATCGGAGCAAGTCGTTAAAACTGCGTTATTGCATCTCTGGTCCATGTGATCGATTGTCCCTGTCACCTTTAGATCCCTCGGTATCTTTTCCAGCTCCCCATGCTACACTTTTCTCAGCATTGTCCCCTGTCGACCTGTGCTTGGGCCACCCTTTTCCCCACTTCCCTCTACGTCCTCTTCTGAGTCGTGTCCATATCACTGCAAAAATGGTCGACTAAGCTCAGCCTCCTAGATGTTGCGTTTTCGACAGGCTTCCCTCCGAAGTCAATAAACTCCTGGCTACCCCTTCGCCCGCAGAACCTCATGTCTGTCCTGCCTGATAAAGTGGTGGTCCTGTCCTGTGTGGTTGTGCTGTCTGGCTCAGTTTGCCTACCTCCTGCCATTTTATCGTCTCCTGTGCCCATTGTCAACTCTGTCCTTATTTCTCTGATCACACGCTCCTGCTTCTCCCTGCAGTTGTGCTCTCTCATGAGTCGCTCTAGTTGCCACTTTCTCTGTTCCCTCTTTACTAAAACTTGCTTTGCCTTCTTGTCCTCTTCTCTTTGTCTTTCGATTTCTTGCAGCTCCCTTCTCCTCCTATCTCACTGCTCCTGCTCTTTCTCTTCTTCCCTTTGCTTGTTCCTACGTGCTCTCTCACGTCTCTCTTCTGCTTCTTTTTCCCTTATGTCCACTTCTTTCATTATCTCCGCCCAGTCTCTTGCTTCACTGCTCCCCTTAAGGCCCTCCATTTCTTTGGTCACCCCTTCTGCTTCTCCCTTTGTCTTCCTCTCTATCTTCAGGAGGATCTGCCCTCCTACCCATTCATTCGAGGCTATGCCCTATAGCCCCTCATTTGGTGCTATTCTGTACCTCACTGCATGCTATCTTTCGTCTGTCCATTGGTCTAACCCCTTTATTTTCCCTCCTCCTTGGTATGTGGTGGAGGTTAAAATACTGGGTTCGCGTACCCCTTTGCTGCCTTTAGCTTCAGTAGTGGGTATAACCCCTGCTCGTCGCCTGTATCCATTTCTTGTTCGCTCACAGGAGAGGGTGGGGCAGTGGAGGGTGGGGACACTGGCCCCGGTATCTCCTGTTGGCTCAGCATCCATTGATGCCTCGCTACATCCCCCTCGCACTCCTGGAACATCCTCCAGAGCCTCATTTCTTACCCTTCAAAGTGTCCCGTAAGTGTGTCACTGGATTTCTCTGCCAGTGGTGCCTTGTCGTCTCAAGTTTGGAATGTGCTGTTTATCTCTGACCTTGGCTGTGAGCTCTGGCCTTCCTGCTTTGTGCAGCCTGGTGCTGCTCCTTTTCATCCCCTGTCCTGTGGCTTTAGGGCTTATGTGATTTTCATTAGACTTATAATATGATTTCTACACACTTATATTGTGCTATGTTTCCCATAGGTTAGTCATACTTGGTTCTATCAAACTCCTTATGTATTCCTGTAGTTCCATAGGTTTAGTGGCCATAAGCATCTGCAAGCTTGCGCTGTATTTCTTCGTTGCCTTGCGTTCAGCGTTTCTGCACTTGGCTATTGAGAAAATAATAAAAGCTTTGACAGTATGTATATGTATCTGTCCTCTATCTACTGAACGGTGTAAGCATGTTTTTTGTGTAAACAAGCCCGTGTTCATGTACAACTATGTATGGTTGTGAGTGTACTTCATGACTATGTCATGTGTCACTAGTGACGTCAGCACAGTGGTTCCTCAGCACTTAGTCAATGCTTTCCATTATGGTGTTTGGATTCATAATCACTGTTGAGGCACCTGTATCCATAAAGATATTCACTGCATAATGTTGGAATGGCTGTCTGAGAGAATATATCTCTGGAAACGTGTCAGTCATTGGTGCACTTGAGGGCTGTCCAAATAATGAGTGACTTTGCGTGTTCTTGACTCTTTCGGTCGTCATGTTCATGGGGATGAGGGGGCATTCCTGGGACCCTCTCTTCATTGCAAGTCATTCTTCTATTCTGACGGATTTACGCCCTAACACTTTACTCTATCCGGCTTTGAGTGAACATGCTGGAGTGATGCTGGGACCAGCAAATGTGCTGGACGCAGCTGGGTGCGTAACCTGAGCCCGCCTTCACCAGTATAACACCTATGGGTGCACGGCCACTCTCCACACAGACGTAGGTGGCACTGAGAAGAGGCAGCACAAATAAAGCAAGAGAAATGAAGGATCTGCATGGGCAGCTAGGTACTCCAGAAACTCCAGACCGGATCCTGTTATATCTGCGCTACTAGGTGCATGCCCAAATGCGGCCTCACACAACAACAGTTAACCACATAATCAACAATGGCAAGAAACATCAAAATAGCATCCATATTTTAGTTATCTCCAGTAAGGTAGCAGAAAAAAAAGATTAGAGAAGTGGACACAGAGGGTTTATTTGGTTCTGCTCTGATTAGTGGACTGGAGGGGACAGGGCATGAGGGATTATGGCAACTGGATTTTGCAACTTGGTTTTTCTTTTCTTACTACTGAGGTATACATAAAGAAAACAGTAATGTATAATAAGAGCATAATAAGAACCTCTGTGCCATGCCTTAGAGTCTATTATCTAATCTCCAATCCTCTCTTTACAGCTAAGTTACTGTTACTAAGTTACAATGTAAACAAGTATTTTATTTTATGCTAATTTATATAATATCAACATTCCACTTAATTGTATACTCAAAAAGGAATTTTGCGACTTTTATGACTTTTGATTTTTTGTAAATTATTTCAGAAACAAATAAAAAACTCAAAATAAATAATTTGTATACCTGGAACAATTAATGATGTTTTATAAATGAGCAATAAATAAAAAACATCTTTTAACTAGTGCTGCATATGTTCTGAGCGTTACTTTTTCTAAAACATTTAGATTGACAATTTACTTAGGGAGTAAAAATCATGTGCAATAATTAATTTTACTATAAAAATAAAGAACCATTTTTGTAATATATTATTTTGTAGGATTGGGATTGGCATTTTATACAGTAGCACAGTAGTTTTGGTGGAAGGAGAGAGGCATTTTTGTTTGCCGGGCAGGCATTGTAGAAAGAGGCACATTTTTTGCTATTTCCAGAGGTGTGGAGTTTCCCATGTATGTTGGTGTTTGGTGATACATGAAGTTTTGGATATGATCCTCATATGGAGGCGCGTGCCAATGAAACTTGCACAGTGTAGGAGAGATATGGTTGAATTTGCGGGCACCTGTAATGGGGCAGGGAGTGGCGCGGTGGACTGCATTCTGTGGGGATGTGTGTGCTGATGAAATCCCAGTAAGGAGGCAAGGAGGATGTTTCACACAGAGTTTCAGTCTGCTGCAGTGCTCGAGGAGAGAGGAGCTGCTGCTACTTACTGCTTTGCTCGTTCTGTCCTGTTTTTTTGTGGAACTGGAACTGTGGCTTTAAGGAAAGTAAGCCCAACTTTCCTTTAAAAACTCCGATCAAGCGCGGAGCGCGCGCGGAGTTTCGTGCAGAGTTTCAGTCTGCTGCAGTGCTCGAGGAGAGAGGAGCTGCTGCTACTTACTGCTTTGCTCGTTCTGTCCCATTTTTTTGTGGAACTGGAACTGTGGCTTTAAGGAAAGTAAGCCCAACTTTCCTTTAAAAACTCCGATCAAGCGCGGAGCGCGCGCGGAGTTTCGTGCAGAGTTTCAGTCTGCTGCAGTGCTTGAGGAGAGAGGAGCTGCTGCTACTTACTGCTTTGCTCGTTCTGTCCCATTTTTTTGTGGAACTGGAACTGGAACTGTGGCTTTAAGGAAAGTAAGGCCAACTTTCCTTTAAAAACTCCGCTCAAGCGAGCAGGCGCGCGGAGTTTCGTGCACAGTTTCAGTCTGCTGCAGTCCGCGGCAGGACGTCAGGAGGAAGGTAAGACTTTACAACTCCATTAAACTCATGGATACGGGTCCTCAAACACGTTTAAAAGCAAAACAGGCTTCAACCGCATGCAGCATCAGTGCTAAAATGAAATGCCAGAAAGTCTTTGGAGTGCATGAAAGTTCTTTATGTGACATTTCATTGTTAGCAAACAAAACATGCGAGCAGGAGGTGGGGAGGGGGAGTGAGCGATCGCGCGGTGAGTTTGTGGTTTCCCCAGCTCACGTCACTACCGCGCGCATACTTGAACATTCCACGCTGCCTCCTCCTAACATACACATGCCGCCCCGACCACACACGTCCTCTGAAAGTATTAACGGTCCTGCAGCGCTCGCTTACTTGGCTGCCCGTTGTCTCCCTGAACCCTTGTTTACACAAATAGGAGCAAGGTCAATGGAAGAAAGGCCTTGGTCTCGGATGAGTGAATTACAGCTGGCCGCCATGGAAATCAATCCCGCGCCCACAATAGCCATCAGCACAGAGTCCATAGTAACATCTAATCAGATGCTGTATGAAATGAAAAATAAAGAAAACAAGTGCAGTAAAAACGAAGGAACTGAATCATCAAAGAATGTCAGTGAAACAAGTTTTGCACGGGCACCAGGCTTGTTGGTCTCGTCCAGTCAGATGGATTTTCTTGGCAAAACAAACTCAATGGTGCTGTCTGCAACACAAGTGAATCAAGATGAGAAAAATGAGTTTATGGCATGCAAAACAGTTGGTAATACAAAAATACCAGCAGCGCAACAATTTCAATCAGAAGAAGAATCGAAGCAGGCAAAGACCTGTTTTATTCCCAATTCGACGTCACAGATGCAGAACTACTAAACATGGAAACATCACAGACTGCATCAAATCCCAAAATATTTAACTTCGACACCCACCAACAGGAACCATGTTGCCGTAATCGAGAAGATATTGCACGTTTAACTAGCTCAATACAACCGCTGCGACTCACGCTGCCTATTGAATACAGCTGCCATTCAAACACGACTCTGAAACAACAAGCGAGCTTGAAAGAAAAAAAAATGGAAGGCGAGAGAAAAGTCGCTCCACAAGTAAATGCAATGGAGAATCTAAATTATAGTGGCCTTGATTTAGCAGGTCGAGAGGCAAGACTTACCCTGAGACTACAAGCCGATTTTGAAAATATTAAAGCGAAACTATCAGACAGCTATGTGAGTAAAATGAAGGACAATAAAAATAGCTGTAGAAATCCGGTACTTGCAGAGTCAGTAACTGACACAGACTCAAGTCGCGCAAACTTACAAGGTAAAGAACATTGTCAGTTGAACAAAGAATACACAGTGGATTCCGAGTTGAGTACCGAGAGGCCGGTACATCATCTCCCACAGATCCTTGCATTTGGTGAAAAACCTGGGAGCTCTCTTAGTGAATCACTCGGACATGGGAAGAAATGGCAGAATAAAAGGGACAGAAATGCACCAAACTGTTCCACTCCAACTAACCATGGTGCAAGTGTAACCGCTGTGCATTTGCTAAAGCCTCAAGACTCACACCTGGTCTGCCACTGCATGGATTCAAAAATACCAGCCAGAGAAAAATCATCAAATGCCGTTGATAAGGAATACGATGCAAAATCTAATCTATCTGTAGCAGCAGCAATCCAGATTCACAACAATGTACTTGCTGCAACCTCCTTGGCCCTAATTCCTTTCATAAAATTATACGACAACTTGAATGAAGCCACACAAAACAATGTAGCTTGCTTGGGCAATTTGGTGGAAAAAGTTTCAAAAATGGAAACCCTAGTACAAATACAACAACAACAAAAAGATAATCAATACACGGAGATAGATGATGGCCTTAGAAAGATTTATGAGTTAATCGAAAAACAGACAAATGAAGGAAGAAAACAAATGGATGATCTGTTAGACTTTATGAAAAAGTCCTTTTCGGATCTAAATTCGGCAAACTCAAGTGCAATTAAAATGGACGATGGGCCCAATACTATTGCTATTCCTATTGGCTCAGAACGAAAAGGAGAGGAAATATTGTCACAAAAAGCTTCCAAATTCGTAATCCTCCATCCGGTAGACGCAAATCTAAGTACTCAAATTGTACCCAGTTGCCAAGAGGCAAGTGTCACAGCCCCTTCTGTAACGGCAATAGAAAAGCGCTCTATCAACGTCCAAGAGAAAAATGAAGAGACCTTGAAGATACAAGTTTCGGAGCCTCCGTCAGGTATGCCGAGCTGTTCAACCGTCAAGGCCTCGTTTGGGATCTTCCATGGACCTGTAAAAAACATCCTATCAGGAAAAATGCCTGATCCTAAATAGTCTGTGGTCCCTGGCGTTTCTGCACCAGTTATCCCAAAAAAACGAAAGGAAAAGAAAAAACACATGACAGTCAACAACCAAACCTCAAACTCAAGGAAATTTATCAGAAACCTAACCACGCCCCCGAAACCAAAGCTATTTGTTTGAGAAAACGCAGTGGGAATAATGACCAACAAATCTTCGATCATAAATGGTTCAAAAGAAGTAAATGTGGACACATTGGAAAAGGAAAAGGAAAAAGACACCGAAACAGGTCCTAAAGATCATCCTGTCCGAAGGGTACGTAAAACTGTTAAATCAAACCCAAAAAAATGGATAAGAATTGATTCAGACACAAGTAGTGATTCATTATCCGATGACATTCAGGAATTGTGCAACCTCTCCACGTATTCCAATGTTTCTGGAGAAGATGAAACTCAAGACGAAACCTACATTTCTTTATCTGAAAGTTCGAGCATTCTGGAAGCTTCCACCCAAAAACATCAGGGCAGGCAGAAAGGCAACACGAAATACTTTAGGGCTGTCGCAAAACAAATGGGAGACAACAAAAAGTTATTGCCTCAGGCAGCAGCTATAAAAATGGCTGACAGACATCCGAATGCAAACCGCTTCATAAAAGAGAAACTGGAAACGGCACTAAATCCAAAACATACGTCAGCTCAAAATCAAACAAGAAAAGAAATGTCAAAATCCCGGCCAGGACAAAGCACAGGTGCCTCAGGAAAAATAAAAATAATCAACGTATTGGATGATGATTCAGAGGTAAATTTGAACCGAGGCAATGTAATGCGATTATTTCATTCAGTTCCGACACTAAGGATCCTTAAGTCTGATGACATACGAATTGTCGAATACATGTCAGAAGAATGAGCTGATAGTGTTCTCTTACACATCAACTCTCAAGCAGTCAGAAAGACTATATTGACCGCGAAAGAGGAACTGCTACGTCTGGGGTTCGAGATTTCTGAACAACTCGAGATGTCAACACCGTTGGCTGAAGCATGCGAGGAAAGAAATGAATCAAAAAAAAGATCCATGACCCAACGTCGAGCTCAAATACGATCCCACTTGAGTAACTACTCATCAACTGCGACAAATGAAGAGCTGCGATTGCAAGCTAAAAAGAGACTTTAACTAGTCACAACCATACAGGATGCCGATGCCACCCTTATTTCCTGGAATACCAGGGGATTCAGTCACTTATACAACGGCTTCCCAGTGGACCTAACCAACAACTTTGCCATCTGCCTGCAGGAAACTTGGATGCGGCAATCACCGGTAAAGGACGGTTATCATATATTGATCAACCCTGCCGACAAAAACATAACAGGTCGTCCTTTCTCTGGTCTTTTAACGCTGATAAAAATAGGAACAAATTGGGAAGTCACTGAATCAATTAATCCAAATCAGCATGTACAAGCGACCCTACTTGAAAGAAAGAGTGGAGAAAAAGACAAAGTTCAAAAGTTATTGCTACTGAATGTCTATTGGAACCCAAACAAGATCACTAGTAGCAAATTCATTAGCTCGATAACAACATTAATAGACCAGAACCAGTCGTCCCATCAAAATGTATGGATCATTGTATGTGGAGATCTAAACCTAGCATGGTTTAATGGAAAAAAAGAATTAATCGAAGTATCCCGAGTTGAAGATCGTAAAGCCAGCTCCAGGCAAACAAGATGGAACGACGCAATGGAGGCACGAGACTGTACAATGATCAACGAAAACGTGAAGGGAGACATACCGCCACAAGTCACCTGGCGAAATATGGGTTATGAAAAAACTTTAGACTATATTTGGACGTCTAATAATGTGACAAAGCTAATTCACAACCTGGCGATAATTCCCTCAAATAGTAGTGACCACTCTCTTCTGATCATGTCTTGGCATCCAAGCTGTAAGACACTAATAGGTTCGGCATGTACAGAGCTGGAAGTAAATTCCGGACGTAACAGACTTAGGATAAAAGCAAATCAAATCCTGAACCTTACTGCGGTTTTTCAATCACAAACCAAAGGCAGCCAGGAAACACCAAATTATACTGCTTTATTGCCGTATACTAACTCGACAAATAAAAGGCAACACCTTCAAGAACATGATCACTTACATATCTGGAGTAGTACCGTGAGAAAGGAAAAGTTAAAATTAAGAAAAGACCTACGAGAGCTGAGGTCTGGAAGCAACACAAATACAGTTACTACGATAAAACATAGGAAACAAGTTTATCGTAATTGGTCAAAGGCCTTCAACCTGCAGCGCGATCAAGAACGAGGTGAGGTAATGCTAGCTCTGATTAAAACTAATAATACCAGAGACATCTGGAACATCTTGAACCAAGGCAGTATAAAACACGCACGTACTATGGCCAATGGTGTATCGGAAGCCAACTGGGTGAGGCATTTTGAACAACTACTCACGTCACAACCAACTGAGCTGGAAGTAAAAAATGAGCCATGTTTAACTGCATGGGACATAATTGAATCTGAAGAGGACATAGCAAGTGCAATATCAAAATTAAAAAACTCAAGAGCAGCTGGCCCTGATTGCATCACCAACGTGATGCTAAAACAACATAAACACGAATGGTCACTTTTCATCTCGGAGCTGTTTAAGGAGATTGCCAAAACAAGGAAAATTCCAGCTTCCTGGTCTGAAGCAATAATTGTCCCAATATATAAGAAGGGCGACAGAGAAGATCCTGTCAATTATCACCCAATCGCTCTACTAGACACCATTGGGAAGGTATTTGTAATGTTCTTACAACAAAAAATAACAGCATGGGCACGGAGATCCAAAATCAATGACAACAGACAAACCGGCTTCACGAAAGGAGTGGGCACAGAAAAAAACCTTGTTATAATGAACATCTTGAAGCTTGAAGCCATCCGGAAGAGGGGAAAACCTGTACTTCGCCTTTATTGATATGCAACAAGCGTTTGATACTATAAACCGAGAGATGCTCTGGGCAAAATTAAAGAAATGGAAATGCCCGCTCTCTCTGTTAAATCCAATACAAGCTTTACATGAATCCACCACAATAAGAATAAGGCTTAATGAAAACGGCGATCTTTCAGAATCGATCGCAACAAATAAAGGAGTGAAGCAAGGCTGCCCCTTGGCTGCGGTCCTATTTAAGTTATACATTGCTGATGTCTCGGAAGTCTTAGCTAGCACACATTCATTTCCCCCTAAAATAAATGGACATCAAATACGTTGCTTGATCTATGCCGATGACTTGGTGCTAGCCGATAGAACACCAATCGGCCTACAGCGTCTCCTAAGTGCCTTGGAAGGGTACATGGAAGCAAATGACCTTAGGATCAACGTGTAAAAGACGAAGATCATGAAATTTGGTCGCATAGAGGGAGCAAGAAACAAGAACTTTAAGTGGTATATTAACAAGGTTCCAATAGACGAAGTTAATGTGATCCGTTATCTGGGAATCTCAATAAGCACTTCAATCAGAGAACGAAGCTGGGTTAATGAACTTGACAAGCGAATGCAAACCCTGGCACTACAAGGAGCAAGAATCCACATGCTATATGGAAAATGTACACTTGTTCCAGTCCGCACATTCTATCTCCAAAAAGTTATCCCAGCTATTACATTTGGCGCAGAGTCAGGCTGGAACATTGACTTAAAAATCTGGACAAAACTTGAAGGTATTTTTTGGCGACGTGTGTTACAACTACCAAAATACCTATCAATGACAATAATTCGGCATGAACTTGCAGTGGAGCCTCTGTACGGCATAGTTATTTGGAAATCCATGGCGTTGCTAAGAAAGATGGAACTTATCAACGTGGAACCTGCATACAAAATCTTTGCTCCGCATGGGAAAACAAATCAAGTAAACTTATTGAAAGAATGGTCTCAAAGAATAAAAATCTATATGCAGTCTGCAAACATTACAATGGAGATGCTATTGAAGTGGCCACAAATTGCAAGGAAAAAACTGAGGCAGTGGCTATGGATACAAAATTTAGATAAATACTACGAGCTGGCAACTGCAATGGACTTGGGGCCGACAATGAACAAATTAGACAATCCTCCAAAATATCTCTGTCAATTTCCATCTCGACTCCATAGAGACCGCTTTTTCCGTCTACGAACTAATATCTACAAGTCACGGAACATGCTGCTTGTGAGACATATGGAAAACATCACAGACGACTCATGTAGGCTCTGTGGGCTAGATACTGAAACAGTAAAGCACTTATTAACGGAATGTCAATCACTAAAGGAAATTAGATCCCTACTCATGGGCCAGTTTGCACCTTCAACTGGAAACCCAGAAGATTTATGGATGCGAATCCTAAGTAGGAACTCAGTCCATCTAATTTGTGCAGCTACAAACCTGTTGGACAGTGTTCTAACCACATCAGAGAAGCCGATTAGTGAATAGAATGGAGGCTGCTCTGTTATGTTTGTTTTGCTCTTCTTGTTTGCTTAATCATGTAAACTCCTTTGTTATATCTTTTTGATGTTGTTGGACTACTGATGACAAGGATGAACTTAAAAAGGAGATGTGATTTTCTGGGATTTTGTAATAAAAGTTTGTAAAAACTGTAAATTACAAATAAAAAATTAAAAAAAAAAAAGGAAAGTCTACTGTCAACAAGGAAGCCTGGGGATTTTGCTGAGTTTGGCAGTTGGTGGGTGAATTGTTCCAGGCACATTTCATCCAGTCATTGTTGCACAAGTTGCTGTTTGGTGGGGGCACAGATGAGGATGAATTCGGTCTTGGTGGGGCTGTTCGAAGTAGGTATTTGAAATCGATGTTTGGATGGTAGCCAGGCATTCATTCATGGATGTGAACAATGTCCTGGGAACCACTGACCTCAAGGTGCAGCTGTGTGTTATCAGTAATCTGGTGGAGGGCTATGTTGGGATCATAAGGATAATTTCCAAGGGTTCCGTTTATGGATTGAAGTTGATTGAGGAGAGGATGGAACCTTGAGGGGACCCCACATATGACTATGAGTCTATTGGAGCTGAATGAGCCCATCTTTACAGCGTGGTGTCTGCCAAACAGGGAAGATGTGACCCATCTTAGAACGGTTCCAGAGAAGCCCATCCTGGCGAAGAGGAGGTTGAGCATGTGGCTATTTAATTGAGTGTGGGAGAGTATGATCATTTTAATGTCTATGGAGTCAGTCACAGAGCATACAGAGTCACGTAGCTGTTTTGCTGTTTGTGACTTGGACGTTCAGGTCTCTGAGAAGGATGTTGGTAGAGCAGCAGACCGTTGCTGCCGATGAAAGTTGAAAATATTATCAATGACATTTCCAATCCTGGCAGCAGCCTGTAAATATGGTGACATTTAATTGAGTTGTTTATTAAGATGGGGAACAGCATGAGAGGGATTGGAACCAGCTGTGTGTGTGAGGGTCAGAATTATTATGCAGGGTCAGTCGATCTTAAGGACGGCTGCCACGCCATCTCTTGTTTTTCCAGTGAAATCAGTACGTAGGATACTGGAGCCGTGCATTAGCAGGACATTGAAGAAGTAGGAACAGTAGGGAGTAAACCACAGTTTGGTAATAAAAATGGCGGTGAGATTGTTATTGGTTATGAGGTCAGCAATATAGGTGGTGGATGCATCTGCTGAGCGGGCGTTAACCTGCATAACCAGGCGGACGTGAATAGTAGGTGCATGCTGCAGGGTTGTACAAAAAATAATTATGTGGTTAGCTAGGGTAGCTGTCTGTGGCTTCTTTCTGTGTTTGGATGTGCAATCTTTAGAGAGGATTGGAATGGGTTAAGATTTGGAGATGGGAGTATTTTACTTAATATTCTTTTAAGTTGGGAGTAAAATGATTTTTTAGGGAGTAAATATGTAAGTCCAAATTCCAATGGGAGTATTTTATAAGCAGGGAAAATGTTTTAGCTGGAAAATGCAAATGTTTTTGCAATAATTACTTTTTATTTAACCTCGTTATGTATGTACATAAAAGAATACATCTTTACTTCGTCTGATCACACAATAATAATAGCAGTTTCTTCGTGTTGTACTATGTGTGCTACTGGTACAAAGATACCCATGGCTCTGTGTGGATAAAAGCAGGCAGACACGCTCCTATGTGCTGGGTTCATATTTTTATGTTGGGAGTATTTGTACCCCCTATTTTTATTTTTGGGGAGTATTTGCCTATTTTTAGGGAGTACAAGTGGCAGATACACCCCTTATCTGCAGGGCTGCCTATTATGCAATCATTCTTTGTCAATAAATCCTGGCTTTTATAAGATAGCTTGAAACTGCATAAACCCTTAAGGCCCAGGTTGGGATTTTGCAAAAGTCAAGCTCCCGGGGTACTTTATCAATGTTCTCAGATTTAAAGAGACCTATAAGCCATTTCCATCATAAAGGACTCAAGTAAGGGCAAAAACCATAACATTGTATACTTCCTCCTTCACACATCCACACATTTGACAATTAGCATGTTCCTCAGCTGTCCAATTCTTGGTAAATTGTTTTAATAGGAGAGTTCCAAAATGCAGTTTTATATACAAGGATCTCTCCGCAGGTTTATTGATCCTGGTAAGATATCTTTCTGGGCCAAGGGTACTTTTATTATGTAAGTGTGACTGAAAAGGACCTTTGGATTCATTGGCATGCAATGAGTCCAACAGTGCCCATTCCCAAACCAGAAGCCACTCAATCCAATCTTCAGTAATACAATCGTTACGTGATTGAACCATACCCAGGGTTTAGAATTATTATTACTTAAAACATCTCACATTGTCTTCTTATACACACCCAATTCTGGACATGCCCACAATTTGATCCAAAATAAAACTGGCTTCAGGTGAGCAGGATAAGTAATACATAATTGTCCCACCTCCAGATTTAATGTTATGCTCAAGATACCAAACGGTAGACCCAACAATCCATTAAAAAATGTGTTTTTGCTATCCTTACGTTTGTTGGTCCCACAATTGCCCCAAAGCTCAGCAGCAGCAGCAGCAGCATACAATGTGGCTCAAAGAGCCTTAGCCCTTTAAATCTCCAATGTGGCTTCACTGGCTGCACTACTAAACCTTTTTGAGAAGAGGGTGCCATTATTTCTGTTCAATATTAAGCTACATGTTTTATTCTGGCTGCCTCAGGAACCTGCTTCATTGGAGTGAACCCCCAAACAATTCCACATTTTCAATTTTTAATCCATCCAATTCAATGTCAATGAGGGAAGTGATATTCCAGAGAAAGACATTATTTTAGTTGTTGATGCATTAATAATTAACATCTATAGTACAGGCTGGATTGATAACTGAGAGTTGTGTTTGCAATACAAAAGTGCATCTACTGACATTTTTCGTGATAAATTACTAGGCTCTATGCAACAATATCTATGTAAATCTCCTTCCTCTCATTATCGATCGTCCATATTAAGATTCCGCCACAATCTATGGCCAACCAGAGATTTACTGTGTCTACGTCATAAGATCCCAGTGGTTGAAAATGTTTGCCACTTTTGTGAGAATCGTGATTGTACAGAAACTGTGGAACATCTGATTGTACATTGCCCTGCCTTACTAAGCTGAGAGTTGTTCATTTTGCTAAACATGTAAAATACTTGAGCGCGCTAGAAGAACGACAGTGTTGGTTATTCTTACTGAGTACATCATTTGTCCCCATTCAAGTTTCCATTGTGCAATTTTTAACTGCTCTGAAATGAGAATAATGCATATCATTTTAAGGATTTTATATTGGTTTTCATTGTCAATGGAAGGATGACAAGTGTTTGATTATTGTTTTGAAAATCATAAGTGTAGTGGTAACTTGATGGTTTGTCTGATTTTTATGTTAACGTCTATGTAAGTCAATAATTGAATGATGACTATTGTGATGATTTTATGTCAATAATGGAATGATAATAATTTTGATAATTGTGTAAAATTGAAAAGTTGATTAAATTCAACTGAATCAAAAAAATTAAGAAAAAACAATAATTCTAACTTGTTCCTACTAATAAAACAAATTCAAGAGAGGTTTTTGGAGGCATTGAGGAGATGTAGACAATAAAACTGCATCATCCGCAAAGAGCAATATGTTAATAGATTTGTTTCTGATTATAGAGACATCAGATTTTATTTCAAGAAGGAATCTAGCAAGGCCATCAATAAAAAGGGAAAATGGATAGGGGGCCATTGCGCACCCCTGTCGTACCACTTTTGTGACACAAAATTAATCTGTTGGCTCGTATTGATGGCCCCATCGTACTGTAGCACAGTTATGAGTCTATAAAGCTTGAATGCTCATAACTAACTGAGGTGGGAATCCAGAAGCATACAAAGTGTCACATAAAAGATGGCGTTCAACATTATCAAATGACACCTTTAAGTCCATGAACGCCATCTAAAGAGGCAATCCTTTTTGCCCAACATAGTTTTGAAGGAGCATTGACAGGTCAAAATCTTGTTCAACAGTGCCTATACCTCTGCAGAATCCCACTTGCGTATGATGAAGGAGTTTAAAATCATCAATATATTAGAAGCACCGATTTGCAGGGACTTTGGCAAAACTGCCCCAAGGCAATCTAACGATTAATTCACATTAATATTTTAAAATAAGATTGTACAAGATAACCAATTTAGCCATTTCTATTTTTTCACTTCAGTATAGACACACAATATTCCTCCAGATTAGCTACAAGAGTAGCCAAACACATATAGATGGTGAGAATATGAGAATGAGGATATTAAAGGTCCTCAAAGAATAATAACTAATGAATTTGAAAAGTATAGTTTGGTGGATGAGGATACCAAAGGATCCTAAAGATAGTCCTAGTGAAGACATGGAAGAACCTCATAACAACTATATTTAAATATAAAAATGTGAAACATTCCTCTTAATTGGAAACTATATGTGGATCGGTACATCCACTCAGAATCAATATTAATGCAATGGCAATTTGGTCACTAATGTCAAGTACAACAATCCATGACAAAGGAACTTCTTTGTATGTTTT
This sequence comes from Ambystoma mexicanum, assembly GCF_040938575.1. Taxonomy (NCBI): domain Eukaryota; kingdom Metazoa; phylum Chordata; class Amphibia; order Caudata; family Ambystomatidae; genus Ambystoma; species Ambystoma mexicanum. The sequence goes on from NC_090925.1 coordinate 897,655,835, forward strand.
TTCATGTATTTGTTGTACATTTTCTACATTGGATAAATAAATAAGATTTAAGAACACATTGCATATAAATATTTCTTTGGCGCACAAGCATTTTCGTACTGTAACAAATAACTGCAGTAAATGAACTGCAGTAAGGAGAGCTATGACTTAGCTTCAAGGTTCTATTTCTGCTCAACTGTGATATTGATGAGAAGAGAGCACTCTGGATGTTGTGCTATAGTATCTGTTAAAAGTGTAACCACAAACTTGTTTAACAACATTTTTAGAAAAGATATGCAGACATCTGTGTACTGGGGGTTGAAGATAGTTGTCGTAGCATGCGTGAAAGACACAGCATAGTATAGAAGGTGTGGTTTCTTTCTTACGAGAGCTTTTAACTAATATTTGAAAACCATAGTTATGTTTTACAAAATATAACAGTTCATATTAACACATAACAATGGTTTATTTATTTTTTAATGCTTTTTCTTCAGGGCTCAGGCGACAGCAATGTGGACTTTCTTTGCTCCATCAATAAACCTGTATCTAGGAAGATGTAAGGGGAAATTGGCAAGGCCCTCTTTAATCGAAAACTACTACCAACAATCTCTCCTTTGGGTCCAATACAATTGATCTGGGAGGTATCAATGGATCTCTTCATGGAACATTATATATGAAGGTCCACAAAAGCAGCAAAAGTAGCCACCTAGTGACTAGCATGTAAAGCTTAAGGATGTGTTAGGATGTCCTGATTCCTTCTCTGGACCTTGTTTGAGCACTGCAAAGAATAGTATTTCCTCCTATGAAGACATGGAGCCGATTAAACAAAAGTAACCCATAGGTGCTTGCTGTCACATACATAAGAGATACTGGACGATAGTTTATGCCTAGTCTACGCACATGCATTTAAAAAAACTGTTGAAATGTCTGATTCCATACATGTTTCAGGGGCCTTTTTCTGTTAGGACTCCATTGAATATTCATTGGAAGACCAGGAACAGGGCCCAAACTTCCAAATTGAATGATGCAGATCTCTATTCACCCCTGATATGGGGCAGGGGCTTTACCAGAAAGCGGGTGCAAGACCACCCTCTCAACTTCCACTATGTATGCTGCAAATCCGCTGGAGGCTGGAGCTTCCCTGTCGTGGCCGTCAAACTATGGAACAACCTCCCTATTGACTTGAGGAAGGAGCCCTAAAGCACCACGCCCCTAGACTCAATCATCCACCATCTTCATCTCATTGTACGGTAACTATTATACTTGACCTTCCATGTACCCCACTACCAGCCTCTCCCATCCACTCTTCTGCCTTCTTCTGCTGTTCTTTCTCCTGATCTATCAATGTAACAAGCGCCCAGATACCCAAGGGTTCAGCGCACTGTAACAGATGCAATAAATAAATAAATAAATAAATGTATACACACACACACAGTACTGATAACTGACTTAACAACATGAGTATGGCATAATAAATGAACGTGGATCAAATTCACGATGGAAGAGTTTGAGGAATTTCTTGACTCAGCAAAAAACAGTTGGTACTGAACAGCGCACCACAGGGCTGCGGTTTATGGAAATACGTACTAGTTTTTCTAATTTTGGTACGTGATTCTTGATCGTGTCGTCATTTCTCTGTAACCCCTTTAATCTGTGCATTGGCTAAAATAAATCAGAGTTTGATACAGTTGAATCTGTTTGCATGCTACCGCTCATGTAGCAGCATGGTCAACATTCTCACAGAATTGTTCATCAGAACTCGAAAGGACTAATTAATAACTGAAGCGTGAACTAGGCTGTAGTTTAAGTATCAATCAAGAAAGTGAACTTACTTTAAAAAAAAGTTTCTGAATGTGTACAAAATGACTCCCGCCCGGCTGTCCCCCGTGAGTGACCCACACATGAGTGTGTGCTCTGTGTATAATGAATGCCATGAGTGGTACCCACGGGGACTACAACTCCTTGGCTCTAATGCGCGGTCGTGCACGAGAAACTGGAATAAAAGATGAAACCGGAGGTGCATTTCAGCCTCCTTTTCTCCTGGCCCGCATGTGCAGTTTCCTCGTTCTGATTCGTGCGCCTTTCCATGGGGGCTGTCTCGCGTTATCTGTGAACAATGGGATCCTAGGTCTAAAAAGCAGGTACCCATGCAATCTGTTTACCAGAAGTGAATCTGAAGTCGAGGCTCTCGTCACTGGCGAGCAGCCATTTTGGAACATGTTTGTCTGTGGTATTCATCTTTAGGCTGCGTCGCTACAAGTCATTATAAATGGCGGTGCTCTATTTGGCAAATTACCTCGTTTTGACCAAAGGCTTATGGACTAGAGACACTGTTGTTTAAAGCACCATTTCTCCACACAAGCTTGCTTCTCTCGCTCTACATTGGCTCTTTATTGACCTTTGCCTCCCAGGTTTACAAGCATTGTAAAGCGGCCTTTTGCACACGTGGCACTTTATAAATACACATGCCACTAACATGGCATGCTGAGAACACAGGTAATGGTGTGAGCTCTACACTGTTGGGCAAATACAACCGAGAATCACTGATGATGTTAACACGAATGATTTGCCCAGCAGCCAAGGTGAAATAATGACAGGTAAGTTTCATCACTAAAGATGGGTGGCTCCTTGACTCCACTGGCTCTCGCTAAGGGTGAGAACATAATTGAAAGGTACATGGAAATGGAATTATTAAAATGATTACTATATAGTCTCAATAATAACCAAAATATTAGTATACCCTTGTGATGTCACCAACTGTTTTTTCACATGGGGGTATAAACGCCTGCAGGATAGTGCAAAAGCGCAATATTGGGAAAAAGAGTTGTGAAATTCGATACTTGTGGAAGATAATAATAGCTCAATGCGAATGTTGCGCCCAGTTGCCACAAAGACGAATCAAGTGGTCATTACTTTGCACACCTGTCATCGAAAGTGCATGCATACGTTATGTCTCACCACCCATGACAGCCCCCTACAGGCGTAACCATAGTTAAAATCATAGCTCTTAAGGTATTTGGTAGAGGAAATAGCCTTTTCTCGGGTTTTGTGTGCTGTTAAATATGCATAAATAAATAAATAAATATGTATTGCAAGTGTCTGGTTTACCTCTGCTGCAGTCTGCAGCCGGCCCGTCCGCCCTCGCCCCTGCCGACAGTAGGGCTAATTTTAATTCCAATTGTCATTTTGCGCCGGGGGAGCTGTTGCATTAGCACTGCAATGTAAACGGCGCCCCACCACCACATTTTTGCCATTTGCACGGCGGAGCGCAAATGTGCAGGGCTAAAGAAGGAATACTTTTAATTGTGAGCGCCGCTTACCATGCAAGCATGTCGGGCAGCGTTTAATTGTAATCGTACACGCTGCCTGTCATGCGAGAACGGCAGGCAGTGTGTACCATGGATCCCTTTGGGTCTGCCTGCTTTAGGCTGCTGCTTAAAGCAGGTGGACTACATAGGCATCTCCAGCATTTGCGCCTGCATTAAAATCCATGCTGGCGCAAATGCCTGCGCATTTGAATGGCAGAGAGGAAGGTGGTGGAAATGCAAGTTATGTCCCCACCCCTCTCTCCTCCACACAAATGATTGAATATCTGGCGTGGCGTGAATGGATTTGCTCAAGGCTTTTACGCCTTTCATTCACGTACGCCATTTAAGAACACGAGCTCCAATGAATTCTTAAGTAATATTCGTTTTTGATAGTTTGGTGTAGGATACACACAGCACATTCTAGTTTAGGGTGCAAAAGAAAGAAGTTGGGGAACAGCAGGAATTCCTTTTGTGGGACATGTGTATGCTTGTGTTGACGTTTTTGGTGCGCTGGATTGCTTTGAGGCTTATACCAAAGCCTCACTGAAGACTGCAACTCCTTTTTAATGCACTGCAGAATATCATCGCAGCGACACGCTAAAAGGGACCAATTTTGACCCTGGCTGAGTTATCTCCTGGAGACAATTTTTAGATTGACAGGCTGTTCGCTGTTGGCCACTTGTTGTAATGTCAGATGCGCGAGACCACTTGCTCTTCCTGGCAAGTAGTCTTGCGCACCGGTGCTGTGACATCACAGGAAGTCAATGACAGTTCAACTGTCATATTGTATTTACCTTCTCTGCAGTGAGAGGGCCTTTCTTTACCTCTGACTTAAAAATAAACAAAGGGGGTTCTGGGAGACTTTGTTGACTCTCTCCCAGGGGCCATCCACCAAAGAACAGGTCAATGGGCTGTGTTCGGGCTGGTAGAGAGATTCCCAGACCCCCCCTATGTTTTTTATATGGTGTAAGCTTCACTTCTTACCTTAAATACTTCACAACTCTTTTTAGGTTTAGAGCCTGCACCACTGTGTGCCCATTTTATTGCATTAGTTGCCATTTGCTCACTGGCCAGGAGACACTTTGCAGCTGTTGATGCTTTTAAAGTCCGTAGACGTAGCCATTTTCGTTGTAGTCCTTCCTGTTCGTGTTTCAAGGGTGGGAACAGGTATCTTCTGCCATTTGCTCCCAAAGGCTTCATGGAACGAATGCGATACAGTTTGAACTGGGTAGGGATGTGTTTAGAGATCTCTCGTCACATTCCTCGTTGCAACCAACACTGAAGCTCGGGAGAATACTAGTGAGGCTGACTTGCACTGATTGGGAGGCCACCCATACTTTAAATGGGGGCAACGGGGCATGTGTTATGACTGAAGGGCTGGGGTCACCCCCATCCCTGTGTGTGTGTATCATTGTAGAGACTCCAAACCACACTCCGGTCAACTACTGGAACTACTCCTGAAGTAGCTGAGAGAAGAGGACAACTTTCAGGTGCAGCTTTATATAATGATTCTATTTTTCAATAAGTAGTCTGTGTGGGCATTCCTTTACTGCAGTTGTAAATGAGTGCATACGCTGTACCATACCACCACCTCCCTCCGCTCTTAAGAGTGAATCTTTGACTGCTCAGTCACATTATGTTGTGACAGTCAGGAATAACTTAGGGAACTCTTTACCTAACACTGCAGATTGGTATCCTGCCAAAGTCCCATGGGGAGGACCATTGGAACATCCCCCAACATTTGGAAACATAATTTATGAAAGTGCATAAGAACATTAACATTGATACAAGCCTAAAGAAAATGAAAGAGCACTTCAATGGGGCTGGCAAGTTCTTCCCAAAGGAACGTTTGAGGTAAACAATGCCAAAGAGGGTATTGTGCATTGATAAAAAAACACATTAAGAACGCCATTTTAACTGACTTTGTAAATGTAGAGCGTAAGATTATATTTTAAACCCTGATGTACAAAATGGCTACCCCTATACATTTATTAAGTCAAACTATTGTATTGTGTTTATCTGGTTGGCATGAATGTTGCTGCAGGTCTGCCTTTTATGACATGCCTAGAATGTTGGTGTGCAATGATGGAGCGGGAAATGAGGGAATGTTCTATGTTTGACAATTTGTGTGAGAGCTGTCAGGGCAGGGCGCAGAGGGTCTGGCGGGTATTACTTCTGTCGTCTTATATGTTACAAGTAATTGGAACTGGAAATACTACTACACTTAACTGAGTGTTGCCCGGTACTTCACCAGGGTGTAGCTTCAGTTACCACACTGTTAATAAGGTAGTTCAAGTAATGTGGTGGGGGGACCAGTGAATTTGGGATATCCAACGCCCCGTCAAAGGAACCATCCGCCCGCTTAAAAAGAGGCTATCAGATTGTGTTGGAGGTCAGCTTAGAAGAGCCACATTTTACTCCTGGACAGGGAGTTTTCATGTGGGAGGTTTGACTCATGAGGAACATGCAACCTGCCTTCTAGTGGGAGGCACTTAACCTGTGACTATAGCAGGCTGGTATGAATATTTTGGGGTGTTCTTGCAAACTCTGGTTGGAGAGCTTCTGCATCTCGTTGGTATTAGCCAGGATGGGATGGTGTGACGAGTCCATATGCTGGTGTCTGAATCCTGCCGCAGCCGATGTGAGGGTACTTGGTGCCCTAGCTGGAAGGAAGCAATTGAGGGAAGCTACTGTAGTGGTTCTGTCTGCAAGTTATGGTGTAGTGTCATCAGGGTTGTTTGCAGGTAAGTGGAGGAGCTGTCATTTGGTGCTATCCAGATTAGGCACATGCAGCAGTGCGCATTCCCGATCTGTCAGGCAGGGATGTTGCTAGGTCTGGAAATGATCTTGGGCTGCGCTAATGTCGGGACTGTCGGGACTCGGGCCTAGTTAGAATTTTGGTTGTAGCCCCTTAGTTTCTATCTGGGGCTACAACCAAAAGATCCATCAGCCCTCCCTACCAACTGTTAGGAAAGATTTCGTAATTGTGGGTAATTTTCCTTCCATGTGGCAACCCCTAAACTTTTTGCTGTTGTTTTCACCATGATCTAGACTTTGCCAGAGAAGTGCAGCCTTCTGTCGCACTCCTCTGGGCTTTCGCTCCATTCTTACGGGGAAACTGACATGCCCTTAAGACAGTCAGTACCGGGAAACGCTGTTTTCCGTAGTTTCTTCTATCATGTTGCGGCTTTCGTGCAACATGACACAAGAGGGCACTGTAAGCTAAGTTACTGCTCTCTTGGGTCTCTAGCCTTCTACAGGCCCTAGATACTCTTTTTGGATTGTAACTGATCGGTGCAAGTGAATCACGGACGGGAATGGTGGCAGCGATTGTTTCTTGTGTTTTGAGCTCCTTTTGGCGTTTTAAGCGCGTTTCTCGCGCTTAGCCCAAAATGGTGGCCTGGCTCCCAAAATGGCCAGACCACGAGGCTCCTTTGTCCTGTCTGCTGACCGTCTTGTTCCCTTCACCTTCCCCAGGTCGAGCCGACCCGGGGCCTTCCTTATTTGGGCATGTACTTTCCCGCGAAACACGGATGCTTTCGCGGGCTTCTACAGGCCTTGTGTGTGCCTCCAGGATGTGGGCTGGGATGTCTGGTCCCAATACACATCCTGGGTGCCAGAGAGTCTAGGGTGGTGTGAATGCCTGGGACCACCGTGGTCCGTGATAGGTCCACGTATGGTGTGAGTGTTGATGAGCGCATCTCCCATTGGGTCCCCTCCGTTTTGGCGCGAAGGGAACCGTGGATAAGAGGGGGCTGGAAACACCACTACCATGTCGATCTCCTGAGTTCTCACGAACGAAGGAATACAGGAGCCAAGTATCCCGCAACCAAGAGGCTGAACCGAGGAATCCCTGGTGACCCGCTGAAGGACTGCTCCTCTGCACTGCTGTCGCCTTGTGAAACCCTTTTTACCTCTGATCGAACCAGAAGGCCTGTACTGGTACTTCGACCCTTGGAATAGCGGGGACAGCTATTCTCGGCATCTTCACCATCTCCTGCATGTAAGCCTTCGGAAGTGTCTCTGGGCCATCCAGCAGACTGACAGCCTACACAGGAGTTTTGCTCTGTAACCGCCGCCAGGTTGTGTTGTATTTCTAGTCCTGGTCACTCTCACACGATTCGTACACTTGGCGTTCCCAGGTCTGAAGTGAGTAGTGTACATTTGACTGAGATACACACGGCCTCTCCGTTGCCCTGCTGTGGTAACAAACTGTGCGGGGTCACTTCGTTTGGGACATCTTTAACTCAACTCTGCTGCTGCAGAATCTACACGACGACGAGACGTCCCCTGCTCTCCTGAACCTGCCAGCACTGAAACTGACGCGGAGAAGCCTGGGTCTGCTTGCATCAGGGACCGGTGAGTAGCATAGCTAGGAACTGGTCGCACTCCTGCAGGAGCCCATAGCTTTTCCCCGCTGTGTCAAAACAGCACGCCTTTCCGTACTCGCGCTCTGCTTCTGCCCACAGTGGAGGCTGCGCTTGAGTCGCGGAACTCTGTTCTTCTTCATTTGTGCACTAAACTGAACTGCCTGATTCCCTCGAAGAGACTCCCCTTTTTGCCCGTTGGCACCAGCGTGTGCAGGTACTTTTGAGCACAAGGCTCCACTCTTCGTAGGGCTCCGACTTCCTTTTAGTTAGGTGCCTCTGAAGGCGGACTGGGTCTAAGCATTATTTCGCACTGCCTGCTTTCCTTCCCTTTTAGTTGGACTACACATTTCGTGCATCTAACGCTTGAGACTTGTTTGTATTTGTATATATATTGTATTGGTATGGTATGTGTTGGTTTACTAGAGTTGTATTGTGATTTCTCGCTACGGTCATTGTTTTAAAGGCCTTGGACTAAATGTGTATATATTTTTAATATAACACCTGTTTGGAGTAGTTTGTAAGTGTCCTTGCTTTGTGTGCTCATTGCGGGCTTTCAGTCACCCTCACCCCTCTTGAGACCTAGTCTTGACCGCCGCGATCGCTACCCTGATTGGTCTGGCTTGTCCAGAGGTTACCCTGTTCCAAGTAATTAGGTTGGCCTTCTGAACTTCTGCGCCGCCAGGACAGAGTTCAGAAATCCGTCTTAACACCAACGCCTCTGCAGTGTCAGGGGGCTCCGCTACCAGCCTGGCAGTAACCTGCGTCTGATGAGTAGTGTTAGCTATGGTTCAAGTACTCCATGTCATCGCTGGCAAAGGATGGTGGCTGGGTGGAAAGCAGCAGCCTGGTCCTCTCAACTCCCTTCTTCCTTGATCTGACCCTTCTACTTGAGTCACTTCCTACCAACATCCTAATTGTCAGGCTCATGGATTTTAACCTCCACAACCCTTCTGCAACTGCTTGCCTTGAACTTAACTCCCTCCTCTATGACCACTCTCTCTACTCCCTCCAGGGCCAGCCTACCCACTGTGATGAATCCTGCAGAGTCATCACTAATCCACAGCCTCAAGTCTTCTCCGATCTGGCCAGGGAAAGGCAGCCGCTACCTGATCCTAGCCCTGGTGGTGGCATTATGAGGGTGAATCACATGGGAGGAGATGGATGATCGATGACTTCTTTGGGAGAGACACAGTCTTCCTCTTCTTATGAGGATCCTACCATTGCCAAATATCTAATGGCAAGCTGTCACTGCACAAGTGCCTTCCATAAGAAAATCCAAAGAAAGTTCTATGAAAAGTCACCTAAACAAAATAAGTTTCTATACCTTGGGAACTCATGAATCAAATGAGGCATCCTCTAATTATCATTATTCTCTCTTAGGTAGAAATCCTAACCCCAATGTCAAAGCACCTACAGTTCACATAACATCTCATAGCCCTGATACTCAGTCAAAACTAAACAACTAGGGAAACCCTAAAACTATTATGGACTTCAAGACCCATAATGCCTATGGTACTGGGAAATTGTGATCAATGTGGCTACTAAGAAGTCTATGCAGTCTAGTTGTTTCAATTCAAATCACCTAAGTGAGACATTTAAATGTGGGAATCACCCACAGGTGAAGGAAGGAGTAGCAGAGGCAGGAGCAGTCAGGAGAGAAACCAATGAAGTTGAAAAGGCCAATGAAAGCCGAGAAGCAGTTAAAGCAGAAGCAGAATTGAAAGTGCCAGCAGAAGCCGACGTGGGAAGAGTAGGCATGCGGTTTTGCAGAGTCTAGGCAGCAGGAAGCAGAATTGTTGAAGTCAGCAGCAGGGAAAGAAACACAGCTGTATGGGAGAGGTACTCCCGACTCGAGGAGAGTCGTTCAGGCGTGCTGGAGGACGCAGAGATTTGACGGAGTCTGTGGAGCTCTGTGCAGGTAACAGCGGTCACAGGAGAGCTATCCTGTTCTCCCTGATACTACTCAGCACCAAGGAGTGATGCCGAGACGCTGAAAGCAGCCAGTGAGCTGGCCTAAAAAGAAAGGTAACCGGGGGCTCTCTGCGCAGAACAATTGTCACTAAAAGATCATTTTGAATACCGAAGAAATAGAAAAGAAGGGCAAAACGGGAGCAACTATCCTTCATGGGATACTAGTTTGGGGAAAGCTGTAACCTATATTGTCAACCGCTAAGGGACTATAACCAAGAGATACAAGGGCAAAAAGGGCACTACTCCTCTTTCATGGGATGTCAGTTTGGGGAAACTTGTAACACACATTGCCAACAGCCAAGAGTGTATAAAGACACAACAGAAGGGCAACAAGGGCACAATTCTCCTCTCATGAAACATCAGTTTGGGGAAATCTGTAAACCCAATTTCCGACAGTCAATAAACTATAAAGTCAGGCACAACCGTTGGGCAAACCTCCTCACATGGGATATTGGTGTGGAGAAACTTGGAACAAGGATTGCCACTAGTAGAACATATTCCTTTAAGGCAAGGAAACCTGGAAAGGGACACGTTGTGTAAAGTAGAAGATATTCCTGGCAGGCAAGTAAACCTGGAAAGGGGCAAGTTCTTTAAAGTAGAAGTTATGTTCTTTAAAGTAGCAGAAACAAACGTGGTTGTGGTAAAAAGTATTGTAAAAAGAAAATATTAACTTTATCATCCTGACAAACTGTTATAAAACAAAAGACATTTGCTGTGCTGTCCTGACAAATGTATTACACAGAAAGGATAATTATGATGTTCTTATAACCACTCTACATCTTGGGAAAAATATTTTGAACAGTTACTTTGGATTTGAACAAGTTTTTTGTGAAAGTGACATTGACTTTCCTAATTTGAAAGACCTATTGGATGGAAAAGACATTTTCATTGTACTGAACAGAATTTCGTTGAAACAGAGCTCCTTCAAAAGTCTTCCTGTATTGATTCATGGGAAGGGAATCAAACCCTGGTCATAAGGATTGCTTTGGGAGAATTATAAATTTGAACTTTTGCACATTTCTTTTGAACTGAAAACAGATACATGTATCTTATACACTTTAGTTGTATATGTTAGAGTGAGGGTCAGCTACATTTGCACACATGGTCATCTTTCTTTAGTTTTAATTTGCTAGGCAGGAGCATTCTCACGATAGAGATGGATAGGCGTTTATCTCACCCCTTTTTACTTTTAATAAATATGGGAAACATTGAGAAAACTACAACTTTGTGTTTCTCTCTCATTGCTGACCCCTCACACCAACCTGGTGGGAACTCTCTTAACCTTGCCTTTCTCTTAAATTTACTCTCATGCTTGACTTCTCCGTTGACCTCTCACCTCCTGATCACACCATTGTTCACTTTAACATCTCAATCCCTCTATCTTCTTCTCCTCATCTTCCCTCTTCAACGACTAAGAGGAAATTCAGGCAGGACTCTCTTGCTCCTTAACTTGATTTCTTAGTTATTATGTTATTGGTGTCTAATATGCAGGTGCCAGATTGCATGATTGCTTCAAGGCACAAAGTAATCTGGTCACAGCCGGGCTTTAAAACCACATACAGACCATTAACATGCAATTAGGGTTAGTAAGTAGATACTTTCAAGGCACAAGAGAGTACATTCCAGAATTGCTAAAGAGATATAGAGGGAGGCGTGGGTAGTGGGTGGGGAGGGAGTGGAGCGATGAAGGGTTTGAATGAAAGTACAGAACATCAAGGAAATCATTAAACAAGCCTTCTGGGATCTAATTTCTTCTCTGCAAATGTCAGATTGCCCAAAGTTGGTGGTGGGGTGGAGCGTTTTGTTACATAAAACCATTTGGTGCCGTAAAAACTCTTTGATGGATATTGAGATACCAATGCACATGCCCTGTACATGAAGCTGAGATTTAGCACACCCACCTTAGCGTGAGTAACAAACGGCTAGTACAAAATGGGAAATATGTGCTGCCCCTTTTGTCCAACTGTAGTTGAAGATGTGCAGCAGTTAGTGCAGCAGTTTGTATGTCCAGGTTAATCCTATATATAAGTGTGGGGAACCTAAAAACATGCTTAAATAATGATGAGGTTCTTTCATTACACGATGCTGAAATTTTATCTAAGGATTTCTCACTCCCCAAAATGGTGTTTGCAACCTCAAATTATCTATTGAGAGCCTGGAGAAGAAGGAGAAACAAAATAAGCATATTAGTATGATGCGTTTTTATACAATGTTAGTATCCTGCTATTTCTTTCATTTTGTTTATGAAGCTGCGATGATGGAGGATGAATTAATTTATTTGGTGGTTTTATTTGCTTTGTATTCCAATTTTATTGTTTGTACTTGCTTATATGGATTTTTAGCCGAAATAAAGCTTGGTGTTGAATGAAAGTACGTGCAGATTTCTGAAGAGGTAAAAGTGCACAGTGGCTTGGAGTGGCAGGCTGTGGCACGGGCTGCCTGTTGCTGTTGGAGCAGTCTGCTTACTGTGTTCATTGAGGAGGAGGCGAAAAGGATTAAAAACCCTTCCCGTCCACGGAGCGGCACAGAGTGGCTGGGAGTGGCAGTCTGTGCATTCTGTTGGCTGAGGCCGTGGGTTGTGGGCGTGGAAAGGTAAGCTACAACTGATTGTAGGTTTACTGGACCAATTTTTCTCTTGGGGAATTACGATTGTGCTGATCATCTTGAAATTAATCCACGTTGCGCCCCAATTGATCAAAGGCCTCCATAACCATAATCAAGCAGTTGTTTCTACACTCCGCCAAATCTCAAGGGCCCTGGCCTGTGTTGAAATCTGGCCCCCCTGGATAAACGTTAAAACTTGAGAAGTGGGAATCGAGTGATGAAGCAGAAATCCAAAAAGCTGTACATCTCTGATGCAGAGATGTTAGCGGCGATAAACTTCCCACTCCCAGAATCAGCCGATCACTCATTACTTTTTTGCCCACAATTGACTGAAGAAAATGTTCCATCGTGAGCTAAAACTCATACATTTTGTGAAGCTGTGAATTTTGGTGCTCAGAGGTCCTCTCAGGGAGCTATCGTGCATTCACAAATAACACCATATATTTAATCAAAAACTAGGTTGACACTAAAACCATTGAGAAATTAGGGGAATACAGTTATTACATCAACCAACAAGGCCCCTTCCAAGGCAAATAAAGACACAGCTCTTTTGAATGTGACTAATCATTATTTTGGTCTAGCAGCATTGCCTTGTTCCCCTAATGTTCTAACAAAAAAAGATAGTTTTGTTGACACTCCACAATCAATGGTGGAAAGAGATGTTCCTGACTTCGAATTCTCACTGTCATCAATACCATCAGAACTTCGTTTCACTGAATACAGATCACGATAAAGACTGTTCGTCAGCTCATATTGTAACGGAAATTATTCAGGTTCTCTGTATTTTGGTCTTGTTATACGAGAGTTTGTAATCTGAAGTTAAGTCGAACTCAGTATTTTTGTAATCATTGCTCTTCAAATTTGACAATGTAAAACTTCATGTGGCAGCTAAGGAGTTTCTTTTTAATCACACAGTAAAGGACATAGTGTCCCAAACTACAAAATGTGTGCTGATTGACAATGGGGTAGAGCAGATGAACTGTGTTGCCCCAAAGGATTCAAGAAATACGCATAAAATGGTCCATACTTATTCTGCTTTAAATCAGGCAGGAAATAGTACTGACCAAGCATGTGTTAATGCTTTATCCAATAAACATGGACAGAAGGTAGGTCCCCCTGTGGTGAGTGGGACAGTGTCCTGTGGGTCATCTCTATGAAAGAGGTTATTAGAACGAGTGAAAGAGAACAACAAGGTGCCTCAGAGGTGATTGTCATTGAGGAGGATTCAGTTCAACTTGTTGAGGTTCCGGGGATAATTGATAAACCATTGTGTCCCCCACAAAGAACCATAAACATGTTGTCTGGTATTGGGAAAAAAAAGAAATGTGCAAGTTAAAAAAACAAAGAATTGTCGGGCTCTGAAAAGAAATAATCAAGCATCCAGGAGCTTTTTGCAGAGTTTGTTTTCTCAACCTGATAGTCAAGCCTTATTAAGAACACCCACCACTGGGAACTGTCGAGTTGGACCATTCATTTCGGCTTAGGTTTCGGTGGCATTGCTCCAAATGGATCCTTGAATGGATTAATTGTAAATTGTATACAGGAACAAGCCTGGGTAGGCAGATACAAATCTATGTATGTTGCGTCGATTGACCACTCGCTGGCCTTCAATGCTGTTGATCGCAATCTATTGGGGGATAAATTACAATGGTGGGGTATACCGGGAGGACTTTTAATATTAATTATGGGAGTTTTTGCAAATTCTAATCTGCAAGTTCATTTGAACAATTCTGGTTTACTGCCCCGTACAATTGAAACCCATAGTGGGGTCAGGCAGGGATGCGTATTGGCTCCCTGCCTGTTCAATTTATATATGTCAGATATAGGGGAGCTTTTGAAATCAGCTGCCTTTATATCCCAGAAGCTGCGTAATTTAAAACCATTTGGGTGGTTTTATGCAGATGATTTTTTGGCTTTTGATTGCACACCTACTGGTTTACAGCGCTTAATGATTACCTTTAGTCACTCTTTAAAGTTGAACAGCTCAAAAACAAAGGTCAGGGGGTTCAATAAAAGTGGAAGCGTAGAGAAGTTTACATGGAGATTGGGTTATGAATCCTTGGTAGAAACCTGTTCTTTAATGTATCTCGGTTTCCTGATTACTAGTAATAGCTGGAATATATTTGTGGATGAGGGATAGGGTGTCGAAATTGACGAAACAATTGGTTCGTGTTGATGGACGATTTGGTACATTTTCAATATAACCTAAGATAACATGTTTTTTTATTAAACTATATTTCGACCCAGAATAGATCATAAAAGTCATAGCAATATTTGACAAACTATCAAATTCAATAAATAAAAAAAGCACAGACTTAATTATAATATGTTAAAACTTCAGGTAAACAAGTTATTTAAGAAGAAAAACAAAACAGGAAATTGGTTAAAAAAATATGGTTAAAATCCAATAAAAAACTTGGGGAAAATAGCTAGTCAAACGGGACCAGAGAATTTTCCACCACTTCTGGGACATATTTAAGTCCCTTCCTTCAGGCCTGGAGTCGATAATTCCCTATACTGTGAGTTGCTAATTCACTAGTCCCCGCTAGACAAAGATGAAGCGCGTCACTAACCTGTTTCACATAAAACTGTTAAGAAAGTGGTACCAAATATATTTTCCTGATAAAAAATATTCTGGACAAAACAAGATAAAAGGGTTGCACTTTCAATTGCATTAGGGAAAAAGGGACAGGCTGCTGGGTTACAAATAGTGTCATGTAGAGGGCTTTCTTAAAATCCAACTGCATTCTATCCAGATAATTTTAAAATGGACTGGAAATATCTCTATGTGTGCACATCTTATTATGGAAATTATAAAGAAGTACGAAAGCAAAGTAAATGAAAATAATCAAATTCAGGTTGCAGTGGGAAAAAATTCAGTCCTGACACAAGGCCGACCAGTCTATAAAAAGAAGAAGAAGGTCCTAATAGTGAAGACCCTTGCGCACCCTGCACACCAATAAGCTGTTTCCAGTCAGTAGTTTAGACATGTAGGTATTCAAAATTAGGAAGAAAATTCACTGGGCATTCAAAATTCAAATGCATTCATTTGCAACAACTTAAAATTTTGAATCATTAAGTGACAAAAGATTGACAGACAAAAATATATTTTTTATTCATTGATAGCGAGCTCAATGCGTTTTGGCTAACAAGCATTCATCAGGAGCAAAAAACTTCATAATACATATTTCCAAGTTCATCTAGTCAGAACCTATAATGCAAAAGGAGCATAATTCAATCAGTAATCTGTGTTCAGTTCGTATTCATTCTTTATCATATCTATCTTGCATGTAAAAAGGATAACCAGGGGGTAATTCATAGAATTCAGCGCACAAGTGGCGCACACGGCTGGTGCACATTGTGTGCGTGCAGCAGCCTGCGCAAGCCGCGTGCGCCAAAATCCATTTCTGCGCACAGCGTATTCATGGATTTCAACATCCATAACCAGCCGTGGCGCAGAGTAGCTCAGCGACCCTGCAGCAGTGCCAGTTACGCCTCCAACCCCTCCCCGTGCGCCATGAACAGCGCACAAATCCCGTACATGGCGCACAGTCAAGTGGACCAGCATACAGCCCCCCAACCACGAAAACGTCTGTAAAAATCCCTGTGCACTCCTCCGAATACACATACCCCGCTGCGCGGGAACTTTCACACGTGATTGGCCTTGTGCGAGCAGGGTACGTGTATTTCTGGGGTGCGCGGGAACTTTCACATGCGATTGGCCTTGTGCGAGCGGGGTACGTGTATTTGTGGGGTGCGCGGGAACTTTCACACGCGATTGGGCTTGTGCGAGCGGGGTACATGTATTTTGGGGTGCGCAGGAACTTTCACACGCGATTGGCCCTGTGCGAGCGCGGTACGTGTATTTCGGGGGTGCACAGGAATTTTCACACGTG
This sequence comes from Ambystoma mexicanum, assembly GCF_040938575.1. Taxonomy (NCBI): domain Eukaryota; kingdom Metazoa; phylum Chordata; class Amphibia; order Caudata; family Ambystomatidae; genus Ambystoma; species Ambystoma mexicanum. The sequence continues at coordinate 897,671,963 of NC_090925.1, forward strand.
ATTGGCCTTGCGCGAGCGGGGTAAGTGTATTTCTGGGATGCGTGGGAACTTTTACACGCGATTGTCCCTGTGCGAGCGGGGTAAGTGTATTTCGGGGGTGCACAGGAATTCTCACACGCGATTGGCCCTGTGCGAGCGGGGTACGTGTATTTCGGGGGTGCGTGGGAACTTTCACACGCGATTGGCCTTGTGCGAGCGGGGTACGTCTATTTCGGCGGTGCACAGGAACTTTCACATGCGATTGGCCCTGTGCGCACAGGGTACGTGTATTTCGGGGTGCGCAGGAATTTTAACACGCGATTGGCCCTGTGCGAGCGGGTGGTACGTGTATTACGGGTGTGCCCCAATGAATTGACAGTGTGTGTTCTCCCAGGTGTGCCCTCTCCCCCCTCCCCAGGGCCTGCAAGCAGACCCCAACACAGGGGTACACACTGCACCCCTGGCAATGCCCCACAGGCAGCCCATCCACCCTGGCGAAGCCCCCCAGCCAGCCCACATGTCACCACGCACAAGTGAGCACTGACTCATGTCCCCTAGCACCCCCATCCACCCAGCATTGAGGGTCAGGCCCCGACTCATGTCCCCCAGCACCCCCATCCACCCAGCAGTAAGGGGCACCTGCCAGCAGGGCCCGACTCATGTCCCCCAGCACCCCTACCCACCCAGCAGTGAGGGGCACCTGCCAGCAGGCCCCGACTCATGTCCCCCAGCACCCCTATCCACCCAGCAATGAGGGGCACCTGCCAGCAGGGCCCGACTCATGTCCCCCAGCACCCCCATCCACCCAGCATTGAGGGTCAGGCCCGACTCATGTCCCCCAGCACCCCATCCACCCAGCATTGAGGGTCAGGCCCGACACATGTCCCCCAGCTCCCCCATCCACCCAGCAGTGAGGGGCACCTGCCAGCAGGCCCCGACTCATGTCCCCCAGCACCCCATCCATCCAGCATTGAGGGTCAGGCCCCGACTCATGTCCCCCAGCACACCCACCCACCCAGCAATGAGGGGCACCTGCCAGCAGGGCCTGACTCATGTCCCCCAGCACCCCCATCCACCCAGCATTGAGGGTCAGGCCCCGACTCATGTCCCCCAGCACCCCATCCACCCATCATTGAGGGTCAGGCCCCGACTCATGTCCCCCAGCACCCCCATCCTCCCAGCAGTGAGGGGCACCTGCCAGCAGGCCCCGACTCATGTCCCCCAGCACCCCCATCCACCCAGCATTGAGGGTCAGGCCCCGACTCATGTCCCCCAGCACCCCCATCCTCCCAGCAGTGAGGGGCACCTGCCAGCAGGCCCTGACTCATGTCCCCCAGCACCCCCACCCACCCAGCAGTGAGGGGCACCTGCCAGCAGGGCCCGACTCATGTCCCCCAGCACCCCACCCACCCAGCAGTCAGGGGCACCTGCCAGCAGGGCCGACTCATGTCCCCCTGCACCCCCATGCACCCAGCATTGAGGGTCAGGTCCCGACTCATGTCCCCTTGCAACACGACAGGAAACTGCACAATCATGGCCCTCATGTGCACCAAAATATCACAGCACGCCCCCCCAGTCTTGACATGCAATGATTTCACCAATCCACCGACACAGACATGCCTGTGTCAGGACACAAATCAAAAGTCAACCATGTACATCAACACATGTCCGTCACACACACACACTGTTTGCCATAGATTGTGTAAACACACATTTTGACATGCATGAACCCAATGAGCGAATCCCACAAATGGAATTAAAATATAAAAATGTATTATGAACAAAAACAATGTAATGAAATGAAAGCCAAAAAAATAATACAAACATGAAATGAAATGTATGTCCAAAAAAATCAAAAGGAAATGTAGATCCAATCCAAAGAATTCCTGTGGAAAAATGGTCCAAACTCACTGTCCACCAAAACAAACCCAAAGGAAACGTAATAATCAAATTCCATTGCTCCATGGTGAAATCCAAAGAAAATGTACACATGAATCCAATGTCCAACTATGTACAAGCAATTTTGAAAGGGTCCATGAGCCCAACAAAAGAACTGAAACCTATCAAAGAAACTACCTAAGAAATAACTATATACAAAAGTGTGGGGCATAGTCCAATCACCCCAAAATAAATGAAAATGAAACCTAACACTACAAACTATATACAATGGGGGCAGGCTAGTCCGACGGCTCACTTACCGATTTCCCGGGCCAGGGCATCATCGAACTCCTGGTCTATGTCCTGGAGGCGGGCCTCTTCCATGGCCCCGAGGTTTCGCAGGGACGATGCCATGTTGAACTCCAACTCCCTGCGAATTGCCTCAAGGCACTCGGCCCGCCTCAGTGCCCTCCGCATGGAGTTCTCCGCTCTGACCATTGTGAGCTGTGCCTCTTCTGCCTGCCGCCGCTCCGCATCTATGGCCTAGCCCAACCGCTGCTACATGGAAGACACTTGCAATCCAGGGTCCTCCTGCCCTCCAGCCGATGCCTGCCCCTCTGATGTTGTTGACCCCGAGACATCATCGCTCCCACCTTGAGCCTGCTACTGCTGTCCATGTGCCCCACCCGCTGTTGCATGCATGTCAGCCACCTGCTGGGGTCCAGTTGTTGGGGTGGCCACCCCTGCTGGACCTCCGACTCCCGACTGTGGCAGGGATGTGTCCTCCACCAGCCTGGCCGCTGGGTCAGGGACAGCTCCACAGGGTGCCCGGGTGACACTTGGGCAGGAAGATGGCATGGAGGATGACTGGCGCATAGGGAGTTCAGTTGAGAAGGGGGTCGGCAGAAGCTCCAGCACACGGAGGAACCCAGCACTGGTGACCCCGCCCAGTAGGTTGACACGGTCTTCGGTCTTCGAGACATTCGAAATGACGTGCGCTGTCCTCGCGAGAACACCGCACGTCATCCCGAATGTCACGAACACGTAACGCCACCCCACTCAGGACAGGCTCAATTCCGCAGGGAGAGGAAGGCCAGTTGTTGTGCGGCTATCCCCTCCCTGAAAACGGGTCTGGACGAAGGCATCCCTGCTGGTGCCGGATGATGCAGTCACAGGATCGGGAACATGATTACACACAGGCACCTCTGCGGCGGCCTGTGCTGCCTCCTGTCCCTGCCCCTGGACTGCACCACTGGCACCAGTGGAATCCCCCCCTCCAGGGCCCGATTGTGTGACTTCCACAGTCTCCCCTTCAACCAAACCCCCCACCAACCTGGATGACTCCGTGCCATCTTCCTCCGTAGGGTCCTGTGGGGTCTCAGCTGCCCCTTCTGCTGCCGAGGAGTCCACCTCCGACCTCCACCCCTTGGACCTACCCCCGGCAGCTGCGGCTGTGGAGGCGGCACCAGACTCCTCACTCCCCGATGAGATGGAAACCTGGGAGGGGAGCTGGGCCATGCCTCTCCGGCTGGCGGTGGGATCCCTGCCTGTGTGCTCCACAGCACCGTCTCCGCCCTCTTCATCAGTTGACACTGCAGACAGGGAGAGACAGAACACAGGCATCAGGGCACTGTACAATGGTCTGATACACACATGACAGTTGCAGATGAGTGGCAGTCTCAACCTTCACACATGGCCCCACACTCCCCAACACACATATCATCTCTATCAACACTCACGCGCAAGTGAACTGGAATGTTGCAGCAGCCAGCACCATCCATACACATACAACACCATGACCATCCGAAGGGTAGCCTGACATCACATGCAACACGGGGATTGGCAAACGCATGCACACACGCCACCAGACGTACATACATCTGTACATCTACACTACCTGTTGCAATGCAATCCCGGCATCCATTTCACATCTGCCAATCAGCCTCCTACATGTCAGGGTCACATGCATCCATGGTGTATCACAGTGGCACACATGTCAAATACCCTCACACACACATGTACACCATGCACGTACATGAAGGTGGAACCCGCATCCATGTGTCACACCCCAACCATACCATGGTACATACACAAATATATAAACATGTGTGCACCCCAACATGTATTTGTCCCTAATGCTTTCGTACACATACACCGTTGATGTGCCTCACACATGACTGGAGTCTCATGCGGCAGGCTCATGTCCCTGCACATGCACATTCATACATGGTCCTTCAAACTGCACACACCTGCCACACCTCAACATGCACAGCATCCAATCAGTACGCATGCACACTTACCGCTCGACTCCGGACGGGTCTGCCTCCCGAGGACCTGGAGGTGGAGCGCTGGGCCTATATGATTCAGGACCCTCATCTGCATGTTGGTAAGGCGGACCCGGCGCCCCTTCCCATGCTTTGCCTTCAGGAGACGCCGGCCCTTGCTGAGGGTCCTGGACCTGAAGTCCTCCCAGCGCTTCTGGACGTGTTGCAAGTCGCGGGCTGCCACCTCCTCCACATTGATGGCAGCCATGATGTCTGTCCAGATCTTCTTCCATCCTTCATTGTCGGCACGTGAACTTCCAAAGAGGGCATCATAATGGCCCAGGACTTGCTCCACCAGGATACCAACTTCTGCAGCAGTGAAGCTGGTAGCCCTCTGCCTCTCTGACTGGGGGTTGCCAGTGGTGCCAGATGGTGTTGTGTCCGACATGGCAACCCCCGAGGCAGGTGTGGGTGGGCAACTGGGTCCTGGGGCTGGGCTGTGGAGCAAGATAATACACCAGTCGGGAGTCTACTGTTTCAGCAGGGGTGGTCACAGCAACTGGACCCCTGCAGATGGCTGACGTGCAGGCACCAAATAATAGGGCACATGGCCGGCAGGCAGGCAGCAGCAGATGGCAGGTGGGAGTGTGCTCGGGGCTCTGGGGGGGCAGTAATTCGGCCTTCTGGGCAGGAGCGTGGTCTTCCGTGTGTTGTTGCGTGGCCAGCTTGATACGGAGTGATTTGGCACGTGAAAAAATTGCACGTCAGCGTGAAATGCGAGGAAATGCCCTTAGCGCATAAGCGCGTCTGTGACATTACGTGTGCGGGCGTTTCCCACAACACGGGTACATTGTGAATAAGCACATGAGAATAATGCACGTCAGCGTGCTATTGGAGGAAAGGGCCTTAGCCGTATGCGCGTCTGTGACGTTGCAAGTGTGGGCAGGCTTAAAAGATACGTGTAGGATGCCATTCCCTTGTACGTGCTTTTTGTGGAGAGCGAGCGGGTGATTCTTGTACTTCTTGTCGGTTCACACGCGATTACTTCACAACGTTTCCAGTCCGTACTCCCTGTTTCCTCAGATTGTGTTCTTTTCTTCTTTTGGCGGGGGTGTTGCCAACACGCACACGTGTGTCTTTTTCACGTTCTTTTTCAAGGCAGATGGTGAGTTGCGCAAGTATTTTCCAACTGTGGTTGCCCCGGTGTGTCGCGTACCCCTTCAGAGGTCATTGTAGGCTGCGTGTAACACGCGTACGCTTATTTTTGTGTTTCTGGGTGCCACAGCGTAGTGCGGGTTCTTTTTTCCACGCACGTGGTCTACCAGGGGTTGCAAGCACGTGTAATTTTGTTTTTGGGGTGCCTGTGCGTTGCGTGACCCGTCATCTTCCCCCAGGGGTCACAGACAGCCTTGCTAGAGCACTAGGGTACAAATTCCATCTAGTACCCTACCCCTTTGACCCCAATTGCCCAGGACAATTGTTTACTGCAACTCTCATACGCACAACAACATCAGTGCCATGGTTGGGAGGCGACCAAGCAGTAAGGGAGGCAAAGGTGGCCGACCTCAAAGAGGTGGGCGTGGTGGGCGCGGTAGGGGACGTGGCCGGGATTTGCAGGTTGCCCCTAGAGCCCAGTGTGTGGAGGACCAATCGGGGCCACCTATACCCCCCCTCCCATGGTTGTGGGAAATGTAGCTGACACCATCCCAGCTCAGCCCTTGTTGGACCGGCCCATTTTGTCAACTGAACCGGCACAGGATGACTCCCAGGCTGACTTCCAGGTTACCAAGTCTAAGCCACGTGTGGCGGTGAAAGTTGCTGTCACCAGGCCACTTGGATCTGGGGCAGCAATGTCATCTGCTGCCCCAAGTAGCCAGGGTGAGGAGGCTGCAGGGGCAGCTGCAGCTCAATCCACCCCTGCTCCGAGTCTCCCAGCCGGGACAGTGTCGGTCCAGGTCCATCACACTGATGTTGGCCCTGCCAACATCACCCTGCAGCCAATGCCTGCACCAAGACCTTTGGTAATTGTGCATTCGCAAACTTCATGTACCCAGTCCAACTGCACTTCTGCTCCTACTAACCAGAGCGGCGTAAGCCACTCAGGATCCGCACCACCTTCCAAGAAGAAGAAGAAGGGTGCTCTTGCACCATAGGCTGAGACCCCAGACACGGCTACACACTCCGGCACGTCAAAGAAGCCTAGCTTCAATGACACCGAACTTGATGCACTTGTGGCCTATGTGTTGGCACATAGCCGCGAAATGGTGGTGACTGCAGGCCGCAAGACTACGCCTGCTCAACGTAGGGCCCACTGGCAGACCATCGCGGACCACATTAGTGCCCTTGGATTTGTGAGGCTCACAGCTGATGATTGCTACAAGCAGTGGAATGACCTGAAACGCAGAGCAAAGAACAAGCTTGCTTCCAATCATGCCTCTACTCTGGTGACTGGCGATGGGTCTCCACCAGAGGACGACCAACTCACTGAACATGAGTCTGTTGCTGGAACCTTCTTCACAGAGGAACAGATCCAAGGCGTGGGAGACCTACCAGATTATGAAGCATTGTCCGGTGAGTGCCCATGCATGTGTGTGTTATCCATGTGTATGTTGCTTGGGTGATGTGTTCTGATTGAGTGCCAGGTGAGGGTGTGTACTCCTGAGTGGCATGGGTCACCCATGTGCTTCCTCCAAACCATTCACCGGCCTTGGATTTGGGTATGACAGTATCCCTTCTGACCACAGTAGTCAATTAGCACCACATTACTGCAGTTGCCCCTGAACTGTCATCTTGCAACAACATTGTTCAAAGTTTTCAGTGTTTTTTCTGCCTGATTGTTTCAATCCTCCCATTTTTGCAATGCATTTTTCTGCCCTAATGCCACACATGTGACATGCTTCTGTCATAGATTACACCCCACAATGGCCCACATTTATTACCTTGTTATGGGAATGATTTGACCATTCAGGCTGATTGAGTAAGGGCCTGCTCACCTTAATGTTTGGGGCCTGTTTGAATGTGGAACATGACTGTTGTTTCCTGTCATGTTGAAGTGACCAACCATTGATGTATCCATCTGCCTGCCATCGCTGTAAAATTGTTAACTGGATGTGTTGCAGTGTGTGGCACATGCATATTTTGTCACACTATTTTGATTTTTTCATCTCATCATGTCCATGTCACATGGATGGGTGACAGTACTCATTCACTAACATATGGCTGTACTTGTCAAAAGTACCATGGCAATGCTACATGCCATCTGTGTGCTGGCATGTGTCATGTATATGTATTGGACATGCCACTCACAGGCTAATGTGTGATGCCAGTGCTATCCAGCATGCAGCAAATGTGTTGCTTTTCCATCTTGGAGTCCTCAGTGTCTGCTTTTTGCCTCCCCTTCCAACTCATTGACAGTGCATGCATGGAAGGGTTATAGTCATGTGGGACATGTGTTATTCATGTACTGGATCTCTGGCTTGTCAGGCCTATGTGTGTGCTATGGTGCTCATGCCTGTTTCCATTTGTTGTCTTTCATGTATATGCAGGTGATGACGCACTTGATGCTGTTGAGGTAGAGGAGATGGTGTAGACCCAGGAGGAATCTCAGCCACAACCGGGCACCAGTGGAGGACGTGGGGTGGTGGTGGCTGAAAACCCAATCCTCCTGCAGACCATACTGTCCACGGGTGTCTCTGGGTACACCTCCGCAGACCTCTATGATTCAGGTGCTGAATCGGACAGCGAGACATATGTGCTGTCGCAGGTGAGTGTTTCTGGGAGGGATGCTGTTCTGTCCAACCCATCTGCACCGGGGGTAGGCCCCTCTATGGGGATGTCAGTATTGGTAACTCTGCCTTTGGCAGTTATGGATGCAGGGTCACACTCCACAACAAATGATCCTGTTCCTGGGCCAGCAGATCAGAGGGGGAATGCAGTCCTGCAGCCTCAGGCAGTGCCAGCACAGCAAGGTGCAGTTCGCCTTGCCCCAAACAGGTGTGGTGCCCGCCGACGCGGTGGCCGTGCGCCACCAGGCAATACTGTATGGGAAAACTCCATGTACAGTATAGCAGCACAACAGGGAGCATCGGTTGAAATGATGGCTCAGGCAATGGATAGGGTGGTCATTTCCATTCTCCCACCTGAAAGGCAGATGGAGCTCCAACAGCAGGCAACAGACTCCATTTGCCAATAACACAGGGAGGACATGTTGGCGTCCAACAGGGACCGGCGGGTGGCACTGGAGACTCTGCGTGAAGCCATATCTGTAGAGTCACAGGGCCACAGGGAAGCCCTGAGGTTAGAACTGCATTTCCTCAGGGAGACTCTGGGTGAACTTGAGGCTTGCCGAAATTTTAGGTCAGAACAGCAGCTGGAGCAGCTCACACGTTCACTCTCAGCAGAGCTCTCGGCAACCCATGCGGAGATCCAGGCATCACCCGAGGCCATGCAGGTAGAAATGCGGGCTACCCGTGAGGTGCTGCATGGGGATCTCTGCACCACCATCGTCCAGAACGAAACCTTCCACGCCTGCATGCTGCTGCCATGGAGGACCATACCAGGGCTTTGCGTGGGCTGCCTCCCATGGGACGACCACCTCCTGAAGTAGCAGCAGAGGGTGAAGAGAGCAACAGCAGTTCTCCCACAATAGCGTAGCCGTGCAGGCCATGAGCCCATGGAGGTATTTTTTTTTCTCAACATCCACGCATGTGGGTGTTGGGGTGCACCCTGTCCTCGAACCTCCTGTGTGCCCCCCCCGGTCCACATATGGCCATTTTATTTATTTATTTATTTACAGTGTATTGCCTTGTGTGGCTCCTGTGGGCATCCACTATGTATTCCAGCTGGGCACATGCAGGCTTGTCCTGTCTTTGGGTTAGATGCTTGAGTTCCTGACACACACACACACCCCTCCTGCTTCCCCTTTCCATGGGCTTGCAAAGGGTGTGACCAAGTGACAGTAACTTACACAGTGACATTGGGCTCCCATGAGCTGTGTGGGCAGTCTGTAGTCAAAACTGTGTAGACATCCCTAGTGCCGATTGTTGTTGGATTTAACACTGCATGGTGTACTGATATGTGCTTGTGCATCCATGTCTTTTTCCTTATTCACATGTACCTTCTTCATGTCTTCACAAGGCTGTCTCCTTTGCATATGCAGTTCATGTTGTATGCAGTACACTGACACATTTCCCTGACAGCAACACTCTGCAGTTGGAAGGGGTCGATGTGCTGGCTTAGTCAGGTTGTGAGACTTGCACTCATTTGATTTTGTACTGTCATATTTTGACACTGTTTCATCCTGTGTTGCTGGTAAGTATTTGTTCATGTGTGCTGTTTCTTATTGATTACAGGGAGCATATTGTCTGTGGCCTGTTTACATTTGGGACAGTGCACTTTGTGACACTTGTGTCATGTGTTGTGCATTCATTTGGTTGCTTTCACATTGCATGACATGCCATGGTGTGTTGGGTAGCTGAGATGGGGAGGGGTTGGGTGACATGGCACTATTTTCATGTGGTATTTCGCAAAGGGGTAGTTATTCATGCTGCATGAATGTGTGTCTTTTTGTGACACAGCATTGGTTGTCTTTAAGTAGGTAGGGATGCACACAATGTAACACTTCCAGTTGACCAATCTCAGGCTGGTATGGTTGTGACAGTTGACTGTCCCTTATGTCATCATCATTGATTGTCATCTGGTATGTGCCAGGACTGTGTGCACTCCACAGGGGTAGGATTTTAGGTGAAGTAATTAGCCACCAGCTGAGTACGGGCTGCCTCACCATGTGCCCTTTCACCTCCCATGCGCAGTGGCCGTGCATGTGGTTGGGGATGTGGGGGCACCACCATGTCCACCAGCAGGCCCTGGCAGGTTGCAACGTTGTGCAGGACACATGCTGCCACTATGATCCTGCACACTACTGTGGGCGCGTATAGCAGGTGCCCACCAGAGCGGTTCAGGGAGCAAAAGCATGACTTGAGCACTCCGAATGTGCGCTCCACTATGCCCCGGGTTGCAATATGGGCTGTGTTGTATCTTACCTCAGGTGGTGTGGTGGGGTACCAAATTGGCGTCATCATGTGGGTGCTCAGAGGGTAGGCACTGTCCCCTGGGGAGATGATGATGGGTATCTTAGTGGGGTTGTCACATTACTCAGTATCTGACATGCATGCATGTGCAGAGTCATTTATACTCACCAAGCAGCCATGTATCACCATGTTGCCCAGCTTCTAGGTCCCGGTTTAGGGGTGACATTCTGAAAATGAAACTATCATGGGTGGACCGTGGATAGTTGGCATATACTGAGGTAATGATTCCCTTGGCATCACATACTATCTGTACGTTGATGGAATGCCAGTGCTTGCGGTTTCTATAGATGTGCTCAGTTGCCCTGGGAGGACGTAGAGCCACATGGGTGCAATCAATGGCACCTTACACTTTGGGGAAGTGTGCCACCCCGTAAAAGTCCTGGACGGCAGCCTGCCTTTCTAAGGTGTTCTGGGCATGTATATGTGCCTGCGGACTGAGGAGCGTGCAGTCATGATGGCCAACACCTGGTGTAGGCAGCGTGACTGCATGGCCTGTGACACCCCCCCCACTATGGCACTTGTCTACTGAAATGAACCAGTGGCCAAGAAGTGCAGTACATTGAGCACCTTTTCCAAGGGGCTCAGTGCTTGGGAGCACAGGGTGGGTGATGTGAGGTCATCCTCCCACTCACTCACCAGGTTGAGTATTATGTGTGGTGGAAATCTGTACCTCCCATACACTTGGTCATCAGGCATCCCAAAAAGGCTGGTCCTGGGTGTAAAAATTTGTGGCCTGGCTATCCTCCTCCTCCTCCGGTGTCCCACGACCACTGCTGCGAGGAACGGTATATTCATCGTAGCGTCTGAGCTTGTTTGCTGTTTGTGCGCACTTTTATGCTTCCTGCTGGCGTACGTGTTTCCGGATTAGCGCGTCTTTTTTGGCGCACGCATTTCCCCTGTTCGATTCCATGAATACGTGTTGTAGGCGCTCGTGTGGGCGTTGCGAGCATTTACTTCCTGTACTTCCCCCGTAACGCCCACATTTTCACGCATTGTTCCCCATTCCGCGTGTTGCGCCCCGTGTTCCGCCCACTTTTGTTGTGTGCGCTGCGCTATGTGCGCTTTCGCTGTGCGCGTTGCACATGCCGTTTGATGACGTGTGCACTCGCATGCGCCACCCACGATTTTAGCACACATCCCAGGATTTACACGCGCACTGACTTCCATGAATCGATGTGGGCGGCTTTGGCACCCGTGCACTGTGATTTTCGCGCTTGCGCTCCGATTCGCACGCTTGCGCTGCCATTTTTGGCGCACTTTAATTCCATGAATCGGCCTGTAAATTAGGTACGGTCAGCCCAAGGCTCTGTCATTATTTTCTATGGGTAATACTCAAAGGTATCTCCTACCTTGCTTCTTATTCCTAAGTGGATAACGGAGTCTATGCAAAGGGAAGGGGTTCCCCAGCCCAGTACGTCACTCAGCAATTTATCTAGAAGTAACGCAAAAGCAACATTGATTGGGAATCCTTCTCAGAGGTGTCTATTTCTAATTTCAGTAATTAGCTACAAACTACCTAATATTGTGTCTCTCATGGGAATGATCTTGTTCAGAGGAACAATCCTAGACCTCTCATCGGTACTCTGGTAATCAACAACATAAGTTCATGGCGTGTGGTAGTCACTAAGTAAAAAAACAAAATCTGTTCTATCAAGGATCTATGATCTAAACCTAAGATCATGATCAAACAATCTGGTAGAGTAAGAGTAAAGGCATTTTCCTCGAGAAGTCAACGACAGGAACACAGAGAGCCAGCTTCCTGGCGGTGCGGGGGCTGGCATGTCTGTGCTAGCTCCATGATGTACTTTGAGAAAGTTCATGCTGATGTCATGTGTAAACACGAAAATGTCATGTCGCTTGTGGAACAAATAATGACCCCGCTGATGGGTGGCAAAAGAGTAAGATGTTACTTGTTAATTAAATATCTAGTGGCGTAAGACCTGGTATGTTTAAAGAAGGATGTTGAAAAAAGGGAAATATCCAGAAGCGGTAGCTAATAGCCACCGAAAGTATAGTTGGTAACCATCTTGTGATGGATTACCCTGTGTATCACAGGATGAGCACCCGATGGGTATTCCGCAAAGTTCAATGTTATTAATGACCCATATCCAGATCTTAATTCGAACTCAGAGGGAAACTACTTTTGCGATAGAATCTCAGAAGATGTCTGAAAGATATCAAGATAGAGGATATCCATATGAGATAGTAACAAGAGCAAGAATGAAGACTACTGAACAGGATCGGGAGAGCCTATTGACCCTGAAACCCAAAAACAATGACACCCCGTTTCTATATTCCATGAAATTCTCGAGTCATAGTCACCATGTCACAAGACTCCTTAAGACAAATTGGAGATGGATCAAACTTGATCCACATGTGGATAAACTTTTTCCAAAACCACCAATGATTGCCTATAAGAGAGGGAGGAATTTTTCGGGATCAACTAATGAAAGCAGAAAGACAAGCCACACCTAAGCAATAGATTTCACATAAACGTAAACATTGAAATTGTCCATGCGGCTGTAACTGTAACAACATCATGAAAGGTACCAGCATAAGACACCCACGCTATGGCACAAAAATTCCCCAGAGCGATTTCTCCACATGCAATATGAACATTTTGATCTACGGCTTAAGTGGTATCTTAGACGTTGGACAGACAATCAGATGAGCGAAGGAGCAGTGGAATGAGCATAAAAGCAACATCCGAATGCACATTACCAAATCCCCAGTCACTAGGCATTTCACTGAGAAAAGACACACGGTTGCGCAATTACGATGCGCCATCCACGAAGTTGTGGGGAAGCCACATAGAGGGGGTGATTTCACCAAAAGACGGACTCAGAGAGAACTATGCTGGATAGATAAGTTGGACGCAGTACATCCATCTGGGATGAACAAGGAATTCTACCTGGGGGCTTATTTTTAGGATAGGAGATAGATCTGAACTATCAATTGACACAGCACTACTCTGACAGTACACATAAAATTACATCTGTATACTAAATGAGATACCCATCCAGGCAGATATGAATATCTAGGTATGTTTGCAGCATCGGTAATGTACAAAATCATTAGAAGTTATGTTTACAAAGAATGATGGAAGGACCGGATCGACTATAGAGGTCCTAATAGATTGTGAGCAGTGGAGGGTGATTATCATTCTAGTGGATTCAAGCCTCGTTCCACGAAGCTCTAAGCCTTTATGTTAAGAACTTCTAGATTGTTGTAGAAATTGGTTCCCTCTGAGTTCCACTTAAGATCTGGATACGGGTCATTAATAACGTTGAACTTTACGAAATACTCAACGGGTGGTCCCCCTGTGATACACAGGGTAATCCATCACATGATGGTTACTAAAGATACTTTTGGTGGCTATTAGCTACCGCTTCTGGATAGTTCTCTTTTTTAACATCCTTCTTTAAACATACCAGGTCTTCCACTGCTTGATATTTAATTAACGAGTAACATCTTACTCTTTTGCCACCCATCAGGGGGTCATTATTTGTTCCACAAGCCACATGACATTTTCGTTGTTTACATATGATGTCATTGCGTCTTTACGCAATGACGTCACACACACTTTCACAAAATACATTAGGCAGCTGGCACAGAGATGCCAGGCCCCGCACTAGCAGGAAGCTGGCTCTCTGTGTTACTGTCTTTGACATCTCAAGGTAAATGCCTTTACCCTTACTATACCAGATTGTTTGATGATAACCTTAGATGTAGATACTAGACCCTTTAAAACCGATTTTGGCTTTTTACTTAGTGACTACCACACGCCATGAGCTTTTAACATGTTCCTGATTACCAGAGTACCGGTGAGCGGTCTAGGATCGCTTCTCTGAATAATATAATTCCTGTGAGACACACAAAATTAGGTATTTTGTAGCTAATTGCTAAAATTAGAAGTAGGCACCTCCGAGAAGGATTCCCAATCAATGTTGCTTTCACTTTACTTCTAGATAAATCGCTGAGTGACACACTGGGCTTGGGAAGCCCTTCCCTTTGCATAGACTTCGTTATCCACTGAAGAAAAAGAAGCAAGGTAGGACACACCTTTGAGTATTACCCATAGAAAATAGCGACAAAGCCTTGGGCTGACCAAACCTAATAAAATGTTTATCCTTTTTATTTTAGTGGGGAACTGTTTGTTGGATTACAGGAAGGTGTACATTTGCACTTTTGAAATTCAAAACCAGTCCTATTGGACATTAGGACCTCAATGTCCTTAAATCCAGGTGCATGATTACCAATACATGCAAGATAGATATCATGATAAAAAATTAATGCAAACCTGAACACAGAAAACTGATTGGATTATGTTCTTTTTGCATTATAGGTTCTGACTAGAAGTACTTGGAAATATGTATTATCAAGTGTTTTGCTGCTGGTGAAGCCTTGCTAGCTGAAATGAGTTGAGATAGCTATCAATGAATGAAAAATGTATTTTTGTCCGTCAAACATTTGTCACTTAATCGTTTAATATTATATGTTGTTGCAAATCAAATTGTTTACTATTGAATGCTCTATGAATCTTCTACCTAATATTGAATGCCTACATGTCTAAACTACTCACTGGAAACAGCTTATTTGTGTGCAGGGGGCGCAAGGGTCTTCAGATCATTTTCAAAGCCAGGATTCTCTTTCCAATTAAGAGGCTAAGCGTGCTGAATTTGCAAGATTTATTCGGGTTTCTTTCACCCACCTGCTCTCAAAAGCCTTTTTTAAATGCATTTTAAAATTTCCTGGAATTAATTCAAGTTGGAGCCAATAGCTATTCAAACCCAAGATCATCAGTTCATTTTTAATTGGCAATAATCATGGCAGATTAGGACCACCCCGCTGGATTAAACAATCCCTATCCACTCTTCTGTAGGGGCCCAAATTATTATTAAGATATTATATAGGAAAGATAATTCCTAAACTCCTATGTGGAGTAAAGTGGCAGTGCTGCCCACTGTTGCTCCCAAACTCATGCCCAAATCCCATGATTAGATACGAACTGGGATATGTCCAAAGGAAGATTCTTTATTTGTTGACCTTAACATCATTATGAGAGGGAATGGTAGTGGTAAAATTAATGAGCTGTGTGATTTCTCCCAGAGATTTCTTGTGGAATTATGTTGTACAACACCTGAACTGATGTCAAATCCAGCAAAAGGTAAAAGAACAGTTGTTTTACAATGATTGGGCATTTACGATGGAAACTATGCATCAGTGCTCCTCTTTTACTCATCCACGTGAGGATAACAAGAAACTAGGGATTGTGGCTCCGTATCCGGCAATTTACCCAGATAAATACACCAGACTGCTTTTCATGAGGTTCGTTTTAACATAATTCACACTTAACACATTTTAGTCAGATATGGACTGTTACCAACAGAACAGATGACTTGTTGTTTTTATAATAACTTAGGCCAAAGTGAAATGCTACAGCATTTAGTTTATAAGTGCTGAAAGCTGATGGGGCAGAGGGAATTGTTTTAAAAATTGTTTTGAGAACTTTTGTCTGTGATGATTTAGATACATTGTGGACAATGGGCCTCATTACGACCCTGGCGGTAAGGGGTTTACGCCAGCGTTAGCTGCGCCGACCCCTTACCGCCAATTACGAGGTCCCTTAGCGCCATGGAGGTTTTAACACCCGCTTTTAGCGGGTGTTAAAATCCATGGCGCTAAGGGACCATGGAGTTAATTACGCCACCGTAATTTACGGTGGCGTAATTAACGCCTTCCCCACTCCCATTATGCCCTATGGGGCAAAAATGGGAATGGGGAAGGGTAAATGGGGATTGGGGACTTACCGCCCCGCCAAGGTCGGAATGGGGCGGTAAGTCCGCCAACCACCATGGCGTAAACGTAGTTTACGCCATGGTGGTAAAGTCACGGCCCAGGCGGTAACTTACCGCCTGGGTCGTAATGAGGCCCAATGTGTTTAGTTGGTCTTACTACATCTATTGTAATAGCTGTTATCATCTTTTTAAAACTTCTCAAATTGGAAGTTCTTATGAATTAGTTGTCTTATTCCATGAAATGCTAATGTCTTATTGATTCTGAGATGATTATGTAATTTGTTTATATTTTTGTTGTATGAAATGTATTGTATGTTATTTATTTTGTTTGATATTTTGTTAAAGGTTGTAGACATACAACCCATAAAACAAATGAAAAGAAAAGGTGCTATGGGGTCTGAAAGTGCATATCAGGTAAGTGCAATTGTGGTAAAAGGGTGATGGAAGTCAGGAGAGAAGGCATGGCGTGAAAAAACTTAACTAATGGGAAAGGAGTTAATAGAGAAAAAGTATGTTTGGAGAAATGGAGAAGGTACGTTGTACATCATCTGAGTAGTCTTGAAATGAGAGTGTGAATTGTTCTATTATGTGCGTGAGGGGCTTGATATTGGCATTGGAGAGCCATGAGGAAAAGGTGGATTGCTGAGGCACTCCTTGAGTAACTTCCCTAAGATCGATAGGAAATCTCCAAAATTTAGTGTGGCATTGTGGTTTTGGAGAATGGTCTCACTCCTTTATATGGCAGAGTCTTTTATTACTAGGTGGAAATGCAGGTGTTTAAGAAGTGTGGGGTGATTGACGGTGTCAAACACTGAAGAGGGGTCCAGAGGGATCACAGAGGTAGAAGTTTTGTTATCTAGTGCAAGCAGGATGTGATCTCTAATGTATAAACGTGCGGCTTCAGTGTTTCTGTGGGGTCTGAAACTGTATTGAATGTTGTGGAGTAGGTTGTGCATTTCAGAGATATCAATGAGTTGGTTTCATGCTAGTTACTGTATGTTTTTTGCTATGAATGCCAGATTAGAGATTGGTCAATAGTCGCCTGGGTTCTTTTCATCAAGAGTAGACTTTTTCAGCAATGTCTCACCATTGCTTATTTGAGCTCCGAGCCAGTTTAGAATGAGACATTGCAGAGTTGTGCTGTGTATGGGGCTAGGAGGGAAATAATTTCAATTATATTGCCTTGATGTATAATAGCTTTTTGAAAAATACCAAATAAGGTTCTTTTTACATATACCTTATGACTTGAATACCTTATGTACTTGTAAACTTGTAAAGTTGGACTTGTTTTGGGTATCATTACGAAAATCATCACATATGTAGGCAGTATGGAAAAGTATACTTATATGTTATGTATATGATGAAATATATATTGTGAGTATTGTATTTGCTATATTTCATTTTATTACATAACTATAAGATTTTTTACTTGCTGTTTTCTCCATAGAATTATATAGACAACTTTTAAATTATATGGCATTTTTTCTTTATGTTAATTTGATGATTATTAAAATCAAACCATAACGAATCTTGCTGTGCATATGTTTTATAACGACTGCTTTTTGTGGTGTTCCTAAGATGATATATCATACTTTCAGTTTTATATGTGTATCCACAAATAGAAACTTAAGAATGTGTATGGTTTATTAAACTATTTAATTTTACACCATGAGCTCTATATCCTGATATAATTAAATGAGGTAGTTAGAATGATGTCTAACATTTTAAAACATATTTTTTAATGGGAACTTGTTAACATTAGAAATATATAACAGTAGAGCACGTTCATTTTTAATAGATTGTGTGTTGTAAAAAGTCCAAGACATGCACTTATTTGTATATGTATAATTTATACATATTGTATTATTAACCTTTATTCCAGCTGTAAGTATATTTTGAATGATTCTTAAGGATCTTGTTGCTTGATGGTGGTAAAATAAGTATGTTGTAAATGTGTATCTATGTCTGTAAGTATTGGAGTGCTATGTGCTTTTTGTGAATTGCTAGTAACGTTACTTCTCAATGATTGTACAGATAATACAAAAGTATTATTAAGAGGTATTTCATCAACCAGAGGTTGCACTTTTAAAAGCATATATAAAGTTACATTAGCAGAACAATTCACTCCAAGAGTATTAATACAACTGTTAGCTGTCCTAAAAGTGCTTTGTTTTATTGCAGTATATATTTTTGAAATCTGTTACTTTGGGATTTACTTGTTGCAATTTTTAAACTCTGGGTTTACCTTTGAATGTAACTTATTTTATTATTATTGTTATACCAATTGGGGGTAAGTGATTGGCATACATTACACACTGTCTGTTGTATTGTTTTATACATGGAATGTGAGCTTTGATTTTTAGTCTATCCATATGTATTATAAATATACCAGTGTGTATACCAGTGTGTGTTCACACTCTAGATGAAGCTGCATAACTCATTTAATCTGTAAAATCTTTAGATCCTATATCTACTAATGCTGTATTTACACTTAAACCCTGAGATGTATGTAGTGTTGCTGAATATGCCAGGGGTATCGTACATTGATTGCATACTGCATACATGTCTTTTAAAAGTTGAAAGTAACCCTTTTTTCTTGCTCTCCTTTAATGTTGTCAAACTTTATAGCAATATATTCAATGAATACATTTCTAGCATAGTCTTTAAAAACTTGTATATAGCCCATTACTCCATTGAATAAGCTTTCTACACTAACATTCCTTTTTAAAATTACATTTGTGTTTAATCAAACATTTAAACAGCTATCAAGGCCTGCTGGTTCAGAAACAGTATGTTGTCATTCTTTTAACTTTGTTTTAACTTTGTTTGCATTCTCTTGCATCTATTTAGTTAAAGCAGTCTGTCTACTGCTTTGAGTGGAATCATGTTTTGATTTTCTTTCGAAATCATTTCATAATTACATGTTTTGCAATCTGCTAACGTGAACATGATACACATTGGTTTTTGCCCTTGTTTTACTAAGGCACTATATACTTATTCTGCAGTTACTTCTTTTCCATATTAAGCATTTTTTGGGCGTTCTTGGAATTTAATTATTGCGCTCTCAGTAACTTTACCCATTCTAGTTTGTTTATAACCATATGCAATACCTTCACTTGTCTCATGTTTTCCGTTAATTCAAAGTAATTGAAATAGCTTCATACATTTATATTGCCTATGCTTCCAATGGCTTTTACACTATGTTTTGTGTTAATTGTTTTAAAATAGGTTCTCCATTTACTGGTGTTAACTGTAACAAATCACCAAATACAATAACATGTCTACCACCAAATATGTTGTCATCATTACATTTTAGAATTTCTTTCAACCACAGTAGTATAAATGCAAGCAATATAATTGATACCATGCTGACTTCATCAATTATTAAAACTCATGTTTTTTTAAATGTAACTACTTTTTGTGCAGGTTCAGCATGTTGTTTTTTATATTGTAATTTTTGATCATGTTCTACTGGTAACATAAACAGTTTATACAGTGTTATAGCACCTATATTGCAAGCTGCCAGACCAGTAGGAAATGGTATAACACAAGCTAACAGATTATTAAATGTGTCACGCACAAAGTTGCATGACATTTAAATTAAAACACTTTTTCAAGTGCCTCCTTCTCCACTAATATATAAAAGGGTTGGTTTAAAGTGTATACGCTACAAAAACTCATTTCGTGTAAAAGCTTATGGTCAATATTAGCAACAAAATCATGGAATGCCTTCTTTAGTTCTACATTTAATTGAGTAATAATTTCTTTAAAGCAGGGTTGGCCAATTCCAGGCTTTGAGGGCCGGAATCATGTCAGATTTTCAGGAAATCACTCATTAATATTCAAGAGATGAATGTGCATACAATGATTATAAATGCATGCACAAATTTTCTCATGAATATTAATGAGGGATATCCTGAAAACCCATCAGGATTCCAGCCCTTGAGGGAAGGAGGTGGACAACCCTGTTCTAAAGAATGAACCTGTTCTTTATCTTGTTGCATTGCAGCAAGAAAATCCTGCACTTAATTTCTTTGTAGTGGTTGTCCAAGAGATTGATTACATTTGAATTTGGATTAGATGTTGGCTGTTGTGTATCTTTAGCTAATTCTGATTTTTAAAATGTTTTCTTTCTCGATTTCTTCATCAAGCATTTTAACATAATTTTTGAAAGAATAACATTCAATATGTGTTCCTTGTGATGTATAAATACTACCTATAAACTATTCCAGTTTTCAATTAATTGTGATTCTTTAAGTCATGGAAAAAACTGCTGCAGTAAGCAATAATAATACAGCTCATTTTTCTCTAATGAAACACATGATCATTTTTGGTGATTGACTAAACTTGTTTTTTTTTATTGTGACATGGTTTATTACAAACTTTTCTCAAAATTATTTTCAAAATTACATAGAATGTTAAATTGAAATACATGATCAAATCAAATTCCGAAATACATTTTTAAAAGAAATGTATTAAGACTTACAATAAAATGTGGTTATTCACTTTCACCACTGCCAAAGTCAAGAATGTAGATTTGGCCTCTAAAATTCCTCTAGAATAAACCAATGCTTGAAAATAACGATTCCTTAAATCATAAGTTCCCCAAGAATCACCCATGACGTATCTCCAATTCTCAAGTGACCCAGTAGAGTTACACAACTCACATGCAGGATGAGGTCCTTCTAGCTTACATCTAATGGGTATAATAAATCGTATCTGGAAAACATTTAATAATAATCTTAAAAATATATCCCTAGGATATGCAGTAGGACATTGTAGCAAATAACCAGGTATACACCCTCATTTCTTGGAATCCGTGGTTAAGTGAGAGTGTGGGCTGTACTTAGATAGCCCCTCAACAGTGTTGATCCAAGCACTTTACCACAGCTTTGTCTTGACTAGATTGGGATTGGGATTGGTCGTAATGTAGAGATATCTGTGTTCAGATCAGATTAAAGAGAATTGCAAAAGGAGGGTAAATCTTTTATCTAACCATTGCATACATTAAATAGGTATTAAGATCCAAGAATAAAGTATTCACATTTGCTGTTAAAATCTTACCACAAAGTGACAGTGCATTCCATTCAACTCGTGCCTGGATTGAATTTAAACCAAGTTCATATTGAACAACATTGTTTGGTACAAAAGGTGGTAAGAGCATTTTATTTCCACATTAGGCCTTCCAATCTAATGAGACTCTCCAAATTAGACAAACTCCAAAATTCCACCCCAATATGTCAAACAAGGAGTAACTTTGCTGGAATGAAATTTCACCAGAAGCACACATGAGAACTGAATGTACATTTAATTTGGCTCATCTGAGCAGTGAACTGAACACCTTTTTTCCTCAAGCTGAGACATTTGTTCTACGATATATCTGAAAGCCTAGATATATCACATGCTTTACTACTTCAAGGTTTATGCCAGAAATGTACCAGTTAAATAATCTGGGCCAACTGGAAATGGTGAAGTGTATTATTTTGGTTTTACTAGCAATCTATTATAATTCACTGACCCCTAAATAGGTATTGAGTGTTAACAGTGACCTCTGTAGTCCTATT
This sequence comes from Ambystoma mexicanum, assembly GCF_040938575.1. Lineage (NCBI taxonomy): Eukaryota > Metazoa > Chordata > Amphibia > Caudata > Ambystomatidae > Ambystoma > Ambystoma mexicanum. The sequence goes on from NC_090925.1 coordinate 897,693,535, forward strand.
GGGCTATCATCAAAAATACATTATTTTCAGCATATGCCAACCAAGGAACACTAAAATTGCCTATCTGGGTGGGAGTGTAACAGCATTTGTAAAGGCATTTTCTAAATCAGAAATATAGAGGTAAAAAGGGCAAGGTGCAAGTATACATCCCTGCCTCAGACCTTGACATGTTGGCATTTGTTCAGTCAAAGCATCATGTTGATTAAGTCTGATTTGTATAGCAGTATTAGTGTTCAGATGGATTATAATATTCAGGAGACTTCTTAGTATGGCGCAGAGACCAATTTTAGCCACAAGTGAGATCTATTTACAAGGTCAAATGCTGCTTTCAGATCTATGCTGACAGCAAGAATATCTGGATGAGTCTTGGACCATGCCAGCTGCTGTATACAGGACAGAACACATCCATTCAATTGGGTCCCCACCACTTTTCTAAAGCCAGTTTGGAATTTTGGCTGACCTTCTGGTCTCAAGCATCCATTTTTCCAATGCTTTTAAAATCACTGTGGCAAACAGTTTGCTGCATGATTCTTGAAGGGTGATTGATGGGTCAGTAATTGCTGAGTAACATTTTTATAGATTGGAACGATATAGGCGTCCCACCATGTTTCAGTTATCTCTTGAAAATTAATTATTTGTTTGAACAGTCTAAGTAAAAAGTCAGCCCATAAACCGAGATCTGCTTTGAAAACATAAATAGGCAGTTTATCTGGGCCAGATGCCCCGGAATGTCCAGCTTTCATAAATACTTCTCTAATGTTGTCGTAGTCTAAAGTAATAGACCTGGTTTATGGACAACCACATGTATGTCTAATGTGTATTCTGTCTTGGAGAGCCCATAAACATCTGTATAATACATGATACAGACAGCTGCAGAAATTGGATTTAAACCATTAAGCTGCACATTTTTCACTACAGAGTTAGTAATATACCAGGATTCTGCAGTATTCTTGGTTGGTAAACTTCTTAGCATTTTTTATGGCTATCTTTTATATAACATGGTACTTGTATAACTCTTGACCCAGTTTGTATATGATTGCTTTAGCAGTCTGGACATAGCATATACGGTTAAAGGCTCTAAAGACATAGTTTTAGATTCCTCAAGTTCAACTGTAATTCTTTATTCTTATACACAACCAATTCACCATAACAATGGGCTTGGCGATTAATAGTATTAGCAATACCTACATTTGTTTGCCTTGGAAGGCTTCTGATTGCAGTTTGTATAAGTGAGCTGGTGAAGTATAACAAGGTGCTTCTCACAGCTTAATCTGCTGAACTGTATATCCAGATTATACTTTGTAACATTACTTTGATGCCATCCAATACAGTTTTTTGGGTAGTAAGGATATCATTACCAGAATCACCTGTGTTATCCATAGCTGCTATTCCCCATGTAAACAAAGCATACAGACAGTTATGATCACTTAGAGTTGGTGGTTCAACATGAACATTCTGCCATCTATCAAACTAAATTGAAGCTGCGGTATATCCGGCAAAACCTGTCCTGTTCGTCAACACCACACCCACTACTACCCGCGTGCCCCAGAAACTCCCCAAGGCAAACACCCTCCCAGGAGCCATCACCTCCACAAACATCTCCGTAGCTACTCACCTAGCCAACCCCACTTCCCTGTCCATGCCTGCACAAAACTGCAGACTTGCAGCGCTGTGTGCCGGTACTAAACTGGTTCTCCACCCTTCATGCCCCAAATACACATACACCAGAAATGGCCTACACGGCCTGCACACTCAGCCCTCAGCTTCCAACAACACTGCCCTAGCTCCATTACAGCTATCACCAACAGTTGCAAGCCCACCAAACTCATGTCACAAACTTGGGCTATACCCTGCAACACAACAGCAACATACATCAATCCCCTCCTTTGCCTCCAAGCGCCCCTGCAGAGCACAGAGGCATGTCATGCTCACCCTATGAAACAAAACGTTCATGTTAAAGTGCACCAACTGAATTTGCTCCAACTACCTAGCACTGCACTAGCACCCACAGAGCATCCTTCCACCCTCACTACCTCAAGTCGCTGCCCTGCCCCAGCCACTTCTGCCCATATTCACCAAAAGAGCATTGTATCCATGCCTAAGCTAAAAAAACGACACAGATCTATCACTTACATGAACCCAGGTAATGCCATATTCTCATTCACTGGCACCCCCAGTCATCTACTAAGCACTGCACCTGCCAAAGCTACCTCTCCTGAAACCCCAGGTCTCATTGCATTCACTCCTCAAACGGCCACATCACCTGATCCAAATGCGGGGTCACCTACGCAGAATGTAGCTCCATCGCATCTGAATGTTTTATATGCCAATCATCTGTGCCCAAACGTTGGTATTCATGCTAATCTTGATATGCATAAAGCGTATATTGCAGATCACAATTCCATTGCTTATGACTCAACTCCAAATCTAGTTGATCCAAACGTTGCCCCAACTCAGGTGAATGTCACACCTGTAAATATGCTGCACTCAAATGTTGTCACAAATTCGAAAGTTGTTATGCCTAACCCTGACATCACCAACCTCAATCACTCTGCCTTCAAGCAAATTATAGCCAACCCTTCTAGCCCTCCCACCACAACTATTCAGGATGTGAATAATAGCCACAATCTTAAGAACTCTCACAAACCCTTGGCTCTGCTTCAGTGCGCCCTCATTAATGCCTGCTCTCTCCCAGCACACACCTTGGAAATCTACAACTTGCTCACTGTTCACAACTTGGACCTCCTAGCTATCTCAGAAACATGGCTCCACAAAGCCTCTGGCCTGCCATCTCCTTAGCCCTCCCCCAAGAGTACACCATCTACCATGAGGAACACCAACATACCAAAGGGGGTGGAGTACCGCTCATAGCTACATAATCCCTTCTTCTCAGACAGATTAACACTTCTCTCGAAGGCAACAGTAACACTCAAGCTTACCATCTCCCGAACTGCACCATCACAATCCACATTGTCTACTGCCCCCCTGGCCCTGTGGCTGACTTCCACAAGAACCTCCTCCATCTCCTATATGACAATTTAAAAATCTCTTCAAAGACCATCCTACTAGGAGACTTGAATTTAGGGTTCAATGATCCCGAAGACTCACAGGCGAAATCTCTTGCCAAATCACTAGATACCCTGGGCTTCAGACAATTGATTATGAACCCCACGCACATCAAAGGCCGCATCCTGGATTGGATAGCGGACCACAATTGCTCACCATTCATCAGCTCTAATTCCCCTTGCCCATGGACAGACCACCAGGTCATCCTCTATACCATTGCTACTAGGGGTGTACCGAACTTCGGCTTCGAGTAAGTATTCAGCCGAATTTCAGCAGAAAAACACTTATTCAGCTTCGGCTGAATGTTTCTGGAATATTTACTCGAAGCCGAAGCTAAAAAAAAAAAAAATGTATTTTGTTAGTCCTCTTTCTATGATTAGCTATCTTCTCTCGGTGTGAGAGACGATAGCCAATCCTAGAAAGTAAAACTGTGGGAAAGCAACAGCAGCCAGTAAGCATTTAGCTTACTGGCTGCTGCAGGGACAAATACCCAGAAGCATTGGAACAGCACCGCGACCGGGAGAAGACGACCAGAAGAGGATCGAGGAAAGATGGTCATCGAGGCGGCATCAGGTAAGTAACCACCTTTTAATACTGTGTACTTCCTCAGTTTTTCGTACAGCGTGGTTGTTTATCATGCCCTGTTCGGAGGAGGCCTCACGGCGCGGCTCCCCGACACAGGGAGATTTCACAGATCCCACCGCCTGCAAGCGCCATTCATCTCGAATGCCAATCACACGGATTAAAGGACATGGAACCATAGGCTGTCACAGCATGTTCTCCCCTTATGGCACGCTTTAAAAAATATATATTTCTGTTTCTCTGTGCTTTGACGGCTTCGCCTTGTGTAGGCTGCTTGTCTTCTTTTACTCAGTGACACATGCTGGAGATGGGCGCAGACATCAGAACGAGGCCATCCTGGGTGTTTAGCTGGCCTATGAATGTTGTGACATGTTGATTGCATTATTATTGGAGAATAAGCCCGGACTCTAGTGCTGGGCTTTGTATCTCAAGGTGAAATCTACCAGCCCAAAGACAAACAAATCTAGTCTATTTATTCTGCGGGGCACGAGGAAGCAGCAGCACAGCAGGAGGCTTGGTGCTGGAAACATTGAGCAAGGTGTGTGGAGGTAACGCTTCCGGCCGCACACACCCACACACACGTGGGCACTGAAGTAACCACTCACAGGTTAGGGTGGCTGGATGCTGGTGAATTACCTCAGTGAACATTTACAGCCGATTTTGAGGTATGGGGATGGAGAGAGATTTCAGGGCCCTTTACTGTTACTGGTTAGTATGTCTACGTCGGACACCGCAATACCAGTGCCCACGGTAAAATGCATTCAGCATGTTGATGGATTTCAAATTATTTTCAGAAAAGATGATTAATGATGCTGCAAAGATGCTTTTGGTAAACAGAAGAGACTCGATTCAACTGCATGTCATAATTGGATCTGCAGGGTGTGTGGTATTTTCCCTCAGTAATATTTTTTCTGCAATATCAATAATTGCAGATTTAGTGCTTTTAATTAATGAATGGCATTTTTCAAGACCTGTGACATTGTGTAGATTCACACAGGTGAAGATGTCATGAGCAATTATGACAGCTTCTTCTTTTTAGTATGCGTTGCCTTTTATCTTTGTTTGGTATATTTATTGTGTATATAGTGTGCGTCACTTAACTTTGATGCCTAAAGTGAAATCTTGCTCCCCAACAGTCTACCACAAATACAGCGGTACCATTAGTCATGTGTGGTTGCCAATCAGTGGTGTATATACTATTGCAAAAGTATTACGCCTGAGTGCTTTACATAGAATCAAGCGGTACACAAATGTGAAACTCACTCAAAATCAAAGTCCTCTCAAATCGAGGACAAAAGATTAGATAGATAGAAGGGGGTCTTTGAGTCTGGATTTAAAAAAGAGAGAGACTGGGTGAAGACCTAAGAGACAGATGTTTCTATCCCCACACTTTCCAATATGGCATTCCCTTGTTGGTTGTAGATCCCCTGCCTCGATTTTTCCTTCACCCAATTGAAACATATACAATATTAAAGCAAGCAAGTTAGACCCCCAGTCACATAAACCACCTCACAACCGGCTGAGTTATTTTTTTTTACCACCCCACACCACCAACTCTTTTACTCAGGAGAACTTATCTCAGATGTAATCATAATCAAAGCACATACCACAGCCTACCCAATAGCTCCTATACACACATACATGAACACACAATACGTGGGCGCGACAACACAGAAACTATCCCTGAACAGAAACTTCTAAGAGTTTACCAACTATTCGGCACACTATTCGGCTTCAGCCGAATATTTTGGCTAACTATTCAGTTTTCGGCTGAATAGTAAATGTACTATTCGGTACACCCCTAATTGCTACGCCGACAAAACAAAAACCTCTGACCACTCCCCTACCGCCGCACTAGCTCAGAGCACATGCAAGTTAACCAAAGAGAATATATTGCCATTTCTAGAAACCCCTGTCTTCAGACCTCCCTTCTCCAATGATCGTAGGGTTGTAGCTGAGATCTACAACTCTACACTAAAACAGGCAGTCAACGCCATAGCCCAACTATCAACAAGGAAGGCAAAAACTGCCAGACATGCTAACTCATGGTTCACCCCGGAGCTACTTTAACTCTGAAACATGAAATGCACCGCCTTTCCACTTGGCAAACAAACCCTCTAGAGTCCAGGAAACTAGAATTTAATAAGATAGCTGCTTAATACAAAAAGGCAATCATCCTAGCCAAAGCTGCCTTCTTCAACACCAGGATTGCCAAGGCAAAATCTGGATCCAAAGAGATATTTGCCATTTTCAGGGAAGTAGAAGCACCAGCCCCAACCAGGCAGGCGGTACCCAAAGACAAAGCTTGGTGGTCAAACATCCAAACTTCCATGCTTAATAAATCAGACCTACTACATAGCAGAATCCTAACCAACCAGAATACCATGATCACACCCACCACCGAGCCACATCCCCCCTCCATCAGGACATCCCCCTTTTCTCCTTCAAGGATGTCACTGAAACCGAAGTTCTCACCCTCCGAAATATCTCAAACCCTCAAATTGCAAAGGCGATGACTGCCCAGCCACGATCATCAAGGACTGTGCAGCCACCTTGGCGCCGGTCATCACCACCTTCATAAATGACTTCTTCGCCTCAGGACTTGTTCCCCCATGCCTTAAGGAAGTGTGTTTATCCGGTGACGCATGGCGTCTTGGGCTGAGGTCATGTTGTTCTGAAGGTCTCTAACTAACTGCATGAGTGCAGCCAGCGTATCAGATGCATCCATTGAGCCTTCTGATTCTGTCAGTACTCACCACAGGGATGTGTGAGAGTTTTCAGTTTTGGTACTGTCGTGTAGCGAACTCAGAGCTGGTCTGAGTCTTCTCACAAGAGGGCGTTCTTCCCAATGATACTCCTCTGTATCTGTATCAATATGACGGACAGAGGAGTCAATCACTTGAAAGAGCAGGAAAACCAAATCGTCAGTGCACCAAGCTGCAAAAGATGAGAGGAACATGAATTAACACAACATCAAGAAAGGGTAACAATAAACCCACTGTAGGATAGGAGAACCCACCTCCTCCTTGGAAACTGTACGCTTCTAGTTTGGTTCTATTCTGTATCCCCAGCCTTGAGTCTACCTCTAGGAAACACAAGGATAATATCACTATTATATTCAGGAACTATTTCAGTAGAAGTGGACAGTGTCAATCTGAATCTTACCAAGTATCAGCCACTATTGTAGACCAGAAGAGAAGAAGACAGTAGGAGAATCCAGGATCAGGGACGCACTAGTGAGGGGTATATGCACACATTTATACTTGCAGCAAGGTGTCCATAGTCCTGTGCATAAGAAAAGGTTGGACTGCTTTATTCCAGGGGCAGGAAGAGAGAAACTATTCTTGCGGAGCATGAGGAGAAAATCCAGGGACAGGCAGTAATCAGCATTGAGCGGGCAGTTACCACAGACAGTTCCGGTAGGCAAAATCAATCCGAGGGACAGGCAGTAATCAGTATTGAGCGGGCGGTTCCCACAGACAGTTCCGGTAGGCAAAATCAATCCGAGGGACAGGCAGTAATCAGTATTGAGCGGGCGGTACCCACAGACAGTTCCGATAGGCAAAATCAATCAGAGTGACAGGCAGTAGTCAGAGGTTTGAGCGGGTGGTCTTGCAGGTAACTATGGTATGCAACAGGATTCCGAGGGACAGAACACAGGTCGGTAATAAGGAGGCAACCAAAGTCACAGAGACAAAAAGAGTTTGAAACAAGGGCAGTGAGCAACTGATACTATAGAGCTTCCGTCCATACACACAAACAACAATCAGAAGCACTGAGCTGAGTAACGACATTACTTTTATGTTCATCAGGGGAGGCAGTGTCTGTATCACAAAGAAGAGTGGTAGGTCATGTGACTGCTCCGAGTTGCATGGAGGGCAGCTGTGGAACGCAGCAAAGTCGAGCCATGTAAGTGTACAATCCGACCAGTGCGTGACCATGGCACCCTAAATGGAAACTACCAACGCTGATAGAGTGGGAAAGCTAATGAATGGAAAATACAGGACACATGCTTTTGCCGAGGTGGAAGCTGTTAGGAAAGATTTCGTAATTGTAGGTAATTTTCCTTCCATGTGGCAACCCCTAAACTTTTTGCTGTTGTTTTTCACCTTGTTCTCGACTTTGCCAGAGAAGTGCAGCCTTCTGCCGCACTCCTCTGGGCTTTCGCTCCTTTCTTACGGGGAAACTGACATGCCCTTAAGACAGTCAGTACCGGGAAACGCTGTTTTCCGTAGTTTCTTTAATCATGTTGCAGCTTTCGTGCAACATGACACAAGAGGGCACTGTAAGCTAAGTTACAGCTCTCTTGGGTCTCTAGCCTTCTACAGGCCCTAGATACTCGTTTAGGATTGTAACTGATCGGTGCAAGTGATTCACGGACGGGAATGGTGGCAGCGATCGTTTCTTGTGTTTTGAGCTCCTTTTGGCGTTTTAAGCGCGTTTCTCGCGCTTAACCCAAAATGGTGGCCCGGCTCCCAAAATGGCCAGACCACGAGGCTCCTTTGTCCTGTCCGCTGACCGTCTTGCTCCCTTCACCTTCCCCAGGTCGAGCCGACCCGGGGCCTTCCTTATTTGGGCATGTACTTTCCCGCGAAACACGGATGCTTTCGCGGGCTTCTTCATGTCTTGTGTGTGCCTCCAGGATGTGGGCTGGGATGTCTGGTCCCAATACACATCCTGGGTGCCAGAGAGTCTAGGGTGGTGTGAATGCCTGGGACCACCGTGGTCCGTGATTGGTCCACGAATGGTGTGAGTGTTGATGAGCGGATCTCCCATTGGGTCCCCTCCGTTTTGGCGCAAAGGGAACCAAGGATAAGAGGGGGCTGGAAACACCACTACCATGTCGATCTCCTGAGTTCTCACGAACGAAGGAATACAGGAGCCAAGTATCCTGCAACCAAGAGGCTGAACCGAGGAATCGCTGGTGACCCGCTGAAGGACTGCTCCTCTGCACTGCTGTCGCCTTGTGAAACCCTTTTCACCTTTGATCGAACAAGAAGGCCTGTACTGGTACTTCGACCCTTGGAATAGCGGGAGCAGCTATTCTCGGCATCTTCACCATCTCCTGCTAGTAAGCCTTCGGAAGCGTCTCTGGGCCATCCAGCTGACTGACCAGCTTACACGGGAGTCTTGCTCTGTAACCGCCGCCAGGTTGTGTAGTATTTTGAGTCCTTGTCACTCTCACACGCTTCGTACACTTGGCGTTCCCAGGTCTGAAGTGAGTAGTGTACATTTGGCTCAGATACACACGGCCGCTCCGTTGCCCTGCTGTGGTAACAAACTGTGCGGGTTTCTTCGATTGGGACGTCTTTTTACTCAACACGACGACAAGACGTTCCCTGCTCTTCTGAACCTGCCAGCGACTGAAACGGACGCGGAGAAGCCTGGGTCTGCTTGCATCAGGGACCGGTGAGTAGCATAGCTAGGAACTGGTCGCCCTCCTGCAGGAGCCCATAGCTTTTCCCCGCTGTGTCAAAACAGCATCCTTTTCCGTACTCGCGCTCTGCTTCTGCCCACAGTGGAGGCTGCGCTTGAGTCGCGGAACTTGTTCTTCTTCATTTGTGCACTAAACTGAACTGCCTGATTTCCTTCGAAGAGGCTCCCCTTTTGCCCGTTAGCACCAGCGCGTGCAGGTACTTTTGAGCACAAGGCTCCACTCTTCGCAGGGCTCGGACTTCCTTTTAGTTAGGTGCCTCTGAAGGCGGACTGGGTCTAAGCATTATTTCGCACTGCCTGTTTTCCCTCCCTTTTAGGTGGACTACACATTTCGTGCATCTAACGCTTGAGACTTGTTGTATTTGTATATATATTGTATTGGTATGGTATGTGTTGGTTTACTATTGTTATATTGTGATTTTCTCGCTACGGTCATTGTTTTAAAGGCCTTGGAATAAATGTGTATATATTTTTAATATAGCACCTGTTTGGAGTAGTTTGTAAGTGTCCTTGCTTTGTGTGCTCATTGCGGGCTTTCAGTCACCCTCACCCCTCTTGAGACCTAGTCTTGACCGCCGCGATCGCTACCTTGATTGGTCTGGCTCGTCCAGAGGTTACCCTGTTCCAAATAATTAGGTTGGCCTTCTGAACTTCTGCGCCACCAGGACAGAGTTCAGAAATCCGTCTTAACAGAAGCAGAGCTTGAGAATGAGCCTGGACAGGCAGATTCATAACACTTACACAGGTCCAACACTTCCCTGAAACCAATCACATCCTTGGTCTACGACAATCCGGCTTTCACCCTGATCATGCACGGAATTGGCTCTGCTTCATTTAAAATATTAATTGGATGAGATTAAGGACACAGGCAAGCCAGCCCTACTCCTCCTCTTGGACTTATCAGCCTCATTTGACTTAGTGGACCACAAAATTATTTGTCATCACCTCACCTCCTCAGCTCACTTCTCTCCAAAAGCCACAGCTTGGATCACATAATTCGCGGAAGGAAGAGCCATGAGAGTGTTCTGAGATCAGGCTTGCGCGGCCCCACCATCATCCATTGTGGAGTCCCACAGGGATCCTGTATCTCTCCCACTCTCTATAATATTTTTACCAGGCCACTATTTGACATCTTGGACACCATCGGCATAGCTTACACCAACTATGCTGATGATACCCAAGTCCTCCTCCCTCTCTCCGGTAACTATGAAACAGACGCCAAGGCTCTTAACACAGTTTACTTCACCATTCAGGCCTGGATGGCAGCCAACTGACTCTGCCTCAATGGGGACAAAAAAACTGAAATCCTTCTGGTAGGGCCCCAGGAAACCCTCAAAAAACTGAATAGCCAATACATGACATGCACAATTAACAACATACAGATCCCTGTCTCATCCTCTGTCAAGACCTTAGGAGTCTACCTAGACGCCACCCTCTCTATGTCACATCAAGTCAGCACCATTGCTTCCTCGGCAGCCTACTTCACTAAGCTGATTAACGCAGTCAAACCGTGCCTCTCCACCGAGAATTGCCTCTCTATTGCCAGAGCGATAATAGGTTGAACATTGGACTACTGTAACATCCTTTTCGCCAATACCTCATCAATAAACCTACTGAAACTACAAATAATCCCAAATAACACACTTGGACCAGCCCCCAGCATTCCCAAAAGAAAATACATCTTGGCAGCAAGACGGGAAGCCCACTGGCTTCCCATCCTTGAACGTGTCTCATTCAAAACCCTCGCCATCACACAAGTGCATCACTTACACAGCACCTCTACCTCTCCAAGAAAATAGAGCAGGCTCATCCAGACTTACCAGAACACCATCCTCCCACTGACTCGTAATCCCCAGAGTCATATGTGCCAAAGTAGGTGGTGCCAGATTCCCCTTCATTGCTGCCAGGCAATGGAACCCGTTGCCACTTACCCCCAGAGCTGGACCATCTCACCTTGCATTCTGCAAAGCCCTCAAAACCTGGCTGCTTGACTAACTTAAGCACACCCGATTTTGCTTTACTTCATTGCTCATGCTTATGTATAAACCCTTGTAACTAAGCAAATTCTGTACACCTTATTTCTGTTTATGTATGTACCTCTGTAACTAAGGACATTTACTTACCTCTGTAACAGCGCTGTGATGCCTATGCGTTGTTGTGCGCTATACAAATAAAAAATAAAAAAATAAAATATATATATATTATCTATGCATGATATATATTGATTACAATGCCATGTTGGTGAAGGAGGGATATCTTCTCTTACGTTTACATTGAATTTAAGGAGAGGATACCCGACATACCCAATGTGTGTAAGACCAACCAGCTCTAATTTTGTCAAAAGCATTTTATTGATTTTGACTTACAACATGTTTAGCTGTGAGACAATACCTTCAACACAATCTCTTCCATTTTTATACTGTTGTCTCTAGCTCAACAATAAGAACCCTTGGCCACTACAAAACCCAGTTTAGCATGACAGTTGAAAACAGAGACAGAGCATGTCCAATAATACAGTTCTCTACATTTTCCCATGGTCAAGTATATCTCCTTACTGCCTAATCACCTCTGATGCGAGTTAGTAGGTCTACCCCTTCTTGAATCAAGATACCAAACAAGTTAATTGCTCTGAGTCTATCTGGGCATGTGCTGTAAATAGAATCAGAGCAAAGAAACGTTGTTATCAGTCCCCATTTGCATGAGCAACTCTCCCTTTTATCCGCTATGTCTGATGTCAATTTTTCCAGCACTAACACTGATCATAGCTTGACCCACCATAAACTCATGTGCAGCGTCTTGCAATCCCTCCACTTTGCCGCAGTAACCATCTTTGCCACTAAAACCAGACAAGTGATCACTCTATCTTCTTCTACTAACAGGGGGCTTGCTCCCTCCATAGGTACACCCAACAGTACAAGTCCCTGGTCATACGAGAATGTGCGCTGAAATACTTTCGAAATATACGTCAGGACCCCTTCCCAAAATGATGCCAACTTAGGGCATGTCCACCAAATGTGTACAAAGGTCCCTTCCCCTCAACATTCTTGCCAGCACCATCCTTGCATCTCGGGGTTTCATTTTTGTAAGCCTTGCCGGAGTCAGATACCAGTGTGCAACCACTTTGTATGCTCCTTCCTTCAATTGCACTGCTGTGGAAGCTCTCTTAACTCTCAGACATATGGCCTCCCATTCTTTCTCCTATGCTCTCATGTTAGCCCACTGGGTATTTCCTTTGGTATTTATTTTCATTTCATAAGCTTTATTTCGATAAGCAAGTCATAAACGCGCACATACCTTTGCACATCATAAAATGCATAAAATAACAATAATTAAAACACATGTTCCAATATATTAAAATAAAGGGCACACTCAAGTTTTAATATTGGTTGTTATCACAGTCCTTGCTGTTTTCTCATGCGTATTCTCCAGACCCACTTCAGGTATTGTGTGGTGGCACACACTGCCAGAATATCGTCTGCATTTAGGCAAACTGCCATCGCCCCTTCCATGAATGTACAGCCATGTCGCCCCAAGAGTGGTTTTAAAAAGCACCTCCCCAGGGGCAATGTCTCACGGCACCGCATGATCAGATGCCTCAAGTCCTCCATACCATTCCTGCAAAGACTACAGGTAGATGAGGCATCACTGTCCCACCTATGCATAAACTCGGCAATAAGCAAAGTCTCAATTTCAAACTTGGGGCTAATATATTCCTGATAAGGCTCATACCCCACCTCAGTCTTAATTGCAAGGTAGCATGCTAAGAATTCAGAGGATATAGCTTTGGCCAAAGTATCCCACCTTGTTTTAGCTAATGTAGCGCTTTGACTTTGCTTTTACAATGTGTAGTAATGGCATGCAGGTCATTCCAGTAGTCACCAAGACCCAAATTCCTCAAGCACCTCTTTACATGGGCTGCCCACTTCAAATGTGTGCCCCCTTGCTGGAATATTACATCCTGCAGAGCTTCTCTATATTTAAGAAGGTTTTTACTGGGCCACAACTGAAACCAGTAGAGAACCGGGCACAATTGAAAAACAGACTCTATTCCCTGAATGCCTGTCTGGAGACGCACTGACAGACTCGGGGAGAAAATTGGCAATGCCAATAAATTCTTCAAATACTGTTTTCAGCAACTGCCAGAGTGTGTACATTTCCCCAAAACTCTGCTCCGTATATCACAGCTTGCCGTGCCTGAGCTATATATGCTTTAAGTGAAACACGCAGAGCCCCATTTCCATGTTCTGCTGTGAACCTTGCAAGTGCGCCACTGTACCTTACCAGTGTTAGCCTGGCATTCTTGAGCTGCATTGACCAACCACAGGTTGCCATGAATGTTACCCCAAGATAGCCAAGATAACATATACCTCTACTCCCACATTCACCCCACCATGAAGTGGGATATCTCTCCTAGACAACACGCTACCTACTCTCACATACTCCCCATACTTATCACATGCTTAGGGCTCACCTACACAACGCACCAAACTCCTTCCATTACCTCTTACACTCACACTCACACCCCATCGTCCAACACAACAGTACTGCTCCTCACTGAGTAAAACCTCAACCTACATGGATTGTCTCAAACCACAATGGATTCAGCACACCCCCTCACACAATCACCAAGCTTCCCCACTAGACACCACAGACTTAGAGCACGCACCCAACCGCTTCAAATTCTCGCATGCCCTACTACCACTACCATCAGGAACTGTAGACTCAGATCACGCACCCCGACTAAACACTACAAGCATGCTCCCAACTCGCCCACTCACAAAGTCAAGCCAACACAGCCGCAGGACACCTGGCTTTCACTCTCTCGCCCCAAACACCCTAACTCACTGCCCAAAGCGCACCGAGTCAAAATACGCCCAGACAAAAATGTACAACCCTCGGACCTTAAATGCGCCTTGCTCAATGTTCGCTCTCTCTCCGCCCATGCACTAGAAATAAATGATCTTCTACTTAGTCAAGACCTAGACATCATAGGCATCACCGAAACATGGCTACACGAGGATTGAGGCCCCTCTATCACACTAGCCTTGCCACCAGGTTAAGACATTCTCAGACAGGATAGGATCACAAAAATAGGAGGGGGGGTCGCACGTATCTATAAAGACACCCTATCCATTAGAACCATACCTCACCTTTGGGAGGCTGGCGTAGACATCGGTTAAACGATCCCTCTCACCCAACAATACCATCAATATCCATCTCCTTTACCGTCAACTGGGATTCGCGACAGACTTCCAGGGACACATCATACACATTCTTAGTGACAACCTAAAAAAATCCATTAAAACACTACTACTAGATGATTTGAATCTAGGTTACAATGACCCCAATAACAAAGCTGCCAACACACTTGCCAAGGATCTCTCAAACTTAGGATTCACCCAAAAAATGAGTAGCCCTACCCACTCTAAAGGTCGCACCATTGATTGGATTGTCGACCACAACTGTAATTCTGCTATCACATCCAACTGCGCTTATCCTTGGACTGATCATAACTGTATTCAATTTACCATCCCTACAGCGTCCAGCATTAAAACTACTACGTCTGCCCCAACCACTTTAGCACGAAGTTCAAAAAAACATACAGCAGATAATATCCATCCACTTCTTAACACCCCATGCCTAGCACCCCCCTTCTCACAGGACTTGTCATCCTAGCTGACATCTTTAGTGACACCCTCTCCAAAGCAGTTAACTCTGTAGCACCTCTAGAATGCAAGAAAGAAAAAAAGTCATTTCACTCAAACGCATGGTTCACAGATGAACTACAAACTTTGCGCTCAGACAAAAGACACGCTCTCAAAATGTGGCAAACCAATCCCTGTGACGTTACCAAAGACAGCTTCAAATTGGCTGCATCGACATACAAAGAAGCCATCTTCTCAGTAAAATTCTATTCTTTTAATCAGCGTACATCTAATGCAAACTCTCAGACCAAAGAACTATTCACCATATTCAAGGAACTCACAGCCCCTCCTACTAGCACTGACGAAATCATTAAGGACAAAGCATGGTGCGCATGGTGCGCAAGTATCCAAGCTGCTATGTTTAATAAAATAGACCTCCTCCAAAAGAAAATTCAGGCTCACTATAAACCTTTCCAAAACCAACATATGCCTACAAAAACCACGCCTCCTCACAAACCTCAACACCTCCCTAAATTTTCATTCAAGCCTGTCACAGAATCTAAAGTGAAAGACATTCTCAAACACCTCAAGCCATCACTTTGCAAGGGAGACATCTGCCCTCCAAATATCATAAAAGACTGCGCCAAGGCCCTTGCACCTCTTCTCACGGCCTTCATCAACCCGTTTGCAACAGGCATAGTCCCCTCCAACCTTAAAGAGGCATTGGTTCGGCCCATCACTACTGTCCCATTTCTTCTTAAAATACTGGATAAAACAGCTCATCACCAGATCCAACTACACCTAGAGAATAATGCTGTACTAGGGAAAAGACAGTTAGGATTCCGCAAAGGGCACAGCACTGAAACAGCACTGTTACACCTAAAAAACCAAATCACCCAAATTCAAGATAAAGGTAAACCTGCCCTCCTCCTACTCTTAGACCTATCAGCGGCTTTCGACTTGGTCAACCATAAAACTCTCACCACCCACCTCACTCAAGCAGCACAATTTTCTAAACAAGCAACTTCTTGGATCTCTTCCTTCTTAGAAGAAAGAGCTATGAAAGTCTTCTCAAGCATAGCTAATGCAGCACCCACGACCATTCACTGTGGATTCCCACAGGGTTCTTGTACTGCACCTACGCTATACAATCTCTTTTCAAAGCCCCTTTTTAACAAATTGGACTCACTTGGGATAGCATATACAAACTATGCGGACGATACCCAAGTTCTCCTACCACTAACAGGCCCATATGACCAAGACGCGGCCTTACTTGGCCAAATCTACGCCACTATCCAGGCCTGGATGTCAGAAAATGGTCCATGCTTCAACGGAGATAAGACAGAGATTCTGATCCTTGGCCAAAAAAATGACGCTAACCAAATTAGACTGGTTTTATGCCAACTTCAACATTGACAACTCCATCATCCCTGTCCTCTCATCTGTCAAGACACTAGGGGTTCACATTGATGCCACACTATCTGTGGATAAGCAAGTCAATGCCATTGCTTCAGCATCTGCCTTAAGCACAAAACACATCAATTCCATTAAACCGTTCCTAACTAAAGCCTAACTGCCCCTCAATAGCCAGAGCTACCGTAGGTGCCAAGTTAGATTACTGCAACGCCCTTCTAGCAGGCACCTCCATCAAAAATGTAAATAGACTCCAAATCACCCAAAACAACGCGCTAAGAGCAGCACTTTTTTCAAGGAGAGAACACATCTCTCAAGCCTCTCAAGCCAGACAGTCAGTCCACTGGCTCCCAGTCAAAGACCGCATTACTTTTAAAATCCTCACCACAGAACACAAATGTATCAATTCTTCAGCACCTTCCTACCTATCAGAAACACTTACCAGAGCCACGTCAGCAAGACCCATTGGAACAAACTACACCAGTAAACTCACTATCCCACAAATCAACAGGGCCAAAGCAGGAGGGCTAGGCTTCCCCTACATAGCACCGAAGCTCTGGAACTCACTTCCTACTGCTCTCCGAGCTGAAACTTCACTCTCTGCCTTTCGAAGAAATCTGAAAACCTCACTCTTTAACTAACTCACACCCAGACCTGTCACTTCACACTCTCTACCCTTCCCCCTCTCTAATACTATGTATTATCAAAAATATGTATTATCAAAAATGTAAAATGTGTACATGCTGTCACTGTAACTAAGCTGAGCTCACCTTTCTGTAACATGCGCCACGATGCCTAAGGGCTGCGGTGCGCTCTACAAATGTGAATTAATAAATAAATAAATAGCCATATTTGTCGACTCGCTCAATCACCCGTTCGTCCAGACACAGTTTCAGTCCCTTTTGTTTCCTCCTACCTTCGGTGTTAAAGATCATGGCTTTTGTCTTCTCGACATTCAATGCCAGACCATTTATTTTACAAAATGCAGTGAATATATCCAGGTGTTTGCGGGCACCCATGGGTGTCAGTGATAACATAACCGCATCACCTGTGAACAACAGGGCAGGCAACCTGTCCCCTGCCAGCATCGGTGCATCCGTCTGAGCGTCCAACAGTTCTTCAATCATGCCGTTAATAAACAGACAGAAGAGCTTGGGAGCCAAGACACATCCCTGGCTGATGCCCTTAATTATTCCAATGCTGCCGGAGGTTCTCCCATCAAGACTCCATCTGACCACTGCAGTATTGCCCGTATATAGGCTCCGTATTGCAGTTAATAAGGGACCCGGGATACCCTGCTTCCTCAAGAGACGCTGCCTGTCTGCCGCCAAAATTGTGTCCGGGTCTGGGTCCTCAGAATGAGGAATTGCCAGGCCATTCTGAGTTCGGAAGGCCCGGTAATTCCTCCCTCCAAGGACCCGGTCCGTCCCCATTCCCATTTCACCCCCATAGGGCTGAATGGGAATGGGAGAGGGTGCAAACAACGGGCCATTACGAGTTGGCCCGTTGTTTGCTCCCTCATCTCCTCGCGGGACCCGCTCTGCACGTCTGGTCAGACCAGACGTGCAGAGCGGGTCCCGCAAAGTGAACTCGTAATTGGGTGGTACGGGATTGACGGCACCGGCACCTTTACCGGTGCCGTTAACCCTGTACCGCCTGACTCGTAATGAGGCCCTGTGAGACTTATCCTTGGCCTCAAGCCCAGGGACTGCATCTCTCCAGCCCTAAATTCTGTTCACTGGCTCACGGTTGCTGCAAGGATCAAATTCAAGACCCTATGCATCATCCACATGGCTTTCTGGGGCCTTGGACACTACTACATCCAACTCTCTCTCCCTAAATACGTTCCTGCTGGAGCCCTTCGATCTTCTAGCTCTAACTCTCTGCAGATCAGACGTTTTTCTAAGCAGAGGGTGGGGGGTAAATATCTTTTCTCTGCAGGTTCCTCCCTCTGGAACAATCTCCCTGACCCTCTCAGACTTGAGCTGGACCTCCTTAAGTCCTGGAAGTTCCCTCCCCTGTGAATGTCTCTGTCTGTTCTCTTGACTGCTTGTCTGGTTCCTTCAGATTCTTACAGGGCACCATTCCCCCTAGTCCAGTGTACCTATGCATTTGGTGTCCCTTGACCCCCCATCCTGCACTTGCCCTCCTGGTCCCTTCCCCCCTGTACTAGCCGGGCTGGGCCAGCACCCCTTTAGCCCTTAGCCCCTAGTTCGCACATGCTTGTGGGCCCACCTTCCCCAGCACTCTCTGCTTTCCCCTGGCTTGGTCCCCCTGGCCTCCCCTGGAACCTGCTTCTTTTTCCTTACTGATACTTCTGACACTGTCCCCTTTCCCTCTCCCCTGCTCTTCTCGAGTGTCACAAGGCCAGTAGGCCCATTTGTTTTTTGTCCATCCTGACCCCCCCTCCTTGTTGCACAAATACTAAATAAATAAATTTAAAACCTCTGGCCGCGGGCTCTTTGTATATGGTAGTAATCCGCTGGACCAACTTGGTCCATAAACCTTTGGGAAGGTCCAATTGACCCTGTCAAATACCTTCTTGGCATCTAAAGTCAGCAGAAGGGATTGGCCTTTTTTTAAATCTCCTTGTTTTGACTATTAAATGGGATAGTTTCTGAACTGTGAAAATGCATTTATTCGGGTTTAGCCTAAACCTCCTCCATTTTTGTTTCATGCACTCACTCCATTTTTGCGATCTCCTATTTGGAGCTTGAAGGAATATGTTTGCTGCACATAAGTGCTGAGCCACACAGAAATGTTGCAAAGAAAGAGCTAATTGTTATTACAGCCTTGGATCTTGCACAACCAGAACCAAGCACGAGAAGATATACTTGTCTGCAGCTGTTACTTGCATGGGTCTCACAAATGCACAAACAAATAGTTCTGTATGTAGCAGGAAAGGGTTAGCCTAAAGAAACTGTAAAACACACCGCTGCACAGTAATCCACAGTAACCCTCGGTCATGAAAACAAATATAATATTGGTAGAAATGTCTCCTTTCAGTGAGAACAGTCTGTTGTCTTGTAAGGTCAGAAAGTTAGAATGTACATGCATGAAATCACTGGCGAATGTCTGTTTACACAGAAAACCCTATACGTAGTTGGGAGCTGTAAACTATCTCTGAAATCTATGACATAGCACTCGCAGCTGTACTCGTATAAACTGGGGTGCATAAAAGATATGATTTCCTTTCTGTAAATTGCTCACTTCTCTACAGCTATTGTTGCGCTGAACCTGTTCCGGCTGACGTAACAACTCTGTTGTGTTATACTTATCTCTGTGTCTGTTGGTCTTATCTTATTTGCAGTACAGTTACCAGATTTTGCTTTTACAATTGGCGCCTGCGACGTGGCCCCTTTTGAGGATGATCCATCGTATTCTGAGGACAGAGTGACCGAGCATTGGAACCACTGAGTACCGGGGATCACTGCCAAATCTGAGACAAAAGTTTCTCGCAGTTGCTACTAGTGATCCGCATCAACCTCTCCACCCAGCGATCATCCCAATGAGGGTTTCCGGACTGTAGCAGTGCAACTGAGTTTTCGCCCTTCTGAAGACCACCAGTCATGAATTTCGTTTGATGGGGGAAGCTTGATTGAAATCAGGTGAGTTTGTTTTTCGAGTTGGTTGTAAAATAATATTTTGCAAAATATTGCCAGGTGAGATATACAGTTTTGTGTAAAAATGCCTGGTTTCAGTCAAATGCCCACTTGTTCGGCAATGTTGTGCTGTTGTAGAAAACAACCCACTGGGTTAGAATATGGACAGCCTGTCCCACTCGAAGGTTCTCCATTTTATGACATGTATATTAAATATGGATCAGTACCAATTGATTTCAGTAGTCTTTGGCATTGCCAGACCAGACATGTACCTGATTTACATTGGCCTGATTATCGCTCTTATAAACTGGCAAGGATACAGCATTTGGAGTCAGTTTTATGGCAGAAAAAGGCTAGGCCAGCTGCTTTTGATGCGGTTAGGGATTGACACAAAGAGGCAACCCAGTGCATAAAATGTAGACAGAAGCAAGCTCATAAACAAATGACCCAAACAGAAAAGGCTTTAGTGCATGACCAAAAGCAACAGGAAGACTGTGATAAGGTGACAGATTGAGCAATACAATTAGACATAAGCAAAATATACCCATCCAAAGAGCTGCACACAGCTGATAAATTAATGGATGCACTATTGAGTGAAAGATGAGAATATCCCACTGCACCCCCTCCCTATGTACCTTCGCCACCTGCGCTGCCTCGACCAGTGCCGCGTGTACCTGACAGCGACTCTTGGCCTACTGCACCTCCCACACTGGAGCTCCTTAAGGCTACACGATCTAGCTTCCCTGCCGCTTCCAAATTCGATAACCCTCTATTGCAATATTCACATCCGCTTAGTGATCAGAGAGCAGGGCTTCATAGCGCACTAACAGAGATTAAGAAGTCAAGGTTAGAAGAATCAGCAGAAGTCTGTCTACCGGAAGGCACTGAATTAGCTGTATCACATATTTTGACTGACTACCATACCCCTGAACGAAAATATTTGTTAGAGCACATGGAAAAAACACTTGCCCGAGAATGGTGCAAACTCACTGATACTGCAGTACCCAGAGAATTGCAACATTTAAATCATTCAGCATGCATCATCAGTACACTACAAGACGCAAATCAGCACCTATTAGAGCTGTTCTCACATAAGGAGGAGCTACATGAACTACAGATAGCAAAGCTAGATGCTTTAGGAATATCTAGTACTTTAATAAAGAAAGCATTCATTCAGAAGAGCACTCTCCCCAAACATAGTGAAAATACTGCAGAAATTGACATAATCACTAGAGACACTCTTAGATTGATTTCTAATACATCCCTTCACCCTATGGAGATCCATGACACATTTGAGCAAGACAAATACATTAAAAGGAAATTGTGCTGTACAGATATTATGAAAATATATAAGTGCACCTTCACAGATGACACTGCACTCACTTCCCTGTCCCTTGACTTAGCTTTACTGCTCAACAATAGGTTTGAAAAGGCCACCACTCAGATGCCCATGAGAGAGGTGCCTCCGACACTCGTCCCACAAAGAGAGAAGCCAGCCAATGGCGACGTCCCTGCTAGAACAGTTGCCGCCCACTATATTGAACAATTTGTATATGTGCCCTTTTCCAGACAAAAAGTTAACACGATTAAGCTATCCATCCCAGACATAAGGAAGAACCCCACCAGTTTCTATAAGGAGGTACAGTCGGTCTTGGCTGCTTCAGCTTTTACCTTAAAAGATATAGATTTGTTACTTCCCGTAATTTTACCTTCCGATTTATGGAAGCAAATCAGGAACATAGATGATAACGTGGCATTGGGGGAACATGGCCAGAACTCATGGCTGCCGACATACAGAGAAAAGCAGGTGAGAAACCTCCAGAGAAAAATATTAGCATTACCTTGCTAATCTTAAATCTTTAGTACAGAGTAAAGGATTATATGGGGAAAATTAACAACCTGCATACAAAAGGAACTCTGAAGGGGCAACAGAGTATTTCAATAGATTTGAGTAGGTATTTGCTGACTACAGCGGGCAAGATTTGAGCACTGAATCAGAAAAGAGATTGTTTGTTGACAAGTTTGTATGTGCTCTCTTGCCCAAAACTAAGTCTCAAATCACGGCTTTGGAGAGTGCCTGGCAAACAAAGACAAATCCGAAATACTACCTATGGCTCAGTATTATGAGAACAGAGTTAACAGTGAGAAGGAAAGGATAGAAAAGAAGAAAGTAGATCTGGAGACTAGGGTGTTGTTACAGCAGGGATGTGGACCGCAAGGATATGCCCCAAATAGGGGAAAGGCTATGCAACACACTGGGATAGTGAATGAGAACCAGTGCGCCTACTGTAAGCAGGAAGGCCATGTCAGGGCGTAATGCCCAATACTCCAGCAGAAGGGAAACAATATGTACGCGAGACGAGGAAGAGGACATAGTAATGGCATGCAGGGACTGAATAGAAGCCAGTTTTCCCAGCCTCCACAGTTCAGCAATAATACAACAAATACAGACACACAACACCTGACTAAGCCTGCCAAAATTTTCGATAACACTGCCTCACAGAATTATTTTTCTGAGGACTATACATCTGACAACATGTTCTTTGGCTAGGACAGCCCAAAACAGGGGCTGGAACCTATCTCTATCCCTATCCCTGTCGATCAAAAATGACCTTACGTGACAATGAAAGTAGGGGATAGGCCACACAGGGTAAAGGGACAGGGTAAACTATTTTAACGTTGTTTTAAATTGTGTACCATTTAGCTCCTAATTTTAATATATTGCTTTTACATATAGGAATTATTCTAGCCTCTAATTGCATTACTCAGTGAATATTTTGTAACACAGGTTACTAGGAGCTGGTTGTTTAACATTTTAAGCAAACTAAACTGCGAATAGAATCAGAGGAGCATCGCTCCCCTTCAGGCACTGAGGGCAAGCAGAAACTCCAATCCTCAGCAGGATTGTAGTTTCCAGAAGTGTACTAACCTAGAAACACGGCGCGGAACGCGCCAGAGCGGATGTTAGGGGCAGTCTGCAGCAGACATATAAGGCTGCACTGCAAACAGGTTGGGTTAGACAGGGTAAACTATTTTAACGTTGTTTTAAATTGTGTACCATTTAGCTGCTAATTTGAATATATTGCTTTTACATATTGGAATTATTCTAGTCTCAGTGAATATTTTGTAACAAAGGTTACTAGGAGCTGGTTGTTTAACATTTTAAGCAAACTAAAGTGCGTACGTTCGTTAACACCTCTCTAAAAGAAGGTAAGGTCCCTGATGAACTGAAGCACTCAATGGTAACACCCGTTCTTAAAAAAGCAGGTTTGGATAAGGATAATCCTCTGAACTAACATCCCATCTCTAACACACCTTTTTTATTAAAAATTCTGGATAAGGCGGCTTATATGCAGATCTCGGAACATCTCAATAAACATCCTATTCTGAAGCTTTGGAACAGGGACCTCTCTCCTTGACCTTAAGTCAAAACTTTTAGATTGCTTGGATGAATGTTCTCTTTCTCTACTAGTATCTCTGGACCAATCTGCAGTTTTCTACTTGGTCGACCACCATATATTAAAATCCGGATTATCAGATATAGCCAATTTCTCACCTCTGGCTGTCACATGGGCAATGTAATTCTTGGAGAACAGACATAGCAGAAGCTTCCTCCATACCGTTTCTGTTCGGGGTCCCACAGGGGGCTAGTACATCCCCTAGCATATATAATCTTTTTATGGTACCGTTCTTCTTGGAATTAGAGGCAGAGGGGATTTTATTCTCTAACTATGCATACGACACTCAATGTGTCATCCTGCTCTCAGGGTGCCATTCGAGAGATGAAGCTGAGTTATATAGAGTCTTCAACTTAATTGAAACATGGATGCTTAATAACAACCTAGCTTTAAATAAAAGCAAAACGGAACTAATGATCATAGGAAGCTCCGTTGCTATTAGTAAGTTGTAAAGCAAATATCAATCCTTTAGGCTTGGATCTGACCACATCAAGCCAGTACCAAAACTCAAGATTTTAGGAGTAACCTTAGATCAGTCACTGTCCATGAAACACCACGTCTCTAGCGTAATTCCGGCCTCAGCATATTACATCAAGCTGCTTCATCACCTTAGACCGCTCATCACACAGGCAAACTCAGAAACCATTGCCATGATAGGGGCAAAAATAGACTACTGTGGCAGTCTATTAATAGGTCTAAAAAAGGAGACACCCAAAGATTACAGACAATGCAGAACAGGGCGGTCAGAGTGTTTTTGGGGTTGTCTCGAAGAGACCATGTATCAGAGGCAAGGTGTTCACTTCACTGGCTCCCTGTAGCAGCACCTTTTAAGTACAGGATTCTAACAATTACCTTCAAATGCAGACGGGGCATCATGCGACCCTATCTGCAGAATGTCAATAATTAAAAAATGTGTAGCAGAGAACTGAGATCTTTGTGGCAGAATCTTCTGAAAATCCCTAGGAGTAGAACCTCAAAGGCTGAGAAAGGAGCTTTCCACTTTGTAGCCCCAAAACTTTGGAATCAGCTTCCTATCGCTTTGAGACTCCAAAGCTCATTGCAAGTTTTTAAGAAAGATTTGAAAACCTTCCTCTTTGCCTGAATAATTGGCCCTGCAGACAGCAATCCAATGGTGAGAACACCACCATACGCTCTGTACCTGGTATCGTAATCTTTATGTACTTATGTTCAGCGCCTTCATACCCCAGGGTCTGTAGGGCGCTACATAAATATTGTAAAGTAAAGTAAAGTAAAAACATATTTCTATTCGATACTGGTGCACAGAAGTGCTCCATTGATCACCAATTGGTTCCAGATATTCCTCTGTCAGGGCAACAAAATATGTCTGTAGGGTTCGCTGGCACACCTATAAGTCCGGTCTCCAAACCGGTACATATTTCTCTGGGACCATTCACTGATGCATGCCCTTTTCTATTGACAACTAACTTTGGTGAAAACTTGTTAGGGTTGAATTTAATGAAGAAATTATAAGCTGTTATTTACTGCTCACCCAATGATGTGGATTTGACTCACAGCAGCACACTTCTACATCTGTCACGCTCACCTGATATCCCCGTGGGCGTCTGGAAGGCTCTGAGATCTGGAACCCTGGATGCGTAGTTCCCAGTGCTGAATAATGAATCTGCAATTACAGAAGGGAGGTTTTGTGATAATTGTCTCTAATGGGTGAATCTCCCACCTCTCTCTGACCGATTCACTTCCCACTGGGTTCTTTTCTCACCTTAGTTATTTGTAGGATGAGCTATCCGTCCTGCGTTTCTTGTGCAGGGGTGCTTGATGTTTGTTGGCGAGCTCCCTCGAGTTGCTTCACTGCTGCAGTACGCCTTCCTTGGGCCCAGGCCTGCTATGAGCCCGAATCTGCTGGTAGGCAGGTAGGTTTGTTAATTGTAAGTCTTTGTTCTGTTTATGGTGGGAATTAGTTAACGTCTTTATCTCCTTCTTTTCAGGTGCAAAGGTCTTGATGCTGGCATGCCGGATGGAGAGGCACGTTTTCTAGGTAAGAGAAAGCGCGAAGTGCAGCGCCTTTATTGTCTTTTAAAGCTAACCTGTGTTTTCTTCTTCTCCTCACAGGCCGCTGTGGTGCTGCGAGTGGATGAGAGCGCGATGAAAAACATGCCCCCGGAATAAGTTAAGGTAAATACAGCGCTGTGCGGTTGTTTAATATTGAAAGCGAACCTGAATAGGTCTCTTTTCCTTTGCAGATGTTGCTGTGGTGCTCCAGATGGAAGTGTGGCGTAGCACGATGGGATTCAGGTAAGACTGATGGAATTCGATGTTTTGGAAGCGCGTTTTCTAATATTGTTTTTCCCTTTCTCGTTATTGCAGGTCGCAATGTTCGAACAGCAGCTGTGGTAGCGGTTCGCCAGAAGTCCTTAAGCTAGTACTGTCAGGTGAGTAATGTTTCTTTATCTCTCGGTTTTCACAGATTGCAGCCCAGTTGAGATGCTGAGTGCTGGATGGTGTTTTCTCTGGTAAAACAGAATAATCTTGTTCTTGTTCTTGCAGGATTACAGGAAGATGCTGAAGACCAGGACATCGTGAGCGTCATGCTGCTGGTTGCAGAATAACACGAAAAGTGTTCTGCAGTCAGGGTGTGGTTGATATAGCCCAGGTAAAGTAGTACCAGGGAAAGTAGTTCCAGGCCTGCCACACCCAAAACACTAAACCGCATGGCTTGGTTCTTAGAACTAGACTGTGTGGGTGCTTCCATGTTGGATTTAAAGGCCCATGTACATAAATGGGACCTAGTTTTAACAGCTCTTCCTTCCTATATATGAGCCTGGTGCCAAAGGTGCCATGACTGGCTACAGGAGCCCTTTTGCAGTGGTTTTAAGGACCTCAGGGTTCTGATGGGAGCCTGCTTGTGGCACAACTTGTGCCCCCTCACAGTGGTCATGACAGCAATCCCCCCAAGGCCCCTCTCATGGTATCCTTCCTGTCTGGTCCGGGTTTGGTGGGGTTATCCAGGTGAAACCTCTTAATCAGACGTGGTGTGTGAATATGTTCACTTGGTTCCCAAGTTCTGTCTTGAGGCCCGTACCCTTTCCAGTCCACAAAATAGTATAGCTTAGATCTGGTACATTTCGAATCCAGGATGTTCTTAACTTCAAATTCAGGCTCTCCATCATCTACCACAGGTTTTGGTGGTGTTAAGACCCGGGTTCCTGGTTGTACAGGTTTTACAAGTGACACATGGAACACCGGATAAATGTGCATGCTTGGTGCTAAGGATAACTTGACGGACACCGGATTTATCATTGATTCAATGGTATAGGGTCCTAGATATCTTGGACGAAAGTTCGGGGTACCTTTTATGGGCACATGTTTTGATGCCAACCAGACTTCGTCTCCAACTTGGTGATCAGGAGCTTTCTTTTGATGCCGAGAATTTGTTTGTCTGTCTTCGGCTTGCAGTAAATGTTCATTTGCCCTTTTGAAGGCTTGGGTTATGCTTGTGTGTAGAGTCTTTACCGCTGGCATTTCCAAGGTCATGGGGGAGTCTAGTTCAGAGGTACATGGATGTCTTCCGTATATTGTGTAGAATGGGCTTTGTCCCGTGCTGGTGTGTATGGAGTTATTGTATGCATATTCCGCTATCCATAACAAGTCTTTCCAATTCTCTTCCACTTGATGCAGCATGCAACGTAGATACTGTTCTAATGTCTGGCTTGTTCTTTCTGTTTGTCCATCCGTTTGGGGGTGATGGCTAGTGGATAATCAAACATTGATTTGTGCCATGGTACAACATTTCCTCCAGACGTTGGATAAAAATTGGCTTCCACGATCTGAGATTAGGATTGAGGGCAAACCATGTAGTTTTATAATCTGTTAAAGAAATGCTTTTGCCAGACCGGTAGCGTTAGGAAGTCCTTTGAATGGAATGAAATGTGCCATTTTAAAGAACAGGTCTACAACCACCAGAATTGTATTAAAACCTTGACATGGAGCTAAGTCCGTAATAAAATCAAGAGAAAGAGTATGCCAGGGAGCCGGTGGAATATCCAGTGGTTGTAGGAGGCCACCTGGTTTCTGTTTTTGTGATTTATTCTGTGAACATATCCCACAGGATAGAACGAATCGAGCAATGTCCTTACGCCAGGTTGGCCACCAATAATTCCGTTTAACCTTGGCTAGAGTCTTAGCAATTCCAGGATGGCCTTCGATCAGTGAATCGTGATAACCAGACATGACCAATTCTTGCAGATCTTTACTTGGTAGATATAGTCGTTCCCTGAAGTAGGCTAATCCATCCAGAACTGTGTGATGTTCAGTTTGGGAATTCCATTTCTGCAAGATCTTGGGGTTCACTAAGGTTTGAATCTTATCTTGAAGTTCACACAGAGCCAATGTGGTGGTGAGTCCCAGTAGTTTATCACTTGGGATGATGGTAACAGGGTCCAGGGTACTGTTCGTTTTCTCTTCAACACCCATAAGAGACAAGGTATCAGCCTTCCCATTCCGAATTCCCGGTCGGTATGTTATTACGTAATCGTATTCTACGAAGAATAGAGCCCACCGCAACTGTCATGACGATTGGCCTTTTGCTGACTTTAGGTATTGAAGGTTTCGGTGATCTGTGATTACTGTGATGGTATGTCTGGCACCTAATAGATACTGCCGCCAGGCTTTGAAGGCTGATTTTATTGCCAACAATTCTTTGTCTGTAATTGCATAGTTAAGTTCTGGTTGTGAACCGGGTGTAATTGGCCTGTCTCTGGATCTCTTTGAGAGAGAACTGCTCCCATAGCTACGCTGGAAGCATCAGTGTCCACTACATAGGGGAGTTCAGGGCGAGGATGCCGTAAAATTGGCACGGAGGTGAATCTTTTCTTGAGTTCTTGAAAGGCCTGTTCAGCCTCTTCAGTCCATTGGAATTTTTTGTTGTTGTTTCTCAGTAACAATGTGATTAGGTGGACTACCCGTGAGAAATCTGGAATAAATCGGCGATAAAAATTCACAAAGCCGAGCATGCTTTGGGTTCCTTTAAGTGAAGAAGATGACGGCCAATTAAGGATGGCATCTACTTTGTGTAAATCCATCTTGACTCCCTTTGGCGAGAGAACAAAACCGAGGAACTCAACTTCGGTGACATGGAAGGAGCATTTCTCGAGTTTAGCGTACAGTTTGTGCTGGCAAAGTTTTGCAAGGACTGAGCGAACACGTTTCACATGATCTCTTTCAGAGGGGGAATATACCAGGATGTCGTCAATATAGACCAGGACACAGACATCGATTAATTCCCATAATACATCATTCATGAAGTATTGGAACACTGCAGGAGCGTTGCAGAGCCGGAAAAGCATTACCTGATATTCGTACAGGCCATACTTGGTGCGAAACATGGTTTTCCATTCATCCCCTTTCTTAACACGTACAAGGTGGTATGCTCCTCTGAGGTCTAGTTTGGTGTAGATTCGGGCATCCTTAACTTGGTCCAACAGTTCTGGGATAAGGGGCAAAGGGTAGCGTTTTGTTACTGTGATTTGATTAAGTGCACGCTAATCAATGCAAGTACTCAAATCTCCTTCTTTCATGGGTACGAAGAATAAGGGAGAGGCTGCTGGTGACTTTGACGGGCGGATAAACCCAATAGCCAGGTATTGATCCAGATAGGACTTCAAGTGGAGATTTTCAGTTTCCATAAGTGCATAAATTCGACCACAAGGAACCTGTGCGCCCGGTATCAGGTCGATCTGACAGTAATAGGGCCTATGTGGCGGTAATGTGTTAGCATGTTCCTTCTGAAAAACATCTTGATAATCCTGATATTCTTTTGGTAAGGGGTCCATTGGTTTTGCGATCCCAGATGCTATTCCTTGAACAGATTTCAGGTTTGGCTGTGGTATAGATTTCGGGTAGCAAGCGTGGGCGCATTCGTCGGAAAAGGTCAGTCTCTTTGCACGCCAGTCTATGTGGGGGTTGTGAGTTAGTAACAATGGCATCCCTAAGATCAACCGGAACTGAGGAGCTTTGATGAGGTCAAACGTGATTGCTTCTTGATGTCCGTCCTGACACAGAAGGGTTAATTCTGTTGTGCATTGGGTTACTGGTCCCGAAGCAACTTCTGTACCGTCAACAGTAGTTACCTTTTCAGTTGTTGGTTTTGTGCATAAGGTAAGTCCCATTTCTGTTGCCAGATCTCGGTCTATGTAATTACCAACTGCTCCGCTGTCTATATATGCCTCTATGGCATACATCCTTGATGGTCTTTGGTTATTGATCAAGGTTTATGGTAGGGCGAAATGTGAGGTCTGTGACTCATCCTTCTCGCTTGACAAGCGGACCTCTACTCTTGTCGGGCCTGGTAGTTATCCGATTCCTTTCCATCATCTTCTTTCTCTGTAGCGCCTACCACCTTCCTTGGAGGTTTCACTGGGCATTCTTTGAGGTAGTGACCCGATTTACCGCAGTATAGGCATAACTGTAGCTGTCTCCTCTTGTCTCTTTCACCCTTAGTTAAAGGGGGTCGTACTCCTCCAATCTGCATGGGTTCTGTGGTATTTTCTGATGGACGTTGAACATTATCTTTTGAACGTACATACATGGCACGATTTTCGAGTCTACTTCGGTCTGTTCTTCAATCCTGTAATCTGTGTTCCAACTGAACTACCAGGTTGATAAACTCTGCACAGTCTTTAGGTGGGTCTACCACTTGAGCAAGGACATCCTCCAGGTCTCCTCGTAGGCCCAGATGAAACAACGTGGTTCTTTTATCTTCTGGCCACCCCGCTTCTACAACCAGTCTATTAAAGGTGGCAATATAAGTCAGCAAATCTTGATTCCCTTGGCTGAGGGACAGGAGTTCGTTATCAAGAGCTTGTCCATGCAAGTGTCGAGCAAATAACTTTTGCATCTCCTGTTGAAAGCCCCTGAAGTTCTGCAGTAATGGGTCATCCCTGCTCACAAAAGGTACCGACCAGTCTGCAGCACTTCCACTCAAATATGATAACACGACGGCCACCCTCGCCTGGTCATTTGGGAAAGCCCCAGGCCTAGAAAGAAAATGGAGGCGGCCCTGGTTCATGAATGTTGCGTACCTTCTGGCGTCTCCACTAAACCGTTCTGGTGGTACCACGGGTACTGCTCCCCCAATGTTATCTGTACTGGATTGACAGATGATGGTGTAGCGACGGATGGGGCTAATCCGGGCAATGGAGCCTGCCCCGCCTGTATTTGTAGTAGCTGTTTGCTTAGTTCATCAGTACGGTCTTTTGTGACTATTAACTCTCGTATTAAGGCATTGGTTTCCTGCCGGGCTGCGTATACCTCAGTGCGTAATTGTCCCAAAAGCTTGGCTAACTGATCAGTTTCAGATGTCTCTATGACGCCCAGGTCGATAAGGTTTTAAGTCTTTGTGTTCTGTCACGCTCACCTGATATCCCCGGGGGGAGGTCTGGGAGGCTCTGAGATCTGGAACCCTGGATGCGTAGTTGCTCAGTGCTGAATAATGATCTGCAATTACAGAAGGAAGGATTTGTGATAACTGTCTCGAATGGGTGAATCTCCCACCTCCCTCTGACCGATTCCCTTCCCAGTGGGTTCTTTTCTCACCTTAGTTATTTGTAGGGTGAGCTATCCGTCCTGCGTTTCTTGTGCAGGGGCGCTTGACATTTGTTGGCGAGCTGCCCGAGTTGCTTCAGTGGTGCAGTACGCCTTCCTTGGGCCCAGGCCTGCTGTGACCCCGAATCTGCTGGTAGGCAGGTAGGTTTGTTAATTGTAAGTCTTTGTTCTGTTTATGGTGGGAATTAGTTAATGTCTTTATCTCCTTCTTTTCAGGTGCAAAGGTCTTGATGCTGGCGTGCCGGATGGAGAGGCACGTTTTCTAGGTAAGAGAAAGCGCGAAGCGCAGCGCCTTTATTGGCTTTTAAAGCTAACCTGTGTTTTCTTCTTCTTCTCCTCACAGGCCGCTGTGGTGCTGCGAGTGGATGAGAGCGCGATGAAAAACAGGCCTCCAGAATCCATTAGGGTAAGTACAGCGCTGTGCGGTTGTTTAATATTGAAAGCAAACCTGAATGTCTCTTTTCCTTTGCAGATGTTGCTGTGGTGCTCCGGATGGAAGTGTGGCGTAGCGCGATGGAATTCAGGTAAGACTGATGGAATTTGATGTTTTGGAAGCACGCGTTCTAATATTGTTTTTCCCTTTCTCGTTATTGCAGGTCGCAATGTTCGAACAGCAGCTGTGGTAGCGGTTCGCCGGAAGTCCTTAAGCTAGTACTCACAGGTGAGGGATGTTTCTTCTTCTCTCGGTTTCCACTGCAGCCCAGTTGAGATGCTGAGTGCTGGATGGTGTTTTCTCAGGTAAGACAGAATAATCTTGTTCTTTTTCTTGCAGGATTACAGGAAGATGCTGAATACCAGGAGCTGGAAACGGTGAGCGTCATGCTGCTGGTTGCAGAATAACACGAAGCGTGTTCTGCAGTCAGTGTGTGGTTTATATAGCCCAGGTAAAGTAGTACCAGGGAAAGAAGTTCCAGGCCTGCCACATCCAAAACACTACACCGCATGGCTTGGTTCTTAGAAGTAGACTGTGTGGGTGCTTCCATGTTGGATTTAAAGGCCCATGTACATACATGGGACCTCGTTTGAACAGGAATGGCTCCAGGAGCCCTTTTGCAGTGGTTTAAAGGCCCTCAGGGTTCTGGTTGGAAGCTGCTTGTGGCACAACTTGTGCCCCCTCACAGTGGTCATGACAACATCTCAGTTGTTAGCACTCCCACTACCGAATGAATTGCAATGTGTACCCACTCATTTATGGGCCCTTAGCGATAATGATGCGGGAATGCTCAATGTAGAACCAGTACGCATCCAGTTAAAGCAAAATGTCACATTAGCACATATACCACAATACAAGGTTTCAGTGGACGGAGAAGCTGCACTTAAAAGGATAATTTCAGATGTTGTACATCTAGATGTGATTGAAAGGATTACGGGTAGCACTTGTAACAGTTCCATACTTCCTGTATACAAGAAGGGTGACAGTACACAGCCTTACTGTTTTGTAATTGATTTACAGGCCATCAATAAAATTGTTTGTCCCCAATTTCCCATTGTGGTTGACATCACAACTGTTTTTATTATGATTCCTGGCCGGGCCACCCATTTTTCTGCGGCAGATTTAAAGAACGCAATCTTCAGCATACTGATACAGGCTGACAGTAGGTACTTGTTCGGCTTTCCTCTGGGAGGGTTGTCGTTTACATTTACTAGAATACCCCAAGGATATACTGAAATCCAAAGCATTAGTACAGTCCTCAAGGAACAACTGGACACTTTATAATTACCTTCATCTTGCACATTGATACAGTATATTGATTACCTACTTATCGCAGTGGATTCTGAGGAAGCTTGTAAGAAGGGCACTGTGTTGTTGTTAACACACATGGCTAACAATGGTCACAAGGCTTCTTTGAAAGAATTCCAATATTGTCAACTGGAGGTTGCCTACTTAGGATACCTCGTGTCGAAGAAGGGTAGGCGTCTTGCACCAGACAGAATACAGATATGGCGGATCCAAACACACATACTGAGGTTAGAACTTTTATCAGGATGACTTCCTATTGCAGGCAACAAATTCTGAATTTCTCACTTTTTATAAAGCCATTGCTAGCACTAACGAAAAAATATGTAGCTCTACCTCTACCTTGGGATACAGCTTGTCAATATGCTTACGATGTGCTTGAAACCACCAGTATTGGGCAGACCAAATGACACTAAGGAGTTTGTGTTATTTTTGCATGAAAGTGATGGTTGTGCTTTGGCAGTTTTAATGCAGGAACAGGCCGTGCAGCTATTTTTCCTCCCTGTTGCATGCACTTTGCCAAAATGTCTTAAAGCTGTGGCTGCTGCCACTGAATCTGTAAAACAGAGCAAAGGCATGGTTTTAGGTCACTCTTTAACCGTTATGGTGCCTCACTCAGTAGATGTACTATTGAACAGAATGCAAACCCAGCATCTCACATCTGCTCGCCTTACTAGATACGAGCTAATTTTGTTTGCACCTCACATCAAAATTAAACAATGTGACACATTAAACCCAGCTGAACTGTTACCTCCCCTAAAGAGAGTAGCATTCCTGATACCAATCACGATTGCATCTTTATCACCAAAAATGAAACAAAAGTTAAAATCGATTTGACTGACACACCTCCCAGATGGAGAAATATTTTGTGATGGTTCTTGCTTTAAACATCTGGACGGCACTTCTACTGCTGCCTATGCAATCACCACACTAAATACAGTGGTAGAAACTAGGAGGATTCCTTACAACTCTGCCCAAGTGGCAGAAATAATTGCGCTGACTCGAGCGTGTGAGGTATCGCAAGGGTTGAAAGTAAATGTTTATACAGACAGACAGAATGCCTTTGGTGTAGCTCACAATTTTGGGAAACTATGAGCCAAAAGGGTATTTCTAACATCCCTTTACACCAAGATTCAGCATGGTCCATTGATAGGGCAGCTTTTATCAGCACTAGCAATACCTGAACAGCTAGCAGCCCACCAGAAAATCACTGACAGCATTGGGAAAGGCAATGCTTTTGCAGACCATATTTCCAAACAAACAGCCACAGACTTACAGTCTGGAATGTACATATTGGGTCCTGCTAGATGGGTCGTCGAGAGTGGGATGATGGAAGAGGGTGCAGAAAACAGGGTCTAGTTACAAAAGGCTTTTGTGGACAGCCATGTGGAAGGATGTGGCAGGGACACCAGTCTGGAATCAGCCTTAGGGGCTGGTTGATTGCAACGATTGGAGGCATGCCCTGCTGTATACTGCTTTTGCCATCAATGCAGCACAGGAAGACACAAGCAGCAGACTAGACCCTGTTTTCTGCACCTGCTGTCCACAAAGAAAGATAAAGAATTACTTTGAGCAGCATTCTTTTACTGCTCCACGGAGAGGGAGACCTGCATACACATGGCCCCAGAAGAAGGTTGTGACTTATAGGCACCGAAACGTCAGTGTTCCACGTGGCAGAGTTTCCAGGACCACGCTCAAGGATCACACCAAATTTTCTCTATTTTTCCATAGACTTCACCTTTCAAGCCCTATTGGCTCATACTAAAGAAAGCAGACACAAATGTGATACTATATAAAACAGGAAATAAGAGGTTGAGACTAATATGAAGTAATATTTTGCTGATCTCTAGCTGTTTTAAGTATGTATATAGGCACACCAAACAGATATGTTTTTTGCCTGTCTTTTTCTTTTTTGCAATTGACTGTATTCGCACTGACTGCTGTTTGCGTTTTGTCACTATTTTTATTTTTGTTACGCAAAAAATCATGTTGTTTTCAACATTTTGAAAAAAATGAATGAAAAGCTACATATTTAGCCAAAATAATAAGGCGTATGTAGACCAAACTCAGTAGTTGGTTGGTTCCTCCCCCTGCGACACGTATTAGCTAACCGCGGTTCTGGGTGGATAGGAGGGTGGAAATCATTACTGCAAGGATTTATTGCAGACTTTAATTTATGAGCACAGGCCCACCCCCTGTTTATATATCTACTTTTCAGCCCACTGTGTCCTGTCCGATCCAAGGCGGTCCCTTATGTTACTAATGTGTGGAATGTACCCATTCCAAGAAAACTGTCAGAGATTGAGTACCAATTATTGGTAGACCATTGTAACCAGTTGACTCAAAACTTGCATTTCATTCACAAACCAGTGCGAGAAGCATTGCCTGATCGATACGTGGCTCCTGGCCACACCATTCGGCCTGGCGACTACGCTCTGGTGAAAGACTTCCAGCAGAAATCCAGCCTTGAGCCGTTGGAATGGGCCACTACAAGCCCTATTGCCACCCAGACTGCTGTGCGTGTAGACGGCAAGAAACATTGGACACATGCAGCACATCTGAAATGAGTACCGCCTTTCCCTCTCCCCTGCTCTTCTCGAGTGTCACAAGGCCAGTAGGTCCGTTTGTTTTTGGTCCTCCCTGTCCTCCATGTCCCCCCTCTTGTCTTGTTGCACCTCGAAACACATTGTGTATAGGCGCATTACAAATACCAGATAAATACATTTAAAAACTCTGGCTTTGGGCTCTTTGCAGGTGGCAGAAATCCACTGGACCACCTTGGGCCATAATCTGGCCCCATAATCAGCTCTTTCAGGAAGGTCCAATTGACCCTGTCAATTACCTTCTTGGCATCTAAAGACAGCAGAAGGGTTTGGCCTTTTTTAAATGAAATCTCCTTGTTTTGACTTTTAAATGGGATTGTTGCTGAACATTGTCAAATGTTTGGCAACCCCGCTACCTAATGCATGTTATACGGGTGTATCAGATCTGAGAGCACTGTTTCCAATTTTGATGCCAATATGTGTAACTATATTTTTTCATCCAGGTTTAACAAAGCTATGGCGCGGTATGATCCACATTGTTCTTGGTCCTTCCCCATTTTATGTATCATGCTGATGGTTGCCTGGTTCATTGTATCCGTTATTCTCCCCATGTCAGGAAGGAATTTAAAAGCACAGCCATCAGTTTTAATAGTTCCTTACAGAATGTTTTGTAACACTGTCTCGTCAGGTCATCAGGCACTGGTACCTTCTTAGCGTTTAATGATGTTATGGCAAGCACAATTTCTTCAACCAGGGTGTACCTGTCTCGTTGTTCTTTGTGCTCTTCCCAGATTTGTGCTAGGCCAGCCTCCTCTATGTATGTCCAACACTGTCTCTCGTCCACCTTTTCTCCTCATATATGTTCTCATAAAATACTCGAAATATGCCTGCTATTTCGGCACTGTCATTTCCCCAAGGGTCGTGCACAGCCCTAATTTGCATTTTTTTGCTCTTTGGACCTTCAGTGCCTGAACTAATAACTTATAAGTGCTATCAGGTTTCTCAAAAAATGTAAGTTCCAGATTTAGCAGAGTACGTTCTGCTCTATTGGTTGTCAGGGTGTTTATTTGAACCCTTATCAATGTTATCTGCCTTAGGGTTCTAGGGGAACCTTTCTCTTTGTATAGTCCTTCTAGTTGCTTCAGCTTTGCAAGGAGCTTCTCATTTTCGATTCTCTTCAGTTTAGACAGGAGCACGCCCTTGGAGAGAATCTTTCCTCTTATCACTTCTTTAAATGCTACTCATGTATTGTTAAAAGACATCTCCTTAGGTAAGTTGTCACTAAAGTATTCGTTTATCTATGTTGCTATTTCCTCTCTATCGGGTCTCTGAGTATATGTTTCAGGAGGGACCAAGAGCATTATATTTAGTCAGGGCATCCATCTTTAGTCGAGTTATGACCAATGCATGGTCAGAAATGGCAATGCCTTACATCCGTGTGTCTGCCATGTCTTCTCTTAATGTGTGGCCCAAGAATATGTAGTAAATTCTTATGTATGTTCTATGCACATGTGAGAAGTAAAAGTAATCTCTTGTAACCCTGTGTACTTCTCGCCATGCATTTACAACAAGGAGATTCACTAGTTCTGGTATGAGCTTATCTGAGGCATGTACCTATTGCAGTCTATTTCCCTCTGAATTACCTAATGTCTTAATCATGAGCATAGTCAGGTTAGCTCCCAGAATTATATCTCCTTTTGCGAATTTCACGATTTTTGAAATCAAGTTCATCATGTCATCGATTTGCTCTATCTTTGAGGGTAAAGTGATATTAATATGAGTGATCGGCTTCCCAATTTACAATATGCCAGCAGATATCTGCTTGCTGGGTCAATCAGGGTCTCTACCAGGGTCTCTACCAGCATTAGTATCTTTTCTAGAGTATTGCTACTCCTGCTTTTTTCTTGTCACCAAAGCCAGTAGCTGAATCCCAAAATCTCTGGGCCTCATTACGATTTTGGCGGTAGCCATGCCAAAAACCGGGTCCGCGTCTGGGTTCCCAGAATGGGTAATTCCTCCCTCCAGGAACCCGGGCCCGGACCTTCCCCATTTCAGCCCCCATAGGGCTGAATGGGAATGGGGGAGGGAGCAAGCAACGGCCGATTACGAGCCGCCGGTTGTTTGCTCCCTCTTCCCCTTGTGGGACCCGGTAAGCACGCCTGGTTTGACCAGGTGTTACTTACCGGGTCCCGCGAGGGAAGCTTGTAATGAAACGGGTTTAACGGGTCCGCCTCCTTTAGCGGGTCCCGTTAAATCGTTCCGCCTCACTTGTAATGAGGCCCACTGTTTCTAAATCTGCCTATATCTTTATTCAGGAGATGTGTTTCCTGAATCAGGGCTATTGGAATGTTCAGGTCCACCAACAAGTGGCAGAATCAGATTCTTTTATTAGGGGAATTCCTGATGTTTAACTGAACTATCTTAGTCATTATCATTATCGAAGGACCGTGGCCCAATCGTCTGTTCTCTGACCACTGCTTCCCCAACACCCTAGACCCTTCCCTCTTCCCCTCTCTCTCTTTTCATTATAGATGTAAGATTATTATGTATGCATTATTTTCCCATTTCAGTTATGTCACTTACCTTACAGGAGGTTCTTGGAGTTCACTCCACCCCACACACCAGGTGCAGGTTACTTTTCTTTTATACCGGTCAGTTGATGATTCTTTTCCCATCCACCTACTGCATCTGCGTATCTCCCTAAGGGAGACCATGGAGCTCAGGTTATGCTATTTTTATGAGAGTGGTGTAGTACACCTCTTTTTCTACAGGTTTCTTTATCACACGTATTACCAGCCCAGTGTATCCTCACTTTTCACCTAATACACTTGAAGCAACACAACTTAGAGACAACACTTTTGTGTTTAAAGGGGGCTATTCATTGGACACTTCCCAAGCTGCGTGAGGAGCACAGGGGTTAGTAGAGGGACACACTAGCACACTAATGGCATAGAGGCAAAACTTGAATCTTAGAAGTACTCACCTCAAGAGGATATGTTCCTTTACAGAATGCCAGTCGATGGATTTGCCGCTTTGGCACATGGTCCTGTTTTGGTATTAAGTCAAAAGACTTTTTTTCTAAAGATCTTTAAAAAAAATGATCGATTTAGAAAGACTGCTCTGTGACCACGCAGAGCGGTCTTTCTAAATCGAACTGTCAGTCCCTGAGACGTACACAAGTTTGAAGAGGGGCTGACTGGCACGGCGAGACAGAGAGGACAAGCCATGGTAGTGTCAGGTGTGTGTGTAGTGTGTGTTGCAGTGTGTGCATTGTGTGTGTGAGTGTAAGAAAACGGGAAATGAAAATGTATGTGTGCTTGTGAGTGTGTGTATGCAGTGGAGGGGTGGGGGAGTGGGGCGGCAAGGAGAGATGGGGCGCTAGGGTGGTGAAACCTCTCCCCCCCAATTAAAAAAGATGCACCTCGGTTATGTCCTTTTTCTTCTCTCTGAGGGCTGCACAAAATCAACCGAAATAAATCGGTCTTTTTTATGTGCAACCTTCCAAAAGCGGGAAAATGGCACAGAACTCCTGTTTTTGTAGTCTCTTAGGTGCATTTTGAATGGGATGTAGTTTGACAACAAGGTTGGTAGAAATGCATAGAGGACAATGGAGTAATCTAGCTAGGAAATAATTTCCCACAATTAGGGCTAAATGTTTGGGAGAGGAGTGGTGTTTTTTGTGGGTATTAAACAAGGGAGTATGAGCCCTTCTACAGAGAATGCACATGGGTCAACTACCCTGTTCTATGGGATTTCTCCCACTCAGGAGGGTCTGCAACTATGTTTTAGCTCCTCACTGCACCCTTCACCGAGGTGAAATATCCATTTGCATATCAGTCTGGTCCCATCCACAAGGGCAGTCCAAAACCAAAATGTTAGGAAATTCTCCTCTGAACTCAGCAACCCCAGACACATGTTTTAGCCTTGTTGGGCCTCCTCAGTGAGATGAATCTGAGCCTCTCTAAGGCCCAGTGAGAAAGGGGTCCACTTTTTTGGGGAGTCTATGCTGAAATTTACAGTGTCATAGTCATCTAAAATAAATTCTAAAATGTTGATTGGTTTACTGAAGGGTAGGTGTTCTCCCAGGAGAGAAATTATATAACAGATTTAGATGTTATTGCACCTGCCTGTGTCACATTGGATCAACTCAGTGTTTGCCCAGTTAATTTGATGGCAACTGGACCTCATGCAGACCTGGGTTTTAATTAGGAACACATGCAATGGAAGAGGCTCCCCCTCCCAAACTGATACACAAACATACACCTGGGTCTTGTCCACCTAGGACTGAATGTCTACTGTGAATTTGTTCAATAATTCAAACGCAGGAACCATGTACAAATTAAAAAGGATGGGAGAAAGGGGTTACACCTATGGGATAATTTAGCCATCTTTCCTGTTTTTTTTTAGATAAATAACCCTGTTGGAGGCTTTGTGTTCTGACTTGAAGAAAGGTGGCAGGAACATCCAAGAAATTCCCTGACACATGGGCCACTGACAACAGTTGGTGTAGAAGGAAATTAGGGTCCATATTAAGAGGTCAACATTATCAGCAAGACCCCAATCACTGATCCACATCAGCAAGGCAATAGTCCTAGAATTTAAGCAGTACAGAGTTCATCTGTATTTGGGTTGGAAATGGAATGCAAATGTAGGTAGGCAGTGATTGATGTCCAAAGAGTACTCCAAATAGTTAGTAGCTGTTATTACCATCACTTTCTATATGATGAGGAGCTTGGGAATGGATCTAAAATGATCCATTCTTCCTGGGTCTAGGTAGGGAAGGAAAGATGATGCCCTGTTTCAAGGAGGGAGAAAAATAAATAAATGGCGAAATATGGTTGTCTCAAAGTGTCTGCTAGTGAGGCAGAAAGTTATGGGTGTTGTAAGAGAAGTGTGACTTCTCTGCAGATTTAGTGAAGGCAGGGCAAACTCAGGGGAAGTGACCATTGTGGCAGGATTGAAAGTTTGTTTAAAAAAGCACATTTGACATCACTGGGCATTAATCGGTAATGGCCAAATTCTGCCTTATAGTCTCAATTTTATCTAGGAAAAATGCGTAAGCTGCATTGAATAGTGTACGGTGTAACTTTAGGAAGACAGCATATAGGGCAGTAGAGGTAATGGGCCATGCTTAAAAAGGGTTTTAGGTTGATTCTTCATGGAATCCACCCTGCAATCCAAAAAGATGGTTTTGGCTTTCAAGAGATTCTTTTTTAATTTTTCAGTAGAAGTTTATTAGTATCTTCTGTACTTTTGCGTTTTTGTTTCGGGAGGATAGCTCAGTGGACAACATGCTTGCCTTGGAAGCAAGACGACACAGAGCAACACAGGTTCGATCCCCGGGTCTGCACTTAGAAACCACATTATAAATAACCTATCATATCATTTGGGTTCAACTTTGCGATTTTCTTGTTTCATAGATTTTTGTATTCATTTTTTAATGTATTCACTTATCTTTTTATTTCAAGAAAAACCAAGTGGCAATACACATCTGATTCTGATTAACTAATTTGTTAAACATCAAGGCAAAATCCTTGTGGAGAAGCTGACCATTTTCTGCGGTAAGGCCTAGGTTTAGAAGAGCGAGAGTAGACTTCAGAAGGACAGGCACACACTCGCCTATCTAAATTTGTTTCCTTTTTTTTTATCATGGCTTGAAGATCTTCGGTTTAGGGTGGGAATCTAAGGCCAGGATTGAGAGCTTTATGAAAATATTATTTTACCAAATTAATGGGCCAATCATCATCCAATTTTGCACAGAGGAGAGAAAACACACTCACTACCATCTGTGACGTTTAAAAACTATGAGTGCACCATGAGTGCTGTTTGGCTGGCTGGCGTTGATGAGACTTGATTATTTGGTTCATATTAGCCTTCAAGTATTGTGTGTATTGTAATTGACTAAACAGGGCAAGAAGAAAAAATCTCTTACTTAAAATCAAGCAAACACAATGTCATATGCGTACACATTAAATACAAAGATGCTGAAGTTGGCGCTGCAAGAAATAGGATTGAGTAATCAACTTACTCTATCCCCAGCTAATAAGGATATGTGGGGCTGTCACAAAATGTAAGGCGCCAGCTCCACAGGAACAAACTTTGCGTCTAACCAAGGACATTTATTCCTACTTGGAGCTACCATGATAAAATACACTTCCAAATGTTTGTCAACAAGCAAACTTAATCCCAGCTCTCAATTTACAAGTGCGAGAGAGTGAAGACCCCATTGAACCACTGATAGTTTTCGATGAAATTCCTGATTCTGCAATACTTGCGTGTGATATGCGGATGGAGGAGGGAGAGAGCTAGGGCTTGGGGTTGCCCAAGTGCTTTATTATTTGGGCAGATAAGGCTCAGGAAGCAGACCAACGTCTACAAATAGAGGATCTGAGGGAAACTAGACTCTTGACTCCCTCGTCCCAAACACAACTTTGGGCCAGGTGCATTTTGCAAAAGTGAATGTTAATTTGATTGATTGATTGATTGATTGATGGATGGATGGTTTATTTATTATGCGCTTATACACCATTGTTTCAAAGCGCAACCATGCATGGGAGGGGAAGACTTAGGGAAGACAAGACAAATGATCTTACTAGGCATGCTACATTCAGATCATGCAGAAAAATAGAACAGAAAGTGTGTGTGGGGGGGGGCAATAGGGACCAAGTGCGCCCAGTCCCGTCAGAACATGGGTTCAGTGCAGAGAGATGCCACTGTCACGGGTCGTAACTGAAGTGCAGTAGTGCTGTGGCAAGTGCAAGACCCGGGGGCAAGTGCAGGAGACTGGTGAGGAAGCTTGGGATCTGTGAGGCTCTGACGAGATACCAGGCAGCCAGTCAGCGAAACTGAGCAGAAGTAGAGGAGAGAGAGCGAGAGAGCAGAAAGAGGTGGTTAGCAGGGGAGACGGAGAGAGAAGGTGGTGGCAAAGAGGAAAGTCTTGAGGAGTTTCCGTAACTTAAGGAGATCCGGATCAAGACGGAGAGAGATAGGGAGGCTGTTCCAGAGGGAGGTACCTGCAGTAGATAAATATCTCCCCACAAGTCTTTGCTTGGAGAAGCAGCTCACCTGCAGAGATTTGGAGGAAGATGAGCAGAGGTCTAGGGAAGGAGAGTATTTCGGAAGAGAGCATTGCAGATAGAGTGGGTACAGGCCCCAGAAAGCCTTGTGGGCAATGCAAAGGGTCTTGAACTTAAACCTTGCAGGCACGAGGGGGGGGCTGTGACGCGGCGCGCAAGATGGCCGCAGCCTGAAGGCACTCCAGTGGAGGCTACGATATAAGGAACAAATTAAGGTCTTCAATCGTTGCATCCAGCTGTGTTCCTGTATACATTCTGCGGCGGAATGTACCTAGCATTCTCGTGCACGGCGGCGGTTCCATAGGACCTGTGGTTCCTGCATACGACTCTGGTGCTCCGGGCCATTGGGCTCTTCGATCCTTGGTGGGAGGACCATCCCTCCGCGGTAACGGCTGCTGTGCAGGCCCATGCTCTGCTGCCAATCTCCGGAGCGCCGCTCGCCAAGCCCGCTCAACCATCCATCTATGTTCGGCATCCGCCTCTAATTGTGGCATCTGGGCTGTGTGCGGATCCTGCCAGGGCTAACGTCCCCTCCCCTGAGACTGTTGCGGTCCTGCACTGTCCCTGCCTTGCCGCGCTGCTGGCCACGCATCCGGGTCTTGGAGTCTCCCGGGGTTGGAGCGCTGTCGGTTCCACCCCTGAAGCGCTTGAACTCTCTGCATGGAGTGATGCAGTGGCAAATTACTCTGGATTGCTGGCCAATTTCCACTGCAACGACCCCGCTGGCTGGTGTGTTTACCATCTCGCTGTGGCACTCCTGGATTCAGATCCCTACACGCATCCATAAGTCTTGACTGGTGGCCTGGGGCCTCCCCATGCCCTGAAGCTGCCCGGTTCAGGAACACGCTGGCGTGGAGCCACGTCGGTCCGGCTGAGGCTCATACCTCTCACCGGGTACCGAGGCGGGTCGGCCCACTATCCTGCTTCTTCATGGTTGCCTCCTCACTGATATTGCGGCTAGTTTGGTCCGCCTTCGGAGCCCCTACTGGTGGACTTCCTATCTTCCTCTTCCCGGGCTGGAGGGGCCGGTGTGTGGATCTCTGCTATCGCACTCAGTGGACTCAGTTCATGGGACATCCTACAGGTGCAGGGCCCCCGACATTAGCGGTGAGTCGGGGGGACGGCCGGGGGAGCCTCATTTTGGTCTGGGCCTGTGCTCCGGGGCCTCTGGGGGGCCGACCACTCCGCGGGTGCTGGTGGGCCTGCTCCCCTGGTGGTGCTGGGGGGGTTGACCTCCTGTTCTGGTTCTACCCTCGTGGCTGTTGGATACCTGAGTGGGGGGGCCATGTAGAGGCCCGGGCTGAGATCTGGCTCTACTTGTCTGGGTGATAGGCGCTCTGGTCGTGGTAGGCGGCTACGGACTACTTGTGGCCTCTCCCGCCCGCCCGGCTCCCTTGGATAGCCCGAAGCCGCCCTTCTCACCTGATCCTAGTGCCGGCTCCAGGAGCCCCACAGGGGGCAGACTGATCCGACGGTGGAAGTGATTAATCCGGAGTGTTCAGATAAATCTACCCCGCAGTCCCTCGCCTTGAAGACGACACCTTAACACTGGCATATCCCTTGAAGAGTCTGACTGGCATGGGCAACCATTAAAAGCAATAAAAAATGGAGCAATTTGCCAGGCCAGACCGTGACCCACAACAGCAGGAGCCGGGCCAGGGATCCTTTCAGATTGACATTGGGGCTCTCAATCAAACCCTGTTAGCACTGAAGAGGAGTACAGACAGCCTCAGAGCTAAAATTGATGCTTTATCTTGCAAGGTGGACCTGTCTGTGGTTCAGATCGACAAGTTGTGTAGCAGAATGTCTGAAGCGGAACATAGAATTGGGGATGGCAAGGACAAAATTGCGGCGCTCCAGCGGGAGGTTGCCTCCCTCC
The DNA here is from genome assembly GCF_040938575.1 of Ambystoma mexicanum. Lineage (NCBI taxonomy): Eukaryota > Metazoa > Chordata > Amphibia > Caudata > Ambystomatidae > Ambystoma > Ambystoma mexicanum. The sequence continues at coordinate 897,737,554 of NC_090925.1, forward strand.
AACAAACGGTGCGAAAAGACATGGCCAAGAACGAAGATCTTGAAGGGAGATATTGGTGGAACAATACAAGGATTAGGGGGGTGGCGGAATCCACCCGAATAGACAATATAAAAACAGTTTGTTGAAAAGCTACTTATGGAGATCCTCGACAAAATCGCCGGTCACAAATCATTTCATGGTGGAGCGAGCCCACTGCTCGTTGGCGAACAGACCGCCCCGGGAGCTTCCGAGAGGGCCATCATCGCCTGCATCTTCAACTACCGAGACCAGGATGTGCTGCTGCGGGCGGCGAGAGAGAAGAACATTTTGAGGTGGAGTTCAGCAATGATATGTTTATTTCTGGACTTTAGTCAGCAAGTACAGGACCAAAGGAAACCGTTTCAAACCACAAAAACATTCTTAGGAAAAAAGCTGTGCGCTATGCAATGTTGTACCCCGCTAAGCTCAGAGTGGTGTACGATGGCAAAACTCTGTTCTTCACTTCCTCAGAAGCGGCAGAGAGATTTGCAACTGAAATTTCGGGCCCAGATGAATCCACCCCTGAATCCCCCTGATCTGAGTGCTGGGTGAAGTTCTCCATTATTCTGTGAAGTTTGGGGGCCTTCTAAGGCCGTACCTCTGTCTGTTTCAGTTTTCTTGATGAAGTTGAAGCTGTTAAAGGGCAATTGAATCTTTTCCAGGAGATATGGTATAGCCTCCAGACAATAGGAGCTGCAGCGGCCGCCAGCACCCCCATGCACAGCGGCACTGTTTTTCTGCTTGATGTATTTGGTATCGGTTTTTTGAGTGGGGGGTGGGATGTCTTGGCGGGTAGATTGGGGTTTCTGGCGTGAGAGGCGTGAGGGTTGTAAGTTCTAGCTCTAAGCTCATTGATTGTTGTTCGAAATGTTCTACTGGGTTTCGAGAGGGCGTTGGGTGGGTACTCTCTTCCATGTCATCGAGATTATTTGCACTTTGGGACTCCACTATATGATATGATATGATATGATATGGCATTTGTAACGCGCCTATACACAGGTGTTTCAAGGCGCGAATACACCCTTACTAACAAAATAGCTGCCTCTATTCACACTCCTAGTTCCCACTCGACATAACTCAGAATCGAGGGGTTGATGCCCCCTCCAACACAGCACTCACCGTGGTCACATGGAACATCTGGGTGTTCACTAACGGGAAGAAGACTCGCCTCATTACAAACCATGTGAGGAGCCATCACGCGAACGTGCTATGTATTCAAGAAACTCACTTGGGGAGGGATCATAAATTACCGGCGCTGGCGGGTTGGGGAATACGTAGATATGCCTCTTCCTACTCCACCCATTCCACGGGGGTGGCAATATACATTCACTGTTCGCTAGACTTTAAACTGCATAAAACACTCACTGATGCAGAGGGTCGCTTTTTGTAAACATATATGGCCCCAACTATGACTGTCCGGAATTCTTTCAGAATTGCGCTGCACATCTACACACATTTCAGGTGTATGAGGTGGTTTGGGTGGGGGATTTCAATGTGGCTTTGTCTCTGTCACACGATAGATCTTCATCAATGCAGACTTCCCTCACCAAATCGTCCTCCATGGCTTCAGACTATTTTCTGATTGACATTTGGTGCTTCCAACACCCGGACAGGTGGGAATTCACCTTCTACTCGAGAGTACATGGGAGCTCCACTAGAATAGATTACATTTTCTTGTCCCCTGAACTGACACGAGGGTCCTCTTAATCTCTGATACTACCCCGTACACTGTCCGATCACTCTCCAGTACTAGTCCAGTTCAAGGGTCCATCCGCCCCCCCTAGACAACATCGGTGGAGGACCTAGCATCCATTAGGATATCCATCAGGCCACTTCTAAATTTTTTCAAAATAATGTTGACTCCGTCCCAGACCCCAGAGTGGTCTGAGAATCGTTTAAAGTGTTCATTCATGGTTGGTGTATTTCTCAGGAGGGGGGAGTCCTGAAATGTATCCGTAGATCTATTTCATCAAAGGAAAAGGTCTTGAAGGAGCTGGAGATGAGCCTGGTCCAGAACAATTCCCCTGAAATCTAGGATAGCATTGAGGCTAAGAAACGTGAGATCCGCCTTCTTTTGGCCGATGAGGAGGGAATCTTGGGAGACCCGATCACAGCCGCCAGATACGTGGAGGGGGACCGCCCGAGCAGAACACTGGCTTGGACTATAAAGCAGGAAGGTCACCTACAACCTATAGTAGAAATTGTGACTGCAGAGGGTGAAACCTCTAGAGATACTGGGAGGATAAACAAAACATTTCGGCAGTACTATGATATGCTGTATACTTCCAAGTCTACAGCATGCCACAATGACATCATACGGTACCTAGATAGGGTCTCTATGGGATGGCATGATCCAGAAGTGGGGGCATTGCTGAATATGCCTCCCACGGATGAGGAATTGCTAAAGGTTATCTAATCACTTCCTAACGCTAAAGCCCCAGGGACCGACGGCATTACCGCCGAGCTGTATAAGGCATTCCCGTCCCTACAATTCCCGCACCTGCGCAGCATGTTCGAAGCATCCACCTCGTCCAGGGTTCTCTCCGAGTCCACCAGGACGGCTTTGGTGACTGTCCTGCTTAAACGGGACAAGGATTCTAGACATTGTGCATCGTATAGGCCCTTGTCACTGGTGAATACCGATAACAAGCTCATTGCCAAACTATTAGCGGACAGTCTTTTACCCCTCATGCCTGCCCTGGTTCTACTGGACCAGGCTGGTTTCATACTGGGCTGTTCTACACAGAATAACTTACATAGACTGTTCACTCTGATGCACAATGTTAACCCTGAGGTTCCTATAGTGGTGGCAGCACTTGATGCGGAAAAGGCATTCGACTCTGTCGAGTGGCCTTTTCTGTTCAAGGTCCTCCGGAGGGCAGGTATAGGCACCACGTTCTTGCAATGGATCTGTCTGTTATACACAGCCCCTCGGGCCTTGGTGTATACTAATGGTATCCAATCCGACCCTATAAATCCAATGCGGGGCACTAGGCAGGGCTGTCCCTTCTCCCCTATCTTATTTGCTCTGGCCATTGAGCCAGTAGCTTGCACTCTCAGGGAATATCATGCCCATAGGCCATGCCCATAGGGGGGGGTTACACTCCGCTCTCATACTTCCATTGTTTCATTATTTGCGGACGATATGTTAATTTACTTAAAAAACCCGCAGACCAATCTAAATCCTGTGGTAGAAGAGATCTCTGGCTTTGGGGCTTTATCTGGCCTCCGTATCAATTGGGCCAAATCCAAAGTGCTTCCACTCACCCCCGGTATTTCTCCACAAGACGTTGGGGAATCCTTCGCGTGGCGTCCGCAAAGTATCCGCTACTTGGGCATCCGTGTGTCCACTTCCCCTGCAAAACCTGGGTGCGCCTTCCCATTTCTCAGGCTGTCTGCATTTCACTGTCTAAGATGGTGATCCTGCCTAAGTTGTTATATGTGTTCAGTAATGTTCCGATATGGCCTCCTGCATCCTTTTGGCGACGAGTAAAGGGCATGATGACCAAATTGATATGGGCTAGGAAACATCCTCGTGCCTCCTTGGAAACTCTTTGTCGCCCCTACTCCCGGTGCGGGCTGGATGTACTCAACCTCTTCTTATATTATCTGATTGCGCAGGCGCGGTACGCCGTTTGGTGGTGGTCCCCCTCGGATGATTTACCTCATTGCTGCCTGGAGAGGGCCATTGCGCATCCTGATGATCTTAGGGGGTCTTCTATGGGCCTCACGGGAGAGATGTCCTGGAACTGAAATTCAACCTGTGGAAACCACCATTAGAGCTTGGCACCGACTTGCGTTATGGGCTGGACTGACCCAATGGTACTCTGCCGCGATGGCCATATACCATATCCAGGGTATTCCGCTCACACACAAGACAATCTTTGTACAACACTTCTCTAACCTCCAGATTCGCACACTGGGAGACGTTGCGGTCAATGGTAAATGTATATCTTGGGAGGTCCTCAAAGCGAGAGGCACTTGGAACCCTATCACACAGCTTTTATATTTTCGACTGAGAGGCATGTTGAGGACCAGATAGCCCGATTTTCCAAACTCCCCTCACCCTTCTCCCCTCATGACATACACCACTGCCCTTTCATCCACTAAGAAGCTTGTCTCGACCCTGTAGGGTATGGCTCGGGCGATCAAGATCTCACCTCACACCCGCTACAGGGATAGTTGGGAGTACAAACTGGGGAAAGCGTTGTCTGACGAGCAGTGGGGCCTGATTTGCGCCCAGACCAAGTCCATCTCTGTCAATAGTAGATTTCGTTTCATCCACTTTACATTTTTGCATCAGACTTATTTCTCTCCCCTTAGATTGCACAAACTGTTTCCGCTCTAACCACCGGATTGTAAGAGGGGCTGTCAAACCTCAGCCGATTTCCTCCATGTTGCGTGGCTGTGCCCCCAGATCCATGATCTGTGGTAGAGCATCGCTGATGCAGTGTCGAGTATTATTGACATTCCTATCCCACTCACCCCCGAGTGCTGGCTACTGGCCCTTGTGGAATTTGGCTCTGACTGCCAGAAACGCCTTGTAAGCATGGCATCAGTGGTCACAAGGTCAATGATGGCGCACAAGTGGGGAGCCTCTGCACCACCCTCCTTTCAGCATTGGTTCAATCTTATGGCTAGCTGTGAACACAGAGAGACTCAATACAACCTGACGCTTCCTCCCAACAGCAAACCTAAGGACTACTGGGGCCCCTTCAGGAGCTACATGGCCACGGAAGAGGATCAAGATATGGCCTCAGACTTGTAATCCCCGCAATGTCTGCCTGAGATGTCCCCCCCCCGTGAGGGTCCCATCAGTGACTATTTGGTTTAAGGCTCGGATACAGCGTGGTCTGAAGATTTGTATACTTAGGGAAGATGTATTGGTTGGGGTTCACTAATGGTTGTTCTGAAACTGTGGTCTTCTTTTTGGTGCTAATGTAATCTGACTATAATTTCTTTTTTTGGGAGATGGTAGGGGGGAGGGTTGAGTTGCAGGGAGGTTCAAATCCCTGTTGTTCCAGTTGAGTTTTTTTTTTTGTATGCATAGTGTATTATGTAAAATGCAAATACAGTTTTAAAAAAAAAAAATAGCTGTGATGATGCGGAATGAAGAAATCTTAGTCCAAGAAACTCAGAGAGATTGCATTTTATGAGCAAATGATACAAACTTATCAGGCTTATCTACACGGTATGCAGAATCATTGGACTCTTCCTCAAATTCTTCAATTTCGTTTGTGCAGCCAACCCAGAGAATGTATTTTGGTTAAACATCTGTGCCCAACCCTATGTTGGCGATAACTTTAATGGCCATGAATACTACAATTCTATCCACGGCAAAACCGTATGAATCTTTAAATGATAAAATCTCGAATCAGGCGGGGTGCTAACGATGCTAAACTCTAAGGTATCTTATATTGAGGGTCGTCTGGCATCATTGGCACCCGTATCGTTTGAGTTACTAGATCCTAGGTAGCATTCCGAGGTTTTAACAACAGTAGCACAGTTTCCTCCGCCTGAGGTGTCCCGGCGGAGTTGGATAATCCTACTGTGCTTGTTCAGCTGGAACCACCTCACAGTACATCTGATTGCATCCTGGAAGGATCACCGTTGAAACCTACAGAAAGGCCTTTAGAGTCTCAAACTCTAAACCCGGCAGATGAGCAACCCTTTCGACAAGTTTTCACTATATTTTCTAAAGGGAAGGGGTAAAATGGTAATAAAAGATAAAAAAACAAAAATCAAAAACAAGTTGGCAAATCAACAACTTCAGGTTCTAGAAAATGTCAGCGGGCCTTATCTACCCCACCAAGAGACCAGGTGGAAACTAGAGGAAATGTAAAAAAGACCTTGAAGAAACAACAACCCGAACTTCAAAAAGATGGGAGGATTGTGTCTCCAGCTCGGCCACAAGAAAGGATGGCTGATACACTTCAGGTAGACGTAAATATGATATGTTTGGTTATTTATAACGCTCTTAATACCCAGAGGTGTCTAAGCGCAGACCCGGGGATCGAACCTGTGTTAGTCCGTGTTGTCTTGCTTCCAAGGCGAGCACGTTGCCCTGAGCTATCCTCCCGAGACAAATAGCTTTTCACCTATGGAAAGTGAACTGTTCAACCTGACTACTCATTTTATTTATTTATTGTTCGCTTGTTAGGTGCTTATACAGCAAGTACATACAGTTTCAAAGTGCCCAAAGGGCAAAGGGAGGGAACAAGGAAGTGATACACTTTAAATACACAAAAAGCTGTGGCGGGCAAAGGAAAAAGGACAAACTTACTATGCCTTCTGAGTACTCAGAACATGCAAGTGCAGCAAAGAAGAGGGAAGAGGGGGTAGTTACTGGAGTGTCCGTGCTCGTGGGTGAGCAACAGATGAAGTACAGGGTGTGATAAGTGCTACACGGCCTGGAGCTGTGTTGGGTGTAAGTGCGAATCTCCAAAGCTGATGGAGTGTCATCGCAAGTGCTGAGGGTAAATAGAAGCTGGAGTGAATTGGGCGTGGGTGGCCAGGGGCTCTGAGGATGACTTCTTACAGTGCAATAGGGACGACAACATTTGAGTCTACAAAAGCCATGAAAGCTTAAATAAAATTCCAAATCAGAAGAGCACCACGTACAAAACTAATTGAGCCACCAAACCCCTGAGGAACCGTCTAAAACAAGACGGGGAATCACGTGTCGGGAAAGGGATAGGCAGGGAAAGGGATAGGCAATATAGCTGTATTTTTTTGCAGAATCAAGTGCTGTATGCCAACAATTTTGGAATGACTAAAAATTTCAAAATGCAAACACTAAATTGATGAAATTGTACCAGATCCATGTTATGAATACAAGATAAATCAAAGATGTACCAATTGTGAACCATATATGTACTAATTGAATGACTGCAATGTAATGATGAAAAGATCTCAGCAATCAAAATAAAGAAAGGCTAAGGTGAACCATATAATTTGTTTAGTGAACTTTATTACACAGATCGCAAGATTTGGTAGCGTGAGCACAGATAAGATCTATATTTTTGTGTTGTTCTAGGGGCCCTGAGGATGCATAAGGGCCCAGTACAACAATCACAGCGACTGTGAGATTAGCAGAGGAGAGAAGATGGGAATGAGGAGGTAAAGAGGAAAGCCTTGAGGAGCTTCCCGAATTCAAGGAAGTCCTGCTCAAGATGCAGAGGGAGGGGGAGGATCTTCCATAGGAGGGAACCAACTGATGAAAGCGATTGACCCCCTGCCCTCTGTTTAGGAAAACACTTTACACATACAGAGTTGGTGCCAGAGGAACGTAGAGGTCTGGAGGGAGAGTATTTAGTGAGATAAAGTTGAAGATAGTGTGTTCCCCAGGCCCAGACAGCCTTGTGGATGATGGAGAGGGATTTCAATTTAATCCACGCAGCAACCGGGAGCCAGTGAAGATCATTTAGGGCATGAGAGATGCAGTCCTTGAGTTTAAGGCCAAGGATAAGTCTAGCTGCCCTATTCTGGATTAGCTGGAAAGGTCGCAGAGTGGAAGAAGGTAGATTCAAGAAGAGGCCATTGCAACAGTCAAGCCTAGAGATAACCAGGACTAGGGTAACATTGAGCCTCTGGGGCAAAGTGAGAAAATGGAGAATTCCTTTGAGAAGAAATAGCTAAAAGTGGGATCTCTTGGCAATGTCCTGAGTGTGAGGGAGGAAGGAGAGAGGAGTCGAAGATGACTCCAAGGTGTCTGGCTTCAGAAGAAGGAGCACGGTGTGAGCACATGGACAAAGGCCAGAGTGAAGGCAAGAAAGAGGTAGCGGGGTCCCGATGGGAAGGATCTCAGTTTTACAGGCGTTGAGGCAGAGATCGTTGGAGGTGCACCAGGAGTGGATGGCAGATAGGCAGTCAGGGATGATGGAAGGTGCAAGAGGGTCAGCAGGAAGTTTGAGAAGGAGTTGTGTATCGTTTGCATAACACTGGAAGTTGGGGGAAAAGGAGGAGATGAGGCATGCAGGCAGAGCAAGGTAGATTTTAAAGAGCCCTGGGGAGAGGATAGAACCCTGAGGGACACCACAGGTGGAGAAGGAAGAAGAAGAGGAGAAAGTGACCAGGATGAGTTGGGACATTCAATCATGGATTTGAATAGTGACACTAACTTGCCTATGTTCCAACGTAATGGTGAACCACCAACCAAGTTTGTGTTTAATCATTCTGTGCCTGTATTTCAGACAACGGAGGTTAATCAGAGGATCATGGAAAGTGACAAACAAGAGAGTGTTCTGGTCTCCGAGTTTCGAACATTAGAACAGAAGAAACTTTCAATTAAGAACTCTTACTATTCGTCACAAGCTAATGGGGATGTAGACCATTTACCCTTGCAAATGACACAGGAGAAAGAACACAGTTGGAGGATGATGGACACACCAGGCCTTGATGTTAGGAGGTAGTAGGAGGTGTGGATAGTCTATCCCTGTGTCCACCTTGAGAGGAAGGAAACTTCAACCTACTGGACTTTCATCAGTGATAGAAACCCCTAGGTTGAAAAAGACACTAACAGCCTCTAATCATTGTCTCCTCTTGGAAAGACTCTGGGGTTCAGAGGACTATTTCATTCTAAATAGACAGAACATTTTTTGACTTTTAGCCACTATTCCAGGTTTAAGGGAAATTCAATCAGTTGATGTAGCCCAAGTCGAATTTGTTAATGATTAAGATTTTCATACAGTGATTTTGCACTCCCCATCACTATTGGTTTCAGAAGTATTATTTTCGGCGAAAAAACTGTTCTGGTTCTGGGTTATGACGTTGGGGTGGTGATTAAAGTCCAATCCGTAAAACGTGGAATAGAATCCAGATCAGTGTTTGATTTAAAGGAAAGGTTGTCAACTTTCTTGCCTTTGAGAGAAACTTGTCGCCAAAGAAATTCTAAAGGGGCTCGCAAAATTGAATTTACTAAATATAACTACCAGAAACAGTTGCCAGAGGGTCATGGTGCCAGGAGCCTTGATACCGGGGGCACAAAACCAGTAATTATATAGAGAGATTCCGCCTCCTTAAGTTTCTTTGGGGGTCATGGAATACAAGAGGGTTCAAGCATTTGTTAAATGTACAAGCTAATCTGTTACCTTATTTGGACATCGTATTCCTACGAAAAACTTGACTTATGTCTACCCAATGGTGTTTATTCTCTGGTTCTCTCGGAGGACATCAAGGGATTGAAGTGGAGACCAGCTTCAGGCCCTGTCATAATGGGCTGGGATTTAGTCTAGAAGTCTGCATAGCTGTCAGGAGTAGGGGGTGGTGTAAGAGGGGAGGGTGCAAAACCCTGTAAAATGGACTGGAAACACGAAAATCAAGGAAGAAATTACAATTCCCATCAGCCCTTGGGAATTATGTAGTTTCAAGCCGCACGCGCGTGTGCCCAGCTGTCGGTGATTAAGAACAGCTTATTACGGGCCAACGGCATGCGGCAGGTGTGGCTTATTTTGGTTGCTGCAGGACACGGACATGGAGGCTAATCAGTGAGCATCGCTGCGGATCGTTCCACCGTTCTGAAAGAAGGCAGAATTCTGCTGACATGTGCGGCGGGCGGAGAGAACGTTGCTGGCGGTGTGTGGGCGTTCAAGACTTCATCCGGGTAGGCTCGTGGGCCTCCCGGACCTCAGATAAGTGCAGGAGGGTCTGGAGGGAGTAATCATTGTCTGATGCTTAAAACGCTGCGCTCTTGCGAACTGTGTAACATGTGCAGGGGCAGCATGTTTACTCCTCACTGTCGATAGTGATGCATGGACTCAGTATATCTGCTTAGAAATAGGAGGCAGAATGCAAGCACGTTGTTAGTTGAATCAGGAGAGTGCTCAAGAGCGGAGAGTCCGCTATTTCTCGATGAATCAGTGCTGTAACTGGTTGTCTGGGGGTATTGTCTCAAAGAACAAACACAAAATCCATGTTTGATGTTGATGTCAGTTATGTTATATCTGGAGTCTTCTGTGCTCATGCTCGCCCTGAGGGCCATGTGTATTATTTTCTCATAGCGGGCATAGTCCCCAACTGTATGTGTTCATACTGCTTGCTCCATGTATTGTTGTATGTGTTCAGAAACAGTCAGTACACGTATTAAGGTATGCTTATCATGTGTTTGACAAACAGGTATTAGGTATGCTCTTCAGGTGTGGAACAAGAGAGTAACTGCATGGTGTTTTCTGAGCAGGTGGTATTAGGTTAAGTTAGACAGGATAGGGCTTTACCCTGTTACTTCCCCTGTCCTATCCAACTTAGGTGTTCCCTTATCCTCTATCCGGTGTTCCCAAACTTCCCTTCCCTATCCACAACCTCTCCCTAACTCCTCTTCCCCCCATTGGCTGCCACGTGGTGTCCTGTATCATACATACCAGGTACCTGTGCCAACCACGGTGGGAGGGTCGAATTCATTCGGCTTCTGTGGTTCAGGGGAGAGTGTCGAACACTCTCTCCTCATTATTGTGCCTATTGACATAATAAGCCACCCCCATATTGGGATACTTACGACCACCCGAGCCAAATGAAAGCGACTCCTCCGCCTTTGGCCGATGTGCTAAAGGCTCTTCAAGATATTCGATTGGAATTAGCACAGACAAGACAAGAATCAGATGCCTTAAAGACACAGTCCAGAGTTTGGTAGTCCAAAGCACCCCGTTGGAGGGTGCCAGTGCAAGGGGAGCGGCGACAAGTCAAAATCCCACACTGGTTGTCCAACCTCCCAGCAGTGTACCTTTAGTTGCACCAGAATGCTTTTCAGGGGACCCCGGAAATATATGATGTCCCTTACCCAATGTAGGCTTCATTTCTTGTGTAAACCCACAGCCAGTGCTTTAAGTGGGGTAAGAAACTGAGGGGGGGCCCTCATTTGGGTGTGTGGCCTAAGACATGATGGGTGTGGCCCAATTGGTGGGCGGGGCCTAAATGTGACATGGTAAAACTGGTTGGGCCTACATTACTAAGTACATATTGTGGAGCAGACTGCTTGCTACATGGCTTAAAGTATAACAAATCAAAGCTCACGGTGATTATTTATTGGACCCTTAACTGGGCCGTTGATAAAAGGATAGGTGTTGAGGTACATTAACAGGTGCATTCAAATGTGTAAACAATTAATTGACAATTTCCCAGAACCCCACATAATAATCTTCAAGGGAGTCCTACTTTGCATGAGCTTGCTCGCAGTGTGTTTCCTCAGCTGTACGTCTCCCTTTTGCCAGCTAGCTTTTTACAAAGGACAATGGCTTAAATGCTTTTACTGGAGGGCCATTACGTTTCAGCCATAAACATGAGGAAATAGTGGCCACATGGAGGGATGCTCGGCTTCGCGAAGCAATTAAATTCATGGCGCTGAAGCCCCTTTCGCAATCTGCATTACTTGCGGGCAACGTTTCCATGCAAGCAACCAAAGCCCTAAATGCTTCAGGGCACCTTTTGCTACCAAAGTCCTTAAAATCCCTGAAGGCATGGATGGTGTCTCTGATTGGGAGTTGAAATTTCGTAAACAGTCTCTGAATCTCATTTTCACCATAAAGTACAATGTCTTCTTCATTCGGTAAATTCTTTGCATCCAAGACACTGATACTGGCTTCAAGTTCTTTATCCAAGTCTGGAGCACACCTTTTGGCAAGGTTAACTGAAAGGCTTTGATAAAATTGCCTTTCATTCAGAGACACAGAGTTTGCCCTTCCCTGGGAAATATGAACACCCTTGAAGGGTTCACAATCAACTACACTCTGAGCAGTAGAAGCAAACTCCCCCGGAGATTCTTTCATCGCAAAGAATCTCCAGACTTGCCCCACCAAGAGTCTGTGTGCATCCACAATTGTGATATCCCGGCTCTGAAGAGCCAGAGACAAGTCTTTCAGTTTTTGAAGGGCATCGCACATAAGCCCTAAATCTTTCACAAAAGAGTTGGAGGTAAGCTTCTTAAGCAGACCGTCGTATTTGCTTCGGTCCCTTATGGGTCTTGAGAGATCCTTAGCAGCTTCTCTGAAATGCTTACACAAAGCAGGGAAGCATTTCCAAACAGCTTGAATCGTCCTATAACTTGATGCAACCCATTGTGTGTCCAGCATCTTCCCTATCTTCTGCAGCTGCAAGCCCAGATCACTGGCAGCCATTTGTAGCTGACTTGTGTTTTTTGGTGACATGTTGTATGTGGCATATAAAGAGTCCATGAACATTTTAAAATGATTGGCCCCACCAACCTCATCAATAGTGTCTCCAACGGCCAGTTCAAGGCGGTGAGCTAGACAATGCCACGATAACACAAGATTTGGGAATTCCGCTCGCAATAATGTTATCACCCCCCCTTTGTTACCAAACATTACAGCTGCACCATCTGAACAAATAGCAATCCAAATCTCATGCAACAGGGTCTTTGTGATGCCAGCATTCTCAAAATACCCCAGCATAGCTTCCTTTATGGCCAAGGCATTTGTCTCTTGGAGCTCCACTAGACCAAAGAAAATGGTGACTGGTTTACAATGAGCCCCAAAAAGACCCCGCAGATAAATAATCAAAGTTGATTTGTTGCTGACAGTGGTGCACTCATCCACAAACACAGAAATCTTTCAATTGTGTTCTCTGATATAACACACTAACTTCTTTTGCATTTCTGATGCAATATGTCTCACTATCTCTGTTGCAGTAACATTACTGCGCAACACATGACCCATTTCAACACCATTCACCTCCTGGAGGTCCACCAAATCAGGGTGATCTGTGAATGGCCGATTCTTTTTGGTCAGGTAGAAAACAGTGTGAAACACTCTGCATGTGCTTTCCAAATGTTTGCCACTGCTTTGCTGCATGGCTTCTGTCAAGTGGTTCTTTTTTCCAGTGTTAGAATGTCTTGTGATGCCTTATGAGCACCACTTGACTTGTGCTCCATAATCTTCTTTCGGAGCTGCTTCTGCCTAGCATGTTTGCCAAAACCTGAAGGACCCACTTTTCCATCAGTCCATTCCATGCTTATGCGCAAACCTTGCCCACAGGAGTGCACGGATAAGCCACCTGGTGCTACACACAGAGCATCCAATGTGGCCTGAAGCCAGAAAAATCCATTCATATTCCCCCTAAAAATAGCACCATTGCTGCTCGCTCCAGCAATCAGGGGTTAGAAGAGGCTCTTCTGGCACAGGCTGCAGTGTAGCGGGAGATGCACTGGAGCTACTGGCCTCCTTAGCGCAAAAATCTTGGCATATTTCTGCTGCCTCACTTCTCGAATTGACTGGGCTAGCTTCCTCATCCCCACTCAGAATGGTGGCAGCCTCCTCCATCTTACATCTTTTCGCTGATGGCAAGTAGTCAAACAACAAAGTCTGCACTGACTTGCGCTTGGGAAGTACCGCAGACATCGTTAATGGCCGCAGTAAATCTTGGGTGTATCACTAGTGGATCTGTTTCTAACCTGTGCACGGCCGAAACTCTCGGCTTCCTATCTGTAAAAAAAGAAAATGTGGTTTACTGTACTGAACCTAGCTTATATATAAATGACTACATCGTATTGCAGTGACAAAGGCAGCATTCTAATTTGGGTGGTAAATAAACCGAACAACCACTAATAGATGGATTCAAAGCCTTCCTGTAGCATAAGATGTGATATCCGACACCTTGCCATCCCTAACCTGAGATCCATCCTATAACATGAGATGTGATATCTCAATGCTTCTAATACCAAACCTGAGACCCTTCCTATAACATGAGATGTGATATCCAACTCCTTCTCATTCCAAACATGAGACCCTTTCCATAGCCTGAGATATGAAATCTCACTCCTTCCTTTTCCAATAATGAGACCCTTCCTATAGGATGGGATGTGATATCCAACTCTTTCCCATTCCAATCATGAGACCCTTCCTATAGGATGGGATGTGATATCTCACAACACAAGAGTGTGAGTTCAGTTCACAGAGGTATGTAGTGTCACCAACCTCGCATCTTACTTCTGGGTATCGATGTGATGATGCAAAGTACCTGAACGCACCCTGTAGCCAGGGGGCGCACACTCCAGCATCCAAGAGACAGATTTAGCGTAGAGCGTAGTGTGGTAAAAGGCCATGGCTACTGTCGGCTGCCTAACCCTTTACTGTTTTCCATTGGACCTCGCTGGAGTTAATCATATACTTTTAGTTCTTACACTTTCCACACAATTTTACACTGTAATCTATAGTTCTCACTTTGTTCCCGACTATCCTGTTGACCTTTTGTATCTACCTTGATGCTTGCAATATAGTCTCCCATACTGTATCATCTGTTTTGGACTCTTTGTACTCCCAATTTTGTACCTTGCGTATATATCATGCAATATCTGTAACATGAAGCTTAAAGTAACCTTGTAACCGTTGCGCCCAGTTACCCGAGGGTTTGGTGCGCCTTATAAATAAGGAAACAAACAAACAAACAAACACACTCACTTTCAGTGAGTTTACTTCTCACTTCCCAATACATGGTTGATTTGTGGAGCAAGCATACACAAATAAGGATTCAAAGCAAAGAGGGAGCTCCACAACCTGGCAGATACTATGAAGGGGAAGCACTTGGAATTGCCTTCAATGGCACAGGGGCATTATGTAGTGAGGTGGGACGCCAGGCGCTGCCGCCAGGTGCTGACTTCACATGCCATGTAATGAAGGAGCACACCCTAGGGTAGAACCATATATGCCCGAACATTCTGGCCGTGGAGACCGTTCGAAGCGGTTGGTTAAATGTGCCATAATATGAGAATGCAATGCTGAGTTCTGTATAACTAATACATCACAAGTGAACACAAATCTGAATTTGTAAGAAGTTTATTAAAATACATTAGAAGTAAGAACCCCACAAATGGCGACGAGAGACGGGACATAAAGAAATCCGCATAAGAAGGTCCATGGAGAGACAGAAGCAGAGCCCTAATGGAAAAACACTTGACAAAGAAAATGACGACACCAGGGAAAAGCCGAGAATTCCAAGAGCTGAGATTCGCTAAGAGGGAAGACTCTCTCCTTGGAAAGAAAGCAGCTGTGTGGAATCATGAAGACAAGAGCAGGAGGGATAGAAAATGAAGAAACTATGATATAAAGGGAACACAGGCTGTTCCCTCCCATGTATTTTCTTTAGTTTCTATTCCGTTTTCCGCATTCCAAATGTTTGAAAATGGGAAAGAAACTAAAGAAAATGCAGAAAATGCATGCGAGGGAACAGAAAAGTAAAACATGTAAAGGGGAACAACAATTTGAAAAATAACATTTAAAAACAGCAACAGAATTGTCTGTTGCAGTTTCAGCTTTCTAAGGCGAACACGTACACATTGAAGTGCGAAGTTCGCCTTGACCAGCTGAAACTGCAACAGCAAGGAACATTAAAGGCAGACAGTGGCAGACTTACTTACCTTGTGATTTTGTAGCTTTGCCTTCTCTGGAGGACGTCGTAGGATCCAGTGCCAAAGGAGCAGGTAAGGAAACCGACGGTCCACCACTCCCAAACACATCTAATGGCTCACTTTCACTCCTCATGAGCCTCGGTGACGTGACTGCCAGAGGAAGTCACGTCACCGAGGCTCAAGAGGAGTGAAAGTGCACCATTTCCAACGACGTTCCAGGCAGCTGTGACTGGCAGAAGTGTTGTCAGCCAGTCACAGCGTCGCTCAAGCTGTGACTGGGTGGCAAGTCTGTCAGTCACAGCTTTGCCTGCAGTGTTGCCTGACTCTGCTGTGCGGCGCCGGCGCCTGACTTCTTGATAGGCGACCGGCGCCGACCGGCGGGCTCATCTCCCATCGCGTCTGTGGCGGGAGATGCACCAGCCGTGGCTTGGTGGCATCAGGGGGCCCCTGCAGGGCCCTGGCTCAGTCTCACTTTTCGGAGACTGCCGGGGCCCAGCCCCGGCAGGCCCCGGCCCACTTAACGCCATGCCCACAGCATTCGAGATCATACAGGCCAGAACGGCTTTTGTAATCTCATATTTAACAGGTGATGCGGCAGCATGGGCCATGCCTTTGGTGCAAAAAGATGATCCTTTGTTGTGTAACTGGGATGGGTTTTTAGGTACATTTGGTAGGTTATTTGACCGACGGGAGGTGTCTTTAGCCCAGGACAAGGAGTTGTTGGGAATGAAACAGGGGGCCAGTGATTTAGTCACATATGTAACTGAGTTTAACAGATTGGTGATTGAAACTGAGTGGCCTGTGGCCAAACAAACAGTCTTGTTTTATCAGGGCTTGAGAGAGGAGTTTAAGGATGCTATTGCGCAAGTAGAGCCGCAGCCACAGACTTGTACTGCAATGATAGATTTAGCATTGAGGTTGGATCATCGGATGAATGAGCGGAAAGGGAACAAAAAGAGACCGGAAGCAGTCCAATTTGGAAGATTGGATAGGAGTAGGGGAGGAAGGATAAGTGAAGCAGAAACTATGCAGATCGGCAGTGTAAGGGGACCATTATCAGCAGCAGAAAAAGAACAACGTAAGATTAATAAATTGTGTCTCTATTGCGGCCAGGCTGGACATTTTATACGTTCATGTCCCAATATCCCTCAGAAAAATGTTGGCGGAGAGTGAACTACCAAGGAAGCAGGAAAAGACGTGGGCCGGCCTTAGGGGGAACACAGGTGACTGGCCCAAATGAATCAAGGTTCCCCAAATGGGTGGCAAATACGGTGGGGAGTAAGACGTCACATTTATACATTTTGGTGACGTGTATTGCGGTAACTCGGAGAGAGGTCATGGCAATGGTAGATTCTGAGGCTACAGGTAACTTTATGGATATTATTCTTGTGGAACAGTTGGGGTTACCAGTGGTGGACAAACAGAAGGTGGAAGGAGTGCAATCAGCGGATGGTTCACCATTAATATCAGGGCCAATAAAGAAACAGACAAAGAAACTGGAAATGATTTGCGCATCTGGTCATAGAGAGGAAATCACGTTTGATTTAATAGCAGCACCACAGTTCGGGTTGATTTTGGGAATGCCTTGGTTGGTACTTCATAAGCCCAGAATTGATTGGGTAAGGCGGACAGTGTGGTTGGAGGGACAGGAGTGTCAGGAACATATAACATCAGTGGGGGGACCAGTGGCGTCGCTAATAGAGAGAGGCTTTGAAGAGCAGATTATGGGAGGAATGGGAGAAGGTATTCCCCCGCAGTATATAGAGTTTGCTACAGTTTTTGACAAAAGAGGAGCGGAGCAATTACCTCCTCATAGACCCTATGATTGTGTCATTGATTTGGAAGAAGGAGCAAAGCTGCCTTACAGTAGAATTTATGTCCTTACTGAAACGGAAAATAAGTATTTACGAGAATACCTAGATGACATGTTGGCTAAGGGGTTTATCAGACACTCTACTTCTCCAGTTTCCTCTCCTTTATTTTTCGTTCCTAGGAAGGAAGGGACGTTATGAACATGTATTGATTATCGGGCACTAAATAAGGTGACTATAAAGAACCGATTCTCTTTGCCTCCGATTTCACTGCTACTCGACCAGGTGAGAGCAGCTAAGGTCTATACCAAGCTGGATTTAAGGGGCGCTTATCACCTGATACGAGTAAAAAAAGGAGATGAGTGGAAGACAGAATTCAGGACGAAGTTTGGGTTGTTTGAGTACTTAGTAATGCCTTTTGGTTTATGTAATGCCCCTGCAGCTTTTCAGTTCTTCATGCAAGAGGTATTGCACGAGTTTATCAATGTTTTTCTTATTGTCTATATTGACGACATTTTGATTTATTCAGAATCCCCAGAGCAGCATGTAAAACATGTGAGGGCTGTGTTGCAGCGGCTACAGGAGTATCAATTGTGTGTAAAACTTGAGACCTGTGTATTTCATGTGTCGCAAGTGGAGTTTTTGGGATTTATCTTGACTGTTACAGGGATTGTGATGGATCCTAAAAAGGTACAGGCAGTTATGGACTGACCCTCCCCACAGTGCATAAAAGACATCCAGTCTTTTCTAGGGTTTGCTAACTTTTATAGGCATTTCATCAGCAATTTCTTTAAAATTGTCACTCCAATCACACAGTCACTAAGAAAGGCGGTGTGGTTTACTTAGAGTTCAGAGGCAGAGAAAACCATTCAGGAATTGAAGATAGCTTTCACTACAGCACCCGCGTTGAGACATCCTGACACAGGAAGGGCTTTCCAGGTGGAGAAGGATGCTAGTAATGTGGCAGTGGGAGCAATTCTATCACAAAAAGATGAGAAGGGAGCATGGCATCCGTGTCACAATCATACCTTGTAAGGAAAGAGAGTTCGACACTCTCTCCCGAACCACAGAAGCCGATTGAATCGACCCCTGTCACTGTGGTTCGTACAGGTACCTGATACAGAGCTTCACAAGACACCACGTGGCAGCCAATGGGGGGAAGAGGGATTAGGCAGAGGTTGTGGATAGGGTGGGGGAATGAGGAACACCGTGAAGAGGGTAAGGAAATACCTAATTTGGATAGGACTGGGGAAACACAGGGTAAAACCTGACCTACACAGCCCTATCATACATATTCAGATGCGTGATACCTGTAGAACTAACACATACACACATAATGCAAATAATTCCTAAACAACCTGCCTCCTAATCCTGTCTAATACATATACATGGAAATTCAACATGAACACGTAACAAACACTTTGCCATAAACGAGATGAAGCAAACAAATGGGAAGTTTCCCAGCATGATGAGACACACACATGGCCCTGTGAGCAAGCATAAGCGACATGTAACAAAACGTGAACACATGTAGTAGCCGATTCTAGTTAACAGCACTAGTTCTCGCGAACACATATAACTTCCTGATTCCAGAAACTGTTGTGACTTAACTAACAATGACTTATGATACTGGACTTTTTGGTAGTTGAACGTTCGTAATTACACAGGTTCCATCAAGGGTGATTATAACCCAACAAACTAGATATAAGACCCATCTCCCAAAACCACCATGGCAATGCAATACTCTGTCTGTCCAGGATGGTATAATCACAATTCCCTCCAGTACTTGTCTTTAGTCCGGGAGCCACGGGGGACTACCCGGACGATGTGAACTTCTGCAGAAAAAGGCGAGCCAGCAGCGCGTCTGTCCTCCTGTCCTCCAAACGCTAGTCCTCCAACCGTCAGCATAATGCACCCCGAACTCCTGCTTCCTCAGACAGCATAACGCCTAGCAAACCAAAATAAGCCGCACCTGTCTGGTGCCGATGCCGGTTAATAAGCTGTGAATAATCAGAGACAGCTGGCAACGTGCGTGCAACCCAGGACTACAAGCGGCTGCTAATTCTGCTGGGAAAGTTAGTCTTTGCTTCCCCAGCTCTCCAATGCACTTCATTGTGCATAATGTAACACTCCTCGTCTGCCCCATCCTCTATTCCTGACAGTACCTCCTCTGTCAGGGCTCTTCCCAGGGCCAGGTTTATCCGGGTGGCGCACATGAATCTGTTTCACCAACCTGAGGGCATGCACCGCTCCTGCAGGTTCCCAAGAACAATCCTCAGGGCCATAACCTTCCCATTGAATTAAATACCATAATTTCTTGTGTTTTCTTCTGGAGTCCATGATCCGTCTTACTTCATATTCTTTCTGGCCTTCCTTAATCACAGCCAGTGGTCGTTTTGCGGTCATTCCCGGAGGTGCGGGTTTAAGTAAAGACACATGGAACACCGGGTGTATAGGTAAAGTTTTTGGCAAACATAATTTCATTGCGGTAGGAGACACACATTTTATTATCTCATATGGTCCAATAAATCGAGGCATAAACTTACGCGACCCCACCAATGATGAATTCCTTGTTGACAGCCAAACCCCATCTCCAACTTTATACTTGGGACTCTACGGCCTTAGTTTGTCAGCTTGTTTCTTGTTGGCCGCTTTAGCCCATTCTAGATTTGCACATGCTTTCTGTCTGATCTCAAGAAGCAACTGTTTACGCTCCTGTAACGCCGGCATTTGTTCCATCTCTGGCAAATGTTCCGGTATCATGTTCTGTTCATGGCCATACAAACATTCATTAGGTGCCATTCCCAAAGAGGCATGTTGGGTATTATATGTAAATTCCGCCAACCATAGTGCTTGCACCCATGATTCCATGCCATCTCCTAAATAACACCTCAAATATTGCTCAAGGTTCTGATTTCCCCGTTCCGTTTGCCCATCAGTTTGCGGGTGGTAACTTGTGGACAGGGCACACTCGATTCCCAACATCCTACAGAAAGCACGCCAAAATCTTGAAGTAAACTGAGGCCCTCTGTCAGATACAATACTCTTCGGAAGACCATCCAACCGCACCACGTGTTGCAGAAATAATTCTGCTAATTTGCCTGCCCCTGGTATCCCTATGCATGGAATAAAATGGGCGTGTTTAGACATATAATCTACCACCACCCAGATGGTGTCAAACTGATTGTTGGGGGGAAGATCGGTAATAAAATCAATGGAAATGTGAGTCCATGATTTCTCTGGAGTAGGTAACGGTTGTAACAAACCCCTCTTCTTGACATGGTCAGTTTTGTTACGCACACATGTTTCACATTTTGGCACAAACACTCCCACATCCTCTGTTAATTCAGGCCACCAGAAATATTTTTCTAACATAATTTGCATCTTCTTTTTACCAGAATGTCCCGCTAAAGGAGAGTTGTGACACCAGTACAACGCCTTACGTTGTAGCTCCTTAGTAGGCAAATACAATCGTCCTTTATGATAAGGCAACCCGCCCTGCACTGTTCTGGCAGGATGACTGTCTCGCCCTTTCTGGATTTGTGGAGGAGGTAGATTTTTCTTCACTGGATCAACCAATTTCTTTGTAATAGTACCAGTGGCCTTATCAGGAGAAATAATAATACTTCCACTACCACATTCTCTGAATTATGTTGTCTAGATAATGCATCCGCCTTCCCATTCTTGCTTCCTGGCCTGAAGGTTACAATAAAGTCAAAACCATTGAAATACTGGGACCAGCGGAGTTGTCTGGGACTAAGGGTTTGAGCAGTCTTAAAATATTGTAGATGTTTGTGATCTGTGATTACTACCACCTGATGTCTTGCCCCTAACAGGTATTGCCTCCACTCAAGAAAGGCAGCTTGAATAGCCAACAATTCCTTGTCGGTGATGGAATAATTTTGCTCACAACTGGATAATTTCCTTGAGTAAAAATCCACTGGATGCCACACTCCTTCCTCGTTTTTCTGTGACAAAATGGCTCCTCACGCTACATTACTCGCATCAGTCTCCACTTGGAATCACCTCTCCGTATCAGGATGTTTTAAGACCGGAGCGGTAGTAAATGCAACTTTTAATTATTTAAATGTTTTCTTTGCCTCTTGATTCCAGTCAAATCTCACTGCTTTCCTAAGTAACCGGGTAATCAGGGCTACTATCTTGTAGAAATTGCTAATGAAACGTCTGTAGAAATTGGCAAATCCTAAAAAGGATTGTATGTCCTTTATGCACTGGGGGGAGGGCCATTCTGTCACTGCCTTCACCTTTTTAGGGTCCATAACAATGCCACCGGGTGTAAGTATGAAGCCCAAAAACTCCACCTGAGTCGTGTGAAAATTACATTTCTCTAACTTCACACACAACTGATACTCCTGCAACCTCCGTAGCACTGCCCTTACATCTTTTACATGTTGCTCCTGGGAAGATGAATAAATCAAAATGTCGTCTATATAGACAATAACAAACACATCAAGGAAATCTCTCAATACTTCCTGCATGAAAAACTGAAATGCCGCTGGAGCATTGCACAATCTGAAAGGCATGACAAGATAGTCAAACAAACCAAACTTGTTACGGAATGCAGTCTTCCACTCATCACCCTCTTTCACTATTATCAAATGATATGCTCCCCTTAAGTCCAACTTGGTATAAATGGTAGCTGACCTCACCTGATCTAACAAAACTGAAATTAACGGTAAAGGAAACCAATTTTTCACCATGTCCTTATCTAAGGCCCAGTAATCAATGCACATTCGCAATGTTCCCTCCTTTTTAGGAACAAAAAACAATAGTGATGATACAGGGGAGGTAGAATGCCTAATAAACCCTTTCTCCAGCATCTCATCCAGATACTCTCTTAGATATTGATTTTCCTTTTCAGTAAGGGCGTAGATCCGACTGCAAGGCAACTTAGCCTTTGCCTCCAATTCAATCACACAATCATAGGATCGGTGTGGCGGTAACTTTTCCGCCCCTCTCTTATCAAATACCTTGCTAAATTCCTGATACTGCAAAGGGATTACTGGACCTGTGGCCCCCACCACCTGATCTACCTGGCCCTTATCTGCTAACAAAGCCGCAGGACTCACCATTGACACCATGTGGGCCTGACACCCCTCCTCGTCAAACAACACTATCTGTTTTTTCCAGTCAATCCTTGGATTGTGTTGTATTAACCAAGGCATTCCCAAAATTACATCAAACTGAGGAGCCACTATCAAATTGAAAGTAATCTATTCAATGTGACCTGATTCACATACCATCTGCAAGACTTCCGTCTGTTTCTGTATGGGTCCAGACACTAAGGGAGACCCATCTACAGACTGTACTCCTTCCACCCGTTGCTTGTCCTGTACAGGCAATCCCAACTGCTTCCCCAATGAAATATCGACAAAGTTACCAGTGGCCCCTGAATCCACCATCGCCCACACCACCTGCTTGGTCATGGCAAAAGATAAAGTCACTAAATTGTATAAATTTGATTTTTTACTCCCTACGGTATTTGCCACCCACCTCGGGAACCTTGATTCCTTCGGACCTGTCACCTTCGTTCCCTCTAAGGCCGGCCCATCTCTTTTACTGCTTCCTTCATGCTCCGCTCTCCCCCAGCTACCTTCTGCGGAGTATTGGGGCATGTGTGAATAAAATGACCTGACTGCCCACAATATAGACACAAATTGCTGGTTTTCCGTTGCTCCGTTTTGGCAGCGGACAACGGTCCTCTTATACTACCAATCTGCATTGGTTCCACCTCACTAGCCCTTCCACCCCTGCTCCGATCTAATTTTACAAAAGGTACTGGATCCGGTCATTTCCTGTCTCCTTTTCTTTCACTCATTCGATGATCTAACCGTAATGCAAGATCTATCATGGCCATACAATTACTTGGTTGCGGTTCTACCTGCGCAATTGCATCTTTCAACTCCTCCCTTAGACCATGATAAAATAGTACTGTCTGTTTTGCTTCTGGCCAATCGGTCTCAATCACCAATCTATTGAACTGTGTTACATATGTTACCAGATCGCGTGATCCCTGTTGTAGTCCGAGTAACTCTTTACCTTGTGCGAGTGATACTTCTCGTCTATCGAACAATCTGCCAAACTCGGCCAAGAACCCATCCCAATTGTATAACACTGGATCGTCCTTTTGAACCAGTGGCATAGCCCAGGCTGCCGCATCACCAGTTAAATATGAGATTACAAAAGCTGTTCTAGCCTGAAAGGTCTCAAACGCTGTAGGCTTACACAAAAAATGTAGTCTGCATTGAGTGATAAACATCATATATTTCCGAGGATCCCCCGAAAACCGTTCGGGAGAGGCCAACGGTACACTACTGGGAGGCTGAACAATTACCGTGGGATTTCTACTAGTAGATGCTCCCATTGCAGGATTTGCACTAGTCCCTTCCAATGGAGTCCCTTGAGCTACTAGACTCTGGACTTGAGCCTTTAACATAACCGATTCTTGTCTGGCCTGAGCTAATTCTGCCTGAATTTCTTGCAAAACCTTTAGCACGTCAGCCAAAGGCGGAGGAGTCACTTCCATTACGCTTGGGTGATTTTGAGTATCCCACTATGGGGGCGGCTTATTATGTCACAATCACACCTTGTAAGGGAAGAGAGTTCGACACTCTCTCCCGAACCACAGATGCCGAATGAATCGACCCCTCCCACCGTGGTTGGCACAGGTACCTGATACAGAGAAACACAGGACACCACTTAGCAGCCAATGGGGGGAAGAGGGATTAGGGAGAGGTTGTGGATAGGGTGGGGGAATGAGGAACACCGGAAAGAGGGTAAGGAAATACCTAGTTTGGATAGGACTGGGGAAACACAGGGTGAAACCTGACCTACACAACCCTATCATACATATTCAGATGCGTGATACCTGTAGAACTAACACATACACACAGAATGCAAATAATTCCTAAACAACCTGCCTGCTAATCCTGTCTAATACATATACATGGAAATTCAACATGAACACGTAACGAAAACTTTGCCATAAACGAGATGAAGCAAACAAATGGGAAGTTTCCCAGCATGATGAGACACACACATGGCCCTGTGAGCAAGCATAAGCGACATGTAACAAAACGTAAACACATGTAGTAGCCGATTCTAGTTAACAGCACTAGTTCTCACGAACACATATAACTTCCTGATTCCAGAAACTGTTGTGACTTAACTAACAATGACTTGTGATACTGGCCGTTTTGGCAGTTGAACGTTCGTAATTACACAGGTTCCATCAAGGGTGATTATAACCCAACAAACTAGACTTAAGCCCCATCTCCCAAAGCTGCCATAGCAATGTAATAGTCTATCTGTCCAGGATGGTATAATCACAATTCCCTCCAGTACTTATCTTTAGTCCGGGAGCCCCACGGGACTACCCGGACGATGTGAACTTCTGCAGAAAAAGGCGAGCCGGCAGCGCGTCTGTCCTCCTGCCCTCCTGCCGAAACGCTAGTCCTCCAACCGTCAGCATAACGCACCCCGAACTCCTACTTCCTCCAACAGCATAACACCTAGACTACAAGTGGCTGCTAATTCTGCTGGGAAAGGTAGTCTTTGCTTCCCCAGCCCTCCAATGCCCTTCATCGTGCATAATGTAACACTCCTCGTCTGCCCCATCCTCTATTCCTGACAATCCAGTAGCATTCTATTCCAGGAAATAGTCTGGTTGTGAGCAAAACTACTCTATTACGGATAAAGAATTGTTGGCCATTCGGTCAGCATTTTTGGAGTGGAGACATTATTTGTTGGGAGCAAGGCATTAGGTGGTGGTGGTCACGGATCATAAGAATTTACAGTACTTCAAAACTGCCCAAACCCTTAGTCCTAGACACCTACGATGGTCACAGTACTTCAATGAATTTGATTTTGTGGTGACATTTAGGCCAGGAAGTAAGAATGGAAAAGCAGATCCTTTATCTCGGCAACAAAATCGGGATAATATAGTTGGGGAAGTGAAAGCAATCATCCCTGCAGAAAAAATTATTGGGGCTATTACTACGAAATTCATTGAGCAAGACAAGAAAGCCTTACCATCCAGGCAATTGCAGCAGTGGTGGAATAGTCATCCGACACGAACGGTACGGGAAGGGTTACCTGATCATCAGGGCAGGTTGTATTTGCCAACTAAAGAGTTGCAGGACAAAGCTTTATACTGGTGTCATAAGTCGCCGTTGGCGGGGAATGCTGGTCAGAAAAAGATGCAAAAGATGTTGGAAAATTACTTCTGGTGGCCTAATCTAAGGCAGGATATGGTAACCTACCTGGGACAATGTGAGAATTGTGTACGTAATAAAGCATATCATGTTAAAAAGAGAGGGTTGTTACAACCATTACCTACACCTGAAAGACCATGGACTCATATTTCAATGGATTTCATCACAGATTTGCCTTCTGATCAGCAATTTGATACCATTTTGGTAGTGGTGGATTTTCTGTCTAAACAGGCCCACTTCATTCCTTGTGTGGGAATACCGGGGGCGGGCAAGTTGGCTGAGTTGTTTTTACATGGTTGCATGGTTTGCCTAAGAGTATTGTGTCAGGCAGAGGTTTGCAGTGTACCTCCCGGTTTTGGCGTGCTTTCTATTGACTGTTGGGAATCAACTGTGCTCTATCCACCAGTTATCATCCCCAAACCGACGGCCAGACAGAAAGAGTGAATCAACCACTTGAGCAATATTTGCGAGGTTATTTGGGAGATGGCAGAGACTCTTGGGTGCAAGCCTTATGGCTGGCAGAATTTACATACAATAACACCTTCCACATTTCCTTGGGAATGGCCCCTAATTTATATGGACATGAACAAAATATGATTCCGGAACAGAGAGAGTTTGCCAGTGTTACAAGAGTGTAAACAGTTGCTTCTGGAAGTCAGACAGAAAGCACTAGCAAATTTGGAGCAAGCTAAAAGACAATACAAGATACAAGCTGATAAGCACAGACAAGAAAGTCCTAAATATCAAGTGGGAGATAGGGTGTGGCTGTCAACCAGGAATTTATCCTTGGTAGGATCACGAAAATGTATGCCTCAATTTATTGGGAGATATGACATTATTAAATGTGTGTCTACAACTGCTATGAGATTGCGTTTGCAGAAGACTTTATCTATACACCGCGTGTTCCTTGTCTCTTTACTTAAACCCGCAAATCCTGGTATGACTACTAAACAGCCTTCTGCAGTCATGAAAGAAGGTCAATTGGAGTATGAAGTAGAACACATTTTGGACGTCAAGAGAAGAAACCAGAAGTTATGGTATTTGATCCAATGTAAAGGTTATGGTCCTGAGGATTGCTCTTGGGAACCAGCCGGAGCTGTGCATGCTCCCAGGTTGATTGCACAATTTCATTTATGGCACCCATCTAAACCCGGCCTTAGGAAGGGCCCTGGGAGAGGAGGTAATATCAGGAGTAAGGGGTGGTGTAAGAGGGGAGGGTGCAAAACCCTGTAAAATGGACTGGAAACACGAAAATCAAGGAAGAAACTACAATTCCCATCAGCCCTTGGGAATTATGTAGTTTCAAGCCGCACGCGCGTGTGCCCAGCTGTCAGTGATTAAGAACAGCTTATTACAGGCCAACGGCACGCGGCAGGTGTGGCTTATTATGGTTGCTGCAGGACGCAGACTTGGAGGCTAACCAGTGAGCACCACTGCGGATCGTTCCACCATTCTGAAACAAGGCAGAATTCTGCGAACATGGGCGGCGGGCGGAGAGAACGTTGCTGGCAGTGTGTAGGCGTTCAAGACTTCATCCGGGTAGGCTCGTGGGCCTCCCGGACCTCAGATAAGTGCAGGAGGGGCTGGAGGGAGTAATCAATGTCTGATGCTTAAAACGCTGCGCTCTTGCGAACTGTGTAACATGTGCAGGGGCAGCATGTTTACTCCTCATTGTCGATACTGATGCATGGACTCAGAATATCTGCTTAGAAATAGGAGGCAGAATGCAAGCAAGTTTTTAGTTGAATCAGGAGAGTGCTCAAGAGCGGAGAGTCTGCTATTGCTCGATGAATCAGTGCTGTAACTGGTTGTCTGGTGGTATTGTCTCAAAGAACAAACACAAAATCCATGTTTTATGTTAATGTCAGTTATGTTATATGTGGAGTCTTCTGTGCTCATGCTCGCCCTGACGTCATGTGTATTGTTTTCTCACAGCAGGCATAGTCCCCAACTGTATGTGTTCATACTGTTTGTTCCATGTATTGTTGTATGTGTTCAGAAACAGTCAGTACACGTATTAAGGTGTGCTTATCATGTGTTTGACAAACAGGTATTAGGTATGCTCTTCAGGTGTGGAACAAGAGAGTAACTGCGTGGTGTTTTCTGAGCAGGTGGTATTAGGTTAAGTTAGACAGGATAGGGCTTTACCCTGTTACTTCCCCTGTCCTATCCAACTTAGGTGTTCCCTTATCCTCTATCCGGTGTTCCTAAACTTCCCTTCCTTATCCACAACCTCTCCCTAACTCCAATTCCCCCCATTGGCTGCCACGTGGTGCCCTGTATTATACACACCAGGTACCTGTGCCAACCACGGTGGGAGGGTCGAATTCATTTGGCTTCTGTGGTTCGGGGGAGAGTGTTGAAAACTCTCTCCTCATTATTGTGCCTATTGACAATAGCTCCTAATCATTTTTCACAAATGACAAAACTATTTTGGGGAAATAAGGAGGGGGTGAGTCCAGGCCATGTTGCACTGATTAATATTTATTGGCACTCGAAGGGTGTCCACACGGAATTTTTTTTTAGAAGGAGTAGTAGAATGCTTAAATGTGGCTGCAGCGGATTATAAAACCAGATCTGTGATTATTGCTGGAGATTTTAATTTATTGTGCATTCAGATTCAAACCTCACCATTAACCCAGAGAGCGAAAAAGTGTTTAGCCTTGATGGATGAGGTTTTTGTATGTTGAATGGATCCGTTAAGGGTGACATCCTCCTGCATCCTACTTGGAGAAGGGAACATCACTCGGCTATAATTGATTCGTTCTTTGTTTCAAGGGACCTTTTCATGGGGATTGATGAATGTATAGTGATACCTCAATGTAATAGTGATCATGATTTGTTGACAGCAAAATTGAGTTTTTCATTTATTGAATCACAAGAAGGACATTTACGGTCCACAAGTGGAGGTTACCACTGGTACAAACAGATTCAAGTGGAACGACTCATCTCTAGAAAGGTTCCATAATCAATTATTAGAATTGCAAAAAAAGAGCACCAGGATTATACATCGGTGCTTCACTTATTTTTTCATAAATCTTCTCCCATTCATAGGGGACTTTGTACATAAGCATGTTTTTGTCCAATCTAGAAAAAGACAGTTGAGGCAGAAAATTCGAGCTTTAGATGTGGACAACTGGGTTACGAGAGTAAGAGAGGTAAAATCCCTAAAATTAAGTACAAGAATTGACTAAGTGATAACAAGTCTCTTTTAGCACAGGGAGATGCTGAACAAATGCTATTGGCTTTGGCCTTGAAAAACAGTTCAGAAAGTGGGTCTATGCTAAAAATCCAAAAAAATGATCAAGAACTGGCTATCCAGATCAATCCCATTTCAGAAGAAAAATGGGTGAACCAGTTTACTGATTTAATTGCTTTACCATTAAATTCAAAGGGAAAATATTTTATTTTGGGAAATCCAGAATATTGGAATCCCTCTTCGTTCAAAAACTTAGAACTAAAACTATAAACTATAACTGCATCATGGAAGAAGTTGTGGTAATTCCAATGTTTAAGAAAGGAGACAGAGATTTCCCACAGAACTACCGGCCTGTAGCTCTCCTTGATGCTCCTGGGAAGACGTTTGCTCATTTAATATTGAGAGATTTAACAGAATGGGTAAATAAGGTTAATTGCCTTGATCCCACCCAATCAGGGTTTGTTCCAGGACTAGGCACTTCGATTAACTTGTTGGCCCTGAGTCTTGTAAAGAAATTTTTTTGTAGATGAGACCACCTGTATACCTGTCATTTATTGATTTTAAGTCAGCTTTCCATTGTGTTGACCGAGGGATTTTAATTGATAAGCTGCACAAATGGGGCTCTCCAGCACACCTTTTAGCTATAATTGGTGAATTCTATTTTGAAACCTCTATGTAAGTCAGATTAAATCAGCAGGGCCCTTAATCAGAAAGGATCCCTACTTTTTGAGGGTTATTATAGCAGACTTGGTGACTTATTTATCTAGGGTGGCCTCATTCCCACCAAAGTTGGGCAAACCTCCGGTATCATGGCTTCTGTATGCAGAAGATCTGGTCCTATTGGCAGCTATCCATGTTAGAAATCTATGCAAATGAGAATAATCTCAAAATTAATGTGACAAAATCAAATGTGATTATTCATTTTTTTTTAAACTCTTTATATCTTAATTTTCAACAAAAACATCAAGTTGTAACAACAAACACAGCTTAGGTCATTAGGTTATTAACAATACCAAAACTTGAAACAGGGTCAAAGAGAGCATTTAGCAACAGTCAAACAACTCACGCAATGACCCAGACCTAGCCTAGGATGTAACCATGAGCAGGAATCTGACAAACACAAACAACAAGGACACCACAAAACAAGAGACAAGACACAGACAATCCCCCTCCCATCCCAAGACTCCCACTAATCACAAACGCAGTTCTACTCCACATTTCATTTTCATTCTATGATAACCCATAGAGCTCATTAAAAGATCCCCACAATTCATTGTATACTGTCTCCTTGTGTTGCCTACAAAACATAGTCTTCTCGTACTTAGAAATAACCTTCACATCAAAAATCCATCCTTCAACTGTCGGCTTCTTCCTTGTTTTCCAAACATTTAGGATCAGTTTAGTCGCCACCAGCAAGGCTTTATTAATCCAAAACGATGTTATCCAATCATTATTGTATCCACACCTCGGTAGCTGCTTAATCACTGTTAAGGGATTGCGTGGAAAAGTAAGGTTCCAGATTTGATCAATGTTATCCAGAACATCCCTCCAATAATTCTCCACCCTTTCACAGTCCCATAACATATGTAACAAATTACCTCTCTCCTTTCCACAACCCCAACAACAGTCACCATCAGTCATCCCCAAAGCACACATAAGCACCGGGGTCCAGTAGATTCTACCCAATATTCCCTGATGAATATAGCGTAGTTGCAAATCTATCCTAGCATTGACCGGAACTTTCTAGTGCTTTTCCCACTCCTCCTCCAGTAATTCCCTGCCTAACTCCTGCAACCAAGACAGCCTTAACTTTTCCCATGAATTCAACCAGTTACATCTGGTGGCATGAATTTCAAAAAAGTTGACACTTTCTGTGACATAGTAGTTAATAATTTATAGACCTCCAGTTTCTGTAAGAGCGGTGTATCCAACATATGTCTCCTTTCAGATATCAAAGCTTCCAAGTCACCATATCTCCGTAACTCCCTTTTATTTAGTCCAAACTTCTCCATCAGATTCTCAAAGGGTACCACTCCTCCATCACTTCAGATATCACCAATTGTTAAGATGCTCTTATTAATCCAACTCCTCCAATCCAACATTCTATTATTGATCTGTAGACCTGGTTTATGCCAAAGTGACGCCTCTTTAGATATGAATAATCCTTGCCCACTTCCCACTATCAACGAAGTTAATGCATCCTTTGTGGCAACAACTGTTTTTAAATTCAGCACCTTCCTGGGTAACCTCCCAAAAGAATACAGACACTTTATACCATACGGTTCAAACTCCTGCATTTCAATTTGCACCAACCACGGCATCTGGTTCCGGTCCCCATTAGCGTAGCTAACCATCTTTTTCAATAGAAAACCTTTTCTATAATTCCGAAGTATCGGGTACCCAAAACCTCCATCTTTAACACTCCGAGCCATAATATGCAGAGGAATTCTGGCCCTTTTCCCCACTCCCCAAAGAAAATCCTGAAATAGCCTATCCATACGTCTGAGGGCTCTCTTTGTGAAATGTAGGGGCAATGACTGAATAATATAGAAAACCTTTGGTAACAATAGCATTTTAATCGCATTACCTTTAGCCCAGATGGTTAAATTGATATGCCTCAATTTCCTAATATCCCTCTGGAGGACCTCAATATTCCTATCTACATTATAAACAACAATTTTCTTGACATTCCGAACAATGTAAACTCTTAAGTATTTCACACACACATCCTCCCATTTACAGTTCCAACCCAGCAGTTGCTCACAACCCAGGGAATTATTTACTGGAAATACTACTGTCTTCCCCATTTAATCCGGTAACACGATAACCTTCCCACTTCCTCAAAAATACTTTTTAAGAGATGACCTACCTCTTCAGGTTTATTCAAAATAATCACAACATCATCCACATAGGCCAACGCCTTGACTTCTCCACCTCCTACGCATATACCTCTAATTCCCCTATGCTGCTGAATATATGATTATTCTGACCGCAAAGACAACTAGAAAAAAAAACGATTTAACTTGGTATCTGTTTAAAGCGCCTTAAATAATAGTGAACGAATACATAAACTTGGGGGTTTCTAACAATGATAGTGCTATACAGGCTCCATATAGATGGGACATAAGACAGAAGCTCATGACTACTGTTTCTCTGTGGTCAATCATCGACAAGATGTTTAGACGATACTCATGTATATCAGTGGTAATTTATTATAAACAAAAAGGTTATACCAACACTGATCTATGTGGCTGAAACTAAATTACTGCATAGAGACATGGAATGGAATAGATAGAGGGACTTTTTGGGAAAAAGATTCTGACTCTCCTGATTAGTACCCTAGTTCAGATAATTTGTTTTGAGCTGGGGTTGCTGTCCCCGGACATTATGGCAAAATGTAGGGCTTTATCTTTGCTGAGGAAATGTTTATTGGGCCATAAGACGTCCGTTTTTTCAGCCATTGGTAATTTGTTGGATATTCAGATTGACCGCTCCTTACAGAAGTGGAAGAAGGTTTTTAGGAAATTTTTAATTGCAGCAGATATTTTTCTTGACACTCTGTTGTCAACCCCAGAAAAAGCAAAAAGGAAATGATGGTGGTTCGATTGGATCACAACGATTAGGCAGTGTTTACAGTATAAAGATGAAAACAACTTTTGTAATGAAACAAAGTCATTCAATACAATGCCAACGTACTTACCAAAATTTCTGTCTCACCGATATCGCATGGACTTTTTAAAAGTGCGTTTTAAATTGTGGCCAATGCGAGAATTCAGAGAAATAAGGATGAAATGTCCCATTAAAGAAAGATGTTGCCGTTTCTGTGCAAATCAGAATGAACTAGATACCTTTAGGCATTTACTTATAGTGTGTCCTAACTTATTAGGCACAAGGATTGCATATTTGTTCAAATATTTTGAGAATTATAAGTACTTGATGCAAGAGACCAGGATCCTCCAGGGAAGGGGGCGGGGCTTGGAGGGGCTTTTCAAACTTTCGGGCAGGGAAGCACTTGATTGGGTGGAATTATCCAAGCCCCTATATAAGGGAGGAGAAAAGGAAAAGCTGACGGATTTGTTTCCTTTCTGTTGCAGAGGCCAGCAGAGAGTGAGGAAGCAGCCGAGAGGTTCCAGTGGGCATACGAAGACTGAACTAAGGTTTTCCCCTTATGCTCTTACCAAGCCTGCTGATAACGAACTTTGGACTCTAAGCAGGGGTTCTTACCCATTTTAATTTCTTTTGTTACGATTTTTGAAGTCAATAAAGACACATTTTTCATTAACTTAACTCCTGCTCATAGTGATCCATTACATCCACAAATAGGGTGGGACACTAATTGAAATGAAATTGAAATTGAATTTATTGATTTTTTGTTTGTAAAATGAATGTATTATCTTATTGGATTTTATGTGATTATAATGTAATACATTTTTAAATAGATTGTAAGGTTGAAATTTTTCAGCCATAAAAATAACAAAAAATATCTTACTCACCACATGGTAGGAGAAGAACCAAAAGGTAAGAAACAGAAAAACTTTCCCCAGCATGTGAGCATAAGGATCATTTCACGAGTTCAGAGCAATGAACATCATTAGCCTTTGAGCATAGAGTTTTCTGAGTTGCAGTCACTGTGGAACTGCAAGTGAGGATGCCAAATCTATAGTGATGTAATTTTATATTCTATTAAGCCAGGGTTCTTATTTAATATGTGTGCTGTCACGAAAGGCTCAACAAGGCTCAACAAGCAAAAGGTGTAAAAACAAATCAAATCAAATACCTTGCAAAGGCTCTGTGGCATTATTAAGTTCAGATTTGTTTTTTGAGCATGAAAGTTATCTTTTTTTATGCAATTGAATATACTTTCCAGGGGAAACAGCCTACACCCCCTCAGTTTTCATTTCAATCCCCATTCCTGATTTCTCTTTTTTTTAAAGGGCACTTTATAAATGTAACTTTTGTGCTGGCAATAAAATAAATCAATGCCCTAGCACTGGCGAGTTTCTCTTTCTTTTACATGTGGTTGGGTCCACTGTCCCCCAATACACACCTCATTCTGGGCACTGTTCTCCATTTCTAACCTCAACTTCATGTTATAACTGACGCTGTTGCCATCTGTTTCCTTTCACTTTTTTCTCTTTTCCAGCCAATTACTCCCTTACGTTGATTTATTGTCTCCCAATAAAATGCCTGTTCTTTGACTTTAGAGTGGTCACCCACGTCTCCCACTAGAACTCAACTTTCCTTGTTCTCCAGAAAATAAATTAACTGCAATGTATTCATGAGTCTGACCTGAAAAAAGCACCATGTGACTTCAATAGGTATCCAGTAATAAAGTTGCCTGGGAAATGGCTGCCACGGGTCAACAGTTCCCCAAATTTGCACTCCAAAAAAAATCAAGCAGTTTCCCCAAATATTCTACAACTGGAGTACCTAATAGAAAATTATATCCATCCTAGAATATGTGGGGGACGGCTTTTAGGGGTGCAGGAAAAAAAGTCGCCTACCTTTTCCAGATGACATTATCGCATGGAACCCTTCAATATTGTGGACCAGCTTAGACATACCACTCAACCAAAACTCAAACTGGACATTTTATAAACATCATGCTTCATCTTCCCTATTTGTGGCACTCTGCACACTATCATGGTTTCCTCCACTGAAATGTTACTCCTTTTATCATTCATACCCTATTCTACTTTTGAGAAGTACTCTATCCAATCAAGAGGTTGTGTCCTACTTCTTGGATTACACATTTATGTATATTTCCAAACTAGTCAGTAATCCTGTTTTGGCATCTATTGCTATTTTTGGAAACTCCTTTATCCAATATTTGATTTTCCCTGTGTTTCTCCAATGTTTTTGATCTCTTGCTCTGTTTGCTAAAATCAGGAGTTGCTGAAAGAAATAAAGTGTGTGATCATTGATAGATTTCCTAATAGAATATGACTATTCTAATTTCAAACCGGTCTTACAAAATGCCCAGGGCAGTTTCAACCAACTTCCAAGAAATGACCCATGCCAGTTTCAATGGTGCTATTTCAGTGCGGCCCCAGTTCCTCATTTCCCCATAATATGCTGTGTCTGTTCCAACAGTCTGACTCCAGTTTTTCCCCCAGTTAGACTCAGTCTTATAATAGTTTCTAAATCATCCCCAGAAAAACCAACCATAGCGGTTTTATATTTCCCAGAGTGAATTCTCATTTGAGTGTTTCCACAGCTAAGTACATTTTCATGCTAGTTTCCATTAAACCACTCGAAAACTGCAATGCCATTGTAACACTGCCCTGAGAAGATGTGCTGCTTGTTCCAATAGTTTCAAACGAGTAAGTACCACCACAGTTAAAACATTATCATGCTAGCTTTCATACTGCCCTCGGAAAATAAATTGCCAGTTTCACACTACCACTAGAAAATACCTCTGCCTCAGGGTCGAATAGCAACTCGGGAGAACCCAACACACAAATCAAAAATCAAAAATGGAGATACACAAAAAGAAGACAGTACTAAAGCTAAGATCTTGGAACACACATGGGTTTAACCACTTAACAGCACCCAGTGACGTGGATTTAGCTGGTTTCGACAACCTGTGCCTGCAAGAAACGCTGTTGATCCACAAACCCCTACTGGACGGTTATGACACTGTAACGCTCACCTGATTCTCGCAGAGGCGCCGGTCTTGACTGGGCGACTACCGTATCTTCAAAGGTGATGTGTAGCACCCGGTTGGCTCTTTGGGCTGGACCTCTGTGCACTGTATGCCTGACTTCAAGAGTAAGATGTCTTAGGTAAGTGAATGCCGAGCTCTCCATCTGCCTCGGGGCAGGGTGCTGTAACCAGTTTCTTCACTGGATCGGTAGCGCAGGCCTCTTGACTTCAGAGGACTGCTGTCCGTCGTTTACTGCACGAACGGTAAGTTTCGAGTAATTCTATTGTCTTTAAAGTCTTTAGCAATGATGTCTCTTGTTTTGCAGGTTCCGGCGATGGCGGATGACGGGCTGAAGTGAGTTGAAGATGGAGTCCGTATGATGAATAGAAGCGCTTGGAAGCACGTAAGTAAGCGCCTGTTGCCTGCTTCACGATGCGCTCTAACTGTCTTTTATTTTGCAGGTACGAGTTCGGAGCGGCTGCAGGGTGCCGGAATACCCACTGGGGTTGATGTGGAAAGGAGTAATGGCACGTGAGTATCAAAGTTCCCCAATGTCTTTAAACGCACCTTGTTTTGTCTTTCAGATGCAGGATGCAGCGCCGAAGGCCTCCGGAGCGTGCGAAGAGTCGGTAAGCTTTTGTCTTTCAGATGCCGGAATGCAGTGTGAAGACCTCCGGAGCGCACGAAGAGTAGGTAAGCCTTTGTCTTTCAGATGCCGGAATGCTAACCTGTTCTTTCTTGTCTTTATAGGTGTTGCTGAAGACTGGATTCAGGATGGTAAGCCTTTTTCCTTAGGCCCAGGATCCGATGCAGAAGACACGATGAGCGTTCTGCTGCAGAGGATGCAGAATAACGCAAAGCAAGATTCATCCACCGGGTGTGGTTTAAATAGCCTCCTAGCCTCCTGTAGTGCTTAGGCGTCTCCTTCCACAGCCACGCCTAGGTAAGAAAAGAGTTCCTGCTTTCCAGAAGAGTTCCAGTGTT
Source organism: Ambystoma mexicanum (assembly GCF_040938575.1). Lineage (NCBI taxonomy): Eukaryota > Metazoa > Chordata > Amphibia > Caudata > Ambystomatidae > Ambystoma > Ambystoma mexicanum. The sequence continues at coordinate 897,773,795 of NC_090925.1, forward strand.
CTGAATCTAGGGAGTGGCTCCTGCCCCACCCAACAGGAAAAGTAGTTCCAAACAGAAGAGGATCAGAGGCTCAGCTGGCAGGCAAGTAAGCAGCATGGTCTGCTGCAGGTAAGTCCACCCAAGCATCATGAGCCCGGCGCTTCCAGCGCTGGGACTGGGCACATTTATGAGCCTGGTGCCACTGGCGCCAGGACTGGGTCCAAAAGGTCCCAATTGGGACTGGTTGGCCCTCGGAACCTGGGTTATGGATCTGCTTCCAAGGGAGTTGGGAAAACCCTGACCTTTTGGAAGCAGAGATCATGACAAACACTACAGCGGCCCCAGCAATCATAGGAGATAAGGGGTGTCCAGTCTCAGGCGCATTAACTGCAGTAAAAGCTGGCTGAGGTGTTTGTATCTCAAAGGTGTTAGTCGCAGAACTTTTCTTCCTTGTTCTGTTAGCAAGTTGGACACAGACTACACTATTCACCGAAGAACCAGGCACCAATACCTTGATAATCATCAATTGTTACTGGAACCCTGATTTCATCTCCAACGCTGACTTCATCAGGAAAGCGACTTCTATAGTTGACGTGGCCCAAGTAAAATTTGATATACCACAATACATAATTTGTGGCGATTTGAACGCAATCTGCGTTCCGAAAAGCCTGACTGTTAATTCCACCACCAAGAAAGATCGACGTGAAACAAGAGGTAACCTATGGCTATCAGCAATGTCACCAAGAGACATCGTTTATATGGAATTGATCTGCTCAAGAACAAAACCATTGATGCCTACTTGGCAAAGAGGAGATCAATAGCTAACCTAGATCACGTTTTCATCTCAAGTGACCTAGGGGGAAAAATCCTCACCCATGAAATCATCGAAACTCAAAATAGTGATCACAACCATATCATTTATAAACGGAACTGAAAGTCTGCCACAACTAATGAAATCAACAGTTGAACCAAATAATAGAGGGAATCGACTAAGATTAAAACCCCTGGAAATCAACTCTCTATTGAACAACTACACCAGGCAACGAAAACCGACTCGGGAACAACCAACTTCTTGCAAGTTGACTTCCATCCTCTCTTAGAACAATTTAAGATGCAAACACTGGGTTCAAGACCTGGTCAAAAACCACCTAAACACAGTTATGATGCAGTTCTGGTGGAGAAAAGAAAGGCTCTCCGCCAGATCACAAGAATTGCCTCAAAATCAAACTCCATACGCTTGAGAGAACAAGCGAGAGCTGCCAAACAAACTCACAAGAACTGGTTAGTGGGCTGCAGAAGACTCTTGTTTCAAAACTATGCAGAACAGATGTTAAAGGCCCTATCCAACAAGAACTCAAGAGACTTTTGGCAACTCATTAAACACAGTGTGGATATCCCAGCTGACAAGCAACAAAATCCTGTTCCGGAAGAAGCCTGGAAACAACATTTTATGATTTTGTTTGGTGGCCAGGATAACACCACGCAAAAATCTTTGATGGCATCTCAAGAGATATGGGGCCTAGAACATTCCCTAGAAGACATCAAGCTCAAAATTAAAAAACAAAACCCCTCAAAGGGCCCGGCCCTTATGGGTTAATTAACACGATGCTAAAAGAACACCCCCAGGAATGGGCATACTTCATTAAAGAGGTTCTGGACAGGATCTGCAAGGCCCGACAACTTCCACTATCATGGAAGACAGCAGCCATAGTGCCAATCTATAAACGGGGTCAAAGGGATGACCCTAAAAACTATCGTCCCATTGCATTACCAGATGTTGTATAAAAAATCTTTGGCACCTTTCTTCTCTCAAAATTAAGCAAATGGATAACCCTACACGGATGGTATTATCCGTTCCAAACAGGGTTTATCAAGAACATTGGTACATCGGCAAATATTGCAATGTTGAACATCCTTAACGCACAAAGTCATTAGTCGGGGACGAGGATCTACATTGCCTTTGTCGACCATGTCCAGGCATTTGACAGAGTAGACCACAATTGATTGTGGGAAAAGTTGAGAGATCGGGATTGTCCAGCAGGAATATTGGAACCACTGATCCAACTACATTCCAACACCTCGGTAACTGTGCGTTTAAACAGAGAGGGACTACGGAGCTGCGCAATTCCCACCTCAAGGGGGGGTTAAACAGGGCTGTCCTCTGGCCCCAGCTATTTACAACTTCTTCATTGCTGACATCAAGGATCACGACTCCTTATTGCGAATAATCCCACCAACATTAGGGAACTCCAAGATCAACAGATTACTCTACGCAGATGACCTGATTATGATCGATCAGACTCCAATTGGCCTCCAAAGGCAATTGGACAGCTTACAACGTTACCTGTACCAAAATGGTCTGGAACTGAACGAAGACAAAACTAAGATCATCTGTCCACAGAGAGCAAAAAAGAAGACTACTCAGCCAAACTGGTTTGTGAACGGGAAAAAAATTGAAGAAGTTGACTCGATCAAATATCTGGGTGTCCAGTTCAAAAATAGCTCAGTAGAAGCTCAAGCCCAAGACCTACTGAAATCAAAAGTCAAGACCCTAGCAGCTCAAGGACCCCTGAAGGACAAAAAGTTCAGCCGTTTTTCTATGGTTGCTCTAGTGAACTTCTAAAGAAGCAAGGTCATCCCCATATTACCATATGGTGTAGCAGGCACGATCCACATGCCTACCAAACAATGGCCCATCCGAGAAGGTCCATTTTGGAGAAAAGTATTAAATCTCCCAAATGCTGCAAGTACTACACGGATCAGAAACAAGCTTGGCTTATCGTCTCTTAGCTCAATTGTGGAATGGAACGCCCTGAGCCTCTATCGCAAAACAATTCCACCCTTCAGTGCATCAATTTTCAAGATCATCTATGATGAAATCCAAAATAACAGCAACAACGTACTGATACCTGGGTGACAAATAGAAAGGCAACTCTGACAGAAATCTGCAGTTCCGAGAAAGAAATAGTAGCGAACCCACTGAACTCACTGAGGATCAAGGAAAAAAACGAGTAGAACTGGATTGTATCCACACGTCTGAAGAGGATTCCAAAAGCAGCCTAGAAAAAGACCTACTTCTAATCAACATAAAACCATCGTAGAGGATACCTGAAAAGATTTCCTGATAGATCTTTTCAAAACACCTTCCTTCGAACGAGGCCGAACTATTCAAAACAAATTAGGTGAATTTTATCCGAGGAAGCTCAACCTCAGGTGTTTGCTGATTTTGCAATCCGACTGGAGAAATCGAATCGATCCAACATCTCCTGATGAACTGTCCTAAATGGAGTAATGAAAGAACAAAATATCTGTTACCTCTAACAACAAACTTTCCAACCATGGACAGATAGTCTTTTTGGAAGAGCCTCATTTGTGGAGAAAAGAGAAATCATACCAATCCTGGAACGGGAATTGGAACTAAACAGAAACTAGTAAATTGATTGATCAAAACTGGTCGTCATCCTTCACGGCTTTTCACCTCAAAGTTTGATTTCACATTAACAAAATGAAATGGACACAAAGAATTTCTAAACCTAATGTGATGTCCTCTTTTTGTAAACATTGATTGATTCAATTAAATCAAATAAAAAAAATACCTCTGCCATTTTCACATTGCTCCAGAAAAGGATCATGCAAGGTTGAACAGTAGCCAGTGTTTTCCCAGTTCTTGTCATTCTTGCTTTTCCATTGACCACAGAAAATGAATATGCCCATTATAAAACGATGACAGATTTATCCAGTTGACATCACCGTGCCTGTTTCTATCATGCTTCCTCGAAAATAAACTTGTTATAACATTCTTACTTGGCTCACAGAAAAAGAAATTCATCTGAAATTATTATGACAGTTTAACCAGTTCTAAGTCCCTATCAATGCCGATTTCCACATTGTACAAAGAAGTGTTAAGTGGCATGCCAATTTTACACTGCATAAACAAAATGTCTAAGCCAGTTTCATATTACCACTGGAAAATTGCCATGCCAATTTCAGCAGTAGTGCACACATGTTTACCTACTTACACACATTGAGCCTCATTACGAGTCTGGCAGTAGCCGTGCCGGTAAAATCGGTAGGCTGCCGCCGGAATCGTGATGAATTACTGCCGCCTGACTAACCCGGGGCATTACAGCCTCAGTGGTCCGGTAAGTCAGGCGGCGGCAATTGTTACTCCCCATTCCCATTCATGTCCCATAGTATTCAATGGGAATGGGGAGGACGAAAGCACCGGCACTGTGCACAACAGTCCCAGTGCTTCCGTCAAAGTCTGCTGGCGGATGCCGTTCCGCCCGCCAGGGTCAGACCGGCAGCATTGTTTCCAGACCGGAAAACTTGTAATGAGGCCCATTGTCATTCTAGTTTCCTAATCTCTCCCAGAAAATGACCCTGACAGTTTTACATTGTCTCCAGGAAATTGTCATGTTAGTTTCAACAGTGTAATTTCAGTGTTTCACAATGCATGTCAAGATTCCTTCAACATTTAACTCCGAAAATGACCATGTCAGTATCATATTGCCCTCAAACAATTGCTTACCACTTTCAGCAGTACTCCGTCAGTGTAGTACTCTAATTAGGAACATTATCATTACCCCAATAACATGTGTGTACCTGTTTCACACTTCCTGCAGAAATTTCCTGTAGAAATTGGGCATGCCAGTTTCATTGCAGACATCATGCTTGCTTCCATATTGCCCTCAGAAAATGAAAATGCCACTGCCACATTCTCATCCGTATATATTTCTATGCCATGTTCGCAATTCCCTAAAAAAAAATCCCATTCCAGTTTCACACTGCTTCAGGACAATGGACGTGTCAGCTAGTTTGGCCCACAGAAAACCACAAGTCACATTAATATTTCCCGCAAAATTGTCAGTCCATTTTCTTACTGTAACAAATGAATTGCCCCATGCCAGTCTCATATTTCCCCATAAAAATGTCCTTTTGTGCCAGTTTTACATTGCTCCTAGAAAACCATCCTACATACGATTCACCATCTCCATCATATATTAATTTTCCCACCACACACACACACACACATATAGTCAATGACCTATGAAGAAACACACAAACTTGCATACAAAAAATTGCATAATACTTCCCTGCTGCATGGCAACTCCATGAGATGTGTGAGCGGGTAATAGGAATCATTGAAGGTGGATGACAATCACCCTGATCCCGCCCACCAAGCACACAACCAAGAAAGCCCACGAGGCATCTTTGTATAGAGAAGACATGTAAAACCTCTTGACATGGGCCAGTTCAGGTGTGAGTGCAAGTTGCAACACATTAGAATGCACAGGTCTGCGTCCTTCAATAGATCCGTCTTTGTTGGTCCGTGTGAAGAATTGCCATCTGGCAAGGATGTAAAAGCCATAGCCTTTTTTTTCACTTTTATTAATAATATAATAATGCAGGTAATTCCTTCTCAGAAAGAGTGGTCTGCGTTCCAGACCCCCCATTCATGAAACACCTTTCCAAAAGTATAGTGTACAACTGTTCCCTGCTGCATCAGCATCCTGATCTGCAGTGACTGCTCTTCAATTGCACAGGTCAGAGGTGCCCTGCCTGACAGGTCCCTTGAAAACAAAGTCACTGCAGAGCAGATGCTGCATTTAAAATCTGCACCTCTGTTCCAAACCTACATAATAATGATGTACTATCAACCAGGTGATAGTTTATTCTTTAAACATAAGCCATAACCGAGTTTGAGGTATGGGGTCTGGTAATTCATATAATTATTAAAGCCACATCTGATGTGTATCATGCACATTTCAACACTGGGAGTGCAGGAAAATCAGGGGCAGGATGGGTGTATTCTTCCTAGACTAGCTGTCTCTGCTAAAATCAGCAGGATAATAGCCAGTGGGAGCTGGTTCTCTTTTGATCCTTGGTGAGGTCGGGTAATACCTCTCTCCAGCATAACAGTCCTCAGCAGGAGGTATCCTAGGAAACAGGATTAAAAAAAAAACCTAAAGGGACTGGCCTCACATGAGGGTATTTCATACCAAAGGGTCTTTTAGGCTATGGGTTTGAGAAGGGCGTGGGGTTAATGTAGCCAGAGGGAGTTACGCAAAGTTAAGCAAGGATTCCCCGATATTGCTATTTTCTGTACCTTTCATTCCTCTCTGTCGCCTACACTTACATGAGCACAAAGCACTCTGGACATGTTGCAAGCAGTCAAGGACCACTTGTCACAAGGACTGGCATTGAACTCCTTAAAGCAGGCGTACTTTCCTCCAATCCCATTTGGTGTTTTGCCTGTAAAAGAGGGGATTGCAAACCCCTTCTTTGATTCACGTTTGGATCACCCATAACTCAAGAAAGAATTAATGTTGACCTCTTTTGGGAGAGTTGATCTTTCCAAAGCGCTCAATTGAGGTGAAGATGAGAGATCCACGGCAGAGGCAAGCTCTACCCACTCACAGGGCACATTGCAGGTGAGTCTAGGTAAGGTCCAACGCCTGCCCCTCTGATTGCAAACCTTTCTACTCTGGGAGGGCAGAACCAGAAATAAGTCACCTTGTCCTAGAACCCCCTGCCACAAGTCTCACATCATCCTGAAGGCCAGAACAGTCGGGATCCCTGTTTTCATTGCATCAAACTGATGGAAATGAATTTGAATCGCTGCTTTGGCACTCTCTTGAACTTTGAACCATTGTGTTTTGGATCTGTTTAACTGGCTCATCACTATAATGTACCAAACAGAGCACGTCGCCTGTTCGCTCTCATAGCCAAATCGCAACTGCGGACAACTTCGAGCTGCTGTCTCTTCTAACATCAAATTAGAACATCAGTATCACATCTTCAAACCACAAGACTTTGACTCAAACCGCTAAAGCGTTGCTTCCTTCGTCCACCCAAATCAGCAGGCTACCAACATCTCGAACCAACCCGACCTAAGAACCGACCCTCGTGCACCCTGCATCGCTCAAACGCTGCATCCAAACTGCACCTAGCACTTGCTTCGGACCTGTTACGCTCACCTGGTATCCACGGGAGCGCCACACGATACTGGATGGAGGTCTAAGCGCTATCCCGGACCCTGCTCTGCTTGGTTATATGCCAGACGTTGGGTAGTGCCTATAACAGGAGAATGGAGGGTTAAGATACTGGTTCTGTGATGGGTGGACTCCCACCTCCCTCTGATCCAAATCCCCTACCTTGGGGTTATTGCTCACCTTAGGTTTTATATGCGTTGAACTCTCCGTCCTGCGTCTCTGTGCAGGGGCGCGTGGTTGGTGCGGGCGTTCTGTGGACCGAGTTGCTTCACTGGTCCGTGTGCCCTTATGGTGGGTCCAAACCGGCTGTGACTTCGACTCTGCTTGCTGTCTTCCAGGTGACTTATAATGTCTTTTCCGTCTTTATTCGGTCTCTTTCTTTCCCTCCGTTTTCTCTGTATTCTCTGCGTCTTGCTCCACTACGCAATTCCCTAACAATGTCTCTTTTTGTTTTCACAGGGATGGTTGCGATCTCGGAGTTGCTGCGCCGATGGCGAAGACCACGGTGAGTTATTGATGCGTCGAGCACTGCACTGTTTATTGGTGTTAATTGCTAACGTGTGTTCTCTTCTCTTCTTTGTACAGGTTGCGGTGTTGTTCCGGAGTGATGAGTGATCAAAGCGCTGCTTGCCCAGGTAAGTGCTTTGTTAAAGCTGACCTTGTTCCTTCGCCCTTGCAGGTTGCAGTGAAACCCGGGGATGGGCGAGGTAAGAGAAGCGCAGGGTAATGCCAGGACTCTCTGCTTGCCCAGGTAAGAATTGCTATTAATGCTGTCCTTGGCCCTTTACCTTTGCAGGTTCCGGCGAACTCCAGAGATGGGCGAAGTAAGCGAAGCGCAGGATGGATTCAAGGCCGGTTACTTCACAGGTAAGTGTTCTTGCTCGCTAATGCTGTTCTTGTTCTTTCAGGTTATTAATGGAATCCGGATCTAGGGCTTCAGGATCGACGCACCGGAGAAGCAGATGAGCAGGAGCTGGACACGGTGAGCGTTACGCTGCAGGAGTGCAGAATAACGCAAAGCGTATTCTGCTGTTTGGGTGTGGTTTAAATAGCCTAGGTAAAGTAGTTCCAGCCTAAGTAGTTCCAGGCCCAGCCACACCCAAAACACTAGACCGCATGGCTTGGTTCTAACGGACTGAGCTGTGTAATAGGCCTCCATGTTGGATTAAGGTCCAAAACTGGTATTGTTTTATTCCTGATAATGAGCCTGGCACCAAAGGTCGGCAGGACTGACTCCATGTATATTTCTGATGGAGTTTTAAGGCCCTTGGGGCTGGTGTTAAGGGCTTTAGCCCCACTACTGCCAGGGGGCTGTTATAACTGAGGGGTTCAGGGGCATGGATTGTGACAGGTCCAACTCGATGCCAGCTGCATACATGCCAATCCTCCCGATTTAGGTGGGAGACTCCCGATTTTTTTGTGAAAAATACTGCTATTTTTCACATTCTCCCACCTAAAATAATTATTTCCCTAATGCATTCCTATGGGGAAATTGTTGTCTCCCGATTTCTCTGTAGAAATCTCCCTCCCAGGCGCATCAGAATGTTGGCATGTATGCAGCTCACCACTTGACCCAGTATGACTCACTTCACCCGAACCTGTTTCGACCCATATCTTCAGCACCTCAAAGCCTAGTTCGGCACTGTCTAACTGTATAACTTTGGAATCAAGTACTTTGAAGTGCGCCTGTCCCTGCTCCACCTTTTTGGACCCTAGAGGCTCTTGGAGTCTCATTTGCACCTTTGCCCTGCAAGACATGTCCCTTTGAACACTGTGTTGAATTTATTTCCTGTAAGGATCCAGAGTGTTTGCATCATTACATTATGCATTTCTTTCTTCCTTTAGAGGGGTAGGTTTTTGATAGTTCAACGTACAATTGATTTGTGTAAATAAAGTATATATTTTAATATAACCTTAAATGGACAGTCTTTTATTATGAAATTGTTGCACTAGAGCAATTTGGGTTGCTTCTGGGTCACATTTACTCCCCTTCTCAGAGTATAGCCTTCCCTCTGCCACATTACCACAAAAGGTGAAGGAGGTATATCTCTTAGTTGTGCCTGTTTTACCTTTTTATGATTGGGGTCACCCTGTTGGTTTAGAGAAGTGTGGGGAATGAATAGGTGGTTTAGCCACTATGTATCCTTGTACTGCTGCAGAACAGAAGTCATTTCATTACAGTTGGTGAGCAGGTGCAAGTGGATCTAGGCCACCTGGCCTAAGCCCCGGACACAGTTCAATCATCTTAAACTGTTGGCGCCTTCCTGATTTCCCATCCTTTACCCCTACTTAAGCAGCCCTCCAGCTCCTTTCCTTTTGAGTTGGTGAGCAGGTGCAAGTGGATCTAGGTCCCCTGGCTTAAGCCCTGCCCACCTACCAATCACCTTAGACTGTTGGCACCTTCTTGCTTTTACACCCTTTTCCCCTACTTAAGCAGCCCTCCAGCCTCTTTCCTTTGCAATTGGTGAGCAGGTGCAAGTGGATCTAGGTCACCTGGTCTAAGACACACTCACCTTCCTAGCCCTTCCTTTCTGCTCTTAACTCTTAGATCAAAGGCGTCTCTCGCCCAGGTGTCCAAAGTGATGGGCAGACAAAGAAAAGGGCTATGCTCCTGAGCTATCCTCTTGGGAGGATAGCTCCAGGTCAATGTGCTCAGCTTGGAAGCAAGACGACACAAAGCACCATAGGTTCGATCCCCGGGTCCGTGCTTAGAAACCTCTGGGTATTAAGTGCGTTATAAATAACCTATCATATCACATCTATTCCTGTTTGGACCTGTTTGGACCGGGAGGACCCAAGGACTGAACCCCTGCTCAGACAACAGTTAAGCACATGCTGACATGTGTTTTCTCCCTCTGTGAACGGAGGCCATCGCCACAATCACCAGGCAATGTCAATGGCATTGTCCTCCTCTAAGGCATGGACTCTGCAATCCAGCAACCTCACCCACATCAGCCTCAAGCCCATCAACACCCTCTCACCATCCACAAGGAGGTTGATGCTCGCCAACATCCGCTCAGCTATCACCCATGCAGCAGACATCACCGACCTTAACATTACAGATGACCATGACGCTATCTTCATCACCGGGACATGGCTGATACCCACCTCCACCCACATCCTAGAAGACTTTGCTCCCGATGGATACAGCATCCAAAACAGAGAACGGCTGAACAAGACAGGCGGAGGCCTTGCAGTCATACACAAGACTTTGTGGCACTGCACCAGACTTGACACGACAACATTTGCTCCTTTGAAGTCCTCTCCTGCCACTTCCCGCTCCCCCCGATGGGCACAGTCACCTTCCATCTCATCTGCAGACCACCCAAACCCAACACTGTCTTCATCGAGAATTAACCAAGCTGCTCCCCACCATGTGCCTCACACACACCAACATCTTCCTAGGCGACCTCAATCTCCCAGACAACAAAACTTCCAAACAGATGAATGAAGCTCTTCTCACCCTTATGCGACACCCTCAGCCTCACACAGCACACAGAACACAAAAGACCCAACACGCGACAAAGGTAACATCCTCAACCTAATCATCACTGTGCTGTCTTCCCTCCACTATAGCTCTCCTCTCCCGCTTGACTGGTCTGACCACCTAGCCGTGCCTTTCAAGATCCTGCATACGTCCCCAGTCAAGCACTCCCAGCAGAAACCCAGCAGACAAACCTTGAGGTCCTTCAAGAGCTTACCAGTGGAAACTCTCACAGAAGACTTTGCAAACCTACACCTTACATTGACCGAACACCCCCAACCGAACTGCGACTCCCTACTGGAAGCACTGAACACCACCCTCTCAGCCTCCATCGACCAACACGTGCCTCTGAAATAATGCACCTGCAAACCAAAACCGTCAGCACCCAGGTACACGCAAGAATTCAACCTCAGCAAAAGAGTCATCAGGAAACAAGAGAAAACCTGGCACTGCGGCACGACTGCATCCAACCTGGTGCTGTACTCAGACAAACCAGCTGACAACAAATCAACACAGCCAAGGACTCCTGGTATCAGAATACCATTGCGGAAAGCCGACAACAAAAGTTGAGCCCTCTTCAAAGTGGTCAAGCAGTGCATCAACCCACTACCCAACCCTGCCAAAACACACTCCATCGAAAAATCCACTGTAATGGACACCTTCTTCATTGACAAAATCAGCAAGATTCATCAGCACATAGATGCTCACCTGCCTCCTCGCAATATCTTCACACCCTGGACAATATTCAAGACATTCTCGACAGAGGACCTGGTAGAAACCCTGGCCACTCTCAAAACCACATTGTATACAGACGACATCCTCACAGCACCCATCCTCAAGACCCTCCCCACAGAAGCTCTCCTTCCTTACCAGGAGATCAACAACTCCCTAACTAAAGGGACCTTCCCATCGACCCGAAAAACAGGACAAATCCTCCCTCTACTAAAGAAACCTACTCTGTATCCCGACAACCTAGGTAACTATTTCCCCATTACCCATCTTCCCATCCTAGGGAAGATATTTGAGAAAGCGGTAGCCGTACAACTGCAGCAGCACATTGACACCAACAATCTCCTCCAAACCTACAAATACAGATTCAAACCATGCATTATGGAGACAGCAACCATACAGGTGGTTGACAATGCCCTCAACATTCTTAATGATGGCCACCCCTGCCTCCTGGTTCTATTCAACCTCTCAGACACTTTCGACACAGTAGACCACCAGGCGCTTACGGACACCATAAATCAGTGCATTTGGATCATCAACCTTGTGCTACGCTGGTTCAGGTTCTTCCTCGCCAAATGCAATCAGTTTTGTCAGATGGACTCCTCTAGATTGGTAGTGCAACCCACCACCTGTGGAGTACCGCAGGGTTCCATCCTCTCCCCAGTGATCTTGAATCTGTACATGGAGCCGATGGGAGTCCTCCTCCCCACACAAAAATCCACATCCAACAATACGCTAATGACACTCAGCTATACCTTAAGATGGACTCCATCAATGACATCCATAGGCTCAAAACCTGCCTCTCGCTGATCCATTCCTGTCCAGTGCATACTTGAAGCTCAACCACTCCAAGACTGAATTCCTACTCCTTGCCAACAACACGGAACGGCCAGACATACAGACCTAGCTGTCAACCATGAACTCTGAGGGCTTCACACCCGAGCACACCTCCTGCGCCAAGTTGTCGGGTTCCACGTCGACAAACACCTCTGCTTCAAGGCACACATAGCTAAGAAAACTCAGACAGCTTGGTAGCAGCTCTCCCTCTGGCAAAACGTCAAGCCCTTCCTCCCTCCAGACAGCTTTAGATCCACCGTTCAATCACTAGTCCTATACCACCTGGATGAGGGCAACAAGTAAACAATAAATAAAAAGTACTCTTGGAAGGCCTCCCATCATCTTATGCCCCTGAGAAGTGTCCTACACACGGCCACACACTTCATCAAGGGTCTAAGCTGATACAACCACATCAACCCGGCCCTCATCGACCTTCACTGGCCCTCACTGCACGCACAAATCACCTTCAAGTCTTGCTGCATCATCTATAAGGCAGTCACCCTAAAGTCACCCAGCTACCTTACAGAGAAAAACTGCATCTCTGGTGGGCAGTGCACCACCAGAAGCCACAATACGTGCACACTCCTACAATTCAGAAAAGAACTCAAGACCCACCTCTTTGAGGAGTCCCTAACACATAGTCCATCACGTCACACCTCGCGCCACCTGCCCCTCTCCTTCCCGCCATCCGATACAGCTGTACCGCTGCTCTGTCTCTCACTAGCTGTGACTGCATGTTGAGCAGCCATCTTGACTTCTCTGTATTGGGTTAGTTGGCATCTCACACCATCCATCACAGTTGAGCCACTAGCGGCAAAGAGCCCCACTACCAGTGAATGGAAAAGGATTTCAAATAACCGTAGTTTGAGTGTAATGGCATACTTTCAGGCAGTGATTTAGGCACTCTGCATGCTGAATATGAACATTGGGATGAGATTGAAATAAGAGATCTTCTATTGCCCTTGGCAAGTACTGTATTCTTTGTGTTTTACTAATTTGCACAACGTATTAAGTAATGCTCAGTAGACATTATTATATAATGAAACACAAACTGCTCAAGTTAATCTGTTGCAATGTGTTTAATGAGCCAATATGTTGGCTGGGTTCAGTGTGTTCTTTAAAGTGGAGCATAAACAGTATTTTCTTCTATTTGGCAAACTAATAGCTCCAGAAATCCTTACAGTCACCCATATATATGTTCTGTATGCCTGTATACAATCAGAGTCAGATTCTAAACAAACACAAATCGTATACCCAGAATAAGAAATGTGCCTCTACTGCCCAGTATCCTAAGAGTCTTCCTAAACACATGTCTGGCAATTAATTGGCTCTATACAGATCAGCAAAACACAAATCTATTATGATATGCCCGTGAACCACTACTCTAAATTCTCAAACTCCTTTCAAATGTGAACTCAGGCTGGATCTCTGTGCTTGTCTGGTTACCCATAAATTAAGCAAATTCCTGGTTCCATCCATGAGCATGCACATTAGCCAACACATAGAATTCTATATTGCTAATAAGACCATAATAATAGGACTGATTTTGATGATAAAAACTGGTGCAACCACTGATATTCCTACTAGATTTTTTGCTTTATTGGGATGTTACTTTGTTTTCGTATTACTGTGTGAGTCAATATGAACAGACATGTATGTCAGATTTTGGAGATCACCAGAAGGAAGCCATCCACCATGCTTGTGTAGTTTCAGGAAATGGTGGTGGCTTTTCGTCAGAGAAAAGAATTGTGGGTGCACTCCTACTGTTTTTGTTCAACAAGTGGTTAGAATGTTAATCGGGGTAATTCATAGATTTCAGCGCAGAGGCAGCGCACGCGAGCAGCGCAGAGAGGGATTGTGCGCCAGCGTGCGCCAGCTGTGTGCTCTAAACAGCATTCTGGCCATCGCGTATTTATGGAATTCCCAAGGAAAAAAGAGCCTTGGCGCAGAGAACATCCTGCAGCACCAGTTACGCCCCCAAGAACGCCCCTCGCGCAAGGAAAAGCCATTAAAATCCCCAATCCAGCGCAAAGGGCTGCGCTAACCCTGGACCAGCTTACATGGCCGCTACACAGCAAACGCCGAGCGGGGAACGTGTATTCCTGGGGTGCGCTGGAATCATCACACACGGTAGGGCCTGTGCGATCGGAAGCGGCTGACACTCTGTACACCTGTGGCTCGTTGGTACAGATCCTCAGTGCGGCTTGACTGCGGCTTGACTGCCGGTGACGAGTAAAGCGTGTGTGTGTGTGGGACCTTTCCTCTAGCAGGAAGTCTCAGGACGTCCCAGGACCTAACAACCGTTGATTTTTCTCGATCAGATGGTGAGCAGACGGCGGCGTCGGAGCGAAGAGTGGAGAACGAGCTCAGTACGGTCTCGATAGATTTTGTGTATCGAGGCGTATCTGTGCACCCGCGAGGCAGCAGAGGCAGCAGAGGCACAGAGGTGGGTGTCCGCGGCGGCCTGAAGCAGCCTGCGGCTGCGAGCCTAGCGTTTTTCCAGCGATTCTCACACACCCGTGAGCACAGAGGCACAGAGGTGGGTGTCCGCAGCGGCCTGAGGCAGCCTGCGGCGGCGACCCCCTCTATCTCCAGCGACTTCGCAGAGATAGATTATTACGTTTGGTGGGCCACGTATAAGTGCTAGTATCAGTGCTGGAGGGTCTACTGACGCATAGCCAACTTGCCAAACTAGCGGCAGCCACCCTGATCTGCTCCACAGACACCGACAGTGAGGTCTGTATTATTTGCACCATCGGTGCCTTTCGCATTTTTTTTTTTTTTATGTTATTCCACGGACAATTGAGCATGATAACTGTCTGGTAACAGTTGGCAACTGTCTGTGCTTGAGCACAAGGTAAAGCCAATTTCCTCCTCCTCAATCAGTACCTGAGTATGAGCCTGAGCTTGCTGGAGAGACAGTGAGTGAACCGGGGCTCGGGCCTGTACAAAAATATTGATATCGATACTGATAAAGGGCAATAGGTAGAGGATTCGAAGGGTAGTAGTACAGAAATTCTTATCCTGTATGTGGTGGGCTGTGGTCATTTAGTATTAGACAGCAGCGGTCTCTGGCCGTAAGCCCCTTTATAAGTCTCCTTAAACAAGAGCCCCAGAGATTACTCTGGGATAATCCGCAGTTCGCTGGCAGGAATTTTGGAGCCTAGGCAATTTGGAGTGGACAGCGGAAAAGAAGTGGTTGGGGCCTGGTTTAGGCAATATAAAGTAAAAAAGGGGGGAGACTGTGGGAGATTTTACTCCTTTGATCCCCCATTTTTCTTTGGCCTAATTCTCACAGTCAACGAAGGGGTAAGAAATGGCCCGCTACAATTTAAGGAGTGGACAACACGTTGACGATCTAAGAGCTCCAGAGTGGGATGGTTCCTACATTGAAAAGTCCCTGCATGAGGATGTGAACCCCGTAAGTTCTCAAACTCCGATTGCCTCGACAAGAAATAACAACATAATAGAGGCACAAATTCATCAAGAACTTCAAGTGGATAAATTAACGGAGGGAGAAATTTTAAGGGACTCAACAAGGAACACCCCAATTAGACAGGTGAAAGATTTTACTCTGACATCAACTAATATAAAAGGGACTATTGATTATTATTTCCAGAAATCTGCACAAGAAAATTTAAATGGACCTATGCCATATTCCCTAAAACTTTTAAATCAAAACATCAACTTACAAACGGAGATCAGTGGATCTGAACTATTCATCCCAGTTATGGAACTTTCAAGGACCCCAAATCATCTGTTGAGTTCGGTGCAGAATATACAACCGCATGAGGAAAGATTAAACTCAACAGTGGTATCGAGAGGGGACACGGTCGAGTCTGATGGAATTTTACTGGATCAACCGGTGCAAATACCAAGTATGACACAGGGAAACAAGAATCAAGACCCAAATGATGGTGACTCCTCTCTCTCGGCTTTAAATTTTGTTCTAAATTCCTTGGTGAAGGTTTTTGACCTTCTAAAAAGAGATGTGCAGACCCACACAGGGATTTTAATGGAAATGACAAAGGATATTGAACAACTTGAATTTTCAGTCGTAGGTCAAAACAATGTAATAAACTGTTCAGTTCTGCCCTTGATGATAAAGATGGAAGATGGCTTCACAAAGCATAGTGGAGACTTAATGGAAATTAAGCACCAAATGACTTCTCTCATGAGTGAGAATAAGGAGATCAAGGATTTGTTATTGCAAATGAATGAAAGAAATGTACCAACTTCTTCATTAAATCAAGATCTAGCAATTAAAACAAAAGACTGAATTGAATATCTTTGGGGATGATACTCCCTTATCCGAATCAATAATGGAAGAATTCTGCCGATTGGCACAGATCGCTGAGTCAACGGTGGAACAGCTGGCGGAAGATCGACGGGAAGTTATTGAGAATCATGAAGATGAGGCAGAAAACAACTATATGTGGAAGAAGAGTTCGCAACAATTTTATAAGAGAAGGAGAAGAGAAAGGCGGAAGAACCAAAAGCAAAATAATACAGATTCAAAGTCACGAGGTCGACAAGAAAAGAAAACAAAAAATGTGAAGAATAATGGATCAAAAAAATCAAAGGTAAATAGCTTCGTTAAGGGGATTTCAGATCCTGCAAAAATCAATGAGAATCAAAATATCTCGGATAAAGATGGTAGAAGCAAGGGTAATGATTCTCTACAACAAGAAAGAATTGCCAGGGTAAATAAACCCAAAAAACAACAAAGGAAAAAACTTGAGACTGACAGAATTCCCGAAGCAGAGGGGGATGTACACATGGTAAAGAAATCAATGAGTACTCAAACAGAAGGAAAAATTGCTGACCTGGATAGAAATCAACTACAACATGACTCGATTAGATCAGAGATTACAGGGAAGTTGTTAAAAATAGCTCCTATATTTCTTCAAAAACAGAAAAATGCTTTCAAAGTACCAACGCAGACCCAGATTGGTTTAAGAATTGCTCCAATATTCAATCAAACAAAAACAAAGACTGGAGATTTGGTGGTCACTCAAAGTTCTAGCATGGGTCACGCAGAGGATACAATACCTATTCAAACATCAACATCGAATACGGATTACCTTGATCAATCCAAAGAGGTAGGAAGAGAAGAGACTATGAACGTCCCGGTGGGAAACTCATCCTCCGAAATGGTAACTGAAAGAATAACAAATCCCCAAGATGATCCGAATCCATATGCAATCCCGAGACTGTGGTTTACTAATGAGGAAAATCGAAAGTCTGGTAAACCACTGAATAGGAGCTCGATTCTATCACTGGTTAAAAAACTTCCAGAATTATATTTATTTTCAACAAAAGACATTGAATATGTTCGTTTCCCTAAACCAGAATGTATCAGCTTAGTTGAAGTTGGATTTGTTTCTAAATTGGGGGTAAAAGCTTTTTTAAACTTACAAGAAAGATTAAGGGAGGTGGGTTTGGAAGTACATGAGCAATTGCCATCTCACGCAATAGAAATGATCGAAAATGAGGAATACGAGTTAAACCAGGGAAATATTTCCTTAGTGCATGAAACCCATTGGGGAAAAAACGAAAATATTATCAATGATGGGTCACAAACATCATCTTGGTCAATGTTACCAGAGATAATTATGCAAGTCTGCCAGAAGTTGGGTGTATCACAGAGGTCTCTTTAATAGTGACAAATTGAGAATCACTAGTTGGAACTCTCGGGGATCCAGTTCATTTAAAAATAATAAAATGAGTGCGTTGTTATTTGGGGGAAACGATTTGATCCTTCTACAGGAAACATGGTTAGTAAACACCCCGGAACTCGAAGGCTTTACACTGATAGCACAACCAGCTAACTGCAAAGCCAAGGGAAGACCTACGGGAGGTTTGCTGACCGCCTGTAGAAGGATTCTATTTAAAGAAATAACAATGTTATCTTGCAAACAGGAAGGAATACTGGTGGTGAGAGTGGTCACTCCCCTCAAAAGCTCTCCAGTTAAGGAGATAATAATTGTGAACCTATATTGGAACCCCGTGAGGGAAAAACTCTCAGAGTTTCTAGAATCAATTGCGGTAACCCTTTGTGACATTAATATAACGTACCCTGGGGCACATATATTGGTTGCAGGAGATTTAAATTCGCAATGTATCAATTCCAAATGCCATACAGGGAAAATGAAAGAAGCAACGAATAACGGGAGAAAATGGTCGAACTTCTTTGAGGATTGGAATTTAAAATTCCTATATGGCTCCATAGAAGGTGATGTTCCATCGATCACAACGTGGGAGAGGGGTACATCAGAATCGACATTGGATTACATGCTTTTATCAACAGAGTGCTTCGACACTTGTATACATTTCTCAGTGGCCGATGGTGGAACAAGTGACCATAAGCGATTAGTTGCCCATTTAAATTGGTGTAGTGAGGAAAAAATAGAGATCTGGGACCAGAGAGTAGAAGTTAATGCACAGAAAAATCGGTTGATAAAATACAAGAGGGAAGGAGAGCGGTTAAACAAAGCCCTGGATGGATTTTCCAACTGGGGAGAACAAAATATTTTGCACCAGCATTGTGACCCATCACGGTTTCATGAATTCCTGTGGTCAATTGATCCCCCGTCAAGTACCCAAAAGGGTTTGCAGCGAGTACACAAACACTTTTTTGATGAAGCAGTTTGGGTAAAAAAACGCGAGACGCAAAAACAATTAAGACTCGCTAAGAAACGGGCTAAAAGCTTACTAGAACTAGAGATAGAATCAAAAAAAATTAAAAATGACTTGAAGAGTTGGTCTAGACAACATAGAGGAAAACTATGGCAGAAAGATGGGGAAGAGATGCTGCGTGCATTACAAAATAATTCCTCGCGAAACTTCTGGTCACTAATAAATGCTCCCCAAATACATCAAACCATTGCTCAGACGAATAACGTGTCGGAAGCAAGTTGGTTAACCTACTTCGGCGCAAAATATCAGGAACCAGTGGGAGGACAAAAATATATAAGTGACAATGGAAATTGGGGTTTAAATTTTGACAAAGAGGATATTTTGAATTTGATCATAAACTCCTCGGCGTCGAGATCCGCGGGCCTAAATGTCCTAACTTATCAAGTCCTCAAAGGAAATGGGACATTGTGGGCTGAAATCCTATATACCTTGTACAAAAAAGTGATTGCAAATAGAATAATTCCATCTTCTTGGAAGACTGCAATTATAATCCCGATTTTCAAGAAGGGGGATCGTAAAAACCCTATTAGTTACAGGCCAATTACATTGCTTGACGTAGAAAGCAAGTTGTTTACTAGTCTGATATTAAGAGAACTTGAAACATGGGCGAAACAAAATAACATAATCCCTAAACAGCAGACCGGATTTAGAAGAGGCCATTCAACTTCTCTGAATGGTATAATATTAGCTTCATTATCAAATCTGAAAGATAAAAATAATAAAGGAAGACTTTATGGAGCATTTATCGATCTGTCAAGCGCTTTTGATATGGTAAATCGAGATAAATTATGGAGCAAATTGGAACAACAAGGGGCACCTAAAACTCTAATTAACATACTAGTAAAACTTCACGAAAGAAATACAGCCAGAGTAAGATTAAATATGGATGGATATTTGTCAGAACATATAAGTATAGATAGGGGGGTCAGACAGGGTTGTATGGTTGCTCCATTTCTCTTTAAGTTTTATTTGGGAGATTTTGGAGCCGCCCTAGAATCCTCATCACTAAAAGGCCCTAAGGTGGGGTCCTTGGCCGTAAGATGGCTTATGTATGCGGACGATATAGTCCTTCTTGATAGGACTCCCATCGGTCTACAAAGATTGTTGAATGCCCCCGACAAGTACATGAAATTAAATGACCTGGTTGTAAACCCTGATAAATCTAAGATCGTAATTTTTGAGCAGAAAGGTCGCAAAGAAACAAAACATCGGTGGTCAATTGGCAGTAACCAGATACCGGTGTCAAAAGAAGTAATGTATCTGGGCATCACTGTGTATGCGACCCCTACAGTTGGGAAACAGTATGGTGAAATCCTGGCTAAAGGGACACAACCAATAGCCCAGATGAAGAAGATTGCCAGCCTTTATGGTAAATTTTCGATTATGCCTGTTATAAACTTCTATGTGGCCAAAGTAATCCCGGTACTATTGTACGGAATTGAATCCAAACCTTCGTTGTGGTCAATAGACTGGCAAAAAATAGAAGGTTACATTTGGAAACAGGTATTAGGATTGCCTAAAGGATTACATACGATAACCCTCAGATACGAGCTTGGATTAAAATCTTTAAAATACGCAGTTGATTGGAAACTTCTGTCCTTGTATAGGTCAATTATGGTGCCAATGACTAATACACTATATGAAAATCTCCTAGAAAATATGAATCTAGATTCCTCACTAACTTTGACAGAACTCAAAAAGATAGCAGAAAATCTGCGGACTTATTGTGAATCAGATAAATTAACACTGAGTTCAAACCCGCTGAAAGTTAAGAAGTCCTTATCTTTGAGAGATTGGATCTCAACAGGGGACATGGTGAGATCATCCTCTATTCCTGAAGGGTTTTTTAAGTACGGGAAAAAACAGGGTATAGTACCAAGATACTTGACGAAGTTCCCTAACCCAAAAGGAAGACAAAATTTTATGAGGGTACGGTTAAACTTGATTAAAACTGGATCAGTATTAACCAAATGGGGAGTCACTGAAGGGGCTCGGAGTCTATGCACGGAATGCTCAGATTTAAGTAAACAAACGCTAGAGCACCTGCTAAGATTCTGCAAAGGCACTTGGAAAATTAGGGTGGAACATCTAGGGAATTCAGTTGGGTCATTGGATAGATTATCTTCCGATTCCTTCTGGGAAAGAATGATTGCGGGTCATGAAACAAAATTGACCCTAAATATTTTAAGGGTCTTGCAATTGACAGGTTTTATATCGTCAGACTACTGTTGATTGATTGTTGAAATAAGGGGAAAAACTGTTTTATAGGCAAACTAGATACTGGTGTGATGAATTCAATTTTAATATGCTAATTTTACAAGATTGTGACGAATTAGTTTTAAATGTTATCCAGTTACAATTTATAAATATGATGTTTTGCATGTATATATGTTTTGCTTTTGAATGTGAAAAAAAAAAACCAAATGTGGTTATATCACAATAAATAAAAAAAAAAATTACAATAAAAGTAGGGCCTGTGCGAGCGGGGTACGTGTATTACTGGGGTGCGCGGGGAGTTTCACATGCAGTAGGGCCTGTGCGAGCGGGGTACGTGTATTACTGTGGTTCGCGGGGAGTTTCACACGCGATTGGGCCTGTGCAAGCAGGCTACGTATATTTGGGGGTTACCAGGAGAGTTTCACACGCGGTAGGCCCTGTGCGAGCAGGGTACATGTATTACTGGGGTTCGCAGGGAGTTTCACACGCAGTAGGGCCTGTGCGAGTGGGGTATGTGTATTACTGGGGTTCGTGGGGCGTTTCACAAGCATTGGGCCTGTGCGAGCAGACTACGTATATTTGGGGGTTACGCAGGGAGTTTCACATGCAGTAGGCCCTGTGCGAGCGGGGTACGTGTATTACTGGAGTTCGCGGGGAGTTTCACACGCGGTAGGGCCTGTGCGAGCGGGGAACGTGTATTACTGGGGTTCACGGGGAGTTTCACACGCGGTAGGGCCTTTGCGAGCGGGGAACGTGTATTCCTGGGGTGCGCTGGAATTATCACACACGGTAGGGCCTGTGCAAGTGGGGTACGTGTATTACTGGGGTTCGCGGGGAGTTTCACACGCGATTGGCCATGTACAAGCGGGGTACTTGTATTACTGGGGTTCATGGGGAGTTTCACACGCGGTAGGGCCTGTGCGAGCGGGTTATGTGTATTACTGGGGTTCATGGGAAGTTTCACACGCGGTAGGGCCTGTGCGAGTGGGGAACGTGTATTCCTGGGGTGCGCTGGAATTATCACACGCGGTAGGGCCTGTGCAAGCGGGATACGTGTATTACTTGGGTTTGCGGGGAGTTTCACACGCGGTAGGGCCATGTGCGAGTGGGGTACGTGTATTACAGGAGTGCGCGGGGAGTTTTACACGCGAATGGGCCTGTGTAAGCAGGCTACGTGTATTTAGGGGGTACGCAGGGAGTTTCACACGCGTTAGGGCCTGTGCGAGCGGGGTACGTGTATTACTGGGGTTCGCGGGGAGTTTCACACGCGATTGGGCCTGTACGAGCAGGCTACGTGTATTTGGGGGTTACGCGTGGAGTTTCACATGCGGTAGGCCCTGTGCGAGCGGGGTACGTGTATTACTGGGGTTCGTGGGGAGTTTCACACACGATTGGGCCTGTGCGATCATGCTACGTGTATTACTGGGGTACGCAGGGAGTTTCACACGCGGTAGGGCCTGTGCGAGCGGGGAACGTGTATTCCTGGGGTGTGCTGGAATTATCACACGCGGTAGGGCCTGTGCGGGCGGGGTACATGTATTACTGGGGTTTGTGGGGAGTTTCACACACCGTAGGGCCTGTGCGAGTGAGGTACGCGTATTTCGTGGGTGCGCGGGGAGTTTCACACGCGACTGGGCCTGTGCGAGCAGGCTACTTGTATTTGGGGGGTACGCGGGGAGTTTCACACACGGTAGGGCCTGTGCGAGAGGGGTACGTGTATTACTGGGGTTGGCAGGGAGTTTCACAAGCGATTGGGCCTGTGCGAGCAGGCTACATGTATTTGGGGGTTACACAGGGAGTTTCACACGCGGTATTACTGGGGTTCGCAGGGAGTTTCACACGCGATTGGGCCGGTGCGAGCAGGCTACGTGTATTACTGGGGTACGCGGGGAGTTTCACACGCGGTAGGGCCTGTATGAGCGGGGAACGTGTATTCCTGGGGTGCGCTGGAATTATCACACGCGGTAGGGCATGTGCGGGCGGGGTACATGTATTACTGGGGTTTGTGGGGAGTTTCACACACCGTAGGGCCTGTGCGAGTGAGGTACGCGTATTTCGTGGGTGCGCGGGGAGTTTCACACGCGACTGGGCCTGTGCGAGCAGGCTACTTGTATTTGGGGGGTACGCGGGGAGTTTCACACACGGTAGGGCCTGTGCGAGAGGGGTACGTGTATTACTGGGGTTGGCAGGGAGTTTCACAAGCGATTGGGCCTGTGCGAGCAGGCTACATGTATTTGGGGGTTACACAGGGAGTTTCACACGCGGTATTACTGGGGTTCGCAGGGAGTTTCACACGCGATTGGGCCGGTGCGAGCAGGCAACGTGTATTACTGGGGTACGCGGGGAGTTTCACACGCGGTAGGGCCTGTATGAGCGGGGAACGTGTATTCCTGGGGTGCGCTGGAATTATCACACGCGGTAGGGCATGTGCGAGCGGGGTACGTGTATTACTGGGGTTCATGGGGAGTTTCACACGCGATTGGGCCTGTGCGAGCAGGCTACGTGTATTACTGGGGTACGCGGGGAGTTTCACACGCAGTAGTGCCTATGCGAGCAGGGAACGTGTATTCCTGGGGTGCACTGGAATTATCACACGCGGTAGGGCCTGTGCGAGCGGGGTACGTGTATTACTGGGGTTCGCGGGGAGTTTCACACGCCGTAGGGCCTGTGCGAGTGAGGTACGCATATTTCGGGGGTGCGCGGGGAGTTTCACACGTGAATGGGCCTGTGCGAGCAGGCTACTTGTATTTGGGGGGTACGCGGGGAGTTTCACACACGGTAGGGCCTGTGCGAGCAGGGTACATGTATTACTGGGGTTTGCGGGGCGTTTCACACGCGATTGGGCCTGTGCGAGCAGGCTGCGTGTATTTGGGGGTTACGCAGGGAGTTTCCACGCGGTAGGCCCTGTGCGAGCGGGGTACGTGTATTACTGGGGTTCGCAGGAGTTTCACACGCGCTAGCGCCTGTGCGAGCGGGGTACGTGTATTACTGGGGTTTGCGGGGAGTTTCACACGTGATTGGGCCTGTGTGAGCAGGCTACGTGTATTGCTGGGGTACACAGGGAGTTTCACTTGTGGTAGGGCCTGTGCGAGCGGGGAACGTGTATTACTGGGGTTCGCGGGGAGTTTCACACGCGGTAGGCCCTGTGCGCGCGTGGTACGTGGACTTTGGGGGTGTGCAGGAAGTGTCACACGTGAATTGGCAGTGTGGGTCCTCCCAGGTGTGCCCTCTACCCCCTCCACGGGCCCTGCAGGCAGCCCACACCACAGGGGACTACCCTGCACCGCATGTCATGTCCCGCAGGCAGCCCATCCACCATGGGCATGCCCCCAGCCAGGCCACATGTCACCTTGCACTAGTGATCACCAATTCATGTCCCCCTGCACCCCCAGCCCCCAGCAGTGAGGGGCACCTGCCAGCAGGCCCCCACTCATGTCCCCCTGTACCCCCACCCCCCAGCAGTGAGGGGCACCTGCCAGCAGGCCCTCACTCATGTCCCCCTGCACCCCCACCACCCAGCAGTGAGGGGCACCTGCCAGCAGGCCCCCACTCATGTCCCCCTGCACCCCCACCCCCCAGCAGTGAGGGGCACCTTCCAGCAGGCCCCCATTCATGTCCCACTCATGTCCCCCTGCACCCCCACCCCCCAGCAGTGAGGGGCACCTGCCAGCAGGCCCCCACTCATATCCCCCTGCACCCCCACCCCCAGCAGTGAGGGGCACCTGCCAGCAGGCCCCCATTCATGTCCCACTCATGTCCCCCTGCACCCCCACCCACCAGCAGTGAGGGGCACCTGCCAGCAGGCCCCCACTCATGTCCCCCTGCACCCCCACCCCCCAACAGTGAGGGGCACCTGCCAGCAGGCCCCCACTCATGTCCCCCTGCACCCCCACCCCCAGCAGTGAGGGGTACCTGCCAGCAAGCCCCCACACATGTCCCCCTGCACCCCCACCACCCAGCAGTGAGGGGCACCCGCCAGCAGGCCCCCATTCATGTCCCACTCATGTCCCCCTGCACCCCCTAGCAGTGAGGGGCGCCACCTGCCAGCAGGACCCCACTCATGTCCCCCTGCACCCCCACCACCCAGCAGTGAGGGGCACTTGCCAGCAGGCCCCCACTCATGTCCCCCTGCACCCCCACCCCCCAGCAGTGAGGGGCACCTGCCAGCAGGCCCTCACTCATGTCCCCCTGCACCTGCACCCCCCAGCAATGTGGGGCACCTGCCAGCAGGCCCCCATTCATGTCCCACTCATGTCCCCCTGCACCCTCACTCCCCAGCAGTGAGGGGCACCTACTAGCAGGCCCCCACTTATGTCCCCCTGCATCCCCACCCCCCAGCAGTGAGGGGCACCTACCAGCATGCCCCCACTCATGTCCCCCTGCACCCCCACCACCCAGCAGTGAGGGGCACCTGCCAGCAGGGCCCCACTCATGCCCCCCCACATGACATAAAGATGCACAATCATGGCCTACGTCTACAACAAAATACCACAGCACGCCACCCCAGTCTTGAGACGCAATGATTTCCCAATCCACCCCACACTGACACGCCTATCTCAAGACACAAACCAAAAGTCAACTATGTACATCAACACATGTCCGTCACACACACACACTGGTTGCCGTTGAATGTGTAAACCCAAATTTTCACATGCATGCACCCAATGAGCGAATCACACACATGGAAGTAAAATATCAAAATGTATTATGGACAAAAATGAAGCAATGAAATGAAAGCATAAAAAAATTGCAAACATGAAATGAAAAGCATGTTCAAAAGATGAGTAAATGAAAAGTATAACCAATCCAAAGAAATCCAAAAGAAAAATAATCCAAACTCTCCCTCCACCAAAGCAAATCCAAGGGAAACGTAAAAAGAAAAATCCATTAATCCATGTTCAAATCCAAATGAAAAGTTCAAATAAATCCATTGTCCAACTATGTACAATCCATTGTCAAGGGTCCATGAGCCCAACAAAAGAAATGAAACCTACCTAAGAAACTACCTAAGAAAAAACTATATACAAATGTGTGGGGCATAGTCCAATCATCGCAAATGAAAGGAAAACGAAAATGAAACCTGATACTAAAAACTATTTACAATGGCGGCGAGCTAGTCCAACGGCTCACTTTTCGATATCCATGGCCAGGGCATCATCGAACTCCCGCTCAATGTCCTGGAGGCGGTCCTCTTCCATGGCCCCGAGGGTTCACAGGGACGGTGACATGTTGACCTCCAACTCCCTGCGAATTGCCTCGAGGCACTCGGCCCGCCTCAGTGCCCTCCGCATGGAGTTCTCTGCCCTGACCATTGTGAGCCGTGCCTCTTCCACCCACTACCACTCTGCATCTATGGCATGGGCCAACCGCTGCCACACAGAAGACACTTCTAATCCGGGGTCCTCCTGCCCACTGGCCGATGCCTGCCCCTCTGATGTCGAAGGCCCCGAGCCATCATGGCTCCCACCTTGTTTCTGCTGCTGCTGTGCCTGTGCCTGTGCCCCTGCTCTTGCTGCCTGCACGTCCTTCTCTGGCTGGGGTGCAGTTGTTGTGGTGGCCACCCTTGCTGGACGTATGACTCCGGACTGTGGCAGGGATGTGTCCCCCACCAGCCTGGCCGCTGGGTCCGAGGCTGCTCCAGAGGGTACCCAGGCGATACATTGGTGGGAAGATGGCATGGAGGACGATGGGCGCGTAGGGTGTTCAGGTGAGGAGGGGGTCGGAACAAGGTCCAGCAAATGGAGGAATCCAGTCTTGTGACCAGTCCCAGTAGGTCAACGCGGTCAATGAGGCATTCAAGATGACGTGCAGTGTCTTCACGAAAACACTGCAGGTCACCTTGCGTGCCCCGTTGACACAACGCCATCCCACTCAGGACAGGCTCAACCTGGTCCCGGATAGCCACATCCGCAGGGAGAGGAAGGCCAGTTGTTGTAAGCGGATACCCTCCCTGAAAACGGGTCAGGACGTAGGCATCCCTGCTGGTGCGGGATGATGCAGTCACAGGATCGGGGACAGGATTACACACAGGCACCTCCGCGGCGGCCTGTGCTGCCTCCTGTCCCTGCCCCTGCACTGCACCACTAGCACCAGTGGAATCCCAACCTCCAGACCCTGTGTGTGTCCCTTCCACGGCCTCCTCCTCAACCAAACCCCCCACCAACCTGGATGACTCTGTGCCATCTTCCTCTGTCGGACCCTGTGGGGTCTCAGCTGCCCCTTCTGCTGCCGAGGAGTCCACCTCCAACCTCCGCCTCTTGGACCTACCCTCGGCAGCTGTGGCCTGGGGTGCGGCACCAGACTCCTCACTCCCCAACAAGATGGCAACCTGGGAGGGGAGCCGGGCCTTGCGTCTCCGGCTGGTGGTGCGATCCCTGCCGCTTTGCTCCACAGCACCCTCTCCGCCCTCTTTATGAGTTGACACTGCAGACAGGGAGAGATAGAACCCAGGCATCAGGGCACTGGACAATGGACTGATACACACATGACAGTTGTACATGAGTGTCAGTGTCAAACTTCAGACATGGCATCACACTCCCCAACACACATGTCATTTCAACTCACACACATGAGCAATTCAACAGCATAATTGCACCAGGCAGCACCATCCATTCATAAACAACAGCACGAGCAGCCGAAGGTGAGCCTGATGTCACATGAAACACAGGGAGTGCACAACACATGCACACAGGCCACCACACTTACATGCATGTGTACATTTCCACCAACTGTCGCAGTGATGAGATCGCCATCCATGTCACATCTGCCTTTCAGCTTTCTACATGTCAGTGTCACATGCATCCATGTTGCATCACAGTTGCACACTTGTCAAATATACACACATGCACATGTACACAGTGCAGATACATGCAGCTGGAACCACCATCCATGTGTGACACCACAACCATGCCAACGTACATACACAGTAATTCAAACATGTGTGCTCCCACACCTGCATTTGGCCTGCATGCTTACCAACACATACACCATCCATGTGCCTCACACATGAGAGGACTCACATGTGTCAGCCTCACACCCCTGTACATAAACATCCATACATGGCCCTACAAAAAAACATGTGCAACCTGCACACTACTGGCACACCACAACACGCAGAGTGTCCAATCAGTATGCATGTACACTTACCGACTCCAGACGGGTCTGCCTCTCAAGAACCTGGACGTGGAGCTCTGGGCGTCTGAGTTCCAGGACCCTCCTTTGGTGGTCCGACAGGTGGCCCCGGCGCCCCTTGGCATCCGCTGCCTTCAAGAGGCGCTGGGCCTTGCCGAGGGTGTTGGACCTGAAGTCCTCCCAGCGCTTCCGGACATGTTTGATGTCGCAGACTGCCACCCCATCCTCGTTGATGGCAGTCACGATGTCCATCCAGATCCTGGTCCGTCCTTCATAGTCGGTGCGCGAACATCCAAAGAGGGCATCATACTGCCCCAGGACTTGCTCCACCAGGACACCAACTTCCCTGGCACTGAAGCTGGTGGCTCCTCTGCCTCTCTTGCTGGGGGTTGCCAGTGGTGTCAGATGGTGTTGTGCCCGACATGGCAACCCCAGAGGCAGGTGTGGGTGGGCAACTGGGTCCTGGGGCTGGGCTGTGGAGCAATAGTATCCCAGTCGGGAGTCTTCAGTTCCAGCAGGGGTGGTCACAGCAACTGCACCCCTGGCTGACGTGCAGGCAGCAAATAGCAGGGCACGTGGGCAGCAGGCAGTCAGGCAGCAGCAGATGGCAGGTGGGAGCATGCTCAGGGCTCTGGGGGGGCAGGAAAATGGCCTCTTGGGCAGGAGCGTGGTCTTCCGCGTGTATTCGCGTGGCCAGCTTGATACAGAGTGATTTGGCACGTGAAAAAATTGCACGTCAGCGTGTAATTCGAGGAAAGGCCCTTAGCACGTAAGCGCGTCAGTGACGTTAGGCGCGCAGGTGTTGCCCACAACACGGGTGCATAGTGAGTCAGCACGTGAGAAAACTGCATGTCACCATGCTATTGGAGGAAAGGGCCTTAGCGCGTAAGCGAGTAAGTGACGTTTCATGTGTGGGCTGGCTTCAAAGGTACGAGTATCACGCTATTTCCTTGTACGTGCTTTTTGTGGAGAGCGAGCGAGTGTATCTTGTACTTCTTGTCAGTTCACACGCGATTACTTCACAAAGTTTCCAGTTTGTACTCCCTGTTTCCTCAGACTGCGTTCTTTTCTTCTTTTGGCGGGGGTGTTGCCTACGCGCACACGCGCGTCTTTTTCACGTTCTTTTCCAAGGCAGACGGTGAGTCGCGCACGTATTTTCCAACTGTGTGTTGCGTACCCCTTCAGAGGTCATTGTAGGCTGTGTGTAACACGCGTACGCTTATTTTTGTGTTTCTGGGTGCCACAGCATAGTGCAGGTTTATTTTTCCATGCACGTGGTCTACTAGGGGTTGCGTGCACGTGTGCTTTTGTTTTTGGGGTGCCTGTGCATTGCGTGACCCGTCATCTTCCCCCAGGGGTCACATACAGCCTTGCTAGAGCACTAGGGTACAAATTCCATCTATTACCCTACCCCTTTCACCCCAATTGCCCAGGACAATTGTTTACTGCAACTCCCATACGCACAACAACATTAGTACCAAGCAGTAAGGGAGGCAAAGGTGGCCGACCTCCAAAAAGTGGGTTTGGTGGGCGTGGTAGGGGATCTGGCCAGGATTTGCAGGGTGCCCCTAGACCCCTGTGTGTGGAGGACCAATCAGGGACACCCATGCCCCCCCCATGTTTGTGGGAAACGTAGTTGACACCATCCCAGCTCAGCCCTTGTTGGACCGGCCCATTTTGGCACCTGAACCGGCACGGGATGACTCCCAGGCTGATTTCCAGGTCAGCAAGTCTAAGCCACGTGTGGCGGTGCAAGTTGCTGTCACCAGGCCACTTGGATCTGGGGCAGCAATGTCATCTGCTGCCCCAAGTAGGCAGGGTGGGGAGGCTGCAGGGGCAGCTGCAGCTCTATCCACCCCAGCTCTGAGTCTCCCAGCCGGGACAGTGTCGGTCCAGGTCCATCAAACCGACATTGGCCCTGCAAACATCACCCTGCAGCCAATGCCTGCACCAAGACATATGGTCATTGTGCATTTGCACACTTCTAGTACCCAGTCCACCTGCGCTGCTGCCCCTACTGACCAGAGCGGCGTAAGCCACTCAGGATCTGCACCATCTTTGAAAAAGAAGAAGAAGGGTGCTCTGGCACTACAGGCTGAGACCCCAGGCACGGCTACACACTCCGGCACGTCAAGGAAGGCTAGCTTTAATGATGCCGGACTTGATACACTTGTGGCCTATGTGTCGGCACATAGCCGCGAAATGGTGGTGACTGCAGGGTGCAAGACCACACCTGGTCAACGTAGGGCACACTGGCAGACCATCGCGGACCACATTAGTGCCCTTGGATTTGTGAGGCGCACAGCTGATGATTGCTACAAGCGGTGGAATGACCTGAAACGCAGAGCAAAGAACAAGCTGGCCTCAAATCATGCCTCTACTCTGGTGACTGGCGGTGGGTCTCCACCAGAGGACAACCAACTCACTGAACATAAGTCTGTTGCTGGAACCTTCATCACAAAGGAACAGATCCAAGGCGTGGGAGACCTACCAGATTCAATCTAAACTGGACTACTGTAATAGCCTCTATGTAGGTGCCAACAAAACAGTAATCAATAAATTGCAAGTCCTACAAAACAATGCACTCCGTGCCGCCCTCAATATTCCCAGAAGGGAACACATCTCCGCCACCAGAACTGCCTGTAAATGGTTGTCCATACAACAAAAAATAGACCTGAAAACTATTTGCCTTACTTACAAAGCCCTTAATCATCTTGCCCCGCCCTACCTCTCTAATAAATTTACACTAAGACAGAACACCAGAACCACCAGATCGTCCAACACACTACAACTAACAGTTCCCAAATACTCCCTCAAAAGAGCCGGCGGATCCAGCTTCCCAGCTCTGGCATCACAACTTTGGAACTCCATCCCACTGGATATTAAATCTACACCCACCTTCCAACCCTTCAGAACTAAGGTCATCTCCTGGCTAATCAACAAATAACTGTCCTACCACTTATGTATGCACACCCAATCTCCAATTTTACTTATGTTGTTTGACCACTATTATCTATGCATTTCTGCCTTCCTGTTCAGCTCTCCTATGACTTATTACTACTGTACCATTGTCTGTTATTTGTAACCTGATGTTCAAAGCGCACATATACCTCTGGGTCAAGAGCGCTATATAAATAAATAAACAAACAAACGACGCATTGTCCGGTGAGTGCCCATTCATGTGTTTGTAATCCATGTGTATGTTGTTTGGGTGACAGGTTCTGATTGAATGCCAGGTGAGGGTGTGTACTCATGAGTGGTATGGGTCACCCATGTGCTTCCTCCAAAACATTCACCGGCCTTGGATTTGGGTACTACAGTATCCCTTCTGTCCACAGTAGCCAATTAGCACCCCACTAGTGCAGTTGCCCTTGAACTGTCATCTTGCAACAACATTGTTCTGAATTTTTCAGTGTTCATTCAGGCTGATTGTTTCAATTCTCCCATTTTTTGCAACGCATTTTTCAGCCCTAATGCCATATATGTGACATGCTTCTGTCATTGATTTCACCCCACATTGGCACACATTTGTTACCTTGTTATGTGAATGATTAGACCATTCAGGCTGATTGAGTATTGGCCTGCTCACATTAATTTTTGGGCCCTGTTTGAATGTGGAACATGATAGTTGTTTCCTGTTATGTTGAAGTGACCAACCATTGATGTGTACATCTGCCTGCCATCACTGTATTATTGTACACTGGATTTGTTGCAGTGTGTGGCACATGCGTATTTTGTCACACTATTTAGCATTTTTCATCTCATCATGTCCATCTCACATGGATGGGTGAAAGTACTCATTCACTGACATATGGCTGTACTTGTCAAATGTACCATGGCTAGGCTACATGCCATCTGTGTGCTGGCATGTGTCATGTATGTGTATTGGACATGCCACTCACAGGCTAATGTGTGATGGCAGTGCTACCCAGCATGCAGCAAATGTGTTGCTTTTCCATCTTGGTGTCCTCAGTGTCTGCTTTTTGCCTCCCCTTCCGAATCATTGACAGTGCATGCATGCCAGGGTTATTGTCATGTGGGACATGTGTAATTCATGTACTGGATCTCTGGCTTGTCAGGCCTATGTGTGTGCTATGGTACTCATGCCTGTTTCCATTTGTTGTCTCATGTTTTTGCAGGTGATGACGCAGTTGATGCTGTTGAGGTTGAGGAGATGGTGCAGACCCAGGAGGAATCTCAGGCACAACCGGGCACCAGTGGAGGACGTGGTGTGGTGGTGGGTGAAAACCCAATCTTACTGCAGGCCATACTGTCGAGGGGTGTCTCTGGGTGCACCCGGACCTCTATTCAGGTGCTGAATCAGATGATGAGACTTATGTGCTGTCACAGGTGAGTGTTTCTGGCAGGGATTCTGTTCTGTCCAATCCACCTGCACCAGGGGTAGAACCCTCTATAGGGATGTCAGTGTTGGTAAATCCGCCTTTGGCGGTTACGGATGCAGGGTCACACTCCACAACATCTGATCCTGTTCCTGGGCCAGCAGATCAGAGGGGGAATGCAGTCCTGCAGCCTCAGGCAGTGCCAGCACAGCAAGGTGCAGATTGCCTTGCCCTGAACAGCTGTGGTGCCCGCCGATGCGGTGGCTGTACGCCACCAGGCAATACTGTATGGGAAAACTCCATGTACGGTATAGCAGCACAACAGGGAGCATCGGTTGAAAAGATGGCTCAGGCAATGGAGAGGGTGGCCACTTCCATTCTCCCCCTGAAAGGCAGATGGAGCAACAACAGCAGGCAACAGACTCCATTTGCCAATCACACAGGGAAGACATGTTGGCGTCCAACAGGGAGCGACGGGCGGCACTGGAGACTTTGCGAGAAGCCATTTCTGTAGAGTCACAGGGCCACAGGGAAGCCCTGAGGTTAGAACTCCAGTTCCTCAGGCAGACTCTAAGTGAACTTGAGGCTTCCCGAAAATTGAGGTCAGAACAGCATCTGGGGCAGCTCACACGTTCGCTCCTAGCTGAGCTGCAGGCAACTCGGGAGGAGATCCGGGCATCACGCGAGGCCATGCGTGCAGAATTGCAGGCAACCCGTGAGGTGCTACATGGGGATCTCCGCACTATCATCCTCCAGAATCAGACTTTCAACACCCGCATGCTTGCTGCCATGGAGGACTATACCAGGGTTTTGCGTGGGCTGCCTCCCATAGCACCACCACCTCCAGATGCAGAAGCAGAGGGTGAAGAGAGCGGCAGCAGCAGTTCTCCCACAATAGCGTAGCCGTGCAGGCCATGAGCCCATGGAGGTATTTTATTTTTGCAACATCCACACAGGTGGGTGTTGGTGTGCACCCTGTCCTCGAACCTCCTGGGTGCCCCCCCCAACCCCCACATGGCCATTTTCATTTTTTTTTTTTTACAGTGTGTTGCCTTGTGTGGCTCCCGTGGGCATCCACTGTGTATTCCAGCTGGGCACATGCAGGTTTGTCCTGTCTTTGGGTTAGATGCTTCGGTTCCTGACACACACACCCCTCCTGCTTCCCTTTCCATGGGCTTGCAAAGGGTGTAACCAAGTGACAGTGACTTACACAGTGACATTGGGCTCCCATGAGCTGTGTGGGCAGTCTGTAGTCATAACTGTGTGTACCATCCCTAGTGGGGATTGTTGTTGTATTGAGCACTGCATGGTGTATTGATATGTGCTTGTGCATCCATGTCTTCCTCCTTATTCACAGGTACCTTCTTCATGTCTTCATAAGGCCGTCTCCTTTGCGGATGCAGTTCATGTTGTATGCAGTACACTGACACATTTGCCTGATGTCAACACTGTGCAGTTGGAAGGGGTGGATGTGCTGGCTTATTCAGGTTGTAAAACATGCACTACTTTGATTTGGTACTGTCATATTTTGGCAATGTTTCATCCTGTGTTGCTGTATTGTGTTGCTGGTAAGTATTTGGTCATGTGTGCTGTTTGTTATTGAT
This sequence comes from Ambystoma mexicanum, assembly GCF_040938575.1. Classification (NCBI taxonomy): domain Eukaryota; kingdom Metazoa; phylum Chordata; class Amphibia; order Caudata; family Ambystomatidae; genus Ambystoma; species Ambystoma mexicanum. Next base: position 897,807,810 of record NC_090925.1, read on the forward strand.
TACTGGGAGCATATTGTCTGTGGCCTTTTTCCATTTGGGACAGTGCACTTTGTGACACTTGTGTCATGTGTTGTGCATTCCTTTGTTTGCTTTCACATTGCATGACATGCCATGGTGTGTTGGGTAGCGGAGATGGGGAGGGGTTGGGTGACATGGCGCTGTTTTCATGTTCTAGGGGGTAGTCATTCATGCAGCATAAATGTGTCTTTTTGTGACACAGCATTGGTTGTCTTTCGCTAGGTAGGGATGCACACAATGTAACACTTCCAGGTGACCAATCTCAGGCTGGTATGGTTGTGACAGTTGACTGTCCCTTATGTCATCATCATTGATTGTCAGCTGGTATGTGCCAGGGCTGTGTGCAGTCCACAGGGGGGTGATTTTAGGTGAAGTGATTAGCCACCAGCTGAGTACGGGCTGCCTCACCACGTGCCCTTTCCCCTCCCATGCGCAGCGGCCGTGCATGTGGTTGGGGATGTGGCTGCCACTATGATCCTGCACACTACTGGGGGTGCGTATAGCAGCTGCCCACCAGAGTGGTCAAGGGAGCGAAAGCGTGACTTGAGCACTCCGAATGTGCGCTCCACTATTCCCCGGGTTGCAATATGGGCTATGTTGTATCGTACCTCGGGTGGTGTGGTGGGGTTCCGAATTGGCGTCATCATGTGGGTGCTCAGAGGGAAGGCACTGTCCCCTGGGGAGGTGATGATGGGTATCATTAGTGGGGTTGTGACATTACTCAGTATCTGACATGCATGCATGTGCAGAGGCATTTATACTCACCAAGCAGCCATGTGTCGCCATGCCGCCCAGCTTCTAGGTCCCGGTTTAGGGTTGACATTCTGTAAATGAAACTGTCATGGGTGGACCCTGGATAGTTGGCATATACTAAGGTGATGATTCCCTTGGCATCACATACTACGTGCACGTTGATGGAATGCCAGTGCTTGCGGTTTCTATAGATGTGCTCAGTTGCCCTTGGAGGACGTAGAGCCACATGGGTGCAATAAATGGCACCTAGCACTTTGGGGAAGTGTGCCACCCCGTAAAAATCCTGGACGGCAGCCTGCCTTTCTGCAGGTGTTCTGGGCAGGTATATGTGCCTGCGGACTGATGGGCGTGCAGTCATGATGGCCAACACCTGGTGTAGGCAGCATGACCGCGTGGCCTGTGACACCCCCCCCCCCACTATGGCACTTGTCCGCTGAAATGAACCAGTGGCCAAGAAGTGCAGTACATTGAGCACCTTTTCCAAGGGGCTCAGCGCTTGGGAGCACAGGGTGGGTGATGTGAGGTCATCCTCCCACTCACTCACCAGGTCGAGTATTATGTGAGGTGGAAACCAGTACCTCCCATACACCTGGTCATCAGGCATCCCAAAAAGGCTGGTCCTGGCTGTGAAAATTCTGGCCCTGACTATCCTCCTCCTCCTGCGGTGTCCCACGATCACTGCTGCGAGTAACGGTATATTCATTGTAGCGTCTAAGCTTGTTTGTTGTTTGCGCGCACTTTTATGCTGCGCGGGTCCACGTATGCCTGCTTCCTGCTGGCGTAAGTGTTTCCGGATTAGCATGTCTTTTTCGGCGCACGCGTTTCCCCTGTTCGTTTCCATGAATACGTGTTGTAGGCGCGCGTGTGGCCGTTCTGCGCATTTGCCTCCTGTACTTCCCCCGTAACGCCCACATTTTCACGCTTTGTTCCCCATTCCGCGTGTTACGCCCCGTGTTCCGCCTACTTTTGTTGTGTGCGCCGCGCTATGTGCGCTTTCGCTGTGTGCGATTACACGCGCACAGACTTCCATGGATCGATGTGCACGGCTTTCGCACGCTTGCACTGCGATTTTCACACATGCACTGCGATTCGCACGCTTTCGCACGCTTGCGCTGAGATTTTCGGCGCACATTCATTCCATGAATGGCCTGACTATATATATATACTTCTGAGTTTTGAGGTGTGGGGGAGGAAAAATGGTCCTGGCACAGAACCACCAATACACATATGAAAGAGAAAAAAGGATCCAAAATGGGAACCCTCCCATCCCCTGCACACTTTCAATATCCCGTTCTAAGATGGTTAAGTATTCATTGTTTAGAAAATTTCAATATATACCACTAAGTATCAATCCAAAGAAAACCAGATTATTTGCTAATTTTAGTTAAGGAACACAAGGGTTTAATCATTGAGCAATTTCATCAACCAAGTTGCATATAAAAATTCCATAACATGAGGCTGACATGTTTCGAGATAACATTCTCTTCTTCTTGAGCCAGAAATGAACTGTGGACAGACAATATTAATGAAAATAACTAACCAAAGGAGGTCATGATCTAGAGGGCAGAGTAGCCTCTTAGATTGAGTGACCTATCCTGGAGTTTATCAAGATATTGTGCCTTGCTTTTTCTATATGTGTTCTTTTGAAAGGAGACATTCTGACATTGGGGGTCATTACAAGGTTAGAGGTAGCCATGCCGCTATTTGTGGCATGGCTACCCCCATACCGCATACCGGGTCCGGTTTCTGTGAATGGGGAAATACCGGGCCATTCCAACCTTGAGGCCCGCTATTTCCCCATTCAGGGAACACATCCCCATTCCCATTGGAGCCCCCATAGGGCTCAATGGGAATGGGGACCATTCTAACAACGGGGATGTTAATAACGGGGCCGTTGTTAGCATGCTGGTCCTTTAGCCGGTCCTGCTAAGGGCACTTGGTAAAACCTTTTTGAATACTTTTCCCCCACCCCCAAAACCACTATTCCCATTCGCAATCCCATATATCTATTTTTCTAAAATTCAATATTTTTTTGTAGCTGTTTTTTTATTAGGTAAAATTTCATTAGTTGTTTTCTATCACCCATATCACTGCATACCAAATAAATCATTCTAGAGTTGCCTGTACTTAGATGATTCCCTGAAAAATATTTCTCTTTTTCTGCTGTCTATGCAGGTATCTAGTTGCTGGGAAAGGACGATGGGCAACGCTTCACATGTTACAGAGTTCATCCTTCTGGGCTTCCCTGGCACACCAGAGTTTCGGCTATTCCTCTTTGCTACATTTCTGATTCTCTACCTGCTGACTCTAATGGGGAATTTCATGATGGTTTCCACCGTGACAGCAGACCATCATCTGAAGAAACCAATGTACCTCTTTCTCAGGAGTCTGTCTTTCACAGAGATCTGTTACACAACTGTTACAGTGCCCAAGATGCTCCAAGACCTCCTTTGTGATTCCAAGAGTATCTCCTTCCTAGGTTGTGCAACCCAACTGTACTTCTTTTGCTTCTTGGGGACCACAGAATGCTTCATACTTGCTGTTATGGCGTATGACCGGTATGTTGCCATATGCCACCCATTGCGTTATGCTGTAGTGATGTCCAAGAAAAACTGCCATCATCTGTCCACTGCATCCTGGACAGCTGGGATCCTCCTGGCTCTGGGGCAGATCTCCTTTGTGTTCAGCCTAAACTACTGTGGACCTAATGTCATTGACCACTTCTTCTGTGACATTCTCCCTGTGGTGAGACTGGCGTGTTCGGTTACCTTCCAGAATGAGATTGCAATCCTTGTTTATGGCACCTTGGTCATTCCGCTCCCTTTTCTCCTTGTCCTTGTCTCCTATGCTCATATCCTACGTACGGTCCTTAGGATGGAATCCATCACTGGGAGACAAAAGGTCTTCTCCACGTGTGCGTCTCATATAGTTTCTGTCAGCCTGTTTTACGGCACTGCCACTGTGACCTACCTGAACACACGATCGGTCAGTGGAAAGAGTAGTGGTAAAGGTTTGTCACTATTCTATTGTTTTATCATACCAATGCTTAACCCACTGATATACAGCCTGAGGAACAAGGAAGTGCAGGACGCCTTTAGGAAGATCCTGTCGAGTAAAAGGCATAGGCTTATCTAATTCATACAGAATGCCATTAGGAAAGAAAAAATGGAGAACCATCACACAAATACACATGTCTGTTTTGGCAAAATGGCATTGTCACAAATAGAAATGGGATCTTTGGAATCCATAGTTGATTACCATTCGTCGTTTGAGTATTTTCAAGAAGCATGAGATATGCCACTTCGCCAAAGCACCTGATGAAGTAAGTGTTCCCATGGGTCTGCTCAACTCATTTTCCTCTTGCTATGAGGTCTGGAGATTGTTTACCAATTACCTTAGTGGAAGTAGCAACTAGCATAAGAATCCAGAGACAATTCACATTGTTGCATGGCCTCATAAATAAATGGAATTATTATAACCATTTCTATCGCCTCAACCACACAGACCCCTGAGGAATATGTCATGTGACATAATTTTTGCTGCACTTCTCATGTCTGCAACAGTTTAGTAAATTGTTAAAACATCTCATGACTCTCTTGTCCTAGAGTCTCTTTGAGAATTTGGCTGTAATTTGGTTGTAAATCCACGCAATGATCACCAAAATCAATTACTGTTAACGCCACTCTGTCAAGTGGATTTACCACGGAATTATGAGTTATGGGAAGGTGCTATTAATCCTCAATTTTGGAGTCCGTGGGACTCTATGGGAATTTTGGCAGAAATACAGAGATCAGTAATTCGGCTCCAGTAATTCTACTGATTTTTTTACTTAAAGTTGGAGATTAACCTCAGGCATGATGTTGGTGGCAAATCCTCCACTTTGAGATCAAACTCGGAATGCGAGGGTGCAGCAAAATTGGCAGTTATTCTGCTACTGTCCAATGTAGAATAACTGCCACTTTTTTTACAAGAAGACAACAAGACGGAGCCACTAATCGTAACCCTTACCCTGTATTTAACACTTACCCTTACCGTAGCACTAGAGAATTTTTATGGTGAAAAACATGGAGTGTTACGGATTTCCAGTAGTATGCTGATCCAAACAATAAGGGCGTAACAGCAGAATGCATGTTTTCTTGTATTCTGTTTCTAGAACTTTATTTTCCAGTGTTGTGATGTTGCGGCTCCTGTCATTCGTTTGACACTCTGAAAGGTTCACTTTTTTGCTAGGTAAGGCAGTGCTTATGTTGCTATAGCTGTGGATATGAAACAGGTTGTTTAAAAATTAGCCCACCAGTGAAGCTTTTTGAGAATGGGAAACGGTGCAGTTGAATTTCCTGATGCCAGCAGTTAGTCTGGTAGTGGTATGTTTTACTGCGCTGATCGTCATTTGGGATGAGGACGTAGCACCTAAGAGGAGCACGCTGCTCGACTTCGTGTGTTTGGCACTAATGCTTGGAATAGGGCCCTGAAGTGAAAGTGCTGTAGAAAATGGGGACTTCAGGTCGATGTGAGGTTTTGAAGGACAGGTTTCTGTTAATGATAAACCCCAGTGATTTCATGCTTGAAACGAACTGTGTACAAACCCTTTCAGATTCACGCCGAATATCCTAATTATATGAGTAGTGGCCTGGTTGGGTTGCAGAGAAGCACAAACTCAGTTTTGGTCAAGTTGAGCTTTAGACAGATTCCCAGAATTATAGATGGATAAGGCAGCACTTTAAGCATGGGAAATCTGGTGTGCAGCCGGCCTTTAAGTGCAAATGTGTGTTATGTATGTATTGATGGACTGAGATGTCAGGGCCCTTGAGAAGAGCACCTAGAGGTTCCATGTATAGGTTAAATATGACTGGTTACAAAATGATACCTTGGGGGAAACCCGATCGTGATAAGGTTTTGCATCAATCTGAATTTTCCCACCTGGTCCAGTTGATGCATGTACGCTAGATAGGAGACGTACCATTTAAGCATGAAGCCTGAGTACCTCATCAGTGAGCCTAGTAGTGTGGTTAGAGTGATATAGCTGATTGTGCCAAAGATTGCAGAAAGGCTGAGTAGCAACAGGAACCATGTATACCATTTGTCTATGATATGAAGTGCGCCATCAATAACCTTTACAGTTGCTGTTTTGATGCTGCTTCTGTTTCAGAACCCAGATGTATAGACTCGTAATAGTGTTTCTCTATTCCTTCAAGCAATTGTATGGATACTGTTTTCCCGATGACCTTTACCAGGAAAAAAAGGTTGGTGATCAGGTGGTAACTTGCAAGGTCATCTGAGATCAGATTGGTTTCTTTTGGAAGTGGGCATGCTAAGACAGTTCTGAGTGATGCAGGGAAGGCCCCTCATGAGAAAGATGCAATCTTTCCTGCGATCATCTTCAGTCGGCCCACTTTCCATCTGAAGGCCACTAGAGACTCCTCTCGGAACACCAATTGGGAAGTAATAACCTCTTCCCAGCACTACCAGGGACAATCTCAGAGAGACCAACCACTAATAGACTAGGCAATCAGGTGACAAGAGCATGTGTCATCACTTCTGAACTCCCTAGGGGCGCCCAGACAGAGGCGTCCCACTTAAGGGCAAAACAGAGAAGGATGAAAATCAGCCAATGACCAGCCTCATTGCCTCTTCACCTGTGAGTCTTTGATTTTGCATTCCTCCCTGCTGCACCTCTGAGGACCCCTAGCTTGCTAATTACTGTCCATCTCTCCACACTGCAGTACTCGGCTACAATGCTTTCGCTCCTGCTATTCTGCTGCTCTTCCTACTACCCAGCCCTATGCTTTCTCCAATCACGCTTCAACTTCCTCCTTTCCTATCTCTATCATACAACTAACATCTGAACTCCCACTACTCTACCTCTCTTTCACTGACTTCCAACAAAACAGCTGACAAGCTAACCATACCTCCCCTAACATGTATCCACCTTGCCACCCTTCCTCTGAAACTCAACCTCTCTACTCGTCCTTACTGCATCAACTGAACATTGCACTCTGGAATGACCAACCTCTATGGAACTAAACTTCCTTTATCACAGATTACTTTCATGCCAGTTCTCCTCCCCGAGACTTCCGTGCTATCACTGAAACCTAGATTTCTCCATCGGACACTCAATCAATCAAAACAAGCTTTATTCGGTTGTTAGAACCATCAAAGCACTAATAGTGTATACATTATCAATAATTGTTTAAGAATACAGCTAATAAGTAACAAATAAAACATTAAGAGATAAAAAGTAGCTAAATATCACTTGAGATTACTTTATACATTTCATTAACAACTCTGATTCTCCTTAGCCATGCCCTGTAAGATACTTTGCCAAATTTTTTACCACAAGAGGCTCACTAGTTATTGTGCAAACATGTAATGCATCCGCTACCCTATCTATATCATTTAGTCTAAACATGGGTAGTAGGTTTCTGAATCTTAGTGCGTCATACCCAGGGTACAGCAATACAAAATGGGAAACTGTCTCATTTAGGGCCCCACACATGAAACAGACAGCACTGTTATTCATGGCCAAGTTCACGGTATAAGCAGCAATTTTCAGGGTGCTGGCTCTCAGATTCAAGAAAAGTGACAGTACATGGGGAGGTTGTATTGAGCCAAGATAGGGTTCAAAGCCAAAGTCCTCCTTGTGTTCCTAAGCACTGCATTCCAGCAATATAAAGTCTATCAGCATTGATCTATAATGTGATAGGACTGGGGAAGTCCAAACACGTATCCAAAATAGCAGTGGCTGCGCTCGATTCATAGAATCTGGCGCAGAAAAGGTGCAAGGGGTGCACTCCGAGAAGGAGTCTGCGCCATCCGTGGTGCAGAGAAATGTTTGCATGGCACGCGTATTCATGGATTTCCAGAAGCATCAATAGCCGTGGCGCAAGGAACAGCAAGCTGCGCGAGTAACGTCCCCAACACGCCCCCACGTGCATTAAAAAGCAATTGAAATGCCTAACACAGCACAAGTCTCCGCGCCATCCCTGGGCCAGCAAACAGCCCCCATAGCAAAATCGAGTGAAAACACCCCACGATCCCCCGTCGCACCCCAGCGTAATCACGCGCAAACACCTTGCAATTCGGGCCAGCACCCCAGCGTAATCGTGCAAAAACACCTCGCAATTCCGGGCCGCAACACAGCTTAATCGCGCAAAAACACCCTGTGATCCTCGACCGCACCCCAGCGTAATCGCATGTAAACACTTTACAATTCCGGGCACCAACCCAACATAATTGTGCGAAAACTCCCTGCAATTCCCGGCCTCACCCCAGCAAAATCGAGTGAAAACACCCCACGATCCCCCGTCGCACCCCAGCGTAATCACACGCAAACACCTTGCAATTCGGGCCAGCACCCCAGCGTAATCGTGCAAAAACACCTTGCAATTCCTGGCCGCATCCCAGCGTAATCGTGCAAAAACACCCTGTGATCCCCAGCCGCACCTCAGCGAAATCGCACGTAAACACCTCACAATTCCAGGCTGCAACCCAGTGTAATTTGCGCGAAAACACCTTGCAATTCCTGGCCGCACCCCAGCCTAATCGTGCGAAAACACCCCATGATCCCCGGTCGCACCCCAGCCAAATTGTGCGTCTGCACCTTGCAATCTCTGTCAAGCAGCCCCCTCCTGACAGGACACCCACAGCCCAGCCCCTATGACCCATTCTCCCAACTGCAGGCAGTCCCCTCCACATGGGACACCCCCACCCCAGCCCCCATCACCCATGACCCACCCTGCAGGCAGCCCACTCCACATGGGACACCCCAGCCCCCATCACCTGTGACTCTACCCTGCAGGCATCCCCTTCCAAATGGGACACACCAGTCCCCACCCTGCAGGCAGCCCCCTCCACATGGGATACTTCAGCCCCCATCACCCAAGCCCCCACCCTGCAGGCAGCCCCCTTAACATGGGATACCCCAGCCCCCATCACCCGTGACCCCACCCTTCTGGCAGCCCCCTCCACATGGGACACCCCAACCCCAATCACCCGTGACTCCACTCTGCAGGTAGCCCCCTCCACATGGGACACCCCCACCCCATCCCCATCACTTGTGACCCCACCCTGCAGGCAGCCCCCTTCACATGGGATACCCCAGCCCCTATCACCCATGCCCCCACCCTGCAGGCAGCCCCCTCCACATGGGACACCTGAACGCCTATCACCCGTTACGCCACCCTGCAGGCAGCCCCCTTCACATGGGACACCGCAGCCCCCATCACCTGTGCCCCGATCCTGCAGGCAGCCCCCTCCACAATGGACACCCCCACCCCAGCCCCATCACCTGTGCCCCCACCCTGAAGGCAGCCCCCTCCACATGGGATACCCCAGCGCCCATTACCCATGCCCCCACCCTGCAGGCAGCCCCTTCCACATGGGACACCCCACCCCAGCCCCCATCACCCGTGACCCAAACTGCAGGCAGCCCCCTCCACATGCATTATTAACCCTGACATAATGCCACATCATCACTCTATCCATTGTGTGTTGTGCACCTTGACTGCTGTATAGTGACACCAGCCAGAATATCCACCAGAACATGTATCCTACAAACAAAAATGAACGCAAACACCCGGGCCACATCTATGAGTGTGTCAGCTGGGAAAACAGAATAGCTGTCCGCAAACCATCTCCCAACATACACATCTAACAACTGAATGTAAAAATGAGTGCCTGCTAGCCATGTGACAATATCATGGCATCAATACCCAGGGACAAATTGTGCACCAATTACAGAATCCAAACCACCCTCAATGTGTGTCACATGAACAGACATTGCCCAGGTGTCCCACAGCCTGACCTTCATTGAGCTGCTATTCCTAGGAGAGAATCCCTAATAAACACATCACTGGTATGCCCATGTGTGAAGGACATGGCAGTTAGACAGTGTACCACGCACCGAGACAGCTGCAATGGGCAGCCAATGTGTAAATACCATGAAATGCCAATAGTGTATCCCAGTGCAAGAGTTTGACAAACACCAGATACAAAGATAACTGCAAGACACATACTGGTGAAGGGGAAAGCACCACCTGTGTGTTACACAGCATCAAGCAAATAATTTGCAAATGTCCTGAACATGAAACACTCCCATAGTCACCCTACCCACCTTACTCACAAACACAGTGAGGGACAATACACAGGGCCTCATTACGACTCAGGCGGTAAGGGTTTTACGGCGCCGTAAACAGCGCCGACCCTTACCGCCTGAGTAAGAGGTCCCTTAGCGCCATGGTGGATTTAACACCTGCTTTTAGCAGGTGTTAAAATCCATGGCGCTAAGGGACCATGGAGTTAATTACGCCACCGTAATTTACGGTGGCGTAATTAACGCCTTCCCCACTCCCATTATGCCCTATGGGGCAAAATGGGAATGGGGAAGGGAAAATGGGAAAATGGGGATTTACCGCCCCGCCAAGGTTGGAATGGGGCGGTAAGTCCGCCTACCACCATGGCGTAAACGTAGTTTACGCCATGGTGGTAAAGTCACGGCCCAGGCGGTAACTTACCGCCTGGGTCGTAATGAGGCCCACAGTCATGCTGCACATGCCATTTGCCTGTGCACACACAGGATCCCATCTCATATACCACCACCGGTCCACCCCATGTGTATACTTCACCCCACAAATTAACCACGAAAATAACACATGCAAGTAATCAACTACATACATGACTAACAATGGGCAGGATCATGGCTACTAAATGGACTACCAAACAGGCACACTGCAAAAATAACTGTGACCGACAATGACTGTGAGAGTTAAAAATAAATATATTAAACAGTTGTATTTGATTCATACATACTGTAAAAATAAAAATGAATCAGAAATCATAATATTAAAATATGTCCATGAAAAAATAGAAATAAAAGAAATGTCCATATGCATCAAAAATGTTTGCACTAAAAAATGTATAAAATCACTAATGAAACACCTCAAACACACTTAAAAACTATGTACAAGAGATCATGGAGGCTAGTTCAGAGTCCACTCCAAAACAAATAAAAAAATCAAAGGAAACTTACACCTACAGAACTATGTACAAAAAAAATGGACTAATGTCCATGATCTGAGCTCCAAATAATGATTAAAAATGAAAGGAAACTTATATCTACAAAACTATGTACACAGGCAGCGGGCTAGTCCTCCTTGTCACTGATGTCACTCAATGTCACGGCCAGGGCATCATCGAAGACTGCATCCACTTCTCCTAGGTGGGCCTAAGCTCTCTCCTCGAGGGCTTGCATGGACTCCAGCATGGCCCTCTCTATCCCCTACCACTCCCTGCAAGTATCCTCGAGGATGTCAGCCTGCCTGTCTGCCTGGCGCAGTGCAATCTCCGCCCTGGCGATGGTGACTCTTGCCTCCAGAGCCCACTGCCTCTCTGCCCAGATTCGCTGTCCATATCACACGAATACATCCTCGTTCTGAGGTCCACATTTACATCCTGCCTGACGCCAGATATCTGCCTCCTTGAGATGGCATGCCCTGAGTACAATAACCTCCTACTCCGACCCTGCTGCTGCCAAATCGCCCGGTGCCTGCTTCGTGAGGGCTGATGACATCACCCAGGGGTGTTGGGCCCGTGCCCTGCTCATGGGTGCCTGCTCTCCCTCCATTGCCATTGCTGCTGTGGTTCCCTGGATCGGCGTGGTGACCACCTAAGCTGTTCCACTGGCGACTCCCAACTCATGCACGGATGTTACCTCCACCAGACAGGCTGACATGGTTGGGACTGGTGCACAGGGGGCCCTGGTGGTATCTGGACCGGAAGGCACCCGGGGGGACTACTGGCCCACAGAGGAGCAAGACGAGGAGGCGGTTGCATAAGTGGCCAGCCCACGTATCCAATTGGAGACCAGGAATGCTGCTGGCCAGTTCAGGAGACGCCAGACATCATTGTGAAGATGTGCAAGGCCACGGTTGCAAGCCAGCACATCATCACGAATGACGGATGTACCGCCTCACAATACCACTAGCAGGGGTTCGACTCTGTCTCGAATGGCAACATCCGCAGGCAGTGGGGTGTCGGTCTGGGTGGAATCAACCAACACCTGCAGATGGGCCCGGCCTGAGGCATGCCAGCAGGTGGTGTCTAGTCAAATGTTCGACAGACAAATGGTCGACAGACAAATGGTCAAATTTTTTTTTAGTTTTATATATATTTTTTAGGTTTTCGTTTAGGGAAAAAAGGGTTTTTTAGCAAAAAAAAGGGGGTTGGGGGGACCCCCAAAAAATAAATAAATAAATGTGACAAAACAAAAAAAAATAATTCGATCATTTGACCTGTCGACCTTTTGGTGTCGACCATTTGCCCTGTCGACCATTTAGATTCGACCAGTTGACCTACAACCCCAGCAGGTGCATACTGATTCAGGAGCTGGCCCTGACCTGCACTGCCTCATGCCTCTGAGTCAGGACTGCACCAGTCAGGTGTCCGCTCATTTGGTCGAAAAAAAAAGATCGAATGACCAAAAAAAGTCAAAAAATAAAATAAAAAATTCGACCATTTGGATTTCGACCATTTGGTGTCCACCAAATGGTCATTCAACCATTTGGTTGTCGACCAAATGACTGGTAACCCACCAGTCACACCCACCTCACCACCCCTGCCGGCCCTCATGGACTGGGCTAATATGGCCCCCTCCTCCTTCTCCTCTTCCTCCTAGCCCGCCAAACAGGATGCCTCCCCAGCGTCTTCCGTCATGGATGGCCCCTGTGTTTGCTCACATGTCCCCCCAGCTACCGAGGAGTCCATATCCACCTTCACCCTCTTGGACCTCCCCTCAGCAGCTGTGGCCGATGTTTGAGACGCGGCACCAGTTTCCTCGCTCCCCGAAGGTGTTGTGTCCAGCGGGCATGACTGGGCCCTGCGTCTCTGCTCGGTGGAGGCAGCCCCGTTGCCTTGCTCACCAGCACTTTCTCCGCCCTCTTCTTCCAACGCAACTGTGGATAAGGAGACATAGAACACAAATATCAGGGTACTGCACTGATGTGTATTTGGCACAAGAAATATGTGCATGAAATACATTGTTAAAGGTTACAACCATCATCACCCTCCACAACACACAGGTACATGCCATGTACATACATACACATACATGTCTGTCCTTCACAACATACCATCACATCAGTGGACATGGCACTGTCCCAACCTATCCATTGCGCATGCTACACACACATGCGTCATGGGCCACACACATGTCATGCACACACATTACCTGACAGTCTTCAAGCGGTGCACTGATCTATCACATCAGAGTCCCCTCAAAAGCAATCATGCAACAAGACTAGGTCACACATTGAAATACACATGTTACATACGTCCAGGAGTGATGGCAGGTCACAGATTCACATCTTAGACTCATACACATGAACACCATGAATGCACATGATGTTGACAACACCACTCATCTGTCACATCTCTCATACGGGCATGTCTCCGACACATGTGACAAACCACGTGCACGTTGTGAAATGCTGCAGTACAACACACAATGCTAAAGTAAGACCATTGAAATTACACATTGTTCATATGACACATGTAGAGCACTCTCTGGGACATGCACACAGACATCCGTACAAGAGGCATACTTTGGGTAAGGCCAAGGTGCACACTCCCAAAATACATCAACATGCACATGCACTGTGCAGGGCAGCAACACATGGACACTCGCCTGACGATTCCAGACGTAACTGTAACTCGCTGATCTGGGTGTGCAGCGCTGGGTAGAATTTCTCCAGGACCCCATGTCAGTGGTGTTAATCCTTGCTCTGGGTTCTGGATTTGAGCTCACGCCAGTGCTTGTGCATGTAGTGGAAGTCACGGGGTACCACCCCCTCCGTGTTCATGGCACCCACGATTTGGTCCCAGATCAGCTTCCGTCCTTCCTTGTCGACTTGCGTTGGTCCGTGGAAGAGGGCATCATAATGCCCCAGAACATGCTGCACCAGGATGCCAACTTCCCTGGCTGTGAACTTTACAGCCCTGCCTCGCTGCCGTGGGATTGCCACTTACCTCTGAAGATGTTGTTTCTGACATGGCAACCCCCAAGGCAGGTGTGGGTGGGCAAGGTGGTCCAGGGGCTGGGTGTGGAGCGGTGGTGATGTGCTGGCACGTTGGGAGTCTTCTGAGTTCAGCTGAGGTGGTCACAGGGCCGAGGACAGGAGCACTGAGACAATGGCTGGACAGCAGGCACTCAAACTGCACAGCAGGTGGGCAGCAGGCACACACAGTGAGCAGGCAGCAGCAGATGCCTCCTAGGAGGCAGCTCAGGGCAGTAGGAGGCAGGTAAAAGGCTTGTCGACAGGAGCGCATGGGTCTTCCGTGTTACTCGCGTGGGCAGCCGTAAACAGAGTGACGGTTACTTCACTCGTGCAAAATTAGCGCCTACACGTGAAATCAGAGGAAAGGGCCTAATTGCGTATATTACGTGACACGCGCTGGCTGTTGGGCGTTGCCGTTCAACTTCGGGATAAAGGATTGCCTAGGAGAACATTACACCATTTGTACGAGTTGGAGCGGATGGACGTGTGGACTTCAGAGATTTTTGGGGTGCCACGCATTTTGTTCACTACTGTGACTGTGCAAACTTCTTATTTTGGTGGGGGATTTGCCTCCGCGCACATGCATGTGTATTTTTCTTTTTTTTTAGGCTAACAGTGAGTCGCGTATGCATTATTCATACTCTGGGTGCCCATGTGTATCGCATACCCCCATTGTTAACAACAGAGTGGCTTTCGTGGGCTTTGCACATGCATTGTTTGTGTTGCTGGGTGCCCGAGCGTATCGTGTAACACTTTTTCTTTCCACAGGAGTACCGAGGGGTCGTATGCACGCATCTTTGATATTTGGGGTGCCTGTGCGTTACATGCCCGTTCATTTTTTCACCAGGAGTAATATTGAGCCTTGCTGGACCACACTAGTACGTTTTAGATCACATACCCTGTCCCCTCACTCCTATTGCCCAGGACAATTGCTTGTTGGGCCTTCCATTGTACAAATCCATCTGTTCCATGGTTGGGAAGGCCCCAAGAGGGAAAGGTGGCAGAGGTGGCCGAAGTGGTTAGGGTCGGGGACGTGACGTGATATTTGGGGTGCCTGTGCGTTACGTGCCCCATTCATTTCTTCACCAGGGGTAACATTTATTTATTTGCATTTTTAAAGCACACAACTTCCCTTGGGCATCGTGGCGCTGTTACATGAAGCTTACTTGGCATAGGTATAATATCAGGACACAGTAGGAGCTTGGTTACAGATATCGCTCATGTTCCAAGGTTACATGAGAACAGTGAGCATAGGTACAATTTGTTGACACGGGTAAATGATTGGTTACAGATATTATTCGTGTTTGCAGTAGCATTTTAGGTACAGATTTACTTGAATAAGATGGTTTTCAGGGCCTTTCTGAAGGCCATGAGAAATGCTTCAGATCTTAGTTTAGGTGGTAGTGAGTTCCAGGATTTTGGTGCTAGACTTTAGTTCTATTGAAGTTAGGGACTGAGAGTTGGTTTGTGTACAAATCCCTTTTGGGTCGAAGTGTCTGCACTTGTTGTATTCATTCAGTTAGATAGCTGGGAGCAGATTGGGATATGCATCTATGGGTTATAGTGAGGGTCTTGACAGGATGCACTCTTTGACTGGGAGCCAGTAGGCATTTTGTCTTGCTTGGGAGATGTGCTCCCTCCTGGGAATACTGAGGGCTGCTCTCAGTGCGTTGTTCTGTGTAATTTGTAGTCTGTTAATGTTTTTGGCAGAGGTGCCCAGTAGGAGGACATAACAATAGTCCAGTTTTGCACCTATGGTGGCCCTGGCGATGTTGAGGCAGTTTTCAGTGGACAAGTGAGGTTTTACCACATTGATTATTTTAGTTGTCAGTGTTGCTGAAGAGGAGATATAGCTTACATTTCTATCCATGAACACGGTTGAATCTAGGTATACTCCCAGAGTTTTTACCGCAGAAGAGACTGTAATTACAGTACTCTTAATTTTGAAATTGCCGTATTTGCTGTCTAGTTTACTGAGGGTTTCTTTAGGGCCCACCAGTAACATCTCTGTCTTGTCTCCATTGAGACAGAGGCCATTGGCTGCCATCCAGGCCTGGATGATAGCATATGTGTTTTGTAAGGTTTTTAGGTCTTGCTCGTAATCATCAGATAATGGGAGAAGAATTTGTGTATCATCAGCATAATTGGTGAATGTTATGCCGAATTCTTCTAGGTCGTTAAAGAGAGGTAGTGTAGCCTTGCTGGACCACATTAGTATGTTTTAGATCACATACCCTGCCCCCTCACTCCTATTGCCCAGGACAATTGCTTGTTGGGCCTCCCATTGTACAAATCCATCTGTTCCATGGTTGGGAAGGCCCCAAGAGGGAAAGGTGGCAGAGGTGGCTGAGGTGGCCAGGGTCGGGGATGTCCAGGGAGAGCTGTGCACCACCCCCAACAGGGTCAGGGAGCTGCAGGTGATGCTGCTACCCCCAACCACCAGGGTCAGGGAGGTACAGCTGTATCTGTTGTGCCCCCCTCCACTCCCAGGGACACGGACACGCAGGGGCAGCTGTTGGGCGTGTGTCCAATTTGAAGGGACATCCCCACAAAACACCTGGCCCCAGCTCCCAGGTTGAGGGACCTGCAGGGTCATCTGCTCTCCCAGACACCCAGGTTGAGGCATCTGCAGAAGCAGCTGCTGCCCCCAATCGCCGGGGCCAGGGAGCTACAACAGCATCTGTTGTCACCCCCCCAGGGACACGGGCACGCAGGGGCAGTTGTTGGCCATGTGTCCAAGGCACCTGGACACTACAGTCAAAGCACCTGGACCCAGCTCCCAGGTTGAGGGACCTGCAGGGCCTGTAACTGACCCAACATCAATGGGGGATGGCATGGCCCAGGCCACTAGTGGTCCAGCCCCTAGTGCTCTGAGTGGTCCCAGCCACACAGGGTCTGCATCACCTTCCACCTTCCATGAGGCAGAAGCGTGCAGAACAGGGAAAGGCTCATTCCCAAAGCTCGGCAAAGGAGACCACGTTGAGAAAGAGGGGCTTCAACGATGATGAACTCAAGATCCTCATGGACTACGTGCACAACCCCCACCATGACATGTGAACGCGGACAGGGAGCACACATACACCTGCTCAGCGTATGGTCCACTGACAGCGAGTCATGGATGGCATAAACGCCTTGGGGAATGAGAGGCGCAACGCTCGTGAGGTCATGAAGCGGTGGAATGACCTCCACCGTCGAACCAATTAAAAGCTGGGTGCCAACCTTGCTTCTTCTCTGGTGACTGGAGGTGGGTCACCACAGGAGGAGGCGCTCACTCCACATGAAGAGGCCATGAGCGAGTTGATACATGTGGATCAGCTGCAAGGCCTGCCAAATTACGAGGAAACGCCCGGTGAGTGATGAAGCGTGTGCATCCTGAATATGTGTATGTAGACTGAATGAATTGGTATGATTGTGTGGCACTTCTGCCTACATTTGTATGACTGCCATGGGTGAACCATGACATGGTTTACTGGCTCATGCTTAGTGTACTGCAGAGTGCAGACAACACATGTGCTGCACATCGTTTGAACATGGCTTTGGGACAGTAGTCATCCACAACCGTCAGATACTAATACACATTTCCAGCATGCCAACACAACGTTGCATCTGGCTATGTACATCAGTGATGTTAGTGACTCAGCTATGCCAGTCAAATGCTTGTGTCTGAAGCACGTTATATTTATCATGCACTGCATGTAGTAGAAGTTCCATCCACACATGTCCATAGGTGGTTTCATGCTACACATACCTTCCATGAACACTGTCAGCAGGCAGGACATTGTGCCATGAGTGACATAGCATTTTACTACACCGTGCAAATCTCTGCCGCAGCTATGGCACCGAGCCCCTTGTAAGAAATTTGTCTGGAGTCATCCATGTTGACATGCCACACTGAACACCCCCCCATGGGTGCATGGCCCTGTCCCTGTTGTGTGTCACTGTCCCCTCTTCCAATCTCCTAGCACATGTCCTCACTCTCTCCACATCACAAACCTGGGACACCCCACATCTCTGATGGCAATGTCTGCAGTGCTTACATGGTCAGGGACATGGGATGTGGTGGCAGATCTGCATACAACGTGATTTCAGGGAATTTTACACATATTGTGTGAATGCAAATTATGGCATGTTAACATGCGTGTAAATGTGTTGCAGGACAGTATTGTGATGATAATGCATGTAGTAGATGCAATTAACATGATTCTTCATGTCTTTATGTGTCCATGTGCAGGTGATGAGCCACCAGATTCAGGGGAGGAGGAAGATGAAGAGCGGGAGGCTGAGCCCCAACAGAGCATCAGTGGAGGACGTGTTGTGGCAGCCCATGAGAATCCACTGGTCCTACAGTCCATCCGGGCATGACTCAGTATGAGTCCACTTTCCAATGATACCAGTTGCTCTGGTGGTGAACAGGACATCCATTCCTCTATGCTGTCGGAGGTGAGTGCATCAAGTGATGTTGCTGATGGAGCCTGTGCATCTGCATGGGGTAATGTCTCCTCAAAGGGCCAGTCAGTGTTGCCATGTCCATCTGTGGTGGTTACGGCTGCAAGGCCACGGTCCACTGTATTGGCTTCGTTCATGGGACGGATGACCAAGGGAGGGATGCAGCCCTGCAGTCACTGACAGCGGCTTCACATCAAGGGGCATGCTCCCTTGGGTCCGGCCAGCTTGGGGCACGCACACGTGGTGGACGTTTCACAGCTGGGGTGACATTGTGGTAGCAGTCAATGTTGTGTGTTGCACAGCAACAGGATGCTTCCTTCGGGATGTTGGCTAAGGGCATGGATAGGGTGGCCAATTCCATGTTCTCCCGACAAACACAGGTAGAGCACCAGCTGCAGGCATTGCGGTCCACATGCCGCTCACACAGGCTGGACATGGAGGCCAGCAACAGGAGCCGATGGGCCGAACTGAGGTTTCTGCAGGCATCCCTGCTGGAAGAGGGTCGGGCCCACAGAGAAGCCCTGAGGCAAGAGTTACTGGCCCTCAGAGCTTCACTGGGAGTGCTAGAGGCAGCCCGCAGTACACAGTGCAAACAGCCTCATACCATCTCGGAGGAACTCTGTGCATCCTGTGAGGTGTTGCATGCGGATCACCGAGGCTTCATATTGCCGAGGCATTCATCTGGGTCCTGCCTGGACACTGCTGAGCAGGGGCCGGGGCGCATTACCGCTTCAAGTAATGCCCTGTGGCCCATAGTTACAGGCCTGAGCAAAGCAACATTGCATGTCGTACAGCTCCAAGTTACAACACATTTATAAATAATTTTCTCCTATAATAAAATGCATGATTAATTTACCGTAATGTACCATTTCATAATGCAATTCAATATTTTCACAAATAACATGTAAAACAAACAGAAATATTATGGCAATGCTGTCAAACACAAGTAGAAACAAGTGGTGAGTGCAACGAGTGCAGTCGACACGGCTGGTTGCTGAAGAAACCATTAATTGTGAATGACTCCCTGTGGTGGTGATACTGCAACTTTAATTTTCCTGGTATTCAACAATAGTAGAGCTACGTCGCAGCAGGCAACTAGTAAGTGCGTGAGTGCAGTTGGTACGGCTGGTGGCTGGAGAAACCATACATTGTTGCTCACTCGCTGTGGTGCTACTGCAGCTTTCATTTTCCTTGTGTTGAACAATTCAAGAGCTACATAGCAGCGTGTAGTACACGCGTAGTGAGTGGGGAGATTGCAGTCGGCATGGCTGGTGACTGAAGAAACCATTCATTATGGATCACTCCCTTTGGTGGTGCTACTGCAACATTAATTTTCCTAGTTTTCCACAATTCAAGAGTTACATGCAGTGCGCACATAGCAAGTGCAGTGAGTGCAGTCAGCACGGTTGGTGGCGGGAGAAACAATTCATTGTGGATCACTCCCTGTGGTGCTAGTGCAACTTTAATTTTCCTGGTGTTCAACAATTCAAAAGTTATGTAGCAGCAAGTAGTGCTTGCCTAGTGAGTGGGGTGAGTCCATTCAGCATGGCTGGTGGCTGGAGAAACCATAAATTGTGGATCACTCCCTGTGGTGCTACTGCAACATTAATTTTCCTGGTGTTCCACAATTCAAGACCTACATTGCAGCGCGCAAGCAGTACGTGCGGAGATTGCAGTCAGCACGGCAGGTGGCTGGACAAACCATTCATTGTGGATCACTCCCTGTGTTGCTACTGCAACTTTTTTTTTCCTGGTGTTGAACAATTCAAGAGTTATGTATCAGCATGTAGTGCACGAGTAGTGAGTGGGGTGAGTGCAATCAGCACCACTGGTATCTGAAGAAACCATTTATTGTGTATCACGCTCTGTGGTGGTGCTACTGCAACTTTAATTTTCCTGATGTTCAATGATTCAAGAGCTAAGTCACAGTGCATAGTGCATGCCTAATGAGTTCTGCAAGTACATTTGGCATGGCAGTGGCTGGAGAACCCATTCCTCTGACGCTATTTTCCTGGTGTTCAATGATTCAAGAGCTAGGTCGTAGCGTGCATACTGAGTGTGGCGAGTGCAGTCAGCAGTCTGCAGCCGACGGGCGATAAAGATCTTTCTCCCGTGGCAAGAACATGATACGTATTGATTACTACTGACTATGACAAAGTGGGGAGCTCAATATCATACCCACAGAAAGGCCAGTGTGAGCATTACAAAGACTGTTGACCACCCTGAAAGTACATCAAACATACCTTTGGGAAGGAGGCCGGATAATGACTTACAGGCAAAAATGTTCATGCAACAACATTTGTCCCAGTAGTAACAGGGACGGGAGGAAAACCCCTGGCTGCTTTGCCCAATTTATTGAGTGCAGGTACACAGGACGGCAGTATAAGTATGCAGGGTGGTTCTCTAAAATCACTAACACCTATCAACAACAACTCCCTACTCAACCTTTGTAACAGCCTGCAGCGAGAAGTGGGGTGGTCCCGCAATTGGAGGTGCAGATGGAGCGACCATCTCAACATCCCAATTTAATTGGCTGTAACGTATCTGCAACCCCTGACTTGGTGAAGCTGGCCGATACGAGCAGCAGTTATATAAGTGAGAGTCTTAGTAATGGTGAGGCCTCAGTGGCCAAGTGCTCCATAGAGATTGATGATCTATATACCTTGTTTAAAGCAGTCCTATCTATATGTACTGATATATTTAAAGGACACAGACCAATTTTGCCATAATAAAATCGATTGACCTGGTTGTTGGGGCAACGGTTCTTCACTCTTCTAAACTGACTGATAGTCTACCAGAGGACCCATGGCTGTCACTGAGTATAGTTGCTCGGGTGATGGAAATGGAGCAGTGTATATACTGATTCCGGATTCGCACCTTGGGGAGGTGGCCCCAGGCAGATGGGAAAAGGGTGTTCCACTTGTGTCACTGTCTCTGGTCGCTGGCAGTGTAGGCTTTAAATGTGAAATGAATATGGAATCTGAAGCGGATTCTTCTCAGCCTAGAAGGAGAAGTAGACTAAGGAAGAAGGCCTGTAAATTCATCCGCCTAACTAAAAGAAAACGCACAAGGCATATATCTTACAAAAAAATGCGGAGTCCCCGGTAGTGGTACTCTTGGTACACCTGCATCGATCAAGATATCAACTATGCCCTAGAGAACAAGGGCAGGGCTCAAAGAAGGGAACGAAGTGTCACCATAGATAAGGCAAAGGGAAAAATAAGGGGACATTGGACAGCTACGTTTCTGCTCAAGTGAAGGAGTCTGTGGAGCCCCTCTAGGGCATGAAAAGTGTTGACCAGTCATTGACTGACGACAATGACTCTGTGGCCCTGGTGACTCTGCCTGGAGCCGATGAAGAGAGAAAAGTTGACCAACTTCCTCAAATTAATTCACATGGGGTGGACCAACTCATTGTGCCGGACCATGGTAAGACATTGGTATCGTCCCTGGAGCTCTTACCTGGCAAAGGAGTAGAAGATCATGATTACTGAATCATTTGCCAAGCGAGACAGCCTGTTTTTAAATCGCCAAGAAGCCCTTCAGTTGTTACATATTTTCCCGGAATTAAGGGTCATTACATCTAAATATATGGCTCTGGTAGAGATCCTGGAAACTGGATGATAACTGGGCTTGTCCACACTTTCATAATAGGATCACTGCAGAGTTTGTAATGTCATGTCCTCTTATTTTCTAACAATGGGGTATTTGTTTGAATTTGGTTTTCCCCAGGAGGTTGAAAGCAAAAGAAGCCTTTTTGATGAGCCTGAGACTGCTGCCGCGTCTACTAAAGCCACCAGTAAGGGAGTGACCAATCAGGGCCCTTCGTGGAGTTGGAGCTTGCAGGGTGAATGGGTCTGGTGGCCATTTGCCCCTTGTGACTCAAGTTCTTGTTGATATTTGGAACATCACAAGGAAGGACTCCAATCAATAATTAGTTGGAACACTAGTGGGCATTCTGATTTTGTATACAGAGCTACTGGTTTGGGCAAATTACTTGGGAATGATGTTTTTCTTTTACAGGAAATGTGGCTAACTGTAAAATATATTATAGACGTGTAAGTGTGTATGTGTCATCAGGGAAGCCACAAAGGGTCGGGTTGGTAAAACTTGTGTAGATTTGGCCATTGGTGTGTGGACTTCTATGAAAGGGGAAGAATGTTTTGTAGGTACCCTCAAGCCATACATTTTAAGTGTCCATCTTCAAAAACCTGGGATTAAAGGAACATGTACTGTTAGTTACCATCTATGATCCATCTCAAGGAGCTTCCACAAGTAAACTCATGATCTTCCTCACAGGGATGTTCACTGAATGACATTGGCTCCATCCTGATAGTGAGGCCATTATCTGTGGTGATCTGATTGCCTACTGTGACCTGGAAATTGGGGTGATTATGGATGGGGATAATTCAGTCACCTCCATTCTTTCCCATTCTTCACTTCAAGCTAGGCAAGGCGCTAGGTGTAATAGTTTTATGAATGCATATGGGCTGAAATACCTAACCAAGTCGATAGCATGGGTTTTGCTGATAAAGTCACCTGGTCTAATGGAAGAGTTGCTAGTTGCTTGGATTATATATTTGTGGGTCAAACGTTCCTCGACATATGGGATTTTACTATGCAGTCTTCTCATTCCAGTGACCACAAGATATTGAAGTTACTTATTGACAGATCTAGTACACCTGTTTAGCCCCAGTTATCTGGGCATTATGAAGTTAACAGTCAGGGAAATAGAGTGTTATGGACTGGAAACAATGTTGGATTATTTAATCATAGACTGCATGTAGATTGTGTGACACATGTTTTTGATTTTAGTAACAATGTTGAGGGGACTATGGGGCACATTTGAGACTATGCACACCAGTATGGTTGTGCTGGCTATAGAAATTGCTGAAACAAGGCTGGTCACTTGGGAACATACAAATGTATTATTGCAAGTAAAAGGAGAGCCTTGCTTCAGAGCATTCGCCATTTGTACTAACTAGCTAAAATAGGCCATAAGCCGCTTCCTCTGAGCCGGGCTATGAATATAAACCAACATACAAGGCATAGAAACTGGGTGGAAATGCATAGGAATTCCCAGAACTGAAAAATTACAATTGATACATAATCTGTTGAACGCTAATAATAGCAACCGGTTCTGGCAGCTTGTTGGTAAATTTTCTATGTTTTTTTTTCCAAAAGAGTAATCAATCCTATTGCTGAAGAGGAATGGATGAGACATGTGTAGAGATTGTATTGTAAACCGCAGATTGATTCTTAGAATGAAGCCTTTGGGGGCTGGATGGACTCTCGAACTTGGTACTGAAAAATTATTCAAGGTAGTGGACTAAAATATTTGGTGAATTATTCCTCAAAATTGTGAAAGAAGGGTGTATTCCAGATTCTTGGAGAAGATCGCTTATAATCCCAGTATACAAAAAGGGGGCCCAACACGATCCTGCTGCCCCTGGTAAACTCTTTTGTAATATACTTCTGGGTAGATTGCAGGAGTGGGTTGATCAAAAGCGGCTTCTCCCACTTCAGCATATGGGTTGTTGCAGGAATATGGGCACCTTGCACAATATTTGGGCCATCCAATGCCTCATCCATAACACACTGCAAAACTGAATCACTCTACATTGCCTTCATAGACTACTCTAGTGCCTTTGACTCCGTTGATAGGAATAGGCTATGGGGAAAGCTAACCAAGTGGGGCCTCAACCCAGAACTCCACAAATTAATCATATTGTTTTTACACAGGTACCACAGTGGCTATTAGACTGAATGACATGGCCCAATTATCGAGATACAACAAGCCCACTAACGGATTGAAGCAGGGTTGCATACTTGCGCCCCTACTTTTCAATTTGTATGTGTCGGACATGTATTGCTGCCATTGAGGATTGTAATAACTTTCCCCGCTAAAAATAGGCACTCACCCTACCTCTTCTCTGTCTTACGCTGATGATACAGTGTTACTCAATAAAACTCTGATTGGGATTCAGAGGTCAATGTTAGCCTTACATCTTTATTCTAAGGAGAATGGCCTGGAGATTAATCGAGCTAAAAAAATAATTACGGTTGTCGGTAGATGTCAGGCGTGTGAACATTTCAGGTGGAAACTAGAAGGGGAGAACATCGAGGTGGTATCCTTGTATGTGTACTTGGCCTCCTTCTTGTCTTCAACGGTCTCAATAGTTTCGTTAAAGCAGCCCATTATTCCTAAGGCAATGTCTAAATTCAGTTTAATAAAGAACCGTGTTAGCCCCAAAGGTGGTTTCTCGCTATGCGGTATGCCTAATGTATATAAGCTGTCTACTATTCCGGGCATTTTGTACGGATAAGAGACATATACAGAACATGAATTGGCTTGGTTAGGGATCCTGGAGGGTAAACTTTGGAGACATACTGTGGGCCTGCCTCAGTTGTTATCTACTGAGGCTATACGTATGGAATTGGCCCTTGTCTCCTTATCTACCTTCATTAAAATCAAAAGGAGCATGTTATTATTTAAGATATTAGCTGATAAGGGTGAAAACTCAATTTGTTTGGTTTAAGGATGTGGCGCTGAGTGTGCCTGTTTTCAACCAAGCAATGAAAGCAATGATCACATCTTGCAATGAGTATCATAAATCTCTTGGTTAAGGAAATGGACTCTGCAGATCATTTTTAAAGTTTATGCAAATCCTTTTTGTCCATTCCTGTCACCTTTTAACTATCTGATTGCGCTTTATCATAAAATTCCGACTTAACCTATTTCCTTCTCTCATGGTGGTTTGCCCTATAATGCATTTTCCTGTGGAAGATCGAAGGTGCCAAATCTTTTCGGTACTAGTTAGAAACCACGAGACACCGGCTAACTCAATGTCTTGAATTGACAAAGGTTTATAGAAAGAGCTATTGGGGTTTTGTGCACCTAGTTTGGCCTAATGTGCTTAGCGCTTCTTTGAGAGTCTTATTGAATGCAGTGTACTTGATATGGAGACACCTAGAGGGTATGATAGGAATAGTGCAAAAATGAATTGTCAATCTAATCATTGTTTACGTGATTGTTGGAATCACTGGACCTTTTTCATTTGATATTTGTTTTGTGATTGAGAATTATTTTTATAGATTTTTAATGATTATGATGATGCATTGTTGTTAATTCTATGTTGTGTAAAGGTTTTGTTAAACAAATACACATTCAATAAAAAAGAAAAACATGATCAGGTATGTCCTACCACCTAAGAAGGTGTTTGAGAAAATAATGCTTTTGTTAGGTTATAAAGGGCAAATGAAAGGTATTTTCTGCCTCACTGAGCAGAATATATGGTATTGGTATGAAATGCAACAAGTGAATCTAATATGAAATTACATTAGCGATGTCAGCTTTGATGTCCTGGGAGTTTGTCTTAGCAGTGCACGTGGTGGGGCGAGTTATGGTTGCATAGCTTACTATAAGTGGTGAATTTCTGCGGTTTATCGGTTTTGCTTGTAACCATAATGTCCCTTTAACAACGATTTTTACTGAATTTCATAAGTTTTAATTTGTGCAACTTAACCATTGCGTCCCTTTAACAAAGTTTGTTCACTGAATTTCATAGATTTTTACTATTCTACCTTAATGTGCTCAAAGTTCCTAATATCTTATTTACCCTAATATATGAGCATTTCCATCCAATCTAGAACGTTATTTACGTAAAAACTGAGTGATTCCTCACCTCCTAGCAAAATCTTTAACACTTCTAAAATTGTCTGCAAGTTTTAGCACTGTTTCCTGTTTGCCAACATTCGCAAACATCTGACGTCACTGCGGACTTCTTGGTCGATGTCACTTGATCACGCATGCGCAAGCCATGTGATAACGTGTTTGCGAACGGATCGGCGCTTCGCAAACAGTTCAGAATAGCTTTTTCAGCTGATCTAGGAAGTTTCAAGTTAAACATTTACCCTTGCACAGCTCCTAGACCTATTCTTACTGATTTTCAATCTGCAATCCACGAGAGAGCACATACTTCAAACAATATTAGCACAACTGCAATTTAACTTCAAAAATAGCATCAGCCATGCCCATCCCTCCTCCCCAGGAGCTACCACCACCACCACTTAGACGGCCTCCACAACGTAAAAAATTCAATCATGCAGAAAGCAGTCAAGAGGACCAGGAAGTGGAGATAATAGAGGAAATGTCTTTAACCTCTATATTCATCCTGTCTTCGATCTTTTGGATAGCATTGGCGTGGGTTACACTAACTACGCTGATGATACCTAGATATTGATCAAGCTGACTGGTGACTATGAGAGGGATCGGTCCAAGATCACCTATATCTATACTCTAATTGAGGAGTGGATGATTAACAACTCACTGGCCCTTAACGAGAACAAAACCGAAACTTATGATGATAGCCATTACCCAACGCCTTGGTAAACTAGATCCCAGGTATGACGCTTTTGACATCTCAGATACCTCTACTAAAACCAGCCCTGGGTCAAGACTCTTGGTGTCTATTTTGATGCCTCTCATAGCATGAATAAGCACGTTAGCCAGGTGAAGGGATCCTGTGACTGCACTACTCGCCTCATTAGGCAAATCAAGACCTTCCTCTCTACAACTAATACTGCTAACCTCGCTGTTGCTCTGGTCAACTCTAAAAACGACTATGGAAATAGTCTATTAGCAGGCACTTCTGTGTCCAACCTGACCTTGTTACAGGTGGCTCAGAATAATGCTGTTCAAGCTGTTTGTGGTCTGGTGAGAAGGAATCATGTCATGAGGCTCTTAGATCCCTGCATTGGGTTCCAGTTAAACATTGTGTCACCTATACAATTCTTCTCCTTACTTACAAGTGTCTCAGTGACAGTGCACTTCCTTATCAGAAGAAAAGGATTAGGCGACTCTGTATCTCCCCTCCTCTCCGATCAAACAACTATAATAGACTCAAGCAGCCTCGCTATAGACTGGCTCGATTTGGCGGCATCCGCTTTGATACTATTGCACCTTGAATGTGGAGTTTGCTGCCCACTGATCTTCGTCTTTGCCATGAACCTTCCTCATTTAAGAGATCTCTAAAAACGCATCCTTTAATTCCAATGACTAAGCTCCTTACTTCTTCCCGTCTCCTTTAGGTTTTCTAGACGTCTGTTTCTCCTCTTGCAAGCTCCGCACTGAGGCCCACGGGCGAGTTGAGCCCTATAAAGATATTTAACGAATAACATTAACCTCTAGCACTAAGAAAGATTCATGGGTGTGGCACTTTGTTACCACTGTTGGGGATGTACCAAAGGCTAAGGCCACAAAGGTGAAATGCACTAAGTGCAACGTTGTATTCAGTCCCGAACATCTTGGGCAGTACTCCTACGGGACCACCTCCATGCGACGCCACACCAAATCCAACCACTGGGATGCTCTGAGAAAGGCTGTTCCTTTTGTCAGGAAGCAGTAAGCTGTCTTCCTCTACCTCATGTTCTTCAACCAATACTGCCACCACACAGGATACTCCTGTGGGACATAAGATCCCACCATCTACCTTGCAAGCTATAAAAGAGGCTATTGATCCATATCTTGCCAACACAACTGTACTCTGTATGTATTGCAACACACCACTGTGCACGGGCGAGCAGTTTCAAAGTGCTTTCGAAGCTGCAATCAAGGAACATGAGAAACACTGGCCCTCATCAGGAGGTTGGAGGTAACCATGCCGCTTTTAGAGGCATGGTTGCCTCCTTAACGCAATCCGGGCCCGGGTCCCTTGAATGAGGACTTACTGGGCCATCGCAACCTTGGCAGACCCGGTAATTCCCCGTCCGAGGAACCCGGACCTGGTCCATCCCCATTCCCATTCGAGCCTCCATAGGGCTCAATGGGAATGGGGATGGAGCTAACAACGGGCCTGTTAATGATGGGCCCGTTGTAAGCTCCCTGGTGTCCTCGTGGGACCCGGTATGGACGCCTGGTTTTTCCAGGCACCCATTGCGGGTCCCGCGAGGAGACCTTGTGGTAGGGCGGAATGGGTTTACCGGCACCTGCACCTTTACCGGTGCCGGTAAACCCATTCCGCCAACCTTATGATGAGGGCCACTGTCCCTTACCTTAGATTTAAGTCACACACAACATCTTTCCCTTGCCACGTCCCGCTCTGTATTTTTCAATACTGGCCCATCCCTCATTTACCTCCCCCACTATTGTTCCTGGGCTGTCATGAAAATAAAATGAAAATAAAATTCAAAATCAAAAAACACCCATAGAAAGGTTGTTTAGGAACCACCTTTTACAGTTAAAAACTAGAACTAGAAGAAATGATCTTATAGACTCCATCTACTTTACATTTCTCACTAAAGTAGTTTGACTCAATAAAATTCTCCAACATTTCCATTAGCATTTTGTATGATGCTAATGGCAATAATGGACAATTGGATACAGCAACATAAATTAAAGGACAGAAACTATTTTGCATCTGTGGGAAAACCACACATTTTGGAAACCCCTTATAACTTTGCCCCCCTGCACGAAACCTCGCCACACCTCGCAGAATCAATCCTAAAGGGGCCATACACGTTTTTTAAAAAGTTTGGTGAGGATATATCAAGGGGGGTGAAGTTATAAGCCAACCAAAAAGTGCTTTTCCTATGGGTTGGGCAACCTAACCATAACTACAGGGCCGCTACCGTAGGGCCCTGTAATAAAAACAAGTAAATGTCAGCCATTCTCCTCTGCAGGATGAACTAGAATTCTGCAAGCAATTCCACAACACAATGTATTCAAAATGGTGGATAAGCATGTAGATGCAGTGACGTCACCATATGGAGAGCGTGATGATGTCACTGCATCGAAAGATATATGTATTTACACCAATATGAATGGAAGCATCAGGTCTTCTCGTGAGATAAGATTAATAAATCAAAATAGAAAGAAAAGGAACTATAAACTAATTATATATATTAGTCATAAAGATAGATGTACAGCAAAATCAAACATTTTATAATTTCCACTCCGATTCTAATGAAATTCGAGAACCAATATTGTACATGGAATCATTCATGTGCAATTCAAAAGTGTAATAACCAAGTGGATAATGTATCAGAAAGGTCTATCCAACAATGTTCATGCTGTGCTACCCTTTTTTGGATCTTCCCCCCTCTGTGGGATTGATGTACATCTTCTTAAAGACAACAAATCTCATCTGTGATATGTTATGTCCCCTTTCAATCAAGTGTAGGATCACACTAGATTCCAAATTCCGAATCCTGATTTTTGACTTCAGTCCATCCTTCTCATACTTTTACAGATGTCTGGCCAACATAAAATTGGCATCATGGACCACAAATTCTATAAATTACATTTTGGGCATTGGAAGTTGCGTAACTATGCAAATTAATGTTATGAGTAAGAATGTGATAGGAATTCAATTATTACAGGTGAGACAAGGAAAAGCCCCTTTCTTCAATGTTCGAAACGTAAGTCATATCAGATACCGTTGTTCGTTTTGTTTTGTTTACACCCTACGGGCCAAGGGTGATTTACCTCCCTGCACACAAATTATCTACAGTGCTTTGCAAATTCTATTGAGTATGTTGATCGAGATTATGCCGGTGTGCATCCGAACACTTGCTTCACTTTTTTCTGTTTCAGCTGATTGCTATGGTCAGTGGCTGAAATGACCGAGGTCTCTGAAATGCCCCAAGAGACGTAGTGCTGCTGGGTAATCCAGACATTGGGAACCGGCGTACCAGACCCTTCAAATCTTGCTGCAGCATTTGACATATCTACAGATTGGCCACAAAGAATCTCAGCAAATGTGGGGGTTACACATGTCAATTGCCCTAGCAAATGTGCATGTTGGGACCAGCTCTTCAGTTGACAAGCTGCACCTTCAGCTCAGAATTCAAATGCGTTTTCCGTGGGAACCTATCGAATGGTGTGGTTGGACCACCTGAAGAAACAATCAGTTTTCAGTGTGGATAGGTGACACTTACATGTATCCAACTGATTTTTGGTATATGAAGTACACATTTTATAACCCTTTTTTAGAATTATTGCTATTTACTATGTGTTTTATTTATTTGTATTGGTGCCTTTTATGATTTGTTTAATATATATATATATTTTAATTGTATTTAACTGTATTTTACCAGTTTTTACAAAGTTTGCACTTCATAATGTTCTCTTTTGTTTCCTTAAAATGTTTGTTTCTTTTTCTTTTTTCTCTTTGGATTAGTTCCGGAACACCAAACCTTGATTTAATGGCATTTTGTTCCCAAGTAGAGAGACTCCAAATATAGGCTATCCAAAAAGTTTCTGACAGCAATTACCGGCTTTCGTTCACAACCGTCCATCAAAAAAGCCCACAAGTAGTCTTCATCCATAGTGCAGAAATGTGAGTATAGGTGAGCTAGGTGAGTCTTTCTGTTAGACACCAATGCTGGGCATTTGAGGATGAGGTGCTTCAGATTTTCGATCGAAAGTGGATCTGTACAGAAACGACAAGAGATTACATTGGACTTGTTCCAGGTTCAGAGGACTTCGTTTGTTTTTAGGGTGTTAAGTCTTGCTCTCAAGAAGGTAGAGCAAATGTTCTTATTTGGACATTTTAGTAGATAACTGATCGGCTTGTTCAGTTTTTGTGCAAAGGGCGGGAGGTGTGTGCTGCATTTATAGCTCATAGCCTTAGTCAAGGTATTACACCAATCGGTTTCTTTAAATTTCCTGCCACCTGCCCGTTTAATAATCAACATAAAGCCGATGGTGATGCTAATGAACTGAAGAGACCAATTCTACTTCACCTAATGGGCGAAGACACATGTGTTAGTATTTCATCTGTACATATTACTTAACAGAAGGGGAATATTTTATTCAGAATTATTGTTCGTAAGCATGTGACTGAAAATTGAGAATTGTTGCATTACCAGATGGATCAATAAAGCACATTTATATTAGTTGTACATTTTACAGTTATTCCTGATTGTACAGTCTTCCCCTTGCAACAGTGGATCTTACAGGGGTAGGGATGATGTTCAGGGTGGAGTCCAGGAATCGCTCAGGGAGAGAATTTGATTCTGGATGGCAATATTAAAGGTGATTATACAGATCTATGCTAGAATAATGAAAACAAACAATTAGTTTGAAAACACCACATATTTTGTAACCAGATTTCGAACATTTTTTTTTTGTTTTGCAGTATTATTTTCATTTTTAAATGCGGTGAAGACCCCCCCAGTCCCCACACCCCTCTCAGATCTCCCGAGCTTAATTATTTCCCTAATAATTATTGCAAAATTCCTGCACAAATTCCATAAAAATAATTCTGTGTTTTCGGACTTGTCATTTTGGCATTCGTTTTCCTGACACAATACTGATTATACTGGGGCTCTCCTTGAACAGAGAGCAAATAGCTTGAGTTGTAAAGGAGAAGGAGCGCATGTGAAATGTCTTGCATGGTGGATGTGGCATGGTTCGATTGAGGAGAGCTTGGGAGCAAATGACACATTGGCAGAGTAGCAGACGATCAGCTCGGCCATGACAAGCATGTGAACATATTTATAACTAAGGAGAACATGTTTAAAAGTGTGCTGTAAACCCCCTCCCCCAAACCTCCCCCACAATTAGAGGTGGTATGGGGAGGTGGGTGAGTAATGTGGGCAGTTGTAGAGAGTTAGGTAGCAAAGTTTAGTACTTTGTTCAGAGAAACAAGGTAGAAGTGAGGGAGTCCTATGACATGATGGAGCAGTGATAACATGTGTTCAGTACTAAGGTGCACATGAGTATTGCAGTGGAATGAAATGTGCAATGGAAACAGTTTGTCTGGATGTTGAACAGATTGAGCCTGACAGTCACAGCTGTGGAAGTGATTAATTGTTGGATTTTGAGATTGCCGTGAAAGGCGTTCTCAGAATGAGAGCCATGGGGGCTGGAGCTGGATCATTAGAGAGAGATATGGGAGGGGAAAGAGCTGGATGTCTTTAGAGTCTGCTGCTTACATCACTTGGGTTGTTGAAACCATCAGGCACTGCAGCACCATCGGGTGGATAAGGCGGTTGATGCAAAGAGGGCATACTGTTCAGGTGAAGGATAGGAATGAGAAATAGCTATGGGGGTGTAAAGAGTTAAGAGAAGGAACAAAGAACTAACCTTTGTGGAACTATTCCCAAAAGGAGGGTGGTGGAGAGAGGTGGAAAACAAGCACCAGAGTTCCAGAAATTGAGATTTTGTGGTTAGAGACAGAAAATGCGGGTATCACCAAATCTTCCACGAGCCTTTTCATCAATTTTCATCCTAGATTGGTGATTTTGAGGCTGGTGAGGGGTCAGGTAGTAGGCAAATAGTGAGTATAGGGGTGGGAGTCTAAGTAGAGAGGATGGGGGTGTGGGAGGCTGAACCTCCATGAAAATACATGAAAAAATACAGTGAAATGTCCTGGGTAGTGGGATTTCATAGATCTGAAAATGTGATCCAAGCAAGGGCAGTGACTTCAAAGCCAAGGTGGAGCACAGTCTTGAGTAGAGAGATCCAGCAGGATGAGAATGGAGGAGAATAGAAAGTGTCAGATCATGGTGAGGAAGTTGGAGACATGGGTGAGCACCATTTTCATGGTGTGCCTGTTATGAATTGGTGAGAGTTGTTGAGACAGTTGGCTGAGAAATTGCCTGTAGAAAAGAACAGGCTGAAGACATATTTGTGGGATGAGGTCAAGGGTTCAAGTTCTGTGGCGGTCTGCAGTGCAACGGGTTTGATGGCGGCACAGGATGAGTTAGCAGATAGGAGGAAATGGTGCAAATTCAATTGGAGCAAGAGAGGGAGTATGATGAAGAGGAGAGGGTGTGGAAGGGGGATGAATGCAGTGAAGGTGTCAGCTATAGTTGATATATTAAAGGAAACCTAGCTTGATAGGTATTCAATGGAGATCAGGGAGACTAGGGTGCACAGTTAATATCCGGTAGGGGGATGTTAATCCTTATAATATTATAATGCTTAATCTAATGTAGGAGATCTTCTAGGTGTTGATACTGTGAGAAATCAGAGGGTGTCTCGCCCGCTAGACCCCAGGGAACTCTTTCTCAGGTGGCCAGGGCACGACCATCGCCTTTAGATCCAGACCCTGGGGGTGGACCAGTGTGGAAGCATCACCTTGGTGAGGGGTCTTCGGGGAGTGGAGGTGATGCAGCCGATGGTGAGACAGGGTATTCCCCCCTTTTTTGTTTATCCACCCCATCCTATTTTGTCGGATTCTCTGAGGTCCCAACCCCCCCTCCTCTTTTTGCATAAACGCTGGGCCAAGGAAGAGGGTGACTGAGAGGAACACGACTAACTCTCACACATCGTACTGGACATGGCCCCTTAATTGGGTTAGGAAAGTCAGGCACTTGACTTTAAGTGAATACACCTGATAGCAATTAGGTCTCCTCATACAGATAAAAGGCAGAACCTAGAGACAAACTCTGAGCAAGGCGGAACACAAGTACGAGCAGCACTTCCGGGGCAAAGGCAAACCTAGGGACGAGAGTAGTGGGTCCAAAACCCCAAGAGTTCCCTACTGGAGGTTGTTGCCTCTTACAGGCCACAAAAGACATGTGGATAAGGCTAGATCCCGCATCAGAAGGCTGCATTGTGCTTCAAGGACAAAACAATGTGGGGATGGCTGGATGGTTTATAATGAATCTTAACCTCTGGCGTTGCTCTGGGCAAATCAGGCTTGGACCCTCCCCAAAAAGGGCAGTCCAGCCCAAACTGCTAGGTCACATCCCTTCTGCACAAGACCACAAGCATCGCCAAACATGTTTCAGCCTTGTTGGGCCTCATCAGTGAGGAGTAGCTTGGGTCTCTAGGCCCAACAGTCAGAGGACTTCCAGGGCAAATGCAAACCTATTGGAGCAGGGTGACGGACCAAGGGACGAGAGCAGCGGGTCGAAAACCCCAAGAGTTCCCTACTGGATGTCGTTGCCTCTGACAGGTCGCGAAAGACACGTGGAGAAGGCCAGATCCCGCAAGTGAAGACTGCATTGTATTTCAAGCATGCCATCGACCGTCCAGGGTGAATGGCACAGTTGGGGAGGCGAGGACAAGTCTGTGGTACTAACCTTGACTCATGAAGTCGAAATCGTAAGATGAAGAAAGAAACGCACACAGCCGGTGAGTTGGCAAGCGACCTGAGAGACCGATGTGTGTTAAAGAAAGTTTGCAGCAGCAACATTTATTCGCAAGTGAAGGCTGCATGCTTGTGGATGAGACATGAGGAAAGGCAGACCAGTGAATGAACTCTGAAGTAAAAAACAGCTGTGGAATCAGTGATACTGAGTAACGGAGTGGTCCGGAGAAAGGAAGTAGCCCACTCGAAATCTCTGTGAAAGGTGCATTGTTTGTTACGATAAAGAGAATGAAGTACAAAAGCAAAGTGAGCTCAATTACGTCCTTGAGAAGGGGAGAGTGGAAGTTCAATTTGAACTTTTAGTTGAAGTGGTCCTGCATAGGTCTGTAAAGAAAGTCTTCAACACCTGAAAGTGGTCTGAGCCCGGCTGAGGGAGACCCGAAGTGAAATAAGCTTGGGGAAGGGAGCCCCTTTGAAAGTTTTGGTGAACTTTGTGTTTGAAAAGGCCTGGGCCCGATAGAGGGGGACCTACGTGAACTTTGTGTTTAAATATTATTTGAAGGTTCGAAAAAGAGACTTTAACATGGGAGGCAAGACGGGCCTCGATCCACGTTTTGGAACTGTTTATTGAACTAAGAATCTGAGTCAGAGTGTGTCCTGCCTACAAGGACTGTCTTACTCCATGGGATCTAACATGGGGAGGAGAGCTGATTCAGCCAACTTTATTAATTTGAACACTGATTTTTCCTTTGCATACATTTCTCCTTTTTACACTTTTTGTACAAGAGATAGGGGAGACATTAGGTTTTGTAAGTATAGGCCATTTCGATTTGACGGACTCTATTAGGACTGTTATGTTTATCGTTTGATGGTTGAGACTACTCCCATCTTAGTTATAGGGCAGGGTGGGAGCTTTTCCAACCCCAGAAACTTTAATAAAGATTTTACAAATTGCACCTACTGTGTCAATGTCATACTTGTGATACCATGCCTCCCCTATATATGGTGTCAGAATGGGATACGACTCATTTCAGACAAATTGGGGGACCCTGAAATTCCAGAGACTTAGTCACAGAGCGTCAAACCCCTCAACCTCCGCAAAAGAATCCATAGGCTTTGATATTTGTAGCAGCCGAGAAGTCACTGTCCCTCCTGGGAAAAGAGGGATGAATCCCACATACTTAGTCCTAATAAGTAGGTTGTGGGTTGTTAAATAGGATTTGCCCCAAAATCTGGCCTGCTCTGGAAGTTTGGCCTAAATGTCCTCGAAGGCGTTATAGATCCAGACTTTTGAGGAGACATAAAGATTCTCTTACAGAACCATGGTGAAAACACATTTCAAATACACGCCTTGAAACACTTGTGTATAGGCGTGTTATAAATGTCATATCATATCATATCACTGTGGGGACAAAATTGCATTGGGAATTCTTGAGAAGGCTCTATTTCCAGGTTTGAAGTATGAAAACGTACCAGAGGAATCTGAAAGAGGTAGCTAAGGCTTTGGAGAGGCCGATGAGACACGTGTCCCTGAAGTTAATTAGTTGATTGAAGAGCTCAGTTTGGGGCCTCCAATTGAGCCTCCTCTATGTGAGGGAATAAAGCTTGTTTCAATGATATGACACCTTGCTGTGTATTCTACCAGACAAGGCGGCCGATAACTTAAAAGAGCAGGGAGAACGCACCGCCACGACCCAGCTGAAAGAATTAAGACAGCAGGTAAGTAACCAGAAAAACCAGTATGAGCCACCCCTAGAGACGTAGCACTTACAGTAATACCTGAGCCAAACTCTCCCCAATTCCCACGTTATATACTGGAAGCAACCTATAAGTACAGACGGAGATTAGGTGTTGACGTAAGTATGTGATACTTATGGGATACACAAGTATAAAAGGTACTCCGTATGTCTTACCACTGGTGAGAGCAGGCATAGCCAAGATGTACAGGAAAGAATACAACGAAAGTGTAAAACAAAAAATAGGAAGGTTAGTAAAGGGCACTACCCCCGGGCGGCACGAGGAGGGCACTAGGTACGGGAGTGTGCACTAGCAGCAAAGCGTCAAAGCGTCCCCGTGGGCACTTGTAGAAGTGAAGATATAATCCAAAAGAGAAGAACAACAGTATGTAATGCAGCAAATAGAGGGGATGGCCAAAAGGGTTCAAACCCACAAAGTCAGTAATAAGCGAGTGGCATTATGGTAGTCTTACCAGAGAGGTAGCAGGAGTCAATCAGATCCAAGATCGGCACACAGGAATAAAGGCAGTAGGAGAAATGCAGTCCTTTTGGCAGAAGCACGGTCCAATATTCAGGGCAGAAAGCAGAGGAAGAAAATCTGTGCAGAGGCAGTCCTTTCCGCAGGCAAAAAGGTCTGGTACACAGGCGGGCAGCAAACGTAACAAAACAGATACAAAAGCAGTCCTTAGGCAAGCAACGTGGTCTGGTTCAAAGGCGGGCGTCGAACATTGCAAAGCGATTCCAAAGCAGTCCCTTTGAGGGCAGAGTTGTCTGGTACATGGGCTGTAAGCAGATATGAGGGACGAGCAAGAAGGAAGTCCGTATAACAAAATGGCAGGAAGTTTAGGCACAAGGAACGTGCCTTCAAAAGATGCCGGCTGTAACGGTAATAAGAAGCAGCGATCTGCAAGCTGCTGCAGGTTAAATCCCCAAGAGGGGCGTGACCAACTGAAGACGAGGTGCCATAACCTTAACTCTGAACTACATCGGGAAGCCAGGTTTTCTGGGTAATGTAGTCCGAATCGTTTACCATAGGCACTGCTGCAACTATCTTCCAGGGCAGCCGGGAATAGAATGGAGCCGTAAAGTGCCGCACACCCCTAGGGAGAGCTATAACCCTCTTGACAGTCCTATTTGATGTTTTTGGCAAATTCCAAGTGCCCCTACTGATAGGAAGGGCAAGAGAGGTATGTGGTGGAGGCCGAGACGGATGCCTAGGTGTGACAGCATCCAAAAGGTGGCATGGACCCCCTGCGAGATTGGAAGCAGCGCAGAAGCACCGGGGAATGTATATTGCATAACGGTTCCCAAGACCGATCCTCGGGCCGTAGCCTTTCTTGTCCACAAAATAGTAAGGACGACATCTGCGGGACTGGAAGTCGAGGATATCCGCCACCTCGAACTCCTCACCGCCATCCACCCAAAATGGGGGAGGCCGAACAGGCAGACTAGTAGAAGGCGGGCAAGGTTTCAATAGGCAAACATGAAAAACCGGATGTTGCTTCCAAGAAGATGGCAGATAGAGACGCACCGCCACGGGATTCACAACTTCTGTGATAGCGAAGGGGCCCACAAACTTTGGCAGCAATAAACATTTGAAAGCCAGACTTTCATGCCCACTTTGTATTGGAGAGCAGGGACCCGATGCGGATCTGCATATTTTTTGGCTCTCCTCTGAGCACGCACAAGGTGTGCTCGCATGGTCCTACGAATGGCCCCGTGATCCCTAACACATACCGGAGCAGCCGGATCGTCAATGGGAAGATCAGGGTCCAAAGGCAAAGACTGCGGATGATATCCATAAAAGGCGAAAAAGGGCGACACACCCGCAGCACTATGCATCAAGTTGTTGTATTCAAATTCAGCGGGTGGAAGCATCGTCAACCAGGATAATTGGAAGCGGAGGCAGAGGCATCTAAAGTATTGTTCAAGAGTAGCGTTGAACCTCTAGGTCTGCCCATCGGTCTGAGGATGGTAGGCAGAGCTATATCTGTTATCAATGCAGAGGGATGCCATCAAAGCCTTCCAAAAGCGAGAGGTGAACTGGGGACCATGGTCAGAAACCACAATAGAA
Organism: Ambystoma mexicanum; assembly: GCF_040938575.1. Taxonomy (NCBI): domain Eukaryota; kingdom Metazoa; phylum Chordata; class Amphibia; order Caudata; family Ambystomatidae; genus Ambystoma; species Ambystoma mexicanum. Next base: position 897,845,929 of record NC_090925.1, read on the forward strand.
AGTAAACCGAAAAAATGAAAAACATTCTTGAGGAAAAGCAAAGCCAAGACCGATTCCGAGGGCAGTCCTGCACACGGGATGAACAGGGCCATCTTGGTAAAATAGTCGATGACCACACAGATGGTGTCAAAACCACTCACAGGAGGCAGATCTACAATAAAATCTATGGAAATCATATACCATGGCTTGTGTGGCACCGGAAGGGGCTGTAACAAACCAACAGGCTTAGCTCTGTAGACTTTGCATTGGGAACACACAAAACAGGATGCTAAATAATTGATCACATCTCTCGACATAGAAAGCCACCAGGCCCAACGACGCAACTTCTACAGCGTCTTCTGTTTCCCAGGTTGGGCTGCCATCAAAGAGTAATGAGACCAAGCCAGTGCACGAAAACGCGCCTCCCCCGGAGGAAGAAACAAACGACCCTGGATGTAGGGAAGCCCTTGTACCACATCCAGGTTAAGGGACTCGCAGTCTTCAGAATGCGAGGAGACCCAGTTGGAGACCAGAGAACGAAGCGAAGGCTGAGGAGTGCAGCCACAGACAACCTTACCAGGTAACAAGAGTAAGCGAACAGTCATGGTAGTGTAAGGGTCAGAAGACAGACGCGATAAAGCATCCACACAAGCGTTGAGACGGGCAGTATGGTATGTAATGGAGAAGTTAAACTGCGAAAAGAAGAGATGCCAGCAAGCCTGCCGGGCCGTAAGGCATTTCATTGATTTGAACGCCAGAAGGTCCGATGGTCAGAGAAGACAGTGACTGGATGACGGGGACCAAGCAAATGATGTCGCCACTCCAAAAAGGCATCTTTGATACCTAGCAATTCCCTCTCTGTGATAGGATAGTTACGTTCATACTGGGTTCACCTGTAAAATTTTGAGAAACCCAAAAAGGACTGTAGGGCTTTCATGGAATTTGGAACAGACCATTCCAGAACAGCCTTGACCTTGGAACGGCTCATACTGATGCCCTGATTTGTTAGGTCATACCCGAGGAATTCAACTTCAGTCGCGTTGAAAATACACTTTTCTACCTTGACAAATAGATGGTTTTCCCTCAACCTCTGCAAAACAAGGCGCACGTGTTCAGTATGCTCTTCCTTAGATGTGGAGTAAATGAGAATATCGTCTAGATAGACAACTACAAATTGGTCAAGGCAATCATGGAAGATGTCATTCATAAAGGCCTGAAATGTGGCTGGTGCATTGCATAACCCTAAGGGCATTACTAGATATTCGAATAACCCATATCGGGTTTTGAAGGCCGTCTTCCACTCATCCCCTTTTCTAATTCGAACAAGGTTATAGGCACCTCGGAGATCTAATTTAGTGAAGATGATGGAGGAACCAAGCTGATCCAAAAGAAACAATATCAGCGGAAGGGGATACTCTGCAGGTTGTCAATCCTCTGATCGAGAGCATCATGAGCCACCGTCATATCCGACCGGAGTTTGGACACCAAACGAACCAATGCGGCCAAAGGATCCATTTCTTCCATAGCTTCTGATTTTTTTACTCACCAGTCAGGGGAGCATGAAAGACAGCGAGCCAGGACTGCTTAAGACTGGGTAGTTGATTGAAGAGCTCAGTTTGGGGCCTCCAACCGAGCCTCCTCTCTGTGAGGGAATAAAGCTTGTTTCAATGATATGACACCTTGCTGTTTATTGTACAAGACAAGCCGGCTGATCACTTAAAAGAGCGGGGAGAACGCACCGCCACTGACCCAGCTAAAAAAAATAAGACAGCAGGTAAATAACCAGAAAAACCAGTATGAGCCACCCCTAAAGACTTAGCACTTGGAGGAATACCTGAGCCAAACTCTCCCCAATTCCCATGGTATTTACTGGAAGCAACCTATAAGTACAGAAGGAGATTAGGTGTTGACTTATGTATGTGATACGTATGGGATACACAAGTATAAAAGGTACTCCGTTTGTCTTACCACTGGTGAGAGCAGGGATGTCCAAGCTGCACAGGAAAGAATACAACGAAAGTGTAAAACAAAAAATAGGAATGTTAGTAAAGGGCACTATACCCGGGCGGCACGAGGAGCGCACTAGGTACGGGAGGGTGCACTAGCAGCAAAGTGTCCCCGCGTGCACTTGTAGAAGTGAAGATATAATCCAAAGAGAAGAACAACAGTCTGTAATGCAGCAAATAGAGGGGATGGCCAAAAGGGTTCAAACCCACAAAGTCAGTAATAAGCGAGTGGCATTATGGTAATCTTACCAGAGGTGTAGCAGGAGTCAATCAGATCCAAGATGCAGACGGCACACAGGAATAAAGGCAGCAGGAGAAATGCAGTCCTTTTGGCAGGAGTGCGGTCCGATATTTAGGGCGGAAAGCAGAGGAAGAAAATCCGTGAAGAGGCAGTCCTTTCCGCAGGCAAGAAGGTCTGGTACACAGGCAGGCAGCGAATGTAACAAAACAGATGCAAAAGCAGTCCTTAGGCAAGCAACGTGGTCTGGTTCCCAGGCGGGTGGCGAACATAGCAAACCGAATTCAAAGCTGTCCTTTTGCAGGCAGAGTGATCTGGTACACGGGCTGTAAGCAGATACGAGAGACGAGTAAGAAGGAAGTCCGTACAAACAAAACAGGGTCTGGTACACAAGAATGGCAGGAAGTTTAGGCACAAGGAACGTGACTTCAAAAGATGCCGGCTGTAACGGTAATCACAAGGAGCGATCTGCAAGCTGCTGCGGGTTAAATCCCCAAAAGGGGCGTGACCAACTGAAGATGAGGCGCCATACCCTTAACTCTGAACTACATTGGGAAACCAGGTTTTCTGGGTAATGTAGTACGAATCGTTTATCATAGGCACTGCTGCAGCTATCTTCCAGGGCAGCTGCCACCGGGAATAGAATGGAGCCATAAAGCACTGCACACCCCTAGGGAGAGCTAAAACCCTCTTGACAGTCCTATTTGATGTTTTTGGCAAATCCCAAGTGCCCCTACTGGTAGGAAGGGCAACAGAGGTATGTGGTGGAGGCCGAGGCGGATGCCTAGGTGTGACACCTGAGGCAAAAAGGTAAGAAGAACCTACCATCCTTCCCGATCTAGCCTTTGCCCAGCAAAATGATCCAGCGATTGCAGAGGCTTTCTTACAAGTAAGTCCTGAGGGAGAAGGACAAGCAAAGGGGAGTCCCTTCTTCTTTCTGAAACACGTATTGCTTTATAGAAGGGAAACCACCCGAGAAGGCCTAAGAAAAACTCAATAATTCCCAAAACACCTCGCAAGAGATTGCACACTCTCATTTGACAGGGGGGCATTTGGGAAAGTCGAAAACCCAAGCTAACATCAGTGGGAAATTGTACAGGCCAGGTATTCATGCTGACATAAAGTACTTCATTCAGAGATGTGAAATATGCCAGAAAACCTGCTCACACATTCCCTTACCTGCCCCTCTAAACCCATTACCGATAATAGAAGTCTCTTTCTCCCAAATTGGGATGGATATCATTGGACCATTGGAAACCTCTAGACTGGGTAATAAATATGTTCTCATAATCGTTGATTACGCTACTCGGTACCCAGAAGCCTTCCCTATGCGGAAACAACACAACCCAGCAAATTTTAAAACACCTACTACCATTCTTTTCTAGGGTTGGTTTCCCCATGGAAATTCTGACGGATCAGGGATCCAATTTCATGAGTAAGCTTATGGGCGAAGTCAAGGAATTACTACACATGGGCCTCATTATAAGTATGACGGTAAGGCAACAAAGTACCAGTAGCGCTACCGGCACCGGTGCTACCGTACCACCATACTATGAGTTCTGCTCGCGGGTGCCCTTGCAGCCACCAGGTCTGACCTGGTGGCTGTACCGGCACCCGCGAGCAGAACATGACGGTAGCACCAGTACCATTATTAACGGTACAAGTGCTACCACCCTCCCCATTCCTATTGGGCTCAAATGGAAATGGGGAATAATTTTTTCCGGCGTCCAGAAAAGGGCAATTACTGGGTCCGGCAAGGTCATAATGACCCAGTAATTGCCCTTTTCTGGGCACCGTAAAAAAATGAATACCGGTGGCAGCCGTGCCTGTACTGCAGGCACGGCTACCGCCAGCCTCGCAATGAGGCCCATTGCCACCTTAAGAACCTCAGTTTACCACCTCCAAACAGATGGATTGATAGAGAGATTTAACAAAACCCTTAAAATAATTGTGGGGAAATTGGTAGTTGAGGATGGGAAGGACTGGATTGCATGATCCCATGGGCCCTATTTGCAGTAAGAAAGACCCCTCAGGCATCCACCGGATTCTCCCCTTTTGAGTTACTCTATGGTAGAGAACCAAGAGATGTCCTAGACATGCATCGGGAGACCTGGGAAGAGAAAGAAGAGTAACCCATTCCCCTCTCACAGACAGCTACCTGATTGTTAGAGCACATGAAACTCGTCCGGAGTCTAGTCCACACTCACATGGATAAAGCTCAAACCTAACAGAAGTCCAGGTATGACAAGAAGGTGAATTTAAGATCTTTTGTCAGTAGGACAGAAGGTATTAGTCCTCTTACCTACCTCTGAAAATAAACTTTTCTCAAAGTGGCATGAGTCCTATGAGATGCTAGAGCAAACAGAAGTCTGTACCTACAAAATAGCCCAACATGATAGAAACCAGAAGATCTACCTCTACCACGTAAATCTCCTAAAGGAGTGGGAAGAAAATCCTTCTGCCGCCACCTCCTCTATATTGTCTTGTTTGGTACCCAAGTAGATAGACAACTCTGAACTTATTCACCAAGAGCCATCTAAACAGAATCAATAAGATTTGAATGACCGTATTATGTATTCCGCAATGTATTCTGCGAGAAGCCAGGGGGAGCACATGGTATTTACCATTATATCAGAACTCCAAAGGGAAAAGTGGTTAATTTGAAACCATATTGGCTCCCAGAAGCACAAAAACAAATAGTTGTTGAGGAAGTTACAAAAATGCTGAAGGTCAACATTATCAAGCCCTCTTCAAGTCCATGGTCCTCCCCTATTGTGTTGGTAACTAAACCGGATAGTTCTTGGAGGATTTGCATAGACTTCAGGCAGGTTAAGGCCATCTCTGCCTTTGATGCCTATCCTATGAAACACATCGATGAGTTAATAGATAAACTTGGAAATGCCACCTTCCTGTCAACCCTAGATTTAACCAAGGGATATTGGCAGATCCCAGTACATGGACCTGATAAGGAAAAGACAGCTTTATCAACACTAATGGGACTATTCTGATTCAACGTCCTCCCTTTTGGACTGCATCAGGCCCCAGCCACTTTACTTTCCAATGACTTATGGACAGAATATTACAGCCCTACTCCGATTTCTGTGGGGCCTATATCGACGACATAGTCATTTATAGTAAAACTTGGGAAGACCATCTTTTTAATCTTTCTACTATTATGAGAACCCTCCGAGAGGCCATCTCAAATGCTAATTCAGCCAAATGTAAGCTGGCTCAATCAGCCGTGAAATACCTAGGCTTCTTTGTAGAGAATGCCAATGTCCAGCCCCAGCAAGAAAAAGTGAAAGCCGTCCTAGATGCCCACCACCCAAGACCAAGAGAGACCTCAGGGCATTCCTAGGATTGATTGGTTATTACCGTAGGTTTATCCCTATGTTTGCAGATAGAACAGACAGATTAACAGACAATCTAAGAAATGCTGAACCCCAGAAGATTCATTGGAACGATGAGGACGGTGATTGTTACAACAACCTAAAACACCAAATCCTAAAAGTAGTAGACTTTTCCAAAGAATTTGTGTTACAAACTGATGCCTCTCTAACAGGGGTAGGAGCAGTTTTATCACAAATATGCAATGTATTAGAACATCCCATCATATTCACTAGTCATAAACTCTTCTAACATGAGAAGAACTACTGTGTATTGGAATTAGAGGCCCTTGCCATCAAATGGGCAATTCTCCATTAAGGTACTACCTTCTAGGGAGAAAGTTCACACTTGTCACTGACCACTCACTTTTAGTATGGATAAGTCAACAAACAGACTCTAACTCTCGAGTCATGCAATGGTTCATAGACCTACAACCCTACTGTTTCACTGTCGGGCACCAGAAAGGTAAAGACCAGGGGAACGTTGATTTTCTTTCCCGTTTCCCTGTGAAACAGATGTGGCTACATCGCATCGGAAGGGTATGTGAGAAACCAGAGGGTGTCTGCCCGCTAGTCCCCGGGGATCTCTCTCTCAGGTGGCCAGGGGACCTCCATCACCTTTGGATCCAGACCCTGGGGGTGGACCATTGTGGGAGGATCACCTGGGTGAGGGGTGTTTGGGGAGTGGGGGTGAGGCAGCCGATGGTGAGACGTGGTATTCCCCCCTTTTTTGTTCATCCACCACATCCTATTTTATAGGATTCTCAGGTTTCCCAACTCCTCCCCCATTTTTACACAAACACTGGGCCAAGGAAGAGGGTGACTGAGAGGAACACGACTAACTCTCATGCATTCGTAATGGGCATGTCCCGTAAATCGAGTCAGGCAAAGTCAGGCACTTGACTTCAAGTGCCTACACCTGATACCAATTAGCTCTCCTCACACGGATAAAAGGCAAACCCTAGATATAACCCCTGAGCAAGGTGGAACCCAAGTATGTGCAGAACTTCCAGGCCAAAGGCAAACCTATTGGAGCAGAGTGAAAGACCAAGGGATGATAGCAGCGGGTTGAAAACCCCAAGAGTTCCCTTCTGGAGGTCGTTGCCTCCGACAGGCCTCGAAAGACACATGGAGAAGGCCATATCCCGGAAGTGAAGACTGCATTGTATTTCAAGCATGCCAGCAACCCTCCAGGTTGAATGGCACAGTTGGGGAGGCGAGGCCAAGCCTGTGGTACTAACCTTGACTTATGAAGTCAAAATCGTAAGACCAAGAAAGAAACACACACAGCCGGTGAATTGGCAAGTGACCTGAGAGACCGGTGTGTGTTAAAGAAAGTTTGAAGTGGCAACGTTTAATCGCAAGTGAAGGCTGCACATGTGTGGATGAGACGCGAGGAAAGGCAGACCTCTGAATGAACTTTGAAGTAAAAAACATATGTGGAATCAGCGATACTGAGTAACGAAGCAGTACGGCAAAACGAAGTAGCCCATTCGAAAGGCTCTGTGAAAGGTGCATTGTTTGTTACGATAAAGAGAATGAAGTCCAAAAGGAAAGTGAGCAGAATTACGTCCTAGAGAAGGGGAGAGTGGAAGTTGAATTTGAACTTTTAGTTGAAGTGGTCCTGCGGAGGTCTGTAAAGAAAGCCACGCACATTCAAAAGTCTTTACCCGAAAGTGGTCTGAGCCCGGCTGAGGGAGACCCAAAGTGAAATAAGCTTGGGGAAGTAGCCCCTTTGAAATGTTTGGTGAACTTTGTGTTTGAAAAGGTCTGAGCCCGACAGAGGGGGACCCACGTGAACTGTGTTTGAAGAGATCTGAGCATGACAACCTATGTGAACTTTGTGTTGAAATATTATTTGAAGGTCTGAAAGAGAGACTTTAAAGTGGGAAGCCAGACGGGCCTCGATCCACGTTTAGGAAATGTTTATTGAACTAAGAATCTAAGTTCCTGCAAGGACCGCCTTACTCCATGGGCTCCAACATGGGGAGGAGAGCTGATTCAGCCACCTTTATTAATTTGAGCACTGATTTTTCCTTTGCATACATTTCTCCTCTTTATACTTTTTGTACAAGAGATAAGCAGGCATTAGATTTTATTAGCATAGGCCATTTTGATTTGACAGACACTACTAAGACTTTTTTGTTTATCGATTGATGGTTGAGAATGCTGATTTTAGGTAATGGGCAGAATAGGAGTTTTTCCAACCTCAGAAACTTTAATTAAGGTTTTACAAATTGTCCCTACTTGTGACTCCATGTCTCATGCCTCCCCTAAAATACATACAATAGAGAATCTGTTTGGAATAAAAAACAATGTTAGGCAGCTTGCAATGAGTTTCAGATACATTTTTTAATCAGTTTTTATAAAATGGATCAAAAACCTGTTTTGAGGTTTAAAGTAAATACTAACATGCTGATATATTCTTTCTCGCCCAAGTTCAACACTGCAGTGCAAAAGAAAAAGAAAACATACTTGCATAAACAGTTGCTTATTAATTAATAGGTCTAAAGTGACACCAAAATATATTTTGGAAGAAAGGAGTTTGAACAGCTTTTCATTGCTTTATTTAAGTGGTGCTGTGACAACTATCATTCTGCTCTATGCTAGCTGAAGAAGCAGGCATGTTAACCTAAAAACTGATTAAAATTCCCAAAAATAATGGCATTCTCTCATTACAGGTCAGTAATGATGTTAGAAGTAGCCTCTATTAAGAAAATACTTACTGGCTTGTGTATGGGTATTGCTGACTGCCATGTATTATATCTATTACACTAAGTTCTGAAGAAGGCTTCAAGCTGGGTACTGTCTCCCTAAAACTGTGTTAGATTAGCAAATTCCCAACAAGGACAGGTTCTCCTTTAGGTACACCATTTTGAGTTATACCATCTTGACACCGGCGTCTTGATGCCGGCGGTTCCTTGTGCTTCTTCTTCCCTGAAGCCGGGAAACTCACCCACTGGAGCTCTGCACGTCTGCCACGTGTCTCCCTCTGCATGCTGGTGAGTGGAATACTTCTGGGCGTGGACGGCATCCTTGTTTGTTGGTACTCTCTCGCAGCTCCTGTTGCCAGTCCTCTATAACAGAGGCTCCCAGACCTGCAATACTTGCACGGCCCACTGGCTACAGGATGTGCAAGTCTTCTGGGCAGTTTGCCGGCATCCTGGCTTCTTGTCCGGTCCCACCACGGCTGCGTCCTCTGAAGCATGTTCCCCTGCTGGCCTCTCCCACAGAGGCCTCCTTCCTGCTCCGTGTTCTGATCCACTGGCATCTTTTTATACACCTGCAGCCCCTTGACAAGCTGCAGGTGTGGATATCTAATGAGACTGGCCTGACCATAATCAAAGAGGCATGCCTGACCCTCATGCTTCTGTGCAGGCATCTTCCTCGTCCCAGTATTAGAGTGGCGAAAGGAGTTAGTGTTCATTGCTCTTAGTTGCTTCTTCTTTGTCCCAGTACTGTCAAGTGTCATAGGTGGGGAAATGAGGGGAACAGCTTTAAAGTAACCCATAAAGCTCAGGGAAGGGTTTGCTTGACTCTCAACAGGCTAATGGGGATACCATGTCTCTCCTATTATATTAGTACCTCTTCTCTTCGTTATCCTTCTTCTGGTGCTTGTAGAGTGATACCATCTATGAGCAATTTCTGGGTCAGTGGGACAGGGATAACAACACCCCACAACCATCTCTGGGATATAGGGTTCTCCCTGAAATGGAAATGTGGAATACTGTGTCTCACCTGAGGACATCTCATTCCCACTCCCCAATGACCCTCCTCCCATGTGATCCTCCCTAGCTTCTTAACTCCTATGGTTGGCATTCAAGAGCACTGGCCTTTTCCTGGCCACCTGAGAAGGGGACCAAAGGGGAATATATGTGAGGACGCACTCGGGTTTCCCACACAGGCCAGAGAAGTAAAAGATCCAAACTCTGACAATTCCAATTTGGAGACCATGTAATAGTCCTGTTAAGCACCTCCGACAATAAATAAGTAGCACAGTGGCACAGCTGTTACATCACCATTGAAGTTCTGGCATTCCTAATGCATGAAAAACAACCCTCTGACTGCTTAAAAAAGGAAATATCTACCATATGAAATGAATGAAATCCTGTAAAGAATACAGGAATCCCAACCTGTAGTGCAAGCTCAAACCAAGGAGGATTGTCGCACAATTCAACATCCATAACAGCCTATGTTTCCTGAGGACCTGTCTACGGCAAAGAAAAGATATCTATAGGACCTCATTACTCACTTTTATTATGTCTTCTTCCATTAATCCAAAAAAGGTACACGGGTTCTTCCACCACATCCAAAGTACTGTTACTCTGGGGAAAGGTGTTTGCCCCTAATCGATCCCAACTGCCATAAGTGATACGCTAAGAAATAGAAAAGATGCTGCAAATCCTGGCTACTGAAGGGTCCCTCCATCAATAGTCATCTCCCATAATCATAGTGGAAAAAAGAATTGGTCCTGTAATTTATGCATAGGATTTTGGAAAGTGAAAAAACTCTCCAACTTTTCATTCCTACCCAATACTAAGAACTGTTTAGTTTTTTGAGAAAATTGTCTCTTCTACTGTCATCACACAATTAGACTTAACAAAAGGTAATTGTCAAGTGCCATTGGACCAGGAGGATAAAGAGAAGAATGTGTTTTGTGTCATCTGACCCTATCAAGAAGTGATGGCGCCCCCACACAGCCTGTGGGGGGAAGCTTATCACTAGGATTCCCAGAGTCAGTCCTGCCCCAGAGGCAGGGTGCGGGAGTTGGTAGGGCCCCAGTCCCTGTCCCTTCACTTTGTACCTGCATATATGTTATAAATACCAAGATAGATATCTTGCCCCACACTGGTGCCCCAAAGGAGAGTGACATCTGAGTGGTGCATTCTCTGCAAAGAGGAGAATACCTAAAAAAGGAGGACAAATGAAGGCAGAGATTGCAGCCTTGTTTTACCCCTTCTATGATGGAAAATTGTTTGGTCTTCACCAAACCCTTACCGTACACACATCATACATGGAGAATGTGAGGGAAGCACGCCGAGTCATAATAAGACATGGTTATAATAAAATGAAATACACATAAGCCTTGTTAGCACCCAGGCGTAATGCACAGAGGAAGGAGGGAAGTACAACGAGCCTGAGAATAAGCCACAGTTATTATAGAAGACATCAACATTGTCCTCGTTACGACCCAAAAAGTGCATAGTTGGAGGGAGAGAAGTCCAAGGAGTCATCTTTTAAAAATAGTAATGGTGTCAATCTATAAAACCTGATGTCTACATACATTTGAGATTACAATATTAAGTTTAAAATACTATCAATAAATCAATCACGCACTCAATCAATCAAAACTGATTTATTTTGGTAAAAAACATACCAATAAATATCATACATTAGTACCCGGCACGCGCGGCGCACCGGGAATCCAACGTGTTGATTGGCTCTTTTCCAAGCCATACCACACGGTATTCCCGTGTACGCTGTGAGTGCCGGGTACTCTGTTCCCGGCGAGGGGCATGGCAGCCCCTCAGCCAATGAGGAGGCTCGAAACGAGGCAATCCCCGCTCCGAGTCTCCCCATGGCTGGAGGCTGCCTTCGTCCCCCGCCGGGGACTCAGGTAAGACTTTTTTTTTTCCTTCCTTCCTCCCACCTCCCTGCCCTCCCCACCCCACTTACCTTCTATCCCTTGGTCTCCAGCAGAGGACGATGGAAGCCTCTAAGCGTGTGGAGACTCGGAGCGGGGCCATCCCCACTCCGAGCCTCCACACGGCTGGAGGCTTCCATCGTCCCACGCCGAGCCGCAGTACTTTTTTTCTATTTTTTTTCCCTTCTTCCCTCCCAACCCTACTTACCTTCTTTTTTCTTCTTTTCTTGGGAGCGAACGCGCTGGAAACACTTTTGTTCCCAGCGTGTCCGCTCCCGATGGCTGCCATGGAAAGGGAAAACGGACTACATTTTCCCTTTCCCTGCGGCCATTTTTTTCACTTTTTTTTTCTGTTTTGAAACGCGGCAGCCTTTCTAAACAGAAAAAAATGGCATTAGTACCCTGGTCTAACGGGCCGGGGTACTAATGGCAATAAGACCCTCGGTGGCGGACCTATACCGCCCACGGTAATGCCCCCGGTGCTTCGTTAAGGCCCCGATAGGCTCGGGCCTGTATCTATGGCCCCGGGGGGCATTACCTGGGGCGGTATTGGCCCGCCACCTCGGGTCTTGTTGCCACAATATTCTGTTCCTATAAACACCTCCTATTCCATAAACAGAGAAAGCGGCACTAATTCTCTATTTCGCGCTTTGTCGTCTCCTTCTTCCCATGTTTCTACCACCACTGCTCCATCAGCTTTCCCTCCTAGGATGCCACTCCCCTTACCCCTCCGGCTTTCTTGATACCTCCTTCTCTGGGTGTCTTTACATGCCCTCCTGTCACTTCTCCTCTCTGTCGCCACCTTCTAAGACTTCTTCTGTCTCACACACCACTATTGTTATCTCTCCCAGACCATCCCTGTTATTTCTCTTGATGATTCTTCTTCATTAGTGGCTTATCAACTTTTTCCTATTATTTCACTACCTCTTGATCTTGCATTTCACCCTTGTGTTCTCTTAGCCCCCCCCCTCCTTTAGAGGTGTGTCTACTTGCTTATGCTCTCAGCCAAAACCCTCCTGTTTTCCCCAAAACTTCTTCCTGTTCTTTCACTGCATGCTCCTTTCTATGTCTCTTTACCTCCACCTCTTCTCTCCCCAAATAACCGATGACATATCTCTCCACCTCCTGCTGTGAATGATTTCCATCTGGCAAGGTAGTGGAAGCCCTGGACCTTTTTGATTTTTATACTAATAAATGATGCAGGTAATTCTATATCAGAAAGATTGGCCTGCTAGCCAGGCCTCCTGTTTCAGCCAACTCCAACCCAAATGCATAGTTTATACCTGTGCCCAGCTGAATCAGTGCTCTGATCTGCAGTGCCTGCTCTCCAGTGGCACAGAGCACTCAGGGGTCACATGTGCCATACTGACCACAGAAGTGACAGCCAAATCACTTCAGCGCAGGGGCTGCTTTTAAAAATCCCTGTTCCCAAGCACATAACTAGGGGAGTTATTACTCTGGTGATAGTTGTAAACTTGAAATATAAGCCATATCTGAGTTTAAGGTATGGTGGGTAGTATCTCTCACAATGATTAAAGCCACATCAAGTTGATATCATACATCTACCAGCACTGTGAACCCAGCTCAGCTGTGGTGGTAGAATTGGTCATGCCAGATTGCAGGGCAGCAGACCGAAGGGCAGGGCCTCCCCTTTGATCCTTTATGAGGTCTAGTAATAACTATCTGTTCAGCTGGGCAGACTCCCAGCAGGAGCTGTCCTTAGAAACAGGCATCAAAGGGCACACCCACCACAAAAAGACTAGCCTCACACCAGGCTGCTGCATAACAAAAAGGCCTCTGATGCTATTGACAAGAGAAGGAGCACAGTTAGTATAGATAGATGGTGACAGCAGCATAGTTGGAGGACGATTCCATCTTGTTTCTCTCTCTCTCTATATATATATATATATATCTCCTTCCTTGCTGTCCCCTCCACTTCATTTGGCACAACGCACTTGGGGTATGATGCCAGAAGGCAAGGCCCTCTTGTCTCTAGGAAAGGGAGTGAACCCCTTAAAGCAGGCTTGCTTTAGTCAAACAACCTGTGGGTTTTTTTGCCTATGAAAGAGGGATTTTCAAACTCTTGATTCACTTACACTTAAGGAATAATTAATTGGCCCTCTGTTGGGAGAGTTAACTTTTCAAAGCATTCCGCCAGTGAGGTGAAGACTGAGTGTCCAAGGCAGAGGCAAGCTCTGCTCCTTAACCCTCTCCAAGGCACATAGGGGGTGACCTGCTGCTGGAGCAAGGCTTGCCTCTCTGCCTGCCACACTGGTGTATAGGACGTCACTGGGGACCCTGCAGGTATGTGCCAGCCCTTTCTTTGTTTGGGAGCCCAAGAACAAGGGCCAATCTAATCCTTGAGCCCCTGGAGTGGGACTCTCAGCACCTGAGATCAAGATAGCCAGGATCTCTGTCTTTTTGCTTTTGAACTGCTGGAGCTGCCTTTACCACTCAACCAATGTTCAAGCATATGTACTGCACATGTGAACCAGCTTGCTGCTGCACCATGCCAGCTGAGAGCATCTTTGCTTCAGCTTGAGGTTGAAGCTCATGGCTGCATCTGCCTCCTTCAAACCGCTTTTTGGACCACTAGCATCTACGTTGCTGATCTACGTAGACAGTTGAACTGACCCTGGGGCCCTCACTGAACCGTGACCATCAAACACCACATCGAACTGCCACAACCTGAAGTGCACATCCTGTCACCAGCCTCTTCAAAATTGAACCAACTGCCAAACCATCTTTTTTGGCCCTCCTGACCTGCACTTCATCAAGTACCCCATCAAATCGACCACCTAGAACAGACCGTGCAGTCACCAGCATCTTCAGACTGTTAAGCTGATGCTGGTGGACCTCATGACATTCAAGGCTGCTTCAAACCGCAGCAAACTTCAGTTGGACCCTGGCTCGACACCCAGTCCCCAAATGGAATAACGCAACCAAAGCACACATCCAAGCCTAATTAAAACCATACAGAAAAACCTGATTCAACGCTGTAAAACTGCTGCCAGGAGCAACAGTGTTATTAACTGATAAATGCCCCCTCGGTCCATCTTTGGGCCCTAGAGACTTGTTAGGTCATTGTTATTCTTTTACACACAAGAACATATACTTTTTAAGAACATTGTGGTTTTCGATTGTCTTTCACCCCTCCTTCACTACCCAGAGTGCTGCATCCTTCGATCTTTGCATATTCTGTGTTCTTTCCACAGAGGTGGGTTTTGTGTAGTGTTTTTCAATTTAAGGATTATTGGAGAGGGGGCATTTATTTAAAGAATATATATTTTCATTGAACCTTGAAGATTGGATTTTCCCTTTATTTTGGACTGTTATATTTTGTTGTATGTGTCACTTCTGGAACACATTCACACCCCTCTTGGGATTACAGCCATCCCTCTATTAACGTTTACTGCAAAAGCCAAAGGAGGTGTATCTCTTAACTGTGGCTGTTTCATCTTTATGACTGAGATCACTCTTGAGTTGTTGGAGTGTTAGGGCTTAGTATGTGGTTTAGCCACTATTCATCCTTGTACTCTTGTGGGGCAGAAATCATTTTGTCACACCTGTTTTCTCTTCTGTTACATGGCTCTCCACATCCTCTGGTTCTATCTCCTTGCCTCCTCTTTCACTGCATTTCCCCTTTTACCTTCTCCTGCTGTTTCCTGCCTCCTCTTCTTTCTTCTAAATCACCTTCTCTACTCTCCTCCAAGTCACCTCCTCCTTCTCACGCGAAGCCACCACCTCTCATTGAGCCTCTTCTAAACTGCTCCCCTCCACTCCTCAAACATGTCCCTTCTTTGCACAATTGCCCCTTTTATATTCCCACACGTTTCATCCAAAACTTCCCATTTTGAAGGGAGACTATCTCCTTTTCCTAGGACCTGCCCTCTTCAATATGTATTTGGTATGCTGCATAATTGTTTGCCACATAGAATTGGTTGTCTAAATTTGCAGGTGGCACTCTGCCCGCGCTGTGGTCTCCTCTTCCACATTATGTGGCTCCACAAACTGAGCCACCATCTGCGTCTGGTGTCCTCTTGCTTTTGGTTCTCATGCATGTACACTGCCAGCTCTACACACCTAGCTGATGCACTTGCAAAGTTTCTACATTTGCAAGCCGAGCATTTGCAAATATATTCCCCTTTGCACAGCCGTGGCAAAGTTCAGCCTCTTAAGCTTTCGATCAGATGTTTCTCCCGGTGGAGTATGCAGTTCCACGGTCGCCGATCTGTGATTTATGTGCTGCTCAAGTGTGTGTTTCCCTCTCATAAAGTTTCTTAAATGGGCAAAGCTATTCATTGGTGCAATGAGAAAACGCCCTGCCACGCTCCTCATAAAGGGTGGGGTCGGCCAGGGAAACCTCCCCCCTGCATCAATAAGCAGGTTTCTTTTCCAGGTCAGAGTCACCACATCCCTTAACCTCGGGACCTGGGAGGGCACTTTGTCACAGTGTCCTACGTTTAGCGACCTCCACATCATATTGTTATACAGGCAAAAGCAACACTTGTACTTTCTGCCTGGATACAAGATTGGATGTAAAGCATTATTATATTATTTCCCTCTTTGTCCTAGTACGAGAAAGACATGGCGCACACCCTTGCTTTTGAACCAATGTGTATGTTCAGTAACAAACAAGCTTCCTGTGTGAAGATTAAGCAGGCAGAAGGACTACACCTGACACTCATTTGGCAAAGACGGATGAAGAGCAGTCATCATATTTATATTTTATCGACTATGTACACTTTTATAGCTTGACTGCTACCATGTTTTTCATGTTTGGTCCTTGACCTGAATTTTCTTTTTGTACTTTCAGCAAATGAGTCATTTTACAGAGTTAGGTGCCCCTTGTGGGCGCTTATTAATATCTCAATCAGGTTTATACTTTAACATGCACTTGGTATATGTATTGCTAATTTTTCCTTAACTGATATTAGAAATGTGCTATTTTGTGGTTAAGGCAATTTGCTTTAGGTTTTTGGTTACTATCATAATGTACGTTCATATGAAGTCGATGCATGCAACACATATTTAGATATTTAAATATTAAAATATAAAATATGGAATGTTTTTTTAATTTTTTTTAGGATTCATCTATGTACATATCCACATACCTACTGGCGTCAGGATTTGAATTGTTTTATTGTTGTTTTGACCACATTGGGGGCCTGATCACAAGTTGGGCGGTAGTCCTTAAATGCGGCGTAACAGTATTACTGCTGCATTTAAGGGTCCACCCAATCTCGAGTCTAGCATGTTTACCCCCAGCCCAGAGCTGGGGCTGAACATGCCAGAAAAATGCACATTTTTGGCCCAATTACCGCCGGCGGTTTTATCGCACAGTAATTGTGCTGAAAATTCCCCATTGGGTCCACAGTTAGCGCCCAACCTGTGATCCAGTGGTAATACCGCCGTACGGGTGGACACTAACGCTAATTAAGTTGGGCGGTATCCCAGGCCCTGGGACTTATTCAATGAACATTGATTGGAATAAACAATCAGCAATGAGAATACACGTATAATGTAAAATCTGTCAAGTTCTAGGCTCCCTTCCTCCTCCTCACCTGAATCCTACACTGGTGACGGGGATCGGAAAGCCTGATGACGTGTCTTCGGTGTCTTCTTCTTCTTTTGATGAGAAATTGCCTGTCACAGAAGGAAGCCACTCTGCCTGCCCAATAACTGGCCAGTCAAAGGATCTCCCTCAGGAACAGCCAAGGATAGGGGAAAACGCACACAATGGGCAAAAAAAACCTTGAAGTTTAAGCTGCAAGATGTAGCCTGTACAAATCCCCTGAAGGAAAATGCAGATGAGTGTAATCCGGTGGATCCAGAGCGCAGTAGTCCAAGAAAACCAGGAGAGACTGGAGGAGTGCCTGAATGAAAGGTAGAAAGACAGCTGCTGGAACCGAAAAAAGGAAATGAACAGAAACAAAAGAACAAAGGTAATAAAAGGATCCAAGCGCCCACTAAATGACATGCAGAAAGGAAGGCACCCGGAAGGAAAAAGGATGAAGGCAAGGGAGGAGGGACGGAGAGATGCATAGTGGTGTGCTCGCGAAAGGAATGACTGGCAGTGTATAACCCAAAGCAGGGTTGCAACGCGGTGAGCGCCGGTTGCGACAGGCAGAAATACAGCTGGAGGCGGCAATGATGGAAAAAGACAAGACCGCTACCAAAAGACTGAAGGAACGTGGCAGCACGTTAATGGTGCCAGAGCACCCACCGGCTCCATAAACTCCAGGAGGGGGGAGCGGTGACAAAATTCGGTCTTGTCACTAGAACCAATGAACATTTTCTGGCTTTGAAAATAGCTCACTGTGGTGGGTCGGTGAAGTATGGGGGACACTTAATGGGGTTGTAAACTATATGTTTATTTTGATATATTTGACATTAGTTTAATTATGATAAACTCTACTATGAAGGGGACATGAACCGCTGGCTTCTCCTGCTCTTCTCCAACCGCCACTGTCCACATTCCATTCTGGAACCTCTCCTAGCTCGCTCCAGCAACACGTGCAGTCCACTCGAGCTACGAGCGACTCACGTGCTACACTGTACCAGCTCAGGATACTACAGTCAGAAGAAGGCGTTGGACACAACGTGGACTTTTTGAGTTTTTGTTGGCCTATCTCACCCTATCGCTATAATTGCCTACCAAATTAAATTAAACTAAAGTTTAATTAGTTCGTCGTCAGGAGGTGAAAAACCTAAATTTCCTCAGTCCAAACCTGAAACTACTTGACCACTACTAACTAATTCCTAAGCTGAGCCGAAATAATGTCTCTCTTCTGGTGGCCTCCCCTTTGCCTTTTATTTGGAGGCATTCTTTCAGGGTTTTCTTATTCAGTGCAACTCTTCAATGGGAAAATGTCTCTGTTTGGAAAAACAGCTCCTTATGTAGATCTCATCTGATAAGGTTTTAGGGTTTTGTGTATTAGCTCATGTAGCTCTTCCCAACTGTTCATGGATCTTGTCTTCCAGACCATATGACCCTTATCTTGGTTCTTCTTGAGATCGTCTCTCAAACATCTTCCTTTAGCTTTAAGTTGTTCACTTGCTTTATCAGCTTTGAGAGTTCCCCATCTCTGGGGTCTCATTAATTAACTCTTTTCCTCCTTGTTTATATCACTCTGTATTCTTAACTCACAAGACAGTCTATAGCTTCTCGTTAAGTGGTCTCACCAATCTTCAGCACTTATCTCTCTTCGAGGTATCTCCTGGGGTTCTTTCACTCTCCCGCAGGATTATTATTTCCGCTTTCTTAATGCTTCAGCATTATTCTTATTGTTTAGGGGTTTGAACAGTTCCTTAATTATCTCATGATGCTGGATCTCTAGTCCGTTATTGCCTTTATGGCCATGACAGTCTCTACTCTTTATTACAGACTACTGGCAGCCTGCTGCAACTCCAGTTCACCTCATTACCTGTGTTGTGGGTGACCTCACAGGCTCTGGCTCGCTCGGACAGGTTAGTCTGCTTTCTTGCTTTCTCTTTTCGGGCTTCTCGCTCATTCCGATCTTGATGTCTCTGCATTTTGCTGCGTTCTGTGAGCAACAGCGGATGGGAGTTTTTCACTTTCCCAGTCTTCCAGGCTTCCTGCTGTTATGTGGGAGCTGGGCCCTGCATGGCACCTCTGTTTTAGTACCACCTGGTCGGATCAGTCCTTGGTCCCAGTACTGCCAACGTCTTCTCCACTGTCCACCTCTTGGCGTCCTCTGCTTCTCGGAGTGCCATGGGTTTCACAGCCACACATTGTTCCGCCTCTCCACAGCGTTGTAACATAGGGGGGCTTCCCCTGGATAACCTTCTCTCTCCTTGGTCCTCCTTGTCCCATTTTCATATAAACATTTTCTTAAAGGGGTATTCCCTTTTCATGCAGATGGCTTGCTTGATTCAGCATTGCCTTTAGTCAAACAGAAGGAGGACACAGTGTTTTGCAAGAGTGGCAGTCCCATATATATGGATAAAGTGTGCCATGTACCCTAAAGGCAGTCACTCCCAGTAGGGTCCCACTTGCACAGATCACTAGGGACAGTCTTGCAGAGTGGACTCACCTCCCATGCCTCAAAGGGGGGTTCATTGGGGAGTAGGGACGAATACTCCCAATTCATCACATCACACACACAATATTTAGAAAAGCATCCCTGTTTTGTTCCCCAGGACCTGCCAAACCTTTGGAACTGGAGCCTACAAGTAAATGCATTATTTCAATTTTGCTCTGACAACTTCTATTTATATTCACAAACAAAACCTATGCCCTCAATTGACATTTATTATCTTCTTTCTTCATGATACCCTATGTTTGTCTTTAGAAAGTACCAAAGAGCATGAAACATGTGCTTTTCATTTTGAATGATTATGAATTAAACAACCTCTATGTTATACCATTACTAGATTTGATTTTTAAGTAATAGCTTTTAAATTAACAATGCATAATACATACACAAAATAACAAGAATGGATTGTTCTCCTTATAAATCCAAACTATTTCAGCCAAACAGAGAGTGGGGATTTGTTCTGGGACAAGACACACAACCCTAACAAATTAAGTCCAAATAAATCCCACCGCAATAAAACTCACACCCTATGACCCTAATACTTACCAATATGTGTGATTTACAAAGGTACCAATTATACTTGCAATAGTTCATGCCTGCATCAAATCCATCAAATCCTTAGATTGACTTGGGGAGCATTGCTTTCTTGTCCCTCTACATTTTAGGCTTTACCTTTTCTGATCCTCCCTTAATCCCCCAGAGGCAGATTATTCTTTAAAACCTGGATCTTTACTAGCACCTGTACCACCACTATCTCCTGAAATGTTTAATATACTGCGAGGCTGGGAAACTGGAACTTCACAGGTTTAGGATGGTGAGGAACTATCTTTGTGTGAAATGGTGGGAAGAGACATGGTCAAGTCTCTCTGCAGTCGAGCCAATCGTATAGTAAGTTATAACCAAAGTCTATATTAGCTATTAAGATAAATAAAAAAAAATAGAACAGTGAATTCATAATAATAAAAGAAAATCAATTAGGTTAACATGCAGGACATGGATCTACTCAAATATATATCAAAAGTATACACAAGCATATGATGTAAAAGTCAAAGTCTCAGTCACGTGACCTTATCTCCCTAAACGTTTTAACCTATCTCTCTCCAATGGGTTTTTCCATGGCCCCTTCAAATCAGCAACTGTCTTACCCCTAATGCAGAAAACTGCCCAGCAAATTATCGCCCAGTTTCTCTCCTTCCCCCAAATTCAAAAGTCTTGGGTGGGTGGCCTTCAACCGGATCACTTATTACCTTGAAGATAATTCCTTGGAGATCCACTTCAACCTGGCTTCTGTAGTAACCATTCTACCGCAACTGCATCCATGCATGTCTCATCTTTCTCCCTAATGCTCACCACTCCAAACTCTCTTCTATATTCATCCTTTTGGACCTTTATCCCACATTTGATACTGTCAACCGCTCCTTGTTCCTCCTCACCCTCCAGGACCTGTGGTTTCACAAATTTGCTCTTGCCTGGATTACATCCTACTTGGAAGCTGAAACCTTTAAATCTCTTGGAACTTGCAAACCTCTGACCTCACCCCTCCCCCTTTCAGTACTTGGACCACTGCTCTTTACCATCTATACCTCTGCCATAGGAAGACGTATCTCATCCTTTGGCTTTGAGTATCACCTTTTGCAAATAACACTCAAATATGTGCCTCCTTTCCCTGTGATGTGATTTTTATCACCACTACCCCCAGAGCCTTGCCTCCACCCTCAGGGGAGTGTTCATGACCACCTTAGAAGGGGCTGTGGCAGATGTAGGGCTAAGGCAAAGCATGTACCTGGCAATGTGCAACAGAGATGAGAGCAGGCAACAACCCCTGCAGTAGGCGGCTGCTCACAATTGCCAACACAGGAGAGGTTTACCAATGTCACATATATTTTTATTGACAGTCCACTTCTCATGCCATCCAATAACTCTTAGTGTGTATTAAGACACATGTACTTTGCATAAAATATCAATACACAGTAGTTTGAATATATGCCCCACATCGATTATTCATGTTAAAAGTCTTTCTTTCAAAAAGTTTATTTCGGATTCAAAATCCATAAAACACATAAGACCAAACAATTCCAAAAAATAAGAGCAAACAATTACAAGAAATAAAATCCCTTCCCTTGAAAGTATACACCGAAACCCCATTATACAACTTAAAACACAGTCCAATAATAAAATAACATATGTAATACAATACAATACTATACATGTAGCGACAGAGTTTAAAACAAGTCTAAAAACTATATGCCTTTTCACAATACAGCTCTGCTGGGTAAATTTCATCATGCCTCACCCTGTGCCCTCAATATCCCATTTCTAAAATACAGTGCTTTCTTCAGGAAGGAGAGCAGTGCCCATGCACCCAGAACAGAGTCTGTACTCAGAAGAAATGAGATAGCCGCTTTATGATGACGGATCTTAGTCTCCCTGAGAACTGAAATTATCGTTGCTCCCCAGATCCCAATATACCCCGGACAAAAATTAACAAATGCACAAAGTCTTCTTTATTATGTCCGCACACTGGGCATGCCACAGATTCCGGATAACCTTTCCAGTTCACTGTATTCCCCCGCAGGAGGAGGCAATCAAACCTCGCCTGTGTGATTAGCCAACAATCTGTTTTATAGGAGCCCCAAATCAAATAGGGTTCGATCTCATGTGGCCGACTAATCATTGCATGAAGATTATTTGAATTATTTTCATACTCACAGAGCGTTCTCTTCCTAGCAAACACTTCGCCCAGAGCAAATTTGTGACAATTCACCTAAGTTTTTGTTAAAAGGGCAGCTGGAGGAAAAAGAATACTTAAATTGGCCTCTCCTAGGATTTTATCTATATAATCAAGCCAAGGAATTCTTTGCCACCCCACCCTACCCAATCCAGATCTAATAATGAAATGGCAAAGAGAGACATGTACATTCGCCCACAACCGAACCCAAAAAAAGATTGGGGCCAATGCCCACTGATCCTCCCAGAATTCCAGGCCCAATTCTCTGTGAATAGATAAACACTCGAGGGGGGGGGGGGCCCCAAAAGTCTCCTAAAGAATTGATTGTCTTTAGCTTGCAACTCATCGGCCTTCTGGAAACCCCATATCGGAGCACCATATAATGTAACTGCCTTTGATTGAACTACCTAGATTTTAGATACCACATCAAGCGGTTGGCCGTCACACCGTGACATATAGCGAAAAATACCCCCTATTTGTTGGCTCATTTTAGCTGACTGTTTTATTAGGTGTGACTTCCCGGTGAGACCTTCCGAAAAACGATTCCCAAGGTAATCAAAGGCCTTCACCATAGGGATAACTTCACCGGCACAAAGCATGGGACGTATTGCGACTGGCCGTTTTCTACCCACGCATGCCATCACGGCTGATTTTCTGGAGTACATTTTTAGCCCCAAATTGCTCATAAAGGCTTCATATGCATTAATTAGAATCTGGAGTGCTCTCGGGGTCCTGGCTAGCAATACAGTGTCATCAGATAATACTCAGTGATGAACACTCAATAAAGGGGTCTTATACTCACATGTAAAAAGCTATTTTTTTACTCACTACAAATATGGAATAAATAAAAACCACCTGCTCGGGCCCAGTAAACATACCCCAGGAGCACCCGAAGGCACTACTTGGTTGCCCTGTTGTTTTGGACTTGTTTGGCCACACTCTAACTTTGACACATGCCACTTTGGTTGCTGCTTGGTTAGTGCAAGACACGCAATTACAGCCTGGTGTGCGCACTCTACAGACTGCTGAAAATGTTGCCTCGCCTGCTCAGGCCCCATGAGCTTTGTGACAGATGCTTGCCTCACCCCTCTCTTGTGCCTACATGTACATCTATATTTCTGTGCTGTTACGTCTAATGTTGTGACCTGGAGACCTAAACTTGAGGCGTGGCAACAAAGATTGGGAACCCCGGCATTCTACTTCCTCAGGCTTGCTGGAGACAGAATCTGTATTGATGCTGTAAGAAGTGGTCTGATCTGCCGCACATAGCCAGGGCTAACTGCACACTCTACCTTCGTGTGTCATTACATGCAACAGTTTGCCCGTGCCCTAGTGTTCCGGAATGTCACCTACAAGATATAAGGGCAAATCATCGATCGTGCACTCCTTCGCTGGCCAAAATAGACATTGAGAAGCCACCCAAATGGAGGAGGGTGCACACAATGGGCCACTCACTTGTACACAGAACCCCCAGGAAGACCAGGTTCTTGCCGCAATTGCTGCCCTGAGATCATCACTTGAGACCAGAATTGACGAGGTCAGGGTTGATGTCCAGCTCCTTCGACAGGACGCCAGGCAACTGGCGGAGAGGGCCACAGCTGCCGAATTAAAGTTAACGGACACCAGTGACACCAACAAAGATCTTGTAGAACGAGTCAAAGAACTGCAAATGATAAATACCACACTGGAATCACACGCGGAGGACACGCAGATCCTGCAGGAACAATATTTGCGTACTGGGTCTTCCGGAGAGAGCTGAGGGACCAGACCCTACCACATATATCGAGAACATGTTGCTGCAAGAAATTAGACCTGGCAACCTCTCACAGGGATTTGCTGTTGAACCTGCTCACTGCTCACTTAAAAAAATAACACTTTGATCTCACCCAATGATCTCATAGCCAGGATCCTGAATTTCTTTGATAGGGAAGTAATCTGAAATATTCTAGAGAAGGCTGTGCGATACAGAGGGATGGCTTCAAGATTGCTGTATACCCGGATTACACGCCTATGGCCCAGAGAGCCAGGAACTCCTTTGTGCCGATAAAGACGAGACTCAGACAACTGTGCCTCAAAATATACGCTCATGTACCCTGCTAGGCTGAAGATCCTCTACAACATCAAATCGTACTTCCTTGACAGTCCTGCGACGGCCACCATGTGGTTGGAACACAACAATCTGGCTAATAAAATAAAATAAAAATGGTGCTAACACCTGAATGTACGCTCAATCCCAACAGCTCCTATTACACCCCTTGTAATTCAGATACATAGTATCCCCTTACTGCTACAGTAAGGTCAGGGGCGACACTGTATGTATGTTGAACCTGGTTACTGCAGAATTTGTGAGCCCCTTACACTGTCGCTATAATTATAACTTAAGCCGCTTCAATTGTTTACCCTTCGTTCAGTGGGAGCAAAGAGACCAGTCACCCACTGCTGGTCTTATTTGCCCACTCCAGTTGACACTTGGAGCGGGCCTGTTGCTGGTTTCCCCTAACTGGTACTCAATGAAAGCCTCAGGCCTTGGTAGTACAGAGCAATATGTCTATGCTGGGCAGTGTTATACAGTTTTGTTAGTATTGTTATTCCTTTTCTGTTTACTTCATGCATTATGGCTCTTAAGGTGATGTTACTGGAAAGGCTGGGGACTGGGTAGAAAGCACCCGTGGCTGATTTGTATTCATGCAGTGTATAAGGTCAACTGGGACACCAGCGACCCCACGCTACTGGTGACTTTGTTATACGAGATATTTATTATGACCCAGGGTGATAGCGGTGGAATCTGGCAGATGAAGTTTCCCATGTTGTGTGTCCATGGCCCCTATTACAATACTAACCTGGAATGTGCACGGGCTGGGATCTTATCTCTGCAGAAATCCTACCTGAGACGTAAAAGAATATCCATAGCGTTGATTCAAGAGACTCACCTATTGAAGAAGAGGTGATCTTGAAATGCTGGGGTGGGACGGGATACGGGGCCACATATTCTAAATTTGCTAGGGGGTTGCTTACATGGATAGAGGGTTTGTTACCATTCCAACTATTGGAAGTAGCGAGGGAGAGAGAGAGGTGGTATGTAATTTTGCAATGTTTCATTCAGCACAGAGAAATCTGCATTGTGAATTCATACTTTCCAAACCACAGTATCCCATTACATGTACGCGCCTTAAGTAGCTATATTGTGTCGCGACGCAAGAGCTTCTTCCTTTTGGGCGGAGATTTCAACTGTGTCAGGGACGCTGCACTTGGAAGATCCTCCCCTCCTCAAGAGGGACCATCTCCAGCCACTACTGCATTAAATGCTGCACTAAATGACCTAGACTTGGTGGACATTTGGAGAGAATTGCACCCAAGCACAAGAGGCTATTCCTGTCATTCATCTCCTCACAAACTACTCACCAGAATTGATTATTTTTTCGCTGGGTTGGGACAGGTGGCTGAACTATGGAGTGAGGAATACATTGGCCACTCAATATCTGACCACTCCCCTTTGGAGATCCAATGGAATGCCACATGCCCTAGAGCTCCCATTCCGACTTGGCGTATGCTGGTGGGAGCCTTAACGGATTCTGCCTTTAACAAGACACTCCAGGACTCCCTGACTGATTTCTTTGTAGCGCAATGTTGGGAGTGTGAAGGAATGGGGTACTGTTTAGGAAACCATGAAGGTGGTGACCTGAGGTGAGGTGATAGCAGGTTCTGGAGGCATACGCCAGAAACTACGGGAAGACCTGGAAGTTATAGAAGATGGAATTCGGAAACGAGAGGCCTGCCAAACAGGCCTGAAGTCCGCTGAGATAGAACTAGCTGAGACCCGGTGCCTAGATGCATGGAAAGGCTATCCAAATTTGACTACACAGCATGAACTGCCCATTCGCATGTGGAGGGGGATAAGCCTGGGAGATTATTAGCATAGCTCTGCAAGCGAGAACACCCCAGGCCACAGACCACATTACTCTATGATGAATGTAGGGCCCCGTGGAGATCCCAACTTGCAATCAATGACATCTTCACTTCATACTCCACCCGAGTATACAGTCATAATAAACAGGTGCCCCAGAGTGATATCACTGAGGCACTCTCGCTAATTTTGCTCCTAAAGCACACAGTGGCCCAATTTGCCCTCATGGACCAACCCATCACTGCAGAAGAAATCAGCAAAGCAATCGCCTCTCTCTCTCTACCAGTAAAACACCTGGGAGTGATGGACTCCCCCTGGAATATGATAAGACCTACAGCTCTACCGTAGCTCCTCTGCTGCTCAAGGTTTATGAGGAGGCTTACGATAAAGGCATACTCCCGGGCACTGTGAGGAAGACCTTGGTTGTACCCATGCCTAAATCCGGCAAACCAACGGGTAGGTGCGACTCATATCGCTCCTTGGCCATGTTAAACTAAGAGATGAAAATGCTCACAACAGTACTAGCGGTGCATCCCCGCAAGCTAATTGCCTCCTTGATACACATGGACCTAACTGGGTTTGTGCTGGTATGCAGCCCCTCCTTAAACCTTCGCAGGTTACAGCACATTATAGATCAGACCGATTCCCACTTTGAGAACTGTGCAGTGGGGTCCTTAGCTGCAATTAAAGCTTTTGATTCTGTCTACTAGGAATGGCTGCTTGCTTCATTGAAGAGCTTTGGGATGTGGTCAAGCTTTATCTGCTGGGTGACGCTGTTATATACCTCTCCAACTGCAAGGGTGAAGTCAAGTAGACAGGTGTCTAAAGCATGGAATATACAGCGTGGAACTCGCCAGGGATGCCCCTTGTTGCCCATGTTGTATACACTTGCCCCGGAGCCCCTGGCAGTATACTTGCACCAGGAATATATGGGTACGGGCATCCTGATTGGGGGCTTGCGACACTTAACATCATTATATGCCGACAACGTTTTACTCTACCCGTGTGAACCACAGCATAACCTACCCATGGTTCTAAACGTACTGGACAGCTTTGCAGAGCTGTCCGGGATTGTCTTTAGCAAGCTTTTCCCATTAGCTGGTCTTCGTAGGGTGGGTGAGGCTTCCCTACCGAACTTGGGTCTCACCTGGGAGGTGCGCTCCTTTAAATACCTGGGAATTCATATTACACATACCCCGGAGGACACGCAGACACATAACAACCTCAGGGTCCTAGAGGGCCTTAAGAGGTAAATGTCCTTTTGATCCTGGTTACCACTGTCACTCATGGGTAAAATTACAATTGTGAATATGATTCTTCTCCCTAGACACGTGTATTGTTTAACGAATGTGTATCATTACATTCGGGTCCAGTTCTTTTGATTTAGAAACTTTCTCTGGTGCCCGAACCATCACAGACTTTCCTTCAATGGGTTGTCCCTACCCTACAAGGAAAGCGGAGCACAACTACCTTGGCTGGAAATGTATTATCTGGCTGCTCATTTAAGCTTTGTTTCAAAATGGTTGTCAGACGACCCTACTTATGAGTGAATACTGCTTCAACACTTGGCGCACCGGCCCGCCTTAAAGAAATCCTATGGCTCCCGAGCAATTGCATGAACACTGTACCACTATGGTCCTAGGCAGGAAAACTTGGGCCAGAACGCTAAAGCTATTTTAGGTGCATTACCCCAACTCATCTAATCCTCTCATAGTGGCAGATGTATGTAAAATCTGGGAAGGTTTGACTGCTATCCAGCGCTGAGAGTTAGGGTGTATCTCTACATGGGGTGGGCTGTTTAGGGACCTAGATAATCCAACTCAAAAGACAGGGCTGCCCAAGGGACAATTCCTGTGATTCATGAAAGTAAAGGGAGCAGCGAGTTGCAGATGGCAGGGGTGGCCCGCCAAGCCTAAGGAGACAAAGTTCCTGGCCTTAATGTACTTGCTTGAGGACGGCTGGAGGCCTATAACTAGACTGTAGAGGTGCTTATTAACCGGGTCAAACACTCAAAACCCAAAACCAAAGGTGCGATGGGAATCAGATATTGGTGCTGCAATTAATGATCATGAATGGGAACTTGAGCTTAATTTCCCTAGTAATGTGTCCCGAAGGCCAGATTTAGGCTGCTCCAGATTAACCTACTGCACCGCACGTACATGACTCACAGTAGAGTGGCCCAATTTAACAAAAAACAAGTGCTCGACCTTCCCGTGGTGTAACTTAGAAGATGTAAATTTGATTCACATGTTCTGGAAATGTCCCAAGGTGCAAATGTTCTGGTCCCGTGTTGAACATGCCTGCAGAGCAGCGGGAATTGCTAGATACAACTGGAACCCGCTGAAGTGCTTACTTGGAGCATATCCTAGAAGGGGGGGGAATTAGACATGTCACCAGGCTTATGGACTTAGCTTGCATCCTCGCTAAACACTGCATTGCCATGTCCTGGAAACAAAAGGGGAGTCCACAATACAAACTGTGGTATCATGAACTTGAAACTTGGTGTGATGCAGAGACAAAGGCATGGGCTGGGTCACTACAAGGCCTGGACGAAACCCAAGCAGGAACCTTTGACTCTTCGAAAGCACATGTTTTTACTATGTTCCATCCCTCCGGTGATAAACCCCATGAACCACCACTAAATGCCATACTACCTGCAACATGTAAAATGTGAACCCCCTGCCCCCTCCCGAGCCCCTATTTGCTTCACTGTTTTTGCCTCCTTGGTTGCCCTTTCCCATGTACCCATGCCGCCACCTCGCCCGCACAATGCGGATCTCCGCGCAGCACCCTGTATAAGAGCCTGACTGTTAAATGCGAAGAGTTAATTCTTTTGTTGGGTTCTGTTCGGTTAATGTTCATTTTTTGTTTTTGGTATGCCACACGCTTATTTGGAGGCTACGCAGGCTTTTCTTTATATGTATATTGTACCTTGTATTTGCTGAAGCGACCTACAGATGCTATGCTATTGTTTTCAAAGTACCAGTAAACAAATTTAAAAATAAATCAGTTCTGCCTGTGTATATGTTAGTGTTTGTTATTAACTGTAATTTGCTATTCTTCTTGTTCACATTTAAGACCTTTTCTCTCTCTCTCACTTCAGATGAAACAATGCAAGGCATGAAATCTAAAAATTCACAGTTCGGTGACCAGCTTTGCCCTCCTGGGATTCTCAGACCTCCTTTTGCAACTGCAGAAAGCCTTGCTTGGTGCTTTGCTCTGTATTTACCTGTTCACTCTGGCAGGGAATAGTCTCATAATTGCCCTAGTGACAGTGGATCGTCTCCTGCAGACTCCAATGTACCTATTTCTGCGGAACCTGTCCTTCCTGGAAGTTTGGTACATCTCTGTCACCATTCCCAGGACCCTTGTCAGCTCTGTTTCCAATGTTTCCAGCATTTCCTTCCTCGGCTGTGCTGTGCAAATGTGTCTGTTTAGTACAATGGGAGTGACTGAATGCGTGTTCCTTGGAGTGATGGCTTATGATCACCATGTGGCCATCTGTAACCCTTTACGCTACATGACCATCATGAGCCCGAAAGCATGCATTGCCATGGTGGCTGGATGTTGGGGGTGGGGAATGATGCTATCATTAGTAATGACAGGATTTATTTTCAGCTGGCCGTAACTTGGATCCAACATTAGTAACCATTTTTTCTGTGATTTGCCAGTTGTGTTAAGCTTGGCATGTGCTGATATCTTCATAAATGAGGAGTTTATCTTTGGTGCCTGTGTAATTGGTGGACTTTTCCCCTTTGCACTGATTTCATTCTCCTATGGTAATATCCTTTACACCATTGTGAAGATGAGATCTGCGGAAACCAAACACAAGACCTTCTCCACCTGTACCCCCCTCCTTGTCTCAGTCATGCTCTCCTATGGCTCGATTATGTTTATGTACCTGCGGCCTACATCGGCTCACTCCAAGGAGCAGGAAAAGCTGTTGTCCCTTCTGTATAGCGTGCTGATCCCACTGCTGAACCCCATGATCTATAGCCTGAGGAATCACAAACTGACAGGGGCTCTCAAGAGGCTGATCAGAAAACAGCATACTGCATCATAATGAAGATGTCTGTGTTGTTTTAAGAATAAAGTAATTTAACAATGCCATTTCGGTAAATGTCAACTATATCAGATGGCCTCTATTATTATCCTTGTGTTTGATTTAAGACGACAATTCAGTCTCTAAATAGATTCATGTTATTAGTGGATGACCTTTCAGACTATCAAAATGTCCATAAGGAAGGTACCTTATCAGAGTTTGATGTATACCCATGCCCCAGGTGGAGAATTATTAGGGACATTAGGCATTACTTCTACGTGGAATTCAATAAAAGGCTATTACCAGCAGGTCTCCCGGGTGCCAGAAGATCATGGGAACACTTTGTTCCACACCAGAGGGACTCTCAATTTGCAATCCTAGTCTTCAAACTACATGAGCACCAGCTACCTCCCAGTGCCTTGGGGGCTATCTTTCACAACTATACAAGGAATTTGCATGAGCCCATATAGGGGATATTATCATCCATGGCTGGACATGCTAAGACTATATAAACACCTATATTTGGTCAGTCAGAGACAAGCCGCACCAACAGCAAACTCCACCTAATAGATCACCAGGTCCTCTGTCAACTAACTGGTTTCACAGTGAACAAAGGGAAGTCTGGATCTCAGATGGGGAAAGCAGTAGCAGCACAATCAGTGGCACCACCTACCACCAAAATGGAGTACCATTAATTCTTAAGACACCTTGGGTTTGTCACAAATGACTTCAATATTTTAAGGACCCAGATATGAGGTTCAGGGGTTTTATTTTGAATTTCAAAAGTTCAACTGTCGAATGACGATCTAAAGGTCAGACTAAGAGGGTGCCTACTCTCACTCTCAATCTTCCCGTTGGCTCTTCCCACCCTAGCCCATGTGTCCCTACTCCCCAACATCATTTGTTGAAACTAGAGATAGGTCATCTCTACTGTCTAGTGCTAACCCGATTTTTCAATGAAGGCCTAACGACTGTAGACTTGTCTACCTTACTCCCTGCGGGATGGACTTCCTAAGGGCTCCTACTCTAATGTGTCAATAATATTTGGATGGTCTCTCTCTCTCTCTCTCTCTCTCTCTCTCTCTCTCTCTCTATCTCTCTAGCTTTTTCATTCTGTACCCCACTTACCTTCCACTCTACGTTCATCTCTCCTCATTCTCTCACTCACCCCATTCTATCACAGCCCTCTCTCACTCTGACATCTTTCTCTCCTTTCCTATCTCGCCTCACTCCCTACTCATCCTCTCCCCCTCCTTCTCTCTCTCTGTTCTTTGCTACTTCCTTCCCTCTCTTACTCTCCCCCTCTCGCTCCCACCTTCAACAGATCTTCTCACTCAACTTCCTCACTCTCCTCTCCCTTTGACTGCCACTTACACACTCCTGTTCTCTAACGTCCCGACTATGCCTACTTCTCTCTCCTACCATCCTCCTTTCTCTATCTCTCTGTCTGTCTTTCTATCTCTCTTTCACTCTGTACCCCACTAACCTTCCACTCTACCTTAAACTCTCCTCCTTCTCTCGCTCCCCCCATTCTATAACTTCCCTCTCTCCCGCTGCCTTTTCTTTCTCTCTTTTCCTATCTCGCCTCACTCCCAACTGGTCCTCTTCCCCTCCTTCTCTCTCTCTTTGCTACTCCCTTCCCTCTCTCACTCTCCCTCTTTCTCTCCCACCTTCAACAGATCTTCTCACTCAACTTCCTCACTCTCCTCTCCCTCTGACTGCCACTTCCACACTCCTGTTTTCTAATGTCCTGACTATGCCTACTTTCACTCTCCTACCATCCTCCTCTCTCTCTCCCTCCCTCTCTGTCTTTCTGTCTTTCACTCTATACCCCTCTTACCTCTACCTCTCCTTCTGCTCTCACTCTCTCCATTCTATCACTTCCCTCTCCCCTCACACGGGCACTACAATATCTCTAACTTGGTATCACTGCCTCTCATACACCTTACCTGCAGTTTCATCCACTGATTCCCCCAACTCTTCCACCTTCAGCTACACTTTCTGCTCTCCATCACCTGGTCTCTCTGACCCCCTCCGCTCCTTCTGACGTCACCCAAACACCCCTCATTGTTGCCTCTGATTGCAGGGTATTTAATCCCCAGTTTGTAGTGATATAGACCTCCTCCACATTCCCATTGGTCTCTATTATCACATGTTAAATGGGGCCAGTCTTCCCCTGTGCTTTCTCCTGAGAGTGGGCTTTCATGTGAAAAGTTTTAAACTGCGTTATTGGCCCAACACCCTTTTTCGTTTAGCGCGCCTCAGTCTCACTGTGCCAGCCCCTCTATCTCCATCCAGTTGCTCCTTTGCAGGTGTCACTGCAGTCGGCAGAGGAGCCAGACTGACAATTGTCTTCCTCTCCCGTTCGGTGTGGTCTGTAGAGGAAAAAGCTTATGGCCAGGAAAAAGGCAGGTAGGAACAGTGGAAAAGGGGCAGTGGTACCAATCATTTAGCAAGACACACTCAGGGGTGTGAGGGACCAGGACCCCCACAACCTCCTCGCCCTACCTCTGGGATATGATTGGCTCTGGTGTACGCCATGGTGGGCCGCCTACCCCAGATTGGGAGGAGTCCCTGCTCCCCCTTGACAGGGTCAGTGATGAGATCAGACCTGAAACTCTGACAAAGGGTGAATTTCTTGGTATTTTTCTTTGTCCCATATTGGGTAGAGAATGATACCTGTGACACTCTGGATAATGAAATAGTATTCTGAGTTACCAGCAATACATGTAAACCGCAGGAAACACCTATCCAGGTATATACCATAAAAAGAGATATTTCCATCCAAATCCATGATGACTTGGTAACTGCTACACCGGATGAATTTTCTTCTTCCTTCAGATAAATAAAGAAGACATTGTCTTACTGGTGCCTGTGAGATCCATGAACAAAAACATCAATTGAGACATGAGTTCCAGGATTTCCAAAACATTTTCTATTTTGATTCATATGACTGTGGTCATACATCACTACATTGAACAACCATACCCACTGACCCTTATATGGCACCAGTGTTTGTGAAACTGTAAAGGTTGCCTTTCGTGTCCCTGGAATCACTCACAGAGATTATCAAAAATGTGGAATCCTATGGGACCAGTTGTCCAATTCATAATACTGTTAATCCACTAATGGCAATATTTAAAATCTAATGGATAGCAGAGACCCTCTGTGGACCAAGGAGATCTGAAAAAGCCAACATATCACAGTGGCCTTTCCCTTACATCAATCAATGACTTGCAGAGATCCAGGGGTCTAAATGCTATGTTGCCCTTTACTTGATCAATGGATATTGGACTGTCTCAGATCTCCATAAATACCAATATAAACATGCCTTTACCGTTGGGTGGCCCCAGTACATATGGACCTGCATGTACTTTGGCTACCTTAACAGTGGGAACGAGTTTAATATATTCCTTTGTAAGGCCTTGCCTGCACTCGGAATAAGATGGATCTAGGCCTATCTGGATGATCTACCAATAAAAAGTAAAACCGTGTAAGAACACTGTGTGGAGATCTGTAACGGATTAACACTGTTACACAATGGAGGAATAAATGAACACTTCTCAAAGGCTAGTGGTGTAGAACAAGTTGCTCATCAGGAAATCACATCTGAGGGCCTTACCCACTCAGAAAAAGAAGGTTGAAGCTTTACTGAAATTGAAGCTCTCCACAAAGTGAAATTGAAGATCCCCACAAATCTAAATGAATTACGAAGCCTGTTAGGATTGACCAACTACAGTGATAAATTCAGAGAACTCTGAAGAGAAAACTGAGACCATAATCCATCTTGGAAAGGCAGGTGTGAATGTGAAGTATGGTGACTCGCAAAACCAGGCTGTAAAACAATCGTAAAGAACTCTTACCAAAGCTTTGTTTTGTTTAGCTTATAACATAAGGAACAAATTGTTCTCTAGAAACAGGATTCTATGACATCTGTTCAACTGTGGCCCTGTATAAGAAGTATATGCGGATTAATAAGGGGTTTTACTATGAAAGTAAGACATTGTCACCTGTGGAAGTTAAGTTCAATGTATGTGAGAAGGCATTCTTGGGAGCTGTATGGGCGTTGAAAACATACTCTCTTATAAGTCATGTGGAACGTATTATAGTTGCGACTTCCCACCAGCCTCTGCAATATTTACAGAGTGACAATATACAGACTTGTGTGTCTCTAATTCAAGGTTTAATCCCTGTATTATTTCTAGCAAGCCTACCTTGTACAGATCAGTTATTTATTTATTTATTTACTTATTTATTTATTTGTGATATAGTTGAAAATACACTTTTCACAATTGGTTATCCTGATAAAAATAACAGCTTTAAAATGATGACATTACAGACATATATATACATTTCTTCACAATAAATCTGATATATGTTACTGAATGTATTGACCTAGTTCATAATGTAATACTCAACATTTATATTTATATTTATAGGAGTTAGGTAAGTTAAATGCTTCTTTGAAAAGTGTGTGTAAATGTCACACAAATCTGATTAACACAATAATCTGAGATGTTTGCATGGCTCACTCAATACAAGGCTCAAGCTGTTGTGAGAAACCAAAGGGTGGCTCACCGACCAAACCCTTGGGATCTGTCATCCATTTGGCCGGGGCACGGCCATCGCTATTAGATCCAGACCCTGAGGGCGGATCAGAGGATCCCCTGGATGAGTCCCTGGGGAGTGGGAGTAGGGCACCCGGAGGAGAGACGCGGTATCCCCTTTCCCGATAAACCCTCCATGTTCCATGTACTATCGAGGAACCTTACCTCCCCCTCACCCCCCCCATCCCTCCTTTCCTACACACACTCTGCTGCAAGGACAGGGCACTTCACAGAAAGACAGACACACACACAGCCAGTCCGTTTGACAAGTCCCAACATCAGGGTCAGGCAGAGTCAGGAACTTAAACTTAATGACTCGCACCTGAATCCTGTTACCTTTCCCCACTGGGATGAAAGGCGGAGCATGAGAGCACCGGAGAGCATTGCAAGAAGGGCAACCAAAGCGAGCAAGATCAGCAGAACAGAAGGGCAGGAAATCCAGGGAGGTGAGTGAAAGGCTGCGGTCCCACCAGCTGCAGGGTGAAGGTCACTGCAGAATCCCAAAGGGGCAACTACCTGCTACTGCAGAAGGTCACGCCGGTACCTCCTTCCTGTGAGGTGTGAGGACTTGAAAGGAGGCGAGCTGCGCTGGACCAAAAGCCTTGACTAGACGGAAGGTCTTGATGAACTGTATCAGCCGCTGCCAGTGAGTGAAATGGGAGACCGGCTTGTGTTAATAAATGAAAAGGACATTAAGAAAGTGGCCACCAGGGGGCGCATGGAAGGGTTCTGAATCTTCTATTGGCTCCGGTACAGCAGGAAGTAAAGGGGTTCTGAGCCCTCCCTTTAATCCCCAGCGGTCCGAACCGAGAACAACCTCCGCGAGGGGGGCACACCGGGCGTCCATGCTCCAAGTTTGGGACAATCCCGCCCGTGAACAGCAGAGTTGTCAGTAGTAAAAGGAGAGGTGGGACAGGAGATGGCCCCAGCCCGCGGCAGAGAAAGCGAAAGTAACATGCGAGGTCTGAGTGAGAGCGGACCTCGCTGGAGGAAAGTCTTTGGCAAGGCCCAATACCACCGTCACAAGCAGAGAGGAGCGGGCTACGGCGGGATCAAGTGGGGAGGTCCTAGAGCCCCCTGCACAGGGGGAATAGAAGAAAACATTTTTTTAAAGGAATTAGAAGAAACAAAGAAATGGGGTGGGAGGACCCCCCCCACTCCTCCTCCTGCTGCTGGCGACAGCTCCCCAGCCCAGGGGATGAAGACTGGCCATGCTCTGCAACCCGCCAGAGTGAGTAGCTCCGGAGCAGCTCGAAAGGGAGCCCATCCGGAGAGGAGCTGCAAGGAGGGGACCCAGGAGGGCCAACAGGCAGTGCGCCCGCCAACGCCAGCAAGTAGGAAGCACATTGGGAAGAGGAGACAGTCCCCAAGGGGCCTCACATCCACCCCAGAGAGACAGGAACTAGGCAGAGGCCATGTGGGGCAGGTCACTACTTCTAATACATCTATCATGTCTATTCCGCAACTGAAAATTAATTCCAGTCATACTATGGCCCAGAAGGAAGCCAGGGCTTCCACAACTATCCCCAAAAAGAATGCACTGGATCCCAGGGACCTTAAGCATAAAGGCTTCATAAGAAAAGGAGACTGCTTCTAGTACACACAAATAGTGGACACTACTGGACATATTGCCTCTGCTGCAAGCATGTTGAATAAGTTACCCAATAATGAGGGCGACTCGAGAGTAGAAGTAATTAACTCCCATAATAGGAATAGGAACCTGGTCTACATGCATCATGTGCCATGGTTGAAAATGAGTACCTTTGAAAACCTGATTGCTTAAACGAATAAGTGTACAAACTGAATCCGCAGTGTCAAAGGGTGCTACTCGGTCATTCGGTAGGACACAGTACAATGTCAGACCAGACGTGAAAAGGGGGACCCGCTAGCAGGCCAGGATGCTAACAACAGGCCCATCATTAACGGGCCCATTGTTAGCATCCGCCCCATTCCCATTGAGCCCTATGGGGCTCAAATGGAAATGGGGATTGATTTTTACCGGTCCCAGAAAAGGGCAATTGCCAAGGTCGGAATGACCCAGTTATTGCCCTTTTCTGGGACCTGGTAAAAAATCATTACCGGCGGCAGCCGGCTACCACCTGGGTCGTAATGAGGCCCTATGATTCTCTCGAGTTCAGAGAGGTATCCGTGGCACAAGGTTGATTGTCTAACGAGTTACAGCAACTGTCACCACCGTGCTCCATGACAGAACTAAGTGCCACCCCTCCTGAGCCCAGGATTAATACTTTGGTGATCCTGTTCCATCTAACCAAAATAACAACAAACTTTGCAAATATTAGTATGATGGTCCACGAAACAAACATATATATTATATCAAAGAGCGATTATTATCTGTCCCTCCCCATAGTAGGTTACCTAGCATTATGCCGATGCAAGGTTGTACACAAGTCAATGAGAGAATGCCCTAAAGTACGTATCTAGAGGCCATAGATTGACTGGAAAAGCCACACCAAGTCTATGCTTTGGTTTGGAGAAAAGTTTCCAAGATGAAGACTGGTGTGATTCAATAACAGACCATGATGTGATTTGCTTCCAGGAGACTTGGTCTCTTGTAAATGTACACTTTTAAGGCTACACAAATTTCTTTCTGCCAGCTACAAAAGGTTACAAAGGAAGGACGAGTGGGATGTGTGGGGGGCATGACCATTTGGGCAAAGGTTGCTCTTGAAGCCACTGTGACAGAATATGTCACAGACTCACGTGACTTGCAGGTGGTTATAAATAGTTTTAATGGCAAGGGACATGTATGAATAATATTTACACCAGGGACCCCACTGTTAACGGACTGAAAACTGTGCAGTTGGCCTCAGACATTTTTGAGGCGGTACGTTTTCTAATCAGCATCAAGATATGCATGCTGTATTGGCAGGTGATTTTAACCTACAGTTTGAGCTGGTTGAAATCATAGCACACATTATTGAGGATGAGGATTTTTCCATGAAATATCCCTGATTTCAAAGTAACTAAACCCAAACCTTCTAACAGGTATGCCTTAGAAAAAGCTCATATTTTGTGCAACAGGAAATTGAGGGCATGCAACAGCAACATGGAGGGAGGCATCCCTGCCAAAGCTACCTTTGTTGCTGCTGGTAGCAAAAGCTCCCATATCGACTATATTCTAAATTGAGTTACATGACTGGCAGCTTATAAGGAATTTTGACACACTAGTTTGTACCAAGAGCGATCAACGCCTATTAACACTTGAACTCTTATTACCAAATATCTACGGTGAGCTTGAAAGAAATAGCCTCACTTCCATGCAGGAATCAGCAAGGAAAGCTCTAAATTGGGAATCTCTGGACACTGATATTGTGTCCCCATATCTATATAAAATATACTAACACATTTGGAGAGATTACTGCTACCTCCTGAGGTACCCCA
Source organism: Ambystoma mexicanum (assembly GCF_040938575.1). Taxonomy (NCBI): domain Eukaryota; kingdom Metazoa; phylum Chordata; class Amphibia; order Caudata; family Ambystomatidae; genus Ambystoma; species Ambystoma mexicanum. Next base: position 897,883,925 of record NC_090925.1, read on the forward strand.
TGCTAAAGCATCAGATGTGTATAATAGAGGAAATCTTCCCAATGGTAAATTAACCCTATAAAGTGGTGAAATGGAAATCCAGCACCCCCATCCACTGGTAAGATAAAGAGACCCAATCAGCTAAACGTAAGCCGATTGTACATTTTTAAGAGTGCCAAAACTTACAATAGGGATGTGGTGGGATATCTTAGGTGGAATTACAAGAATCTAATCGAGAGGAAGAAACGATCCTGTGCCCAAAAGAAAGTGGGACAGGCTGTAAGAAGCTATTAATGAGAACCAAAACAAAGGGGGGTCTGGGAATCTCTCTACCAGCACGAACACAGCCCAATGACCTGTTCTTGGGTGAATATCCCCTGGGAGAGACTCTACCAAGTCTTTAGCTCACTGTCCCTTTCACAGAGAAGAAATGTCCCCGCATATCAGCCTTTGTCCTGCCCAGGGGCAGTCCAGCGCCGAAATGCTAGGCAATTCTCCTCTGAACAAGAGTACTATCAGTAACTCCCAGGGGCCATCCACCCAAGAACAAGTAAATGGGCTGTGTTTGTGCTGGTAGAGAGTTTCCCAGACCCCCCCTGTTTTGCATACCAAGTAACTTTGGGTCTCACCCTAAGTTACCAGCGGACTCCAGACGTGGACCCCTTGCTCACTGCTCTTAGAGAGACACAGCTTCACCTCACTGATGATGCCCAACAAGGTTGAAACACGTGTATGGGGTGCTGTGGTACTCTTGTTCAGAGGAGAATTGCCTGGCATTTCGGTGCTGGACTGCCCCTGGGCAGGACAAAGACTGATATGTGGGGTAATGTCTTCTCTGTGAAAAGAACAGTGAGCTAAGGTCTTGGTTGAGACTCTCCCAAGGGCCATCCACCCAAGAACAAGTCAATGGGATGTGTTTGTGCTGGTAGAGAGTTTCCCAGACCCCCCCTGTTTTGCATACCAAGTAACTTTGGGTCTCACCCTAAGTTACTAGCGGACTCCAGAAGTGGACCCCTTGCTCACTGCTCTTAGAGAGACACAGCTTCACCTCACTGATGATGCCCAACAAGGTTGAAACACGTGTATGGGGTGCTGTGGTACTCTTGTTCAGAGGGGAATTGCCTGGCATTTCGGTGCTGGACTGCCCCTGAGCAGGACAAAGACTGATATGTGGGGAAATGTCTTCTCTGTGAAAGGAACAGTGAGCTAAAGTCTTGGTTGAGACTCTCCCAGGGGCCATCTACCGAAGAACAAGTCAATGGGCTGTGTTCGTGCTGCTAGAGAGTTTCCCAGACCCCCCCAGTTTTGCATACCAAGTAACTTTGGGTCTCACCTTAAGTTACCAGGGGACTCCAGACGTGGACCCCTTGCTCACTGCTCTTCGAGAGACACAGCTTCACCTCACTGATGATGCCCAACAAGGTTGAAACACGTGTATGGGGTTGCTGTGGTACTCTTATTCAGAGGAGAAATGCCTGGCATTTCGGTGCAGGACAAAGACTGATATGTGGGGAAATGTCTTCTCTGTGAAAAGAACAGTGAGCTAAAGACTTGTTTGAGACTCGCCCAGGGGCCAGCCACCCAAGAACAAGTCAATGGGCTGTGTTCGTGCTGGTAGAGAGTTTCCCAGACCTCCCGCCCCTGTTTTGCATTAATGAGAACCACTCAAGAGGATTTTGGAGGACCAAATCAAAAGGAACTGTGGCAATAACAATACTTTAAGTATCAATATTCCAAAAGCTGAGTGGTTTAAGTTCTTTAGTTGGCTGTATGAAGAGTCTCGCCCCAAGTTCAATAAAATCAATACTACACCTGCAAGTGCTGCTGGACCCCCATTGACTACCACCCTAGTCACATTAACACAAGTTCAGATTGCAATTCGTTCTTAAAAAGAAGGGAAGGCCCCTGTCTCAGACAAAATGCCAGTCAATGTATTCAAAAGTTGTTTGTTTATTATTTATAAAGCGCTCCGGACCCTGAAGTATCTGGGTGCATTACAAGACAACTTGGAAAACATGTACAAAAGACATGGCATGAAAGGTACAATGATATATAACAATGACTTGCATAGATCAAGGCAAAAAGTACATGAAAAAAAAACAGACAGGTCATTGACAGTCGGAAAGACGTAGGTAAAGTGTAGTTGTCATGGAGTGGCTAAGTTATCAAACCCTGGCACCGGAGGCAGGCACGTCGTTTGTAAGGAGCTGATTTTTTTAAATTAGATCGGAAGCTGTGGAAGGTTTGGTCAGTTCTTAAATTGAGTGGGAGGGCATTCCACCCTGTGGCTGCTTGAACCGGGAAGCTATATCCACCAGCTCTTTTCAGGTTAAAGCGAGGTGTGATGATGCAACAAGAGTTGGCTGATCTAGTGGGTCTGGAGGAGGTTTTGCAGATAATTTTATCTTTCAGTTATTGAGGGGCAGCATTATTGAGAAATTTGTGGGAGATGGAGACGAGTTTGAAGTAGATCCTGTCTCAGAATGATAGCCATTTGTAGCTCTGTCTTATTTCAGAAATGTGATCTTTTCTTGGAATGCTCAAGGCTGTTCTCAAGGTGCTATTTTGTAGGGTTTGGAGTTTGTTTATCACTTGTTTGTTAGCTCCTGCATAAAGTGTGTTGCAGTAATCAAGTTTGGACAAGATTAGTGCTCAGGCTAATGTGATACGGCTGTTTGTAGATAGGTAGGCTTTGCATGCATAGATGAGCTTGCAAGTGTAGGTTGTGGCCGAGGCAGTGGCGTTAACTTGTGTCCTCAAGCACAAGGAGGAATCGATGTAGAAGTCTAGCATTTTAGTTTCTTCAGCAGATTTGATTGTGTTTCCGTCTATGTTGAAGGACACGTATTTGGGGTTTAGTTTGTTGAGGTGTGGGGAGGCACCTAGGATGATACTTTCAGTCTTCTCATCATTCAAGCAGAGGGTATGGTTGGCCATCCAAGCTTGAATGACAAGGTAGATTTTGTTTAGTAGGGCATTGTCAATGTCGTAGTCGCTAGACAGCGGTAGCAGTATCTGGGTATCATCTGCATAGTTGGTGTAGATGACAGCCAGGTGGTCCAGTATGTCGAAGAGAGATTTTGTAAAGACGTTGTATAATGTAGGGGAGACACAAGAGCCTTGTGGCACTCCACAGGGGATGGGAATAGGATCAGCAGAGTCCGTCGGAGAGAAAAATCTCATTGTTCTGTTATTTAGAAAAGACTTGATCCAGTTTGCGGCTTCTTGTGAAAAGTTGACCAAGGAAGTAAGAGTATGTTATGGTCTACCAGGTCGAAGGCAGCGGAAAGATCTAGCAGAAGGAGTAAGGCGCATTGTCTGTTGTCTTTCAAAAGGTCAATGTGTGTTTTCAAGTCAATTAAGGCAGTTTCTGTTCCATGGAGAGGTCTGAAGCCAGACTCTCTGAGCCCTAGGAGGGTGTAAGTCTCCAGGTAGGTCTGCATTTGGATGTATGCTACCTTGTCGAGGATTTTCAGTAGAAAAGGGACCGTGGTTATAGGTCTGTAGTTGGTCGGGATAGTAGGGTCGAGGGAAGCTTTTTTTAGTAAAGGGAGAACCCAGTTGTATTTGAGGTTGGTAGGAACCTGGCAGGACTTGAATGATGAGTTTATTATCCTTGTGATGAAAGGGGCGAGATCTCTGGCAGCATCTTTTATAGTTTGTGCCGTGCAGATGTCGCCTTGGCAGCGAGAGGGTTTTAAAGAAGCTATGATTTTTACTACCTCCGGTGGGGTAACTAAGGCAAATTTAAACTCTTGTAAGGTGTTGAAGGCTGGGATTTTTCACGTTTCTGGCCAGTCTCAGTGAGGTTGATGTTCATTCGTTTAGTGGCAATTTTCTTTTGCAAAGTGGCAATTGTATTAGCTAGCGCACTTTAAATGCCAGTGCACCAATCTTTGTTTTTTGGGTGAGAATCGTCAGGGGCTATAGGAGATTCTAGCTCTCTTAGAATTCCAAATAGTTCCTTGATACTGGAACTTTCGTTTGGAATCCTGTCGTTATAGGTTTCATGTTTAGTTTTAATGATCTCTGCCTGTTGAAGCGAAATTGTAATCTGGGGCCCCATCCTATAGAAATTATTCTGTCTCTCTAAAATCGTCCACAGCCCCAATTTCTTGGACGAGGATCACAGAAATTAGGTAAATAACCAGAGTCCTTTTCTCAGCTTGACATAGGAGGAAAAATATATGCAAAGGTCTTGTTGGGAAACCTGCCTGGATAGACACAAATAATGTTATTGTCCACCGGCAGGCAGGCCTTCAAAGAGGTAACAGTACAGTTGACCAATATTTAAAATTCAACTTGACTCTATCAAAGTGCGTAGTCTTAAGACAATTCAACCTTTACAGTAACAAATTACGTGGATCTAAAAGCTGCCTTCGATGGTGTCCCATCTCAAGTCCTATGGTAGAGACCGGTGATTATAAGCATCCCTCTATTCTTACAATCAACAAGGGGAGTCCATCAGTGTTGTTTCTTGGCCGGACCCTGTTTTGCTTATTTGTCAACCCTCTGTTTGATTTATTTGATTCAACTAAAGTGAATGCTCCACTCTTAGGCTTTGATAGATTGTCACTACTTCTATTTGCGGATGACGCAGTTTGAAATACCATGACACCAAAAGGCCTACACAAAGGAGAATGGCCTGGAAATCAACATGACAAAGATAAAAAGCATGGGGTTCCATATACCTGGGAATAAAATGTCTAAGCTAACAGTCAAGATAGAAGATACGATTCTTGAACCTCCAACTTTCCGGCCAAACTTGCGATTGGGCGGAGCGGTAATGCGATGGTAATAGCGTTACTGTCACATTTTTTAATAGCCATTTGCAACGGTGGGCCACTTTTTCATTGGTGTCTGAGACAATTTTATGGCCCGGTCCAACCCTGCCAGTAATTGTTCATGGACAAGGCAAATAGTAAAATCAGAAGCTACCCTGGAAAAATCATCTGGTGCAATTAATGAATTTGCAATCACCCATGGGAATGGCGCAGTGAGACCAGTGCTACAATTGCGTCGAGCATAGGCAAGAGCATCCACCTTGTATCGTTCAGAACTATGGGGTGTTGGCAAATAACCACAATAGAGAACATCCTTCTAGAAAAACGTTTATTGCTACATAAATCCACGCCGAATACTTCCTTAAAACTCGAGCTGAACTGGTTCAGTATTGAACATGAGCTTAGGCCTCTTTTATTCTGGGTAAGAATCTAGTCTTCCATTAGTTTAACAAACATTCGGAAGGGGCTAATGGATATTCTGAACCAGCAGGGCAGTCTTTCATTGTCATGGCGCAAGCATATCAAAGTCATCCTGCATAAATTGAACATCTATGGCTTAATCCCCTGGCAACTGATAAATCACACATGGTACCTGTTAAATCATACTATAAGGACTTGATTGTGGAGCAGATGCATGCATCCTGCCAACTCTCAGAGTTATTAAAATACTACTGGTCTGTGAAGTATGCTTTAGGGTTTGAATCATACCTAGACATTATTAAACCTCAATTTGCCAGATCACTATTTATACAATTTATGCTAGGCACCCTGCCTCTAGGTCATCTTAAGTATCACTGGTATACAAGTTCCAGTGCTTCATGCCCTCAGAGTAATGACATTGTTGAGTCCCTGTACCATTTTCTATTTTGTTGTCCTCTCTATAAAGATTTAAAAGGTTCCTACCTAAATCTATTAATGAAATCATTTGGTGTCAGGTGTCTTAATGATGCTCAGACCCTATGTAAAGCGACGTATGATGATAAGATATTTTTAGCATTAGCTAGCTGTATTTAAAGAGCTTGGCTTCTTAACCTGTCAATATCTAGTAGCCTAACGCTTTGGATCTTCATGTAAATTGTATATTTCTGCGGATCCACTGCTACAAACAATAAGAGCCTAACAGATATTAGAAATGTTGACATGTGTCATTGCATTTGCTATTTGTTCTCTATAACTTTATTCTATGCATTTTGGTCATTTGTATTTTTTGGGCTCTGTCATCTAGGAGGCCATAAATTAGATCAGTTTCTTTTTATTTATTTATTAGTCAGTTTGAAACACGTGAAATCCAAACAACCCACAATGGGTGCATCATATGCACTGGCTTCTACATAGTTACCAAAACAGTATAATGGCTGAGGCTTTGAGCTACAAATCACAACAACAGGCCATGTTCAAGGGCAAAAAACACACTGCAAACAAAGCATGATCCCAAAAAAGCTCAAACCCAATACCCCCATTGCAGCCGAGTGAGCCCCGCACCGGCCCTCTGGGAAGATCAGAGTTGCGTGAAATGTTTTAAAAGCAAGGGCTTTATCGTTCGCCCTGGGAATCTTGCACAAATGTGGAGTGGGAGCCACTCTGGCACCTATCTAGAGAGCCTGCCCTGTTGCAAGGGCCAGATCTTTTCCGCTGAAGCTATCGTCTACAGTTTATACCACCACATGTTGGACTGTTGACGATCCGCCAACCACCAACATTTGGCCAATGAAACCCTGGCAGCAGTCACAAGGTGGGTGATGTTGAGTTATGCCCATGCATGGGTAAGCACAGTCCACCACATCTTCCAACTGTATCATCAGAGAGTCCATTGAGAGCTGCATCCCCAAAATGTCCTTTATTAGCACCAATACCTCTTTCCAGTAGAGCCCCACAGTTTCATCAACACAGACGTGGGATCGCTGGCTCTATTTTACATAGTCGAGCAGGAGTCATATACCATCTGTTCAGAATTGTATCAGCACACTCCTTATTAGTAACATACTTGGAGGAGTTACTAGCCCTAAGCCAAACCCTTGCCCAGAAATCCTTTGCGATAGATACTTTCAAGTCCCTCTCCCATTGGGACACATGGAGAAGGCTATAGGGAGTGTCATCACACTCCAGAAGCCGGTATAAAGTGGAGAAGCTTCCATACCCAAAGGCAGGCACAGGCCCAACCTCCAGATCACGGGGTTAGAGGCCCAATGTTGCAGCTGTAAATAACGAAAGCGTTGACTCTCAGGGATTTGGAATTGTTGCTTATACTTGATGAAGGTGAGAGTATCGCGGCCGGTAAAGTTGTGAGAGGTGCACAAGGCCCCATCTTGTACGTGCTACATAGGCCGGTGGGAGGAGACCGGGGATGAATTTAGGATTACCCAGAACCCAGGGACAATGGACCCTGACCCCCTAGGACTCCATAAATCCATAAAGCTGTGTCCCAATAATGCAGATGATGAGTTGAGATCAGGGGTCGAAGTGTACGAAAAGAAGTAGTCGAACTATGTTCTCTGCGAGTCGGCCCCACTCCCCACAAACCCCATCCCTGCTCCCCTCCCACACACAATCCAAACCTCCAAACAAACACACCTGCTATTTATGGGAATTTGCAGTGCAGTGCACAGAAGTCCAAGCTTCAACTTCTTCCTACACTGTTATTTTAAAACTAAACCATTCTAGAACGGTTTCCTTTTAAAATAAAAGTATAGGAACGGTAAAACTTAAAAATAAAAGTATGAGAGCACTGCTCCCGACAGCTCCCACCCACTTCGACCTCTGGTTGAGATCTAGTAGAATAATCAAGGAACAGGTGTGCATGTAGCGCAAGGCTCCTGACTGACTGCTCGATTCCGCTCCATTGGGTGGGGTGAGACTCGGTGACGAAACCGGAATGTGAGCAACATTTGATGCAATCACATAGTGTAGAAGAATCAGAAAATTCAGGCCTCTCATACTTTTTTTGCCTGGAGGACACTACCCACCCTGGGTTTCCTACCAGCCCAAATAAAATATGTCAACTTCCTTTGGAGTGCCAGGATGTAAGGGGTGGGAATTTTAAGTGGGAGAGCAGAAATGTAATAAAGTATTTGCCGAACCACATTTATTTTGACACCCATGATTCTACCCAACCAGGATATTTCCATTTTCACCCACTGCTTCAGGTCCTCCCCCAATGCGTGCAGTAGATTGGGAAAATTCACCAGAAACAGAAAGCTGTAGTATGCTCATATAATCAATCTCCCCCAAAGGGAAATCCTGTCCGATCGTAGACAAAACTTCAGGAGATTCTGAAACATTGAGACTTATTGACTTATTCACATTAATGGAATATCCTGAAGCCTCTCTGAAAGCCCAAAGCTCTGCAAGGAGAGCGAGAAGAGTATTCCTGGAGTCGGCCATTGTCAGCAAAATGTCATCTGTGGATAGCTCAGTCTTATGCTAAGTCAGACCCACTTGGATCCCTTTGATGTCCGAATTTATTTGAATTTGCTTTGCCAATTAAGGGGGAAAGAGGGTACCCCTGAAGCATGTCTCTTGAAATATTGAGAAAACCCGAAAAGATGACCATTGACCCGCGACATGGGGGCCGTATAACTCTCTAAGATCAAGCCAACAAAGTGGGCACCAAAGCCAAATCCAAGAAGTGTCAGACGTATGAATTCTCAGTCGACCGAATAAAATACCTTATTAGCATGTTGATAGTAGGGGGCAGTTCATTTTTTATTGATTGTGTGACTTTTGAAAATTATGTATGATTAATTTCTAAATAATTTCTTTTATGTAAAAAGAATCTTGAATTAAAAAAGCTTCTTTAAAAAAAATGACCTAGAATTTCTTTCAGTGTTTCTTCTAATCCCCTAATTCTAGGTGATCTTGGGGCCCCTGCATTTCCGTTTCTCTGTTTAACTAGTCCATGGCTGTGCAGGTCCATTTTGTAAAGAAAAAGAATTCAAATAATTGTGTGATATAATTATTTCCACACTGGTACCTTTTCTGCACAAGAAAAGGTTTATTTTGTGGGTCTTTTCTTTTCTCCCTCCAACTTCTTCACCTCTACGTCAATTGGTATGCAGACGCAGATACCGTGACTTACGCTGAGGCACAGATTTCTGAACTTATAAGTGGACCATCATTTTTTGTCAATTTAGGACTTCCATTGGTGGACAGGCCTGTTACCAACAGTGAAACATTACTTAGACTAAAGAAAAAACTATTTAGAATTGAGCTACATGGCCATGTACTAAAGGAGTATTTGAAATCCAATACTATACCGGTAGGGTTACAGGTAAAAATGATCCCTTGTCTATTCCTTGACGATCAGGAATATATCAAACTTAATATAGTCAGGTGGCAACTACATGTAGTCAAGACCTCCTTGTCTTGACCACCACTACGGCTCAGTGAGTAAGCAAAAAGGTTATAGAAGACTTGGGCAATCAGGAACAGGCTTTCGTTGCAAATAGTGGGATTTCAGATGTGAAGACGAAGCTGGAATCTATTAATAAACAATTGATGGAATTTTGATCTGATATTTTTACCAGGAAGACAAACAAATTAAAAAAAGACAGTTCAGCAAAGAAGTGATTTATTCCTATTTGGCTGAAGATTTGTTGTTCAACCTAATTTTAGGCCGAACTTAGGCAGTAATAATACATTTGGAAGAAAAAAGAAATCAGTGACCTTTTCGGATACTTTTTTGAGTGGATCTGAAAAAGAGCCCCGGAATCAACCTGGCCCTAGTGATCTCAACCATCGTGGACACCTTTTCTAGAGAGGGGCGGGTGAGGAAGCTTTTTGATAGGATGAGGAACAAGGAAGGGGCAAGGTAGTTGAAATATTCAAGGTAGGATTATGTTTCTGAGGTCTTTGATATGGAGCCCGACTTGGAGAACTGTGTAATATTGGGCTGACATAAAGTCCAAGATCCAATGCACTAGCACTTAGCCTGAGGTTCTCTTCCTTGGCTCCCCTTAGCACTTCCCTCCGGGGCCCTCCTCCAGCACTTGTCCACGCCGCTGGTCCTTCTTCCATCCCCATCCCCTGCACTTCTCCTCAATGCACTTGCACTGCGAATGCCACAAGGCCGAGTAGGACCACGACTGTATATTACTATTTTTGCCATTGTTATTATTTCACCTGTTCCCTTCCCGTTTAGCCTTGCAGCGTTTTGAAACACAATTCTATTGTATAAAGCGTCTTACAAATGCTCAGAATAATAAAAATAAAATAAATGGGTTCTGGCAGCTTTGGAGATCTAAATATTCGATCCATCCTGGAAGACAGTATAAAGAAACGTGTGGAGTGGAGTCTGGATTTGTGGAAGAATCGTCAATATGATGAGGCAAACAGTCCCTTGCTATAGGGAGCAGGGTCAAACCACTTAACTAGCACCGTAAGTACTTAGATGCAATGGATTTATGTTGAGTCGACATGACCAGTGTTAAAAGAGGTGCTACTCCCTACGCAGTGTGTACGGGGATGTTGGTAAAAAAGCAAGGAAGGCTAATGAGCTTAGCAACATTACCTTTTTAGCGTTACCTTCTTACAGGTCCAGAAGACTAATCCCAGTTCCTGGTACACTGCTCCACGAACACAGAGTAATAGGCTTTGCATCAGTGCTACAAGCCGATGAGGATCAACCGTGCCTGAAAAGCACAGAAAGATAACGCCAGACTAAGTGCAACTGTGGAGGAGAAGGGCGATGAAGTCCCAGCAGTGTGCGGAATTTGCAGTGGGAAAAAGTTCCCAGAGGTCAACCTTTCGTTAAGGCAGATGAAAGATTTGTATCTAGCAGTCAGGAAAACATTTAGAACATTTAAAAAGGAGATGCCGCAGGAATTGAAGCACAACCGCGTAGGGTGTTAGACACATGCTCAATATCCAAAATAGGAAACAGCTACCTATAGTAAACCCAAAAATACCACGCAGAAAAACACACTTGTGCGGTGCTTTGCATCAAGCCACTTATATATAGCCAATAGCTGCCAAAAGGTGCTAGTCGCTGAACGCAGGATGGTAATACCTAATAAATGCTTATACATTGCCTAGTTAAAAGCCAAAACATTTGGCTATGCCAATGCTTGTTTTTAATTTCTGAGTTAGCTACTTTTCTTTTGAGTTAGATAAAACTATTGCAGATAAACCCCATTTAGGAGCAAGGAAGATATGCGCCCTAGCATAAACAAAGGACATGTTCCTGATGTTGCGAAAGGCACAATTTCTGCCATCTCTACCTCAGCCCCCTCCTTGCTCTTATACATTTACACAGCCTATCTTGCTTTAACTAAACAGATGACACCCAAATCATCTTCAAAATCCCAAAGGATATTTCCAACCCCTCCCCCGTCCTTGCTTCCTGCCTCACAGAAATCGACCACTGGATGACAGCTAACCACCTCGTTCTCAACCCCTGGAAAAACTGAAATCATGATCTGCGCGAAGACTCCCCTCTTCCACCAACCCACCCCCCCCTTGCCCACCCTACCCAAGCACTCCCCCCCCTCCTCCAACACAGAAAAGAACCTTGGATACACCATGGACGCAGATCTGACACTATCACATCACATCAACTCTGTGTCAAAATCCTGCTCTTCACCTACGCATTCTCCGCTGCATCTTCTCCTACCTCACCTACCCACACAGAGTCACTGCAATCACGACCATCGTCCTCCCTTGCATAGACGATGCCAACACCCTTTACCTTGGTGGCTCTTCAAAACACCACAGCCAGGCTCTTCCTTGCCCTAGGCCCTTGAGAGCACATCACACCCGCCCTCTGTGTCCTACAGTGGCTCCCTGACAGGCGATGGTCCACCTTCAAGGCCATGTGCATCACCCACCGTGCTCTGCACAACACAGGCGCTGAATATGTACAACACAAGCCCACCTCCTACAGACCCAACAGAACCCTGAGATCAGGCACGGCTCTCCTCATTGTCATCCCTTCTGCCAAATCGACCAGAATAGGGGGACCATCTTTCTCTGTCCAAGCACCCACAATATGGAACTCTATCCCGTTTACCATCCGCCACATAGAGGAACACCTTCCCTTCCGGAAAGGTACTCAAGACCTGGCTCTTCCCTTTGTCATCTTGACTCACCTAATCCACCTCTTGGGTGAACTTTCACCTCCAGACATGTGGCCGGAGGCACCAGTGAGTCACATGAGGAGATGCCAAGAAAATACTGAGCACACACAGAAAGGAATCCCGTAGACCCACATGACAGACCTGCACTCGGTCATCGAACCAAGTAATCAGCCTTGACTAACAAGTTTGTATTGCATTCCATCTCAATGGAAGATAGCCGTATTCCTCCCAAAGCACAGCCAACCCCCCTGATACATCTGCAATCATCCACTACTTGATCTCATATCGCACATCACCTCTGCTATTAGAATGCAGCTAAGTCTCATGATAAAATTCGGTCTAGCTGGGCACTTAATCAGTCTCCTTGACTCCCATACTCTCCCAACAGCCCATCAAAGCACCCACCCACAAGCCAGTTCTCCATGGGTCGCTAGCAGGGACTTAGCCACCCCTACATATCTTGGTACTGGCTAGAATGCGCACATGCATTCTAAAATCCTCTTACTAATCTCTCATACCTCGGTCTTCCAAGGGCATTCACCAACAGTGCTTTAAGGCCATACCAATGGCACTAGGCGCTATACAAATGCCATAATACATTACCTTACTTAGTTTATGGGTACGTTAAACTTAATGCTGCATGAGACGGACGATTAAGCATTGGAAAGTCAAAAGTATTGTCAAGCAAACCCAGGAACTCCTACCACTATCCCCAAAGCCTGCATATTTAGGGGTGGTACTCTTTGACAGTAATCTAAAACTTCACAAATGCATGTCCACTACTGCCAGCACTGCCAGACTCAATCTGCTTAACATCAGACAAATCAGTCACTGTGCTGAATGCTTAAAAATACACCAGCACAACACACTGCCTCCTACAAAACTCTACCAAGCTCCGGACTAGCGCGGGAGAGGCTCCTTAACCACTCTTCACATCCTTGGCTACCTTGACCATTCCTCCAGCCTACTCCTTGGTATTAGTTCCTACTCCTTCCCCTGAACAAAACTCCGAAGGTACTTTGCTATTCACACCTGATACGACCTGCACTGTTCCTCTGCCACCTGTGCTCATGGACTCTGCGGTGTATCCCTCTCCATGCACCACAGAAACCTTTTCAAAGGTCTTTCACTAGTCCTTACATCAATCCATGGCACAGCACCCTCCTTTCCTTGCTGACTTCCTAGTCCTCTAGCCCCCTACCATGCCCTTGACTCCAGCGCATTGCTCAATCTCTCCGTTCCCTGCCACCTTCTGCTGCTTCCCGCACCCACTCTTTTGCCACGCTTGACCTCCTCCTCTGGAGCTCCCCTTCCCTGGATATAAAATACACTACCTCTACTCCAGCTTCCAACTCTTGCCTTACACTTCCTGTACTCCAAATGTAACAATAAACCCAGCAACCGCATAATACCACCTCTATTAGCCCCTCCACACCCCAAATGTAACATATGGTACATATCTGGATATAGTGTGTACCATGTTGATGTTGTTTGTCTGTGCTGCTCCCAAACCAGGATTGCTATTGTGACCCCTCCCCCACCCCTTCAACAACCAATCTTCGTCCTACCCATGCATCAATGTACGCTTTCCTAAAGCTCCTTCTAACGGTATCGCTTCAGCCAGCAGTGTATTCTCATGTACAGCATTCTGAGGTGCTTGTATTTCAATAAATAAATAATGAATACACTAGAAAAAAACAATACAGCTCAGTGAAATAGCATGTGGTGCGACTGTGCAAGTGTAAGGTGTAATTCCTGAGTGCTTGGAGTGACCCATTTTGTTTGCACCCCTAGATGCTGACTGTCCCAAAATGTAAGGCCATTTTTGAAGAAAGATCTGGAATGTTTTTTATGTTGGTCTGGATTTTGGTGACGTAAACCCAAGCCATTATATTTTAAATGGTTCAAATTTGAATCTGCTCTCACGTATTAATTGGAGAGTGCATTGATAAATAAACTCCAAGCACCCTTCAGAGCTTTACAGCGATGGTCCTCCGGGCTTCAATTCCGGTTTAAATATGCCTGTTTCTCTTGCTCCTCAGCCTTCAGAAGTAGAGGCGTGGACAGGCTCCAGAGGTAAGTGGGGGGCACCTGGGTTCACTAGAAAGAGGACATGTCAGAGCTAAGACTTTAGGCTGCCATCTATTCATTGGCTCTGGGAAACAAATGAGCTCCCAACAGTCAATGCCTTGCTATACGAACTGTTTTATTTTGATCTCAATAGCCAACATCTGTTTACACACGTTTTAAAATGTATTTATTTGCATTTAAATTGAATCAACAATTTGTTAGCAACAAACTGACTTTTCCATTATCTTATTATGATAGATCAAAAATACATTTACACATGCCACTCATTTTTTTTTGTTATGCATTTAGTTTATACAAACTTTAAGCACATAGAAAAAGAATAAAACAATATATATATCCCTTCAGTCGTTAAATTCTAGCTTTTCAAATCTAGAACAGGGTTCAGAAAACGATTCCATAGTTACGTTTTACCTTTAAAATGGTACATTTTGTACAGTAAAAACTCTTTATTAAAACCATAGTATATGTCAATAAGATGGCAAGCGGTTTTCAGTGCACGTAGAGAAGGATAATCAATTTCGTTCAAATTCCTTTCGGGCCGCTTTCCATTACAGAAAGCGGCTGCCGCAATGACCAACGATTCGGCCCCAGAGAAAGTGGACCAACATTGGTCATGTGGTCTATGCTCAGTTTTAGTAATAAAGCGGCAATAGCCTTTCTGATATTGATGTTTTGAAGCCGGGCAAGTATGTGGCGGAATATTGACCTGCAATGTGATTCAATCTGCAGATAGACTAGAAAGACAGCGGTCCAAGGTTGGAATCACTCCCTGCATAGTTCTACCCGTCGAAAGAAATCTCACATTAGTGTAAATACACAATGGGCCTCATTACGAGTCTGGCGGTAGCCGTGCCGGTAAAAACGGTGGGCTGCCGCCGGGCTTGTGATGAATTACCGCTGCCTGACTTGCCTGAATAACCAGGGCATTAAAGCCCCGGTGGTCCGGTAAGTCAGGCGGCGGAAATTGTTACTCCCCATTCCGATTCGAGTCCCCTTTGGACTTGATGGGAATGGGGAGGATGGAGGCACCGGCACTGTGCGCAACAGTGCCACTGCTTAAGTCAAAGTCTGCTGGTGGGTGCCGTTCTGCCTGCCAGGGTCAGACCTGGCGGGCGAAACGGCACCTGCCAGCAGACTCCTAGTTTGGCGGTCCATGAACAACGGTGCTGGTAAGCTTACAGCCACCATTGTTTCTGGACTGGCAAACTTGTAATGAGGCCCAACGTGTCTACTGAATCTATTTGTTTGATTTTACATGTGACTTTTTGTTGCTTTATTTATTGTTCTGCTGTTTTTTTCGAAACATTTATGTGCCATCACCATGCTATGTCGTGTATTGATGTATCAAAATATAATGAATAAATGCATATATTTTTCGATATGTACTCTAGTCCAGAAGGATGAATACCTCCTCAGGAAAACTGCATAAAGGAGGGAATGCAATATATATAGGCATCCCCCTTCAGTGGCTTTATGGTCTTTGTATGTATGTACTAATTTCACTTTTTTGTTTATCTAAATATTTAGTTCGTTCTACTAAACATGCTGAAAAATGTTGGGGGCCCACCTTTGTAATGTGGAATGTTTCCACGTCCCTGCCGCAAGGGAGGCACCGTCATTCTATTATCAGGATATTTTGCCATGCTCCAATCAGTTCCATGGTGGGTAATACATGTAGTCGTACATGTAATGAAAAACACCAATTGGACCATAGACGCTTTGAGATTGTGCAGCAGCCATGACTCCTCTGAATTGAGTGCTGGCCGAGTATGTGTGAATGCTGCAAGTGGAGTGAATAAACCCCTCCGTGTGTATATATTGACTCTGTACTTTATTGCTTGATGGTATGGATGTTTCCATTTCAACTTGTTCATTACTGAATCGTGAACTGCAGTCTTGATCCCTACATTTGTGGAGGTGTGGCGATACTCTAGCGGACTGTGACGCTTTGTTGAAGTATTGATTTCTCATTTGGAGGGAAACCAGGAAATTTGTCATCCTGTGACGTGCTTTGAAGTTTCACCATTTAAAGGCTTGGAGGTTGTTTTCCTTTTACCCTCTTGGGTGCCTGAATCTACCCTTTCAACACGGTGTGGAAGAGATTAGTGGATGCTTTTAAATTTATCCCCTGAAGAATGTTCGCCTGAACTGGGCAGTTAAGAACAGAAACATGTTGGGATGCTTGTTGTTTTAGTGACACATTGAGATTTTTTTGTGTGTTATGTGATATCTTCTGTGTCGTATAAATAAGTTATCTGATGTTTTATATTTGTTTTATATTTGTTTTTTAATGTTTAGTACACTGTGTTAGGTAAGGGTAGTGTTTTTTGTTTAAATTCAGTTTGAATTATTTGAATAATAAACTTGTCAGACATTTGTGTAAATTAGTTATAGCAGACGGTCCATTTTTTCAGGACTAGTGATGCTGGAAAACCTTATAGAGTTCCTGTGTAAGGGGGTTGGAGGCAAGTAAACAACACGTATCATCTTGCTCTTTATTGTATTACATATATCTATATCCCCGTTGGTGGAGTAGGATGTCTTCATGTTAATAGGGATTCTTTATACCTATTTAAACATATTAAACACCAATTGGACATCATTTTGATAACAAATTGCAAGGGTAACATGGTAAAAATACCTGGCGAGCATATTTGTTATATCGTCTTTTGCTGGTTGATGTGTCTATGTTAGAAAACGCAAAGGAGGGGGGCACTACAGGTGTAACGAAGATTCCCGTAAATTTCAAAATGACCATAAGGTTATGAGTTTCATTGATTAAGTGTGACTTATGGTGCAGCTGGGTATAGCCTCCAGGCCTACGGAGACTCAACACAACACAAATATCACCAAACCTGTTGTCGCCAACTGATGTTCGACTGAAAAAATCATATTCAAGTTTGTAGTTCAACAAAACTACGCTTAACTTACAAACCTCTCTAGTATACATATCTATGTCTTTAGGATATGTGCTAATGAAGTTTGTAAGTTAAGCGTAGTTTTGTTGAACTACAAACTTGAATATATGTATTTTTTAGCAGGACATCAGTCCACATAGATTGCAACAGGGTTACCTGTTGCCGACAACAGGTTTGGTGGTATTGGTAATGTGTCTATGTTATTACATCCATGCCATCTTTTCGTATTGTTTTTTACAATTGTTTCAAAATGAGTAAAAATAGTATCGCGTCCAACCCCAGGGCAGCTAGATGTGTTTGAGCAGCCTTTTTCAAACCAGTAACAAAGGCATTTATCTCCCCAATCTCAATGGTGTTTCCCAAGAGATGGAATCTGGCTTTTGAATGTTGGTTTGTGCATAAACATTTGGCATAACGTAAGGTTCTCTGAATTTACCAGGCGCGAAAGTAGTCCAAATTCCTGTCTTAGTGCATCCACTGCCACTAGTTACCCAGTTAGATAATGTCCCACCCTGGTCTCTGAAAACTTGTCCTGCCAGATAATGCTGCGAATTCCGCTTCCCGGGGCGAATCTCAGTGTTTTTAAATGGAAAGCCCGAAAACAAGCATTTTCTTTTTGAAATTTCGTGTCCATTGACTTTTTAACTGCTCAGTATTGAGGAGGTGCGGCCAGAACCCCAAATGAAAAAGATTACACAAGGTATGTAATCGCGTTTTATAATGTTGACCTTGCTACATTCCTATTGTATGTTTGTATTGTTGCCTGAAGGAGGCTATTCTTCTATTTGTCATTGTGTGAGAAATGTTTATATATGTGCTATCAAACTAATACACGCCTAACAGCTCTCCATAGGATCTCTCGTACCTTCCCTCACTTGGCCCCCACACTGCAATGGGCATACTCTTGTAAAGGCCAAGGTGTGGGAGCACGTGGATTGTGAACCGTCCCTCTGCTGAGTAGGTTTGGTTTGACTGGATGGCGTGGGAGCGGCTTGTACTGCTGGGAGAACGTAACGTACGGCATTTCTCAATCCATCTTTTCCACAGGCAAGAGTAATTATTATTATAATTCGGTTAGTTAAAACACACTTAATAGCGTACACGTTTATGAGCGCAGACCCGGGATTCGAACCTGTGCTATTCTACGTCGTCTTACTACAAAAGGACGAGCGCATTCCCACTGAGGTATACTATCTGTGCCCAACCATCTTACAGCGAATGTTTTCTAGTATCTGTATTGCAAAGAAAACATATTGATTTACTTATGAATTGAATCAAACGTAATAGAGTGAGCTAACCATTGATTCTTATATAATGTCTGGAAGCTATTGGCATAACCCTACAGTCCTTTCTCTCCCTGCACTTCTCTCCCCCCACCCACTTATTGTGCTTCCTGTACTTCTCCCACCCCCCTTCCCCCTTCCGTCCTCCCTCTCCCCTGCACTTCCGCAACCAAATGACACAAGGCCAAGTAAGCTCGTTGTTTTGTCCACCTTCTATTTCCCGCTCCTTTTCTTGTCACGCCTAGAAACACATGAGTACAGGCCGCGCCTAGAAACACGTGTGTACAGGCCTGCCATGAATGACATTTCATATTATATCATGCTGCCTAAACGGATTATAAATCGGAGAGAAGGTGATTATTTCTCATTAGGAATCTTCTTAGCTCCCAAAGAAGTGATTGCAACGGCAATAGTTTAAGTCATATGAATGGGAGTCTATATCGAATACTGTCAGCCATTAGATGGGACAAAATAAAGGCATCTGATAGAAGCATCTTGAACTTTGTTATCAAAAGTGATACAAAGATTGTAGGAAAACAACTCCAAAATTCAAAGTTTGTTTCAAACACATTCCCAGCATCTGAAAAACACATTAAAGGCACACAAACTGCCAAAGACAAAAGCCTTTTGTCTAAAACGTATAACAGATGTAAATTCAGGACACAACAGCTGGGCCAAGAGGAGGAGTGGGAAGTGCTACAGGAAGCATTTTCCCTTAGAGATTCCGGAATATTCTGGCAGGAACTACATTAAAAAGATCTAAATGAATCCAACAGGGACGGGACCGTGAACATGGCACATTGCACAATCCGTGCATGCCTGCGTGGTATTTGCTGCATACATATTCTCCCAAAACAAAGCTTTCGAATTACTCGATGAACATTTACAGGGTAATTCATAGAATTTTGCACAAAAGTGGCGCACGCGGCTGGCGCACAGTGTGCGGTGCGAATGACTGCGCCAGCCGCGTGCGTTAAAATCGATTTCCGCACACAGCGTATTCATGGATTTTAGCCTCCAAAACCAGCCGTGGCGCAGAGTGGCACAGCAACCCGCGCAAGGAAAAGCCATCAAAATCCCCAATCCAGCACAAAGGGCTGCGCTAACCCTGGACCAGTTTACAGGGCTGCCAAACAGCAAAGCCAAGCGGGGAACGTGAATTACTGAGGTTCGCGTGAAGTTTCACACGCGATTTTAGCAGGGTACGTGTATTACGGGGTTCGCGGGAAGTTTCACATGCGAAATGACCTGTGCGAGTGGGGTACGTGTATTACGGGGGTTCGTGGGAAGTCACACACGTGATTGGATCCGGGTATGTGTATTTTGGGGGTGCGCGGGAAGTTTCACACGCGAAAGGGCCTGTGCGAGTGGGGTACGTGTATTACAGGGGTTTGCGGGAAGCCACACACGTGATTGGATCTGGGTGCGTGTATTTTCGGGGGTGTGTGGGAAGTTTCACATGCGAAAGGGCCTGAGCGAGTGGGGTACGTGTATAACTGGGGTTCGCGGGAAGTTTCACATGCGATTTCAGCAGGGTATGTGTATTACGGGGGTTCGCGGGAAGTCACACAAGCGATTGGATCCGGGTACGTGTATTTCGGGGGTGTGTGGGAAGTTTCACACGCAAAAGGGCCTGTGAAGGGCCTGTGCGAGTGGGGTACGTGTATTCCTGGGGTTCGCGTGAAGTTTTACACACGAAAGGGCAACGCCAGTGCGCGATACATCACAGACGCGCTTACGCGCTAAGGGCTTTTGGTCCAATGAAATCACGTATGTGTGCTGACCCGCTTACCCGCTAAGGGCCTTTCCTCGAATCACACGCTGACATGCACATTTTTCACGTGCCAAATCACTCCGTATCAAACTGGCCACGCATACACACACGGAAGACCACGCCACTATTTTCCTGCCCCCCAGAGCCCCGAGCACGCTCCCACATGCCATCTGCTGCTGCCTGACTGTCTGCTGCCCATGTGCCCTGCTATTTGGTGCCTGCACATCAGCCATCTGCAGGGGTCCAGTTGCTGTGTCCACCCCTGCTGGAACAGAAGACTCCCGACTGGGATACCATCGCTCCACAGCCCAGCCCCAGGACCCAGTTGCCCACCCACTCCTGCCTCTGGGGTTGCCATGTTGGGCACATCTCCATCTGGCACCAATGGCAACCCCCAGCCAGAGAGGCAGAGGGCCACCAGCTTCACTGCCACAGAAGTTGGTGTCCTGGTGGAGCATGTCCTGGGGCATTATGATGCCCTCTTCAGAACATCACGCGCCAACAAGGCAGGACGGGAGAGGATATGGGACGACGTAGTGGTTGCCATCAACGCGGAGGGGGTGGCAATCTGCGACATCAAGCACGTCAAGAAGCGCTGGGAGGACTTCAGGTCCAGGGCCCTCCACAAGGCCTGGAGCCTCGCGGAGGGGGGCCGGGCACGCATGAGTAACATCCAGATGAGGGTCCTGGAACGTGTAGGCCGAGCGCTCCACGCCCAGATCCTACAGAGGCAGACCCGTCCGGAGTTGAGCGGTAAGTGGCCAAGCATTGCTGTGTGAGACAGGGCATGTTGCAGTGTGCTGCTAGTCTGATGCGTGCCTGTATGTGTGACATAGGCCATGTATGGATGTGTGTGTGCAGGGACATCATGGTCATGCATGTGAGACCAGTTATGTGTGAACCACATGGTTGGTGCATGTGTTTTAATGCAACATGGGGAGCTCTATGCGGAATGCACTCATGAAAGCATGGCTGTCTGTGTTCCTGGACATGAAGGGGGGGGGGGTGAGGAATGGGTGCTGATGTCATGTACATGTATGGTGCACATGTGTGCGTGTGTGCCAGAGAATTGTGTGTGTGACTTTGAAACGCCATGGCTGCATGTGACTTTGAAGGCAACATCTTGGTTTACAGGGGCCCTTCTACATGGATGTTGATGTTGATTGCAGGCGCCAGGAGTGTTTCTGCATGTCTGTTGTGTGCATTCACCCATGTGTTGTGGAATGACAGAATGGAAGTGACATTTGACAGTGCCACTCATGTGTTATTGCTTCCTGTCTAGGGTATTTTGTACTGTACCCTGATGCTTGTGTTTTATGTCTCCCTCTACGCAGCGTCAAGTGAAGAAGAGGGCGGAGACGGCGCTGTGGAGCCAAGCGGCGGGGATGCCTCCACTGGGCAGCGACCCAAAGCCCAGCCGCCCTCCCAGGAATTACCATCATCCGGGACCGAGGGGGCTGGTGCTGCGTCTGCCACAACGGCTGTGGCGGAAGGGCCGGGTGAGCCACCACAAGGGCTTCCAATGGCGGAAGACGGTGTGGAGACATCCAGGTTGGTGGTCTCCACAGAAGAGGAGGAGCCCGCTACTGAGCCGCACATGGGGCCTGGTGGGGGTAGTACCACTGGTGCAAGTGGTGCAGTCTAAGGCCAGGGTCAGGAGGCAGCACAGGTCACCGCGGAGGGGCCTGTGCATGTCGCTGTCCCTGACCCTGTGACTGCACCACCATGCACCAGCAGAGAGGCCCCGTCCCAGGCCCGTCCGCAGGTAGGGGAGAGTGCCATGTCATTTGCCTCTCCACTACCTGCGGACGAGGGGTCCCACGAACGTATGGGCTTCATCCTGGTTGGTGGGTCCCTACATGTGTCGCGCACTCTGGCGGACCTCTCCTCTCCTCCTCTGTGGAGACTATGCGCCAGTCGTTCTCCACACCGTCTTCCGGCCCAGATTCCACCAGGGCCCCCTGTGGACCTGGCCCGACCAACACAGCCAGCTTGGTGGAGCTCACATCCCTGCCACAGTCGGGAGTCGGCGGCCCAGCAGGTGTGGACACCACAACTGGAGACCAGCTGATGGAGGATGTGCAGGCACCATCAGACACGGCACATGGACAGCAGCAGCAGTAGCAGGCTCTAGGTGGGAGCCATCATGGCTCGGGGCCTTCGAAATCGGAGGGACAGGCATCGGCCAGAGGGCAGGAGGACCCAGGACTGTAAGTGTCTTCCGTGTGGCAGCGGTTAGGCCATGCCATAGATGCGGAGCGGCAGCGGGCAGAAGAGGCATGGCTCACGATGGTCAGGGCGGAGAACTCCAATGCGGAGGGCCCTGAGGCGGGCCGAGTGCCTCGAGGCAATTCGCAGGGAGTCGGAGGAGAACATGTCGTCATCGCTGAGAACCCTCGGGCCATGGAAGAGGACTGCCTCCAGGACATTGAGCAGGAGTTCGATGATGCCCTGGCCCGGGACATCCAAAAGTGAGCCGTCAGACTAGCCCGTTGCCCTTGTAAATAGTTTTTAGAGTTAGGTTTCCTTTAGTTTTCCTTTTATTTGTGGTCAATGGACAATGCCACACAAATTTGTATTTTTGGTTGGGATCATGGAGCCTTTACATCCTTGGACAATGGATTGTATATAGTTGGACTATGGATTGATTTCTCTTATTTTCTGTATCATGAACATGAAGCAATGGAGATTTTTTTTTACATTTCCTTTGGATTTGCATTGTTGGAGGGGGACTTTGGACTGTTTTTCTTTCACATTTTTTTGGATTGGTTTTCATTTTCAGTCAATCATCTTTTTCATATGCTTTTCATTTCATGTTTCATATTTTGGTATGCTTTCATTTCATTTTTGATTCCATGTACATAATACATTTTCATTTTTTAGTTCCATGTGTGGGATTCGCTCATTGGGTTGATGCATGTGAAAACGTGCGTTTACACAAGCAATGCCAACCAGTGTATGTGTGTGACGGACATGTGTTGATGTACATAGTTGACTTTTGGTTTGTGTCATGAGATCAGCATTTCACTGCTGGGGGGTGGGGGTGTAGAGGGACATGAGTGGGACATGAGTGGGGGCCTGCTGGCAGGTGCCCTGCACTGCTGGGGGGTGGGATAGCAGGGGGACATGAGTGGAGGCCTGCTGGCAGGTGCCCTGCACTGCTGGGGGGTGGGGGTGCAGGGGGACATGAGTGGGGGCCTGCTGGCAGGTTCCCTGCACTGCTGGGGGTGTGGGTGCAGGGGAACATGAGTGGGACATGAGTGGGGGCCTGCTGGCAGGTGCCCTGCACTGCTGGGGTGTGGGGGTGCAGGGGGGCATGAGTGGGACATGAGTGGGGGCCTGCTGGCAGGTGCCCTGCACTGCTGGGGGGTGGGGGTGCTGGGGGACATGAGTGGGACATGTGTGGGGGCCTGCTGGTAGGTGCCCTGTACTGCTGGGGGGTGGGGGTAGAGGGGGGCATGAGTGGGACATGAGTGGGGGCCTGCTGGCACGTGCCCTGCACTGCTGGGGGTGGGGGACATGAGTGGGGGCCTGCTGGCAGGTGCCCTGCACTGCTGGGGGAAGGGGGTGCTGGGGGACATGAGTGGGACATGAGTGAGGGCCTGCTGGCAGGTGCCCTGCACTGATGGGGGGTGGGGGTGCAGGGGGACATGAGTGGGGGCCTGCTAGCAGGTGCCCTGCACTGCTGGGGGGTAGGGGTGCAGGGGGACATGAGTAGGGGCCTGCTGGCAGGTTCCCTGCACTGCTGAGGGGTGGGGGTGCTGGGGGACATGAGTGGGACATGAGTGGGGGCCTGCTGGCAGGTGCCCTGCACTGCTGGGGGGTGGGAGTGCTGGGGGACATGAGTGGGACATGAGTGGGGGCCTGCGTGGCAGGTGCCCTGCACTGCTGGGGGGTGGGGGTGCAGGGGGACATGAGTGGGGGCCTGCTGGCAGGTGCCCTGCACTGCTGGGGGGTGGGGGTGCAGGGGGACATGAGTGGGGGCCTGCTGGCAGGTGCCCTGCACTGCTGGGGGGTGGGGGTGCAGGGGGACATGCATTGTTGATCAGTAGTGCAAGGTGACATGTGGCTTGGCTGGGGGGCATGCCCATGGTGGATGGGATGCCTGCGGGACATGACCAGGGGTGCAGGGTAGTCCCCTGTGGTGTGGGCTGCCTGCAGGGTCCGTGGAGGGTGTAGAGGGAACACCTGGGAGGAGCCACACTGCCAAATCACGTGTAGGACTCCCCTGCACCCCCGAAATACACGTACCCTGCTGAAATGGCGTGTGAGACTTCCCGCGAACCCCGTAATACACTCGGGAGCTTGATACAGAGTGTTTTTGCATGTGAAAATCTTGCATGTCAGCGTGTAATTCGAGGAAAGGGCCTTAGCGCGTAAGTGCATCAGCACACGCACGCGATTCCATTGGACCAAAGGCCCTTAGCGCGTAAGCGCGTAAGTTACATTACGCGCGCGGGCGTTTCCCTCATAGCATGTGATGACAAAGCACACGTGGAAAAACTGCACATCCGAGTGTCATCGCGTGTAATTGGAAGAAAGCGCCCGTGTACACGCGTCTCTGACGTGTACGTGTGGGCCGGTTTAAAAGCTGCATGTAGGACGCCATTTCCTTGTACGTGCTTTTCGTGGAGAGCGAGTGGGTGAAATCTGTACTTCTTGTCGGTTCATACGTGATTACTTCACAGCGTTTCTAGTTCGTACTCCCTGTTACCTCTGACAGAACTTTTCTGATTTTTTGTTGGGCCTGTTTCCTCAAACAGAGTTCGCATCTCCTTTTGTCCTGTCTCCTCAGACAGCGTACAATTCTTCTTTTGGCGGGGGTGTTGCCAACGCGCACACGCGCCTATTTTTCACTTTCTTTTTCCAGGCAGACGGTGAGTTCAGCACGTACTTAGCAACTGTGCTTGCCCCGTGTGTCGCGTTCCCCTTCAGAGGTCATTGTAGGCTGCGTGTATTATGCGTACGCTTATTTTTGTGTTTCTGGGTGCCACAGCGTCGTGCGGGTTCATTTTTTCACGCACGTGGTCTACGAGGGGTTGCGTGCACGTTTATTTTTGATTTTGGGCTGCCTGTGCGTTGCGTGACCCGTCATCTTCCCCCAGGGGTCACAGACAGCCTTGTTAGAGCACTAGGGTACGAATTCCATCTGGTATCCTACCCCTTTGACCCACAATTGCCCAGGACAATAGTTTACTGCAACTCCCATACGCACAACATCAGTGCCATGGTTGGGAGGCAACCAAGTGGTAAGGAAGGCAAAGGTGGCTGACCCTCAAGAGGTGGGCGTGGTGGGCACGGTAGGAGAAGTGGCCGGGATTTGCAGCGTGCCCCTATGCCCCCATGTGTGGAGGAACAATCAGGGACACCCATGCCCCCCCCATGGTTGAGGGAAACGTGACTGACACCATCCAAGCTCAGCCCCTGTTGGACCAGCCCATTGTGGCACCTGTCCTGGCACAGGATGACTCCCTGGCTGACTTCCAGCTCAGCAAGTCTAGGCCACGTGTGGCGGTGCAAATTGTTGTCTCCAATCCACGTGGATCTGGGGCAGCTATGTCATCTGCTGCCCCAAGTATGCAGGGTGGGGAGGCTGCAGGGGCAGCTGCAGCTGCAGCTCCATCCGCCCCAGCTCTGACTCTCCCAGCCAGGACAGTGTCAGTCCCAGTCCATCAAACCGACGTTCCCCCTGCCAACATTACCCTGCAACAAATGCCTGCATTAAGACCTATGGTCATTGTGCATTCCCACACTCCTACTACCCAGTCCACCAGTGATTCTGCCCCTACTGACCAGAGCGGCGTAAGCCACTCTGGCTCTGCTCCACCTTTAAAGAAGAGGAAGAAGGGTGCTCTGGCATGACAGGCTGAGACCCCAGACACGGCTCCACACTCCGGCACCTCAAGGAAGCCTTGCTTCAATGATCCGGAACTTGATGCACTTGTGGGCTATGTGTCGGCACATAGCCACGAAATGCTGGTGACTGCAGGGTGCAAGACCACACCTGGTCAACGTAAGGCACACTGGCAGACCATCGCTGAACACAAAAGTGCCCTTGTATTTGTGAGGCGCACAGCTGATGATTGCTACAAGCGGTGGAATGACCTGAAACGCAGAGCAAAGAACAAGCTGGCCTCAAATCATGCCGCTACTCTGGTGACTGGCGGTGGGTCTCCACAAGAGAACAACAAACTCACTGAACATGAGTCTGTTGCTGGGGCCTTCGTCACAGAGGAACAGATCCAAGGTGTGGGAGGACTACCTGATTATGATGCATTGTCGGTGAGTGCCCATGCATTTGTGTGTAATGCATGTGTATGTTGTTTGGGTGACGGGTTCTGATTGAGTGCCAGGTGAGGGCGTGTGTGCCTGAGTTGTATGGGTCACCCACGTGCTTCATCCAAAACATTCAGCGGCCTTGGATTTTGGTGTGACAGTATCCCTTCAGCCCACATTAGTAATTTAGCGCAATATTACGCCAGTTGCCCTTGAAGTGGCATCTTGCAACAACATTGTTTGTATTTTTCAATGTTCGTTCAGGCTGATTGATTAAAATCTCCCATTTTTGCTACGCATTCCTCAGCCCTATTGTCACATTTGCGACATGCTTCTGTCATTGAAGAGCCCCACATTGGCCCACATGTGTTATCCTGTTAGGTGAATGATTTGACCATTCAGGCTAATTGAGTATTGGCCTGCTCACAGGAATTTTTTGGGCCTGTTAAAATGTGTAACATGATAGTTATTTCCTGTCATGTTGAAGTGCACAACCATTGATGTGTACATCGGCCTGCAATCACTGTATTTTTGTACACTGGATGTGTTGCACTGTGTGGCACATGCCTATTTTGTCACACTATGTAGCATTTTTCATCTCATCATGTCCATCTCACATGGATGGCTGACAGTATTCATTCACTGACATGTGATGGCATGTGTCATGTATGTGTATTGGACATGCCACTCACAGGCCAATGTGCGATGGCAGTTCTACCCAGCATGCAGCAAATGTGTTGCTCTTCCATCTTGGTGTCATCAGTGTCTGCCTTTTGCCTCCCCTTCCAACTCTGTGACAGTGCATGCATGGGAGGGTTATAGTCATATGGGACATGTGTAAATCATGTACTGGTTCTGTAGCTTGTCAGGCCTATTTGTGTGCTATGGAGCTAATGCCTGTTTCCATTTTTTGTCTTTCATGTTTTTGCAGGGGATGACGCACTTGATGCTGTTGAGGTTGAGGAGATGGTGCAGACCCAGGAGGAATCTCAGGCACGACCGGGCACCAGTGGGGGACGTGGTGTGGTGGTGGGTGAGAACCCAATCTTGCTACAGACCATTCTGTCGAGGGGTGCCTCTGGGTGCACCTCCCCAGACCTCTATTCAGGTGCTGATTCGGATGATGAGACCTATGTGGCGTCGCAGATAAGTGTTTCTGGCAGAGATTCTGTTCTGTCCAACCCACCTGTACCAGGGTAGAACCCTCTATGGGGATGTCAGTGTTGGTAAGTCCGCGGTTATGGATGCAGGGTCACACTCCACAACATCTGATCCTGTTCCTGGGCCAGCAGATCAGAGGGGGAATGCAGTCCTGCAGCCTCAGGCAGTGCCGGCACAGCAAAGCGCAGATCGCCTTGACCCAAACAGGTGTGGTGCCCGCCGACGCGGTGGCCGTACGCCACCAGGCAATACCGCATGGGAACAATCCATGTACGCTATGGCAACCCAACAGGCAGCATCAGTTAAGATGATGGCTCAAGCAATGGAGAGGGTGGCCACTTCCATTGTCCCCCCTGAAAGGCAAATGGAGCATCTACAGCAGGCAACAGACTCCATTTGCCAATCACACAGGGAGGACATGTTTGCGTCCAACAGGGTCAGACGGGCGGCACTGGAGAATCTACGCCAATCGATATCAATAGAGTCCCAGGGCCACAGGGAAGCCCTGAGGGTAGAACTCCATCACCTCAGGGAGACTCTTGTTGGCCTTGAGGCTTCCACTAACTTGAGGACAGAACAGAAGCTGGAGCGGCTCAGACGTTCGCTCTCAGCTGAGATGCAGGCAACTCGGAAGGAGATCCGGGCATCACGACAGGTGCTGCATGGGGATCTCAGCACTATAATCCTCCA
The DNA here is from genome assembly GCF_040938575.1 of Ambystoma mexicanum. NCBI lineage: Eukaryota > Metazoa > Chordata > Amphibia > Caudata > Ambystomatidae > Ambystoma > Ambystoma mexicanum. The sequence goes on from NC_090925.1 coordinate 897,911,951, forward strand.
GAACGAGACCTTTCACACCCGCATGCTTACTGCCATGGAGGACCATACCAGGGCTTTGCGTGGGCTGCCTCCCATAGCACCACCACCTCCTGTGGCAGCAGCACCTCCTGTGGCAGCAGCACTGGGTGATTAGAGCGACAGCAGCAGTTCTCCCACATTGGCATAGCTGTGCAGGTCATGAGCCCATGGAGGTGTTTTTTTCCCCAACATCCACACAGGTGGGTGTTGGTGCGCACCCTGTCCTCAGACCTCCTGGGTGGCCTCCCCCTCCCCCTTAGCTCCCACATGGCCATTTTTGATTTATGATTTTTGATTTTTTTTTTTCTTTTCAGTGTATTGCCTTGTGTGACTCCCGTGGGCATCCACTGTATTCCGGCTGGGTGCATGAAGGCTTGTCCTGAGTTTGGGTTAGATGCTTGGGTTTGTGAGACACACACCCCTCCTGCTTCCCGTTTCCATGGGCTTACGAAGGGTGTGCCCAAGTGACAGTGACTTACACGGTGACGTTGGACTCCCATGAGCTGTGTGGGCAGTCTGTAGTCAATACTGTGTATACATTCCTAGTGGATATTGTTGTTGAATTGTACACTGCGTGGTGTATTGCTATGTGCTTGTGCATCCATGTCTTTCGCCTAATTTGCAGGTTAATTCCTCATGTCTTCACAAGGCCGTCTACTTTGGAGATGGAGTTCATGTTGTAAGCAGTGCACTTAGACATTTGCGTGGCAGCAGCACTGTACAGTTGGAAGTGGCCGATGTGCTGGCATGATCAGGTTGTAAGACTACCACTACTTTAACTTAGTACTGTCATGTTTATGCTATGTTTGAGGTTGTGTAGCTGCATTGTATTGTTGGTAAGTATTTGGTCATGTGTGTTGTTAGTTCTACATTACTGGGAGCATATTGTGTGTGGGAAGTTTCCATTAGGGACACTGTACTTTGGCCCTTGTGTCATGATTTGGGGATTGCTTTGTTTGCTCTCACATAGCATGACATGCCATGGTGTGTTGGGTGGCGGTGCTGGGGAGGGGTTGGGTGACAACATCCCAACATCCACCTAGAGGGGTGAGGGCAGGAGCCCTCCCAGCCCCCCAGCCCAGCAGAGGACCCGAGGAGGATCCGAGGAGGGAAGAGGATCCAGGAAGCGAGCGCGCCATCGGAACAGGGCCTGCCTGACCCTGTCCCCACAAGTGCCTGACTTGCCCATGCCGGGCGCATCGCGGCACGAAATCGAGGCTAAACCTCGATTTCATTCGAAGGAACCGCCGGCAGGCGGGTCGCCGGCCAATCCAAAGGCCATTCTAAGGCCTGTTGTGTGCCCCAGGTCCCCCACTCCCAACATCCACCTAGAGGGGTGAGGGCAGGAGCCCTCCCAGCCCCCCAGCCCAGCAGAGGACCCGAGGAGGATCCGAGGAGGGAAGAGGATCCAGGAAGCGAGCGCGCCATCGGAACAGGGCCTGCCTGACCCTGTCCCCACAAGTGCCTGACTTGCCCATGCCGGGCGCATCGCGGCACGAAATCGAGGCTAAACCTCGATTTCATTCGAAGGAACCGCCGGCAGGTGGATCGCCGGCCAATCCAAAGGCCATTCTAAGGCCTGTTGTGTGCCCCAGGTCCCCCACTCCCAACATCCACCTAGAGGGGTGAGGGCAGGAGCCCTCCCAGCCCCCCAGCCCAGCAGAGGACCCGAGGAGGATCCGAGGAGGGAAGAGGATCCAGGAAGCGAGCGCGCCATCGGAACAGGGCCTGCCTGACCCTGTCCCCACAAGTGCCTGACTTGCCCATGCCGGGCGCATCGCGGCACGAAATCGAGGCTAAACCTCGATTTCATTCGAAGGAACCGCCGGCAGGCGGATCGCCGGCCAATCCAAAGGCCATTCTAAGGCCTGTTGTGTGCCTGTTTGGAGCCAGGGGCCACAAACTCTGCCCGTGCTGCTCCAGGTAAGCCACCTGCTGCCTAGAAGCGTCTAATTTACAACGCATTACTTACGCTCTTGTCTAACTAATTGCTGCCTATATAACTGGATACGTCCCATCTCATCTCCTGTCACAGACTGCAATGCCTGCCCAATTGCCACTTTGTACCTAGAAAACATTATACTGTGCCCAGTAAATTGTGTTGCACTGCTGTTGGCTACCTAATTGTGCCTTTTCGCATGTAGATGCCCCTGCTCTGCACCTACCCTCTTGATAAACCTGACCTAGGTACCCATGAACCTATGCATTTAAATTTGCCCCCCATTGCTCTGCTAATGAATTGTCTCATGTTTGTATAATCTGATCCACACCCGTACCCACCATTACTACCATTGCTGTGTCCTCGTACTTAGACCCTAGTTTTATTGGTACTACTTACACCTAGGTGTTCATGGTCTCTCTCAGTGTGTCGTGCTTCATGGTCGCCAATGGACCACTTGAACTGTGTTGTGCCTTATGGTCGCCAACGGACCACTTTAACTGTGTTGTGCCCTATGGTCGCCAACGGACCGCTTGAACTGTGTTGCACCTTATGGTCGCTAACGGACCACTTTAACTGTGTTGCGCCCTATGGTCGCTAACGGACCACTTGAACTGTGTTGTGCCTTATGGTCGCTAACGGACCACTTTAACTGTGTTGTGCCCTATGGTCGCCAACGGACCACTTGAACTGTGTTGTGCCTTATGGTCGCTAACGGACCACTTTAACTGTGTCGTGCCTCATGGTCGCCAACGGACCACATGAACTGTGTTGTGCCTTATGGTCGCCAACGGACCACTTTAACTGTGTTGTGCCCTATGGTTGCCAACGGACCACTTGAACTGTGTTGCGCCTTATGGTCACTAACGGACCACTTTAACTGTGTTGCGCCCTATGGTCGCTAACGGACCACTTGAACTGTGTTGTGCCTTATGGTCGCTAACGGACCACTTTAACTGTGTTGTGCCCTATGGTCGCCAACGGACCACTTGAACTGTGTTGTGCCTTATGGTCGCTAACGGACCACTTTAACTGTGTCGTGCCTCATGGTCGCCAACGGACCACTTGAACTGTGTTGTGCCTTATGGTCGCCAACGGACCACTTTAACTGTGTTGTGCCCTATGGTCGCCAACGGACCACTTGAACTGTGTTGTGCCTTATGGTCGCTAACGGACCACTTTAACTGTGTTGCGCCCTATGGTCGCTAACGGACCACTTGAACTGTGTTGTGCCTTATGGTCGCTAACGGACCACTTTAACTGTGTTGTGCCCTATGGTCGCCAACGGACCACTTGAACTGTGTTGTGCCTTATGGTCCCCAACGGACCACTTTAACTGTGTTGTGCCCTATGGTCGCCAACGGACCACTTGAACTGTGCTGCGCCTTATGGTCGCTAACGGACCACTTGAACTGTGTTGTGCCTTATGGTCGCCAACGGACCACTTTAACTGTGCTGTGCCCTATGGTCGCCAACGGACCACTTGAACTGTGCTGTGCCTTATGGTCGCTAACGGACCACTTGAACTGTGTTGTGCCTTATGGTCGCTAACGGACCACTTTAACTGTGTTGTGCCCTATGGTCGCTAACGGACCACCTTGATTGTGTTGTGCCCCATCATCATTAACAGACCATGCACTCTAGCCCACACTGTGCTTCGTGAATATCACGCCCTCTACCACTAGGCGCAGCCCCAGCTTCAACCAGCCACCTGCACTATACTTTTTGTGCCACCCTAGCCAGACCTCTCAACCAAACAAGGAAAGTAAAGTGCATCTGCGGACCACACTTACTTCCATGTGCAGAAATTTGACCTCCTCGACCCTCCTAGCTACAATCATGACCTTTGCTACCCTCAGCTCTCGCCCCCCCATTGATAGAAACCTGAGACTCAGGGCAAGGCTACCTTGCATTTACGAACCTAAAAGAAACAGTACGAACAATACTGCTAGACTTCCATCTTTACAGACACACATGGATAAGCAAACTCTAGCTATGACACCTTTAACTCTAACCCTAACTCCTACTCACCCCTACCAAAAGATACGCCAGAGTCAAAATAAGCACACAAAAAGACTCGTAAGTCATCCCATTCCCAACAACACCCTAACTCTTACTGGATCCCTTATCAATGCCAGATCCATGGTAGCACATGCAATTGAAATTGCTGACATACTGAACAACAGTAGCATTGACTTCCTTGCCGTAACAGAAACCTGGCTCCATGAGGCAGCAGGACCCTCACTGATGTTAGCCATACCTGACAACTACCAGATCCACAGAGTAGACAGACCTAATGCTAAAGGCGGTGGCCTAGCAATCATCGCAAAAACCACCTTGCCTATCCGACTCACCACCTCACACCCCTGCGCTTCCTGCGAAGTACTTTCAGCAAAAATGCAACTCTCCAATAACCGCACGCTAGCCATTCACCTGATCTACAGGCCCCCAGGTCCCCTGGGAACCTTTGAAGATGACCTTACTACCCTCATAGCGAACAATACCCAAAAACACTCGCAAATGTTGCTGATGGGTGACTTCAACATCGGCTTCAATGAATCAGGCAATAAAAATGCCCTTTCTATAACAGCTATCCTAAACGTCCAAGGCCTTACCCAAAAAATTCTCTCCCCTACACATGCTAAAGGCAGAACCCTTGACTGGGTCTCAGAACTCAACTGTAACATAGTCATCACCTCCATCACCCCTCAACTATGGACCGACCACTTTCTAATAAATTTCACTGCCACACTTGACCTCCCCAGTCCCAAGACTATCAAAATGATACCACCACTCCCCACCAGAAATAAAAAAGATATTACTACAGAAAAACTTATCCCCCTCCTCCTCCCCACTATTAACGGTCTGAAGGACAACACTGACCCAGATACACTAGTAGACACCTTTAACAAAGCTATGTCTCACGCACTAGACACCATTGCACCTGCAAAATTACGCAAAGCTAAGCAAGAAGCCCACCTCAACGCCTGGTTCACCCCCCACCTTAAGGACCTTAGAAAGCAGAAACGAAAACTCCAAACCATCTGGCGTAATTCGCCCACTAACAACAACAAAGCCAAGTTAACCCAAGCTACAAAACACTACAAGTCTGAAATCATCAACACCAAAAGAAATGTATTCAATGACAGAATTACCAATGCCAAATCGAATACCAAGGAACTATTTGCCATCCTCCGGGAAATGGAATCCCCTATCCAACCATCTGACACGGTCCCAAAGGACAAGATATGGTGCACTAATATACAGAATGCCCTATCTAACAAAATCTCCACCCTTCAACTTAAAATAACGAACAAAAAAGACGCCCTCTCTCTCACTGATCAACAACTGCCTCCAGTAACTGAACCTACCACTATCCCCCCTTTTAGCTTTAAACCGATCTCCATCATCGACACTGAAAAGGCCATCCTCTCACTGAAGCCCTCTAACTGTAAGGGCGACAGCTGCCCAGCTCAAATAATAAAGGACGCTGCCAGAGACTTAGCCCCTTTCATCTCAAAGCTCATTAACTCATCCTTCAAATCTAACACAGTGCCAGCCAACCTAAAAGAATCCTGGGTCCTCCCCCTTCTCAAAAAACAAACCCTCGATCCTTCTATCCCGACTAACTATAGGCCCATTACCACAGTGCCCTTCCTACTAAAAATTATCGACAGAGTAGCCTATCTCCAAATTCAAGAGTACCTAGAAGCTTATCATCTACTAGGCTCGCGCCAATCGGGCTTCCGCCCGCTCCATGGCACGGAAACTGCCCTGATAGACCTCAAAACCAAAATTGAGGAATTTAAGGATAATGGGAAAACAGCGCTGCTACTCTTACTGGACTTGTCAGCAGCTTTTGATTTGGTGGACCATGCAGTCTTATGCAACCACCTCAAGCTGGCTGCCAACTTCACAGGAGACGCTATAGCTTGGGTCCAATCCTTTCTAGCCAACCGGACTATGAGAGTGTTCTCCTCCACTACCTGTGCTGACCCCATCCAAATCACATGTGGAGTCCCACAGGGTTCCTGTGTCTCACCCACTATGTACAATATCTTCACCAAGCCATTGTTCGACAAGTTGGACAGTCTGGGCGTCACCTACACTAATTACGCAGATGACACCCAGATCCTCATACCCCTTTCGGGCAACTACGAAGTGGACCTGGCTCTGGTGAACAAAATTTACATCCTCATTCAAGCATGGATGGCCACACATGGCCTCTGCCTGAACGACGATAAAACTGAAATCCTGCTCCTCGGTTCAGACCACAAACTATCCAAACTCACCCCGGACTACACCTCATTTAACATTGATAACAATACTATCAAGGTTATGCGCGAGGTCAAAACGTTGGGTTTTTACCTTGACTCAGCCCTCACCCTCAAAAAGCAAGTGAACTCCCTCGCCTCCTCAACCACCTACACGTGTAAACTCATCCGTGCCGCCAGACCCTTCCTGTCCAGTGCCAGCTGCCTCACCTTGGCCAATGCCCTTGTCATGTCTAGACTCGACTATTGCAACGCCTTATACTCAGGTGCCAACAAGTCGGTCACTGATCAAACTCCAGAGATTGTAAAATAACGCTCTTAGAGCAGCTCTGAACATCCCACGCAGAGACCATATCTCCAAACATCGGATTGAAGCCCATTGGCTAAAGATAAAGGACAGAATCCTTCTTAAAACTATCTCCCTCACCTCTAAATGCCTCAACAATCAAGCACCCCCCTACCTAGCGGAAAGAATCAACTGGAGACCCTCTAACCGACTGACGAGATCTGCCAATTCCTTCCTACTGGAAGTCCCCAGATTCAAACTTACCACAGCGGGCGGTGCAAGTTTCCCAGTTAGAGCTGCACAATCATGGAACACACTCCCACCCGACCTTAGATGCCCTTTACCCTACACAAGATTCAGATCCTACGCTCTCAAATGGCTGCACAACAACGACATGCAACGTCCCTCACCCTAGTGGTAACGGCACAACCTGTTATAATGCTGCTCTCTTTGCGTTTAAACTTGATATTCTATATGCATTGTATCACCTACTGTAACCAACCACTGTTCTTCTGTAACAGTCTGTGTCAGGCTTTGTAACTAAGTTTCGAGCCCTCTTGTACTGCTGCGCCCAGATGCCCACGGGCTCGGAGCGCATTACCAAATAAATAAACAAACAAACAAACAAACATGGCACTGTTGTCATGTTGTATTTTGCAAGGGGGTAATGATTTTAGTAGCATAGAAATGTGTCTTTTGATGACACAGCATTGGTGGTGTTTGTGTAGGTAGGGATGCACACAATGTAACACTTCCATGTGACCAATCTCAGGCTGGTATGGTTGTGACAGTTGACTGTCCCTTATGTCATCATCATTGATTGTCAGATGGTATGTGCCAGGGCTGTGTGCACTCCACAGGGGTGTGATTTTAGGTAAAGTAATTAGCCACCAGCTGCGTACGGTCTGCCTCACCCCGTGCCCTTTCCCCTCCCATGAGCAGCGGGCGTGCATGTGGTTGGGGATGTGGGGGCACCACCATGTCCACCGGCAGACCCCGGCGTGTTGCAATGTTGTGCAGGACACATGCTGCCACTATGATCCTGCACACTACTGGGGGAGCGTATAACAGCTGCCCACCAGAACGGTCAAGGGAGCGCAAGCGTGACTTGAGCACTCCAAATGTGTGCTCCACTATGCCCCGGGTTGCAATGTGGGCTGTGTTGTATCTTACCTCGGGTGGCGTGGTGGGGTTCCGAATTGGCGTCATCATGTGGGTGCTCAGAGGGTAGGCACTGTCCCCTGGGGAGGTGGTGATGGGTATCATTAGTGGGGTTGTGACATTACTCAGTATGTGACATGCATGCATGTGCTGTGGCATTTATACTCACCGAGCAGCCATGTATCGCCATGCCGCCAAGCTTCAAGGTCCCGGCTTAGGGTTGACATTCTGTAAATAAAACTATCGTGGGTGGACCCTGGATAGTTGGCAAATACTGAAGTGATGATTCCCTTGGCATCACATACTACCTGGACGTTGATGGAATGCCAGTGCTTGCAGTTTCTATAGATGTGCTCAGATGCCCTAGGGGGACGTAGAGCCACATGGGCGCAGTCACTGTCACCTAGCACTTTGGGGAAGTGTGCCACCCCGTAAAAATCCTGGACGACAGCCTGCCTTTCTGCAGGTGTTCTGGGCAGGTATATGTGCCTGCGGACTGATGGGCGTGCAGTCATGATGGCCAAGACCTGGTGTAGGCAGTGTGACTGCGTGGCCTGTGACACCCCCCCACTAGGGCACTTGTCTGCTGAAATGATCCAGTGGCCAAGAAGTGCAGTACATTGAGGACCTTATGCAGGGGGCTGAGTGCTTGGGAGCACAGGGTGGGTGATGTGAGGTCATCCTCCCACTCACTCACCAGGTCGAGTATTATGTGAGGTGGAAACCTGTACCTCCCATATACCTGGTCATCAGGCATCCCAAATAGGCTGGTTCTGGGTGTAAAAATTCTGGGCCTGACTATCCTCCTCCTCCTCCTGCGGTATCCCATGACCACTGCTGCTAGGAACGGTATATTCATCCTGGCGTATGTGCTTGTTTGTTTGCGTGCACTTTTATGCTGCGCGGGTCCACGTACGCCTGCTTCCTGCTGGCGTACGTGTTTCCTGATTAGCACGTCTTTTTTGGCGCACGCCTTAGCCCCGTTCGATTCCATGAATACGTGTTTTGAACATGCGTGTGGGCGTTCTGCGCACTTGCCTCCTGTACTTCCCCCATGACGCCCAGATTTTCACGAGTTGTTCCCCATTCCGCGTGTCACGCTCCCTGTTCCTCCTACTTTTGTTGTGTGTGCCTGCGCTATGTGCAATTTCGCTGTTTGGAGTCGTGTGCGCCAGTGTGCACGCTTTCGCACGCTTGCGCTGAAAATTTCAGCGCACATTAATTCCATGAATCGGCCTGTTAATTCATTACCTGTATCAACAATTAGCAGCCAGTGTAGATGCAGCCGCCGGAGGGCTACGAATGCTGGTATTAACTGCCAGTATTGGCCCGCATATCACGCCCCAGGATTCGCTTGGCACGCCTTCTTTGGCCTCGTTGACCTCTGCTCCTTCTCTGCCCCGACAAAGCAGCTTTTAGATGCTGTCCCAGCTGTGCCCATCCCACCACTCAAAATAAATATGAGTATGCGAGACGAGGCGCTTCTTCAATACGGGATAAAACACATGCTCACTTCCTTGTTTCTAGTTCCACTCCAAAATGTCTTGTGTACATACATTTAGCACGTGTTGTTCTGAGTAAAAAGTGTCTTGCCTTCCGTTCCCACACCTGCTCCTCACTGCCCTCCACGATGGAAAGTCAAAGGGTTGCCATGGTGATGCCTTTTCTGGCGGGATTGGCGGCCATTTCACACCGTTGATGCATGTTACTAGCTCCCAGTCCTGTAAACCTGGGCTTCCGGAACATTAACAGGCTGTAGGCACTGATAAGTGTTGCTGTGCAAACTGTGTGAATGGAATAGAGATGCCATCGCACTCTTCACATTCTGCCCAGGTATACAGAGATAAGAGAGAAAACCCTGGGCCCACTGCTCGTCAAGAGGTTACATTGGGTGCGCATCCGCACTTTTCCAACCTTAATTTGTTCCAGGTATGATTGTCTGCTGAGCTTCGCAGGCATAAATATAGCATGCTCTTGTCAGAAGATCAAAATGCTCATCTGTATTTAGTTTAAGCTCCAGTCCTCTGATGTGTGTGGTCTGGTATTTGGATCAGTTTGCTACCAACCCGATAGGCCTTGAACAGGAAGGTGGCAGCTATCCATGTGTTTCTTTCTCTGCCTGCAGTCATTGCATTCAGCCATTTTGAGTAACAGCAAATCCACATTCCATATGTTCTGTTATCAGCATACCTCTGCAAGAAGATTCATAATCCTGGGATGTTATCTGCCTCACAGGAATTCAGAATTCATTGGATTCGATATTCTTTCTAAATATTGAGAAACCCCTGGATATAGGAAATGGAATGCGCAATCGAGCACCTTAATACAGGTAGCCATGGTGCTACTAGCATGGTGCTACTAGCACCATGGCTACCCCCTTACCGCATACCGGTCCGGGTTCTCGGAATGGGTACTTACCGGGTCATTCCAACCTTGGAGAACCCAGTAAGTCCCCATTCTGAAAACCATTCCCCATTCCCATTCAAGCCCCCATAGGGCTCAATGGGAATGGGGAAGGAGCTAATAACAGGCCCGCAAATAGCTGCCCGTTATTTGCTCCCTGGTCCCTTAGTGGCTCCCGCAACGGGCGGCTGGTAAAACCAGCCGGCCTAAGTGGGACCCGCTAAGGGACCTCGTAATGCGGCGGTAAGGGGTTAACAACACTGGCATCCTTACCGGTGCCGTTAACCCCTTACCGCCGTACTCGTAATGAGGCCAAAATGTACACTGTGTTAATGCTCAGAGCTTAATTAAAGTGTGGGAGAGGTATTTTAATTTTATAATCGGAAAAACCACCTGCAAATTGGTGAATAAACACATGCCTAAAGGTTGATTGAAAGAACAAACGACAAACGAATCAGTGAACAAATATATGAGCAATATACATATTTTAAATTACATTTTAAATTGTTTTTCTATAAGGCGCTTAACACCTCTGCTGTTTTGTGTGGTCTTCCTTCCACATATGGGTATAAATGAATGAACACATGAATGTAAAAATGGATGGACTGGAGGACAAACAAATAGTGAAAGGATAGAAGTGTAGATGAACACACAAGTTAAATAATATATGAACCACAGAAGGACCATGAAACACTGCATATTAGTTTAATAGGATGAAAAAATAGAGAAGGGTGGTGGAATGGAAGAGTGAGGGAAATTATAAACACATGAAAGTATAATTGTAGAAGGCGCGCAAATAAAAGCTGAGCTATTTACAGATGAGTGTCCCCCGGGGGTGGTTAATAAGGATTCATTCTCAGAGCACGTGGCCGGAGGCCTCTCACTTGCAATCTATTCACAAAGAAACAGTGCAAATAAGGACACCCGGCCCAATCAAGGAAACGTTGCAGCTGTGCAAGTGCAAAGTTAAACAATATTAGCACACTGGCAACGTTTACCCTGGTGTCAAAGACATTGGGGGCAGGTAAGAGAAACCTTTGCACCATGAAAAGTGCAATTTTGCATTGTATTAGCACTAGGGGTGAAAATTCCTCTACTGCAAAAGTCATATACTTTGAATGGATTTTTGCTCCAGGGAAAAGGGTGACGCATTGCTGATATCATTTCTTATTAGCACTCGGGCAACCGTTGCCCTGCAGCAAAGATGCATTGAAAGAATAATTGTTTTGCCCCAGTGCTAATGCCATGCAAAATTGCACTTGCCATGGTACAAAGGTTTTCTTTTTTTTTTAAAAACGTGTGTTTTATTATTTTTCCATGTAACAGCGTAACATTATCAAACAACCCCGAAATCCCCCCTCCCCTCCCTCCCGACCGGGAAAAACTCTGACTGTGCCCGTCTTCTTTGGGAAGTCTCTTTCTCCCTTCACAAGAATAGGTCCAATATCCTTATTTTGTGTGGGCACCATTGTTCTTTATAGTCAGCTTGGAGGTAGTCCAGAACTAGGCCCCAATTGTTTCTGAAATGTTCGTGTTCTCCTTGTATGATGTATGTCAGTAGTTCCATAGCCAGATGTGACCATACCCTTCTCGTCCAGACCACTGCGAGTGGTGGAGATTTTTGTTTCCAATTATATGCGATTTCCAGCCATGCCCCTATCAAGATGCCCATAAAGTTCCTTTTCTGCGTGACATTCAGGTGTTTGTCCTTGGGATCCCATAGGCCCCCTAGCCACACTTCGTCTCCTATGTGTTCTGTCCCCGGGAACATTAATTTCATTTGGGCTTCTCCCAAAATGGACTTAGCCTTGGGAATTCCCACCATATATGTCGCCAATCTCCCTTCCCGCCACATGCCCTCCAACATCTATCCGGGGAGTTAGCGTACATCGTATGCAGTCTCTCGGGGGTATAGTGCCATTGCATCATTACTTTCAACCACATTTCTCTAGTTTGAATGGCTCTCGTCAGTTTTGGTATCATGCGCCAAATGTATTCCCATCGTTCCCTGGGGAGTGTGTATCCCAGGGATTTCTCCCACCTTTTCATGTATTGCCATGTGGCTGGTGCAGCTTGTGCATTGACATATTTGTATGTGTTGGTGACAAACTTGTGCGTACCTCTGTGTGTCATGATGTAGGTTTCGAAGGGCGTCAGGTCCCTGGTCGCTGCATCTTTTAAGCGCGCTGTACTCAGCCAGTGATGTAGTTGTTCATATTTATATCGGTCCTTTGGAGTTATGTCAAATAGTTTTATGCAGTCCTCAAACAACCTTATCTGTCGGCCTTGGTGCATATCTCCGACCATCTTGCACCCTGCATCCTCCCATTTCGGAAGGCTCCCCTTTCCATTCCTGGTAGGGATTCTGGGTTTCCAAACAGTGGCATAAACGGGGCTGGATCTTTAGTTAGAGTTCCTTTTTTTTATAGCGTCATCCCACACCCCCAGTGCTGCCTTCATTATCTCACTAACGTGTGTGTTGGCGTGTCTAAATCGTTTGTTGATCCATAGCAAGTGTCTAGTGGAGGTCGTTGCTACTGCCCTATCTTGCATCTCCCAGATTTTTTCCCCATTTTCCAGAATCCATTCCTTCAGCACGCAGAACTGGGCGGCTTCATAGTATTTCTTAAAATGTGGTAGGGTGCACCCCTCCTCCCTCCTATGAGCCGTCAGGACCGCATTTGAGATTCTTTGGGTTTTGTTCTGCCATGCATAATTAGAGACCATTTTCCTGAGTGACTTAAAGAACGCAGGGGGGAGTTTTATCGGCAGGGCTTGGAATAGGTACATTAGTTTTGGAAGTATCGTCATTTTCACCGCCGTAATTCTGCCCCACCAGGAGGTTGTTAATGGGTTCCATTTTTGTAGATCTTTTTTAATATTAGCTAGAAGTTGAGGGTAGTTTTGGGCATACAGTTCGTCCAATCTTCCCGCAAGCGTGATTGCCAGATACTTAATTCCTTTGGTCGCTATTTTCAGTTGAAGATCCGTTGCAATTGCTTGGATATCTTCTCTATTCCCTGCCAGGATCAGTGTTTTGGATTGCTGCCTGTTTATTTTTAGCCCTGAGATCTCTCCAAACGTTTCTATGACGTCCATTAAGTGCAGGAGCAAGTTCCCCGGGTCTCCTAGTGCCACTAGCATGTCATCTGCATACGCTACCGCTTTATGCTCTTGTCCCGCCATCTCTATACCCTTTATATCTGGGAGTTCTCTAATTTTTGCTAGTAAGGGTTCTAAATAGATTGCGTATAGGAGGGGGGAAAGCAGACACCCTTGTTTAGTCCCTCTTTTTAATTGCACTGTTTCCGAAAGACCTCAGTTAACCGCTATCCTTATGGACGGGGAGTTGTATTTGGTGCAAATCATGTCTATGTACCCTTGCCCATGCCCATTTTCTCCAGTACCCCAAACAGAAAAGACCATTCTACTTGATCAGACGCTTTCTCCGCGTCCAGGGCTACTAAGACTGCTGGAGACTGTCAGATTCCAATTTTTTCAACCAGGTGCTGTACTCTACGTATGTTATTGTGAGTTTGCCTATTTTGGACAAACCCAGATTGGTCTTGGTGGATCAGTGTACGGCGGAGTGGAGACAATCTTGCTGCTAAGATCTTAGTGTACAGCTTCGCATCTAAGTTGATTAGAGCTATAGGGCGGTATGTGCTGTGAAGTTGTTTGTCCTTACCCTTTTTATGGAACACCAACACTTTTGCCTCATTCATGGTTTGGGCCACGTTACCTTTCCCCTTAAACGTGTTGAACATGGCTGTGAGTGGCGGGGCAAGAATTTCTTTATAGGTCTTATAGAAGAGTGCAGTATATCCGTGCGGGCAAGGGGCTTTATTTTTCGGGAGGGACTGAATAGCGGAATTGACCTCTTCTATAGTGATATCCCTGTCTAGAGTCTGCTGTCTTCCTCTGTTAGCAAAGGGAGCTGTACCCCTTAAAGAAAGGCTTCTTGCTGTTCCTTTCTCGGTAGATCTGTGGAGTACAGTTTCTGATAGAATCTTTGGAATATGTCTCCTATATGGGAGGTTAGGGTCTTGAGCTGGTCTGAGTCATCTTTTAAAGACCTTATTGTCTGTGCCCCTCTGCTTACCTTTCAATTGACTTGCTAAGAGTTTGTCAGCTTTATTCGCCTTCACATATTACCAGTGTTTTGTGTGGAGGAGAGCCCTCTCTGCCTTTTTAGTGCAAAGTGCTTCCAATTGCCCCTGAACATGCCTTAACGTTCGCGTGAGTTTTCTGGTTGGGGTCTGAACCAATTCGGCTTGAACCGCTCCTATTTTTGCCTCTAGTTCCTTTTGCCATTGGTGATTCATTTTCTCTCTCTGAGCTTTAAGTGCTATTAGGTGTCCCTTTGTTACCGCCTTTAAGGCATCCCACAGTGTTCCCTTGTTTGTATCCGGGAGATTGTTACTGGCCAGGTAATCTATGATGTGCTCTCTAAGGGTCTGTACTGATACCTGGTCTCTAATAATGTCCTCTGGGAGGCACCAGGCCCATAGCCGGGGATAATTTTTTTAACAGTTTATGGCTGCCAACAAGGGGGCGTGATCCGAGAGTGTAATGGGGTCTATCTCTGCCTGTTTTATTTTCCCTAGGAGTCCCTAGGAGTCCCACCGAAGTCTCACCAAAACCCATAGGTAATCTATTCTTGAGGCCGTGTTGTGTACTTGCGAGAAGTATGTATACCTTTTCTATTTACCGTTTAGGTTACGCCATGCGTCTGCCAGTCTGAGGGTTGCCATTTTCTGCTTTAGAGTTTTAGACGGGGCACCCTGAACCTGTTGCTAAGGTCCTGATCTGTCTAGGGAAGGGTCCCATGCCATGTTGAAATCCCCCCCAGCACAATATCCCCCACAGCTTGGTGTTCTAATTTGTTGAGCATATCTCTTAAGAAACCGTCCTGGCCCGTGTTAGGGGCATAGACAGTGGCTAATGTCAGGGCCTACCTTCTATTGTTATTGTCACTATCAGGGATCTCCCCTGTTTGTCCGCCCATGTGGACTTTACTTGCGCATGCAGGGAATCTCGAATCGCTCTAAGCACCCCCACCTTTTTCTCTTGTTGAATTTGATTGAACCCTTTAAAACAAATTCTATGTTTGTCTTGTGCTCTTATGTGTGTTTCCTAGAGAATTACGATATCGTATGCGCCCTGTCTGAGGAATTGCTCCACCTTTTTCCGCTTGACTGGGTAGTTTAGGCCTCTAACATTGTATGTCAGGATTTTTATCCCCATCCCTTCTTCTGTAGGAGGAGTCTTTCACTAGCTTCTTTTCCCCTTTTTGTAGATTCGGATTTCATCCCGGTCATTCCCTGTCCCCAACTCTCCCTCCCCCAACTTTGTGTTGTGCAACCCCCAACTGGCAAGTACTCCCCCTCCAAATGCCCTGAGGATGGCATGATTCTCTACGGTCGCTCAGGCGTATCGCCCTGCGCGACACGCCCTCAAATATTCTCAGGGATAACTTTGAAGGGAATCCTAAACCCTCCCCATGACTTCAATGGCAGCTGGGTCCTCCCCACCTTCCCCTCCCAGCCCCTGTAAGTTGGACTCTCGGCTCGTCTTCTGCAGTGGTTGATTCCATTGAGATTGCTGCAATAGCTTCTATCTGCTCCTGCTTTCGGGGTGCGTCTCTGATTGTTATTTCTTTCTGCTGGGGCGTCTCACCCTTCTGTTAATCCTTTTCCATTCCCACTGATTCTTTCTGCTAGTGGGATCCATGCCGCTAGCCTGCGGGAGCTCATCTTCCTGATCCTAAATGTCCAGCTGTCTCAGACCCTCTTCGCTTGATGTTATTCTTTTTTGCGTCCCCTCCCATGTGAACAGCAGACCAAAGGGAAATGTCCACTTATATCTGATTTGACGTGAGGCCAGCTCCCTCGTTATCTGGGCCATCTCTCTTCTTGTTTGGAGCGTTGACTGTGTGAGGTCCTGAAACAAATGGATGTCTTCCCCCTTCATTCGTATGTGTTCCAGTCACCTTGCTTTTCTGAGGATCTGTTCCTTTTGTGTATACCTGGTAAGGGCCACCAGCACGTCTCTCGGGCGGGCGCCTTGGGCTGCTGATCTCTTTGGCCCCACCCTGTGGATTCGGTCAATCAGGATCTCTACCTCCTCTGCCAGGTCTAGGATATCCTTGAATACCTGCTGCACCGCCGTTTTAAGATCTTTGTCCTCCACTGTCTCTGACATATTTTTGATTCTTATATTTGATCTCCGTGATCTGTTTTCTAAATCTTCGCACTGGAGTTCCAAGTTGTGCGTTAGGCGGACCAGATGTTCCTGTGTTTCTGCCACTTGTTGCGTCTCTTCTTCCATGTTTTGCACTTCCTTCTCAAGGGTGTCTGTTCTTTCTCCTAGCCCTGCCATTTCCGTCTTCAGTTCCTGCAAAGCTGATTTGAATTTGCTTTTCATGGAATTCAGATGCTTGTTCATTGAGTCCATAAATTGCACCTCGAATTCCCCAAACCACGACTTCAAATCTTTTTTCGTGGCCATCTCTTCGGGGGGATCCGGGCTGGGCCACTTTTCGGTCCTTTGTGCGTTTTAGCCTTCTCTGGATCCCTTTGTCTCCTCCCCAGAAGTGAACTAAGTCCTGATCATGTTTCGTTTGCTGGGTTGGAGGATTTGTTTGCCCTTGCTTCCCCCTGGATTTTTACATTTGGGCCTGTGCTTTGGTTGCTTTCTGGCGGGCCCGTGTGGTTTGCCTTGTGGTGTCCGGATTCGGGCCCTAGCAACACCTCCCCATTTTCAATATACCAGGGGAACGGGAGAAGGAGGTCTGTAGTTGCCCTGGTTTTCGTTTCTGGCCAGTGGTTCCCCAGCTGTTCTTCTAGGGGGGGGAGTAGGTCGTACATGGCCCCCTCTGCTGTGCGGCCTCTCACTTTTGTAATATTTCTCCCTTTAGAAGGGCGAGGTGTCACCCAACCATGCGTTTTCAGGGCCCTTGTCTGCTAGGGGGGGACACTCACCACCTCTCCATGTGCGGTCCGTGTCCCCCGCTTTGTTTGTCTCTTTATGGTCTGACTCCCAGTAAATGCCAATATACGGGGGGCGGGCCCGGTTGCTTTGATGAGGGCCTGAGGTGCCCGTATTCCTTGCCGAGCTTCGTGCTTCATGTCTCCCTTTCCCCCACGTTCTATGCATATGGCACCTGGTTCAAAGTACTGGGGACGGGTCCGGTTGCTTAGATGAGGGCCTGAGGTGCCCTTATTCCTTGCCGTCCTCTGAGCTTTGTGCCCCCCTCATTCCCACGCTATGTGCGTATGGCAGCAGGTTCTAGTTGCTGGGGGGGCGGGTCCGGTGGCTTCGATAAGGGCCTGAGGTGCCTGTATTCCTTGTCTTGCTTCGTGCTTCGTATCCCCACTCTCCCCCTCATTGTGTGCGTATGGCTTCAAGTTCAAAATGTTGCCACGATTAGGCTCCACTGAGCCGTGGCTCCAGGGCTGCAGATGGCTGCTTGTGGGCTTCCCCCGCCTCCCGGACCCGGGTCTCCGCTCTCGCGGTCCGGGGAAGGGGTATCCGGGTGAAATCAAGCCGGGCTCTCCTTGTCTGCAGCACCGGCGGCTCCGGGTGCCCACTACTGCTGCTCACGGGCAGCGTGTCCTTTCGTACCCCGGCGGGATCGCTCGGTGCCGTGTGAAGGGGCTAGGAGGGATCCCGGCATCCTACACAGCTTTCTCCCCTCGCTGGGTCCGCACTGCTGTCCTATCAGCGTGTCTCCTGACAGCGAGCCTTCTCTGCTGTTCTGGGGACGCGGGGGCCCCTGGCGCCGGTGTCTCACTCTGCGGGTGGGCTGTCTCCTCACCGGGTCGTTCTCTGCAATCCTCCCACGTATAGTGTGCACTAGGCGGGAACCTCCGGCCTTCTTTCTGCTCTTTCTCCCTCTGTCCGACGGCGCCTCGGCTTGAGATGGCAGCTGATCCGTACCGGGGTGCAGTTTGGGCTCAGTCGACTCCGCCTGCTTGTCCCGGGTATATTTCCTCGCCAATTTTGCCGCTTGAAGTCCTCTTTATTGGCAAGGTTCTGCTACTGCACGTCCTCCCTCCACGGCAGCCATCTTGAAGTCTATACAAAGGTTTTCTAATATGCCGCCAGTGTTTTTGGCACTAGTTCTAATGCCGTGCAGCTTTGCGCTTGCACCGGTGCAACGTTTCTGCAACATGGCGCGAGGATGCACAAAGAGGCCAATCAGCGTCTAGACACCACGCACAGCAGCAGAATTCAGCATGGATGGTGTGAGTGGCTGGCAAACCACAGAAATGGAGGGAGCAGCCACCCGCCTGTGTAAGGTGACCAGACGTCTCGGTTTTGCCGGGACTGTCGCAGTATTTGGTTCTCTGTCCCCCTTTCTCAAGATTATGTTCCCATTGGAAACTGTAGTTTTTGTAGTAAGTCTTCATAGCTGGCAGGCAGGAATGCACAACTTCGCATAGAAGAAAAGCAGCATTTTACAAGTTAAGATAGTGTTTGTTTGTTAATTAAAATATGTGTTTCTTTGAACAGTAACACTTAAACCTATTTTATACTCCAGCCACTTTCAAGAGTTAGTCCTACTTTTATGTTAGTTGCCCTGTCACGTTTTTTAAAAAAAACTTTTAAAATCTGGTCACCCTACGCCTGTGCAAGGAAAGAGCACAGGGCGGGTCTGATTTACAAAAGCATTTCACAATGCCGAAATCCTGTTGAAAAACGCTTTGTAAATCAGGACCTAGAGAATACATGGTTTCCTCAGAAAATTACCTGTCCGCTCTCTTGGCCTACTTCTGAACCCAAGCAAGTTAGCAGCACCTGTTCCAGCCCACAACTGGGTCAAACTATAAAAGGACAGGTAGATCCTGCGTGGGGTTTGTTCCAGCGTGTTGATGAAGAGGAGGGAACAGACCTACCGCTGGAGAGTCTTATACCTTGATCTAGTACAGAGGCAGGTGAGTATCCATCATTGCAAGAGTGGGGGAACCAACCACGAAAAAAAAGTCCTGCTACTTTCGACCCAAATGCAGTGCGCGCATTCCCATATGGTCTCATTCATGCCCACAAACCGCCCACCGCTGCCCTAATCTACTTTTTTGGGTAACATTAGTGGCAGATGGCATTTTAACGCATAATAAAAACAAGAAAATAGCGGAACCATTATAGAGGCAGTGAACTCTGTCCAGGCGCTCTGGGGCAAAATACATACACACAACTCCTAATTTACATATTGATTGCACCAACAGAAATAGCTTCACAGAAAAGAACTTCACAAGGAGCATCATCAGTCGTTGATACTTGGAGGCGCCATGCACGTGACTTTAGAATAAGGTGCCATAGGCAAGCCAAGTACAAATAACTTTGTGGTACAAAATACCTAAATTGCACTATTGGTACAGATGGAGCAACTCTATAGTCAGGCTTTTGTTTTTAATAACAACATGATATATATATAACATAAGCTCTGAAGTGAACCACTTACAGAGCTGCAGATAAGACACATTTTGATTAAATTATCTGCCCAGGATCACACACTTTGGTTAAATGGTGAAACCGGGATGTGGACAATTTAAGCAAATGAGCACATCGTCACAGGTTTAGTTGATAGACATTTATTACGGTTTCCCTTTGCATTTCATATGCTTAAATAATACTTTATAGTAATGCCTTGGAAGCAAAGCACATTACATAAGAAACTACCCTTTCATAATTAACTTTACACTATATACATCCTCATAGAAATATATTGAGCAATAAGTGGATGGATTTAGTTTTATTCTCCCATACCATCCTGCATGCAAAGTCACAATAGCATCATGCTGATTAATGTGAGCCTAACAAATCCCCCTTGGGTAAAGCCATAGTCATTATTTCATAAAGCCTGCAGCATTATTCACACTGCTCACTGATGATCACTCCCTCCCGTGCACATTTCTAAAAGGACAAAAGTTCCAGATTACTGTACCCCCTCTCTCCCATCAGTGCCTAATGGCTCACATTCTAATGCTATGTTTACTCAGAGCAACGTGAGAGCCCCTGTGCTGCCCGGAGCTCCTTGGAGCATTGTCCTGGCAGTGGGACACCTCGCCCGCTCGGAAAGGGTAAGGTGTCCTGCTGCGGGGACAAAGAGCATGCTGAGCAGGAATTGCTCAGCACACATTGCTCTGAAACTTGATGAGAACCATCTTCGGATCCGGAAGCACCTCAAGACCTTCCTCTTTGCTTCTGTTTTCGCTCTTCCTCTCCCCTGCTGATCTATCTGCTTGGCTCCGGGCACCTGGTTACCATCTGATTTTCGGGCCCAGGTCCCTGCCCACCCACCACACACTTACACTGCCTCCTGGCAACCCCTTGCATTTGGATCTGTATATGCAACCCTACAGTCCCCATCACTGCACTTATTAGACACCCCTGGTCTGCGCTTTAACCTTGCACTTGCCACCATTCTGGCTGCACTGCCAGTTGTTGTTTATCCCTTGCTCAGCACTTTCCACTCCTCCCGTACCCCTTGCACTTTCCCTGTCCCTCTCCCCTGCACTTTGCGTTCGCAATGTCACTGGGCCTAGTAAGATTGTTTGTTTTTGTCCTCCCCTGTTCTCCTCCCTTGCCTCCTTGTGCTCTGAAACACTTGTCTATGAGCGCAATACTAATAAAATATCATATCATATCATTGTCCTCCCAGCGGGACACCTTTCCCCTTCGGCACCCTCATTGAGGTGCCGAACGGGAGAGGTGTCCCACTGACAAAAGTCCCGGTCAGGCTCTCAAAAGAGGCTATGCGGGTGGCAGCTTGCCACCCCCTGCCGCCCCGTTCGGTACGCCACTGCACATAGATCTGCAACCTTCTGCTCTCCGGACGCTTTGGACTACAAATCCCATGATCCTACCCAATTGAATATGCTAGCTGGTGCCGATGGGTGTTGTAGTCCAGAACATCAGGAGAGCCAAAGGTTGCAGACCCCTGATCTAGCAGATCATGACGTCTTCTTAAGGTACCGACATCCTCCAATGTATTAATGGAAATGCTTGCACTGTGTAAGGGGGGGTTCCTCCAGTTATCATGCATTTGTATGTCATGCAGTTGTAAATGTAGTTGGTAGCTGTCCTTTATTTCCTTGCCACCTGGTCCTTCTAAAGTACTGAATCGATCCCATTAGGGATATCAGAGGCCTCACACCTAGGGGGCTTGAACTAGGTCCTTAATGTGATTGTGCCTCTTTCCATTCAACATTTCTCCATACCTCTTGATGCCAGCATAAGCACAAGAAGAGTGTTCAAAATCTACGACACAGCGGACATTCAGTCGCAAGCATATGGAGGGCGATGTCAGCACCATTATCATTATCAAAACGACCACAGGCATATGTACTGCCACGTTGCACTTGCACACTGATTTGAGGTTGGCTGGTGTGGTAACAACTGATTGATTGCTAAGTGACTCATGTTCAATATGTGCACCTACATATCCACAACAACTTAACACACAGCTGATATTCGAGTTTAATCCTCCTCAGGTGACAGTCAGTAGTGTGATGTACTCACATTGTGTGAGCCACCCACACATTCTGATGGCCTATGCTGCCTACACGCTACGCGATGCACGCAGGGATCCCTCCTAGCCCCTTCACACTGCCCAGACCCTCGTGCCTCATGTTACTTTTAATCCTCGCCAGACACTTTATGGCTCCTAGTCACAGGCCTGAAATGTGGAAGGAAATGGATCTCTGTGGTTCCACACAGACCCCGTGATCAGGTGAATGGCCCTCTCAGAGCCCGAAACATCTTGAAAACTTAGTTAGGAGGGGAATGCCTGTGACACGTTCAGAACAAGCGCCATTCGATTCACCAACACTCATATTGGTTTTTAAGATTCTGTAGAAAGGGAGATGGGCAGTTCAAGTCCTCACACAAGTCGCACACCATTTCTTACCTAGGCTTGTAAAGACTTCTTCAAAGGGAGAGTACAGGAGAGGGAGTCGCAGGAGAACTACCGCAAGGGCAAACTGTCACATGCCATAGCTTTACTGACCATCAGAAACTTTTGCCTGACTTTAAAATGGTGGACCAGGATTTTAAAACTTTGGTTACTGTCAGAAGGGGGATCTGGACAACCAATCACACATGGAGAGGAAGTGAATACTGACACATGATAAACTTAATTGAGAAACAAAGCACACATGAGAAAAACCATGGGGGAATGGAACAGGGCAAGAAGAACAAAGCAAGAAGCTAGAGACAAACTAGTCTAGTGGGCTTATTAGAAAAGTCAGGATAATCCGAAGCCCTATATAAGAGCACATCTTGAGGCAAGGAGCAAAACTTTCAAACTATGAACCTGGAGAATGAGTGAGTGTAAAAAGAGCAGGGAGTGCTCAATGCCTCAATGCTTGTTGAAAGCTATGTCTCATATACTCACAGACAAGTGACTTAAAAGAAAGAAGGACGCTGAAGCTATCTATATTTCATATCTCTGACTGGCCGAGACCAAGACAGAAAAGTAGCAAAGTATTGCATACCTACCAAGGGCAATATCTCAGACTCTGGCAGGAGACCATCAAGAATAACCATGTGTATGTCTGAAACAAATACCGAGGAGGATGACCCTGGGATGTGGGGGGGAATTTTACAGCTGGGCAAAGACCCTAAGCAGGGGGGAAGAGACACTTGCCGGCAGTAGAATTATGTGGTAATACCCAAAGCAAGGGGGGAGTAATTCATGTTGGTAGGAGCATATCCAAGGAAATACACTGACGTAATGAGGAAACCCGGGTGGGAAACTCGGAGCTATGGCTGTTTGGCGCTGGTGGCTGGTGAGCAGGGATGAGAGCATTTGGAATAGGAGCAGAAGCTCCTCAGCATGGTTCCTATTGTTTGTTGCCCTAATATACATCTACACCTTCGCCTGTGTCTGCGACTGTAATGAACGTTGCATTGCCAATTGGTGAAGGATGCACTGTTCCGGGGGAAAGACATAAGGCAAAATGCTCAGTTCACGCAGTAAAGGAATCGCGCTTAACACACTCTCCAAATTGCCCTAAGTTTCAAGTTGTATTGTGGAGTTGGATAAACTTTTCTTCCGACTCTGCCTTTTGTTGCTGGGAGTCGGTTGGGAGTACAGCTTATAAGAAGCTGGTGCTGAAGGGTATGCCGTCTTATCTTGTTGCTGGTGTAGAGCCTTGCGACGCCCGACGCTGCGAGGAGAGAGGCTTGAACCCTTTATATGCAATAGAGATTGCAGGGTTGTTAACTGTTTGAGGTCGGCTACAGTACATTATTGCTCTTCACCCTGGTTAAGAGGAAAGCTGAAGGGTCTGCTCCCTTGGGGGCAAGTCAATGTAAACTCTCAAGGATGCTAAATCCTGATAAAGAAGTGCATACTTTGATTTCAAAGATGAAAGACTTTTTATTGGACATCAATGGCAATGAATCCGGGACCACTAAAAGTCAGCCAGAGAGTGAATACAAGACAGGATCCCACCGGGGAGATCAAGAACAGCTCCTGGTTGTTACTCCAATTGTGTGGAGGTGGCAGACGATGTGGATCTGATCGTTTTTTGTGAACCTGAACCTACAAAAGCCAAACCTTACAATGGATCTAGCTCTCGTGCCCTGAAGGAGGACCATTTAGTGCCGTTTAAAATAGTGGATTATTTTAGGTTTTGTATGTGGTTGTGACAAGTTTAAATAAACTATAGATAAGGGAGTTTGCAGCCTATCAAATCTAGCCATTGGCAATTCCACAAGATGATTCTTTTCAGTTTGCCAGTTAGAGAATATTTTCTGGAGGGATTTGTTGGTGAGCCTAGGTACAAATGATTTTCTGACAAAGTTCTTGTTCCAGTGATGTATACGTTTTTATTTCAAAAGATATTTCATACATCAATAAGTGAAAACGCTGATAGTTCCAAAAAGTTGTGTTGTTATTCTTAACAATTCACTCTGGTTTTACCCAGTCCGGCAAGCTAATTAATAACGGTGCTGGTGCAATCATGAGTTCTGCTCGCGGGTGCTGGTCTGCACACCTGGTCAGACCAAGCATGCAGTCCGCCACCGGCATGCAGAACTCATAATGTGGTGGAGAGGAAACAACGGTGCCTGTACACTACCGGCGCCATTGTTGTCTTTCCGCCACATTCATAATGAGGCCCACGATCACTCAGGAATGTTGAAGTAGATGAGATTTTAAAGGACCACGGAAGAGAAAGTAGACAGAGATAGAATGAAGAGAAAGTGGAAGAGCATTCCAGTGAAGGGGGGCAAGAAGTTCAATCGATCAAAAAGAAGACTGAGCACAGGGAGGACAAAGAGCCAAAAGTCAGAACTGAGAAGAAGACCGAAGAGAGAGAGGGAGGGATTTCAAAAATATATTAATGCAGCAAGATAGCTAGGGACAAGACCACAGAGAGACTTGAAAAAAAGAAAGAGAACATTTAAAAATAATTTGAGAATGAAAAGGCAGCCAGCTGAGTGCTGCAAGAGAGGAAGAAACAGAATCCCGATATGTTAGAAGACATAGTAGATTACTTTGAATATTGATAAATTCAAGGCAATTGTGTTCAAACCTTAATCTTCCAAATATAGAGCAGTAATGTTGAAGGCAGGAGGCTCCCCATTGGAACAGGTAACCTTTTATGATTACTTGGGAGTGAGATTTCATGACTCTGGCCGCTAGGCTGCACAAATAGCCAAATCTGCAATTACATTGGAGACATTCAGTTGAGCTATATTGTCCTTCTACTTTAAACATGGTAGTGGTGCACTATCCCCAGCCATGGACTTGTAGCAAATGCAAGCTATATCTGCTTCAACGTATGGTTCAGCGATATGGGGGTACGCCAATGTCGGTAAAATGAGCATCGGGGAACACACATTTTTTAAAACATTGTTGATGCTCCCGCTCAGCGCCCCATCCTCTCTGGTCTATTTGGAGCTTGATAGTGTAGCAGTTGGCCACCAAGTTACCATTAAACCTGTTCTTTTTTGGGGTCAGACTATGGAAGCAACATGGCCTGGAAAGACTTTGGGATGCGTTGTTCCATCTCATGTCATTGGAGAGCGGGAAAAGCCTGAAATGGCTTCTACATGTTAAGAGAACCCTCCAAAGCTTGTATGCATCTGACATGTGGGTGAATCCCCAAGGTTTGACTGCTTGACCTATTAAGATTCTAAAGAACAAAGCCAAAGTGAGAGCTAGTGAAAATCATATGATAGATGCTGCTAAATTAAAGACGGGCTTAGATTATTTACAGTTTCTGTTACAGCCTGGATTTAAATCATATCTGCAAATCCTATCTATCATTTCTCCATCATTTGAAATGTCTTTGTATTTGCGTTTTGGGGATATTCAACTGGGATTGGACTGGGGATACTCCCAGTTGCCTTTTTTATTCAATCCTAGAGGGCTGCAGAGTCGAGAAAATGTCCAATGTGTGGGGGCTGATGAAACAACCTTCCACTTTTTGCTAATTTGTGATAAAGCCTTGCGATTGAGATGAAGGGATCTTCGACCAATTCTAAGGGAAACGGGGACCCATTCCACTGTTCTTGCTTTGAGATTCCTGAGTCAGTGTTTTTATTCGTATGCAGTTCTTCCCACTGCCCATTGCATACACCGGGCGTGGTGGCAAAGATCTAAAGCTCTGAAAAATGTAAACTTAGAATTAGGGGGGTTGTTGATGTCTGACAAGGTTTGTGGTTGTCTCTCCTTGTCTTTTACTTTTTTAACAATTGTATATTTTGCATTGATGGGTCATGGGTAAGAATTGCATACCGGTTGTTATTTCATGCATTGATCGTATTCTTTTAATAATTTGTATTTTTGTGCACCCTTATTTTTAACATAATTATATCATTGTCTATTTTATGAAAACTGTTTCTGTATGCTGACTTGATGGTTTACACTGAATAAAAGTCTGAAAATGAATGTAATGAGGATGGAGAGTACTTGCCGGTAGGCATTCCAGGAAGTGTGTTGGGTGCCATATACCATAGGAATATTAGTTTTGACCCAAGACCTGAGTTGGGTGGCATATACCTGGGACTTTCTGTTAGATTCTGGCGAGGACAAGTAGTGATTGCTTTTGATTTTTAGTAAATTTATGAGAAATCCATTATTTTGGGAACTCACTTAGCAGATTGCAGCTCCAATACAATGCAGTACACATGAGGGCCACCTGTGCACCCATGTACATGCTTTAGGTGAATAAAACAGACATATGTGTTAGCTTTCAAAAGATGCATTGCATGCGGTTAACTGCACACCACAGCACACCGTGGTTTAACATAATTGAAATCATGTATGGCGACCATTTGCAATCTAAGTATAACAGCAAAACACTCAAATTGCTTTGCAACTCATACAACAGTATATAGAGGCTGAGGTGCATAACGAGTTGATGGCCGTAATTGAGAAGAGGTTACAGAGGAGGGCCGGGGCAGCAAGACAATGACGTGGATGCCAGATACGAATGGGAATATATAGTGAGCAGGTAGAACATGAGTATGTTGATGTGAGACAGCAGGTGGATAACAAGGAGTTGCTTGTGGGAAACCAGTGGATCGTGAGGAGAAGGTAAATCACGAAGAGGTGGATGCAGGGCTGAGGAAGAGCACAAGAGGGCAGCTGAAGAGCCGGAGTAACAGAGGTAAACGGAGGTGGAAAACAAGTTGGAGACAGGGAAGGAGGAGGAACATGAGGACTCGAATGAGGTAAAGCAGTTGGAACATAAGGCATAAGGCATTTGCAGGAGAGGAAGACGAAGGCAAGGATAGGGAGGAAGAGGGGAAGAAGGAGCAGGGGTAAGAGTGGCAGCAACGCGTAGGAAGGAGGATGAGGAGGCTCACTGAGCTTATGCTGGCGGCTCCATCCTCTGCAGAGGGGCAAGGTAGGTCAGAAGATAGCACAAGTCCCATTACCTTCTACAACATGCTCCTCTTGTGTTTGGCAGTACTTCCCCCTGCATGAGGATATTGATTTGATATCGATATTTTATTTGTATCGTGCTCATACACAAGTGTTCCAGAGCGTGACGAGGCAGGGAAGGGGAACAAGGGAGAATAAAAACAACTATCTTACTAGGCCGGGAGAAGTGTAAAGTGCTGAGCAAAGGAATAAAAACAACAACAGTGGTAGTGTAGCCAGCAAGTGGCAAGTGCTAGGTTTAAGGTATAGACAGGGGTGTCTGATAAGTGGGGGTCTGTAGGGTTACAGATACAGACCCAAGTGCCAGGGCTGCCAGGAGGCAGTGCGGGTGCTTGGCAGGGTGAGCAAGTACCTGGGCCTGAAATCAGAGAGTATCCAGGTGCACAATGCCGAAACAGAACAGATCAGCAGGGGAGAGGAGAAGCAGAAGACACAGGCATTGGAATGTACAGGTGTATAAAAGCTCAGCAACTATAGTGCGCAGCCAAGTAATGAGGGCGAGTTTAATGCAATGGGCATGACTGCAATGCGTAAACAATACGTACACATATTTCGTGGTGACTTCAAACAATGTTTAACGTCCACTTGGCATCCACTGAACATGCGTCCATGGTACCCTCCTTAGCGGTGTGTAGGAAGCATTTGCCAGCCATCACAAGCAGATGTTCTTTCCCCATGATGGCATTGGTTATATCAACATGACAAGAGTCCCAACCAAAGCCAGTGCCAGCCAGTGCAAATACAAGTCCTGTGTTGGCCCCTGTGGCATAAAGGTTGACTGCGACTCCAATTGGGAAGAAGCTGGCGTGATCACCTGTTCCAGCATCCATGGGCACATTGCCTGCATTATACCATGGTGGATAATCATGGGAAAATGCAGTACAAGATGTTGTTAAAGCTCACAGATGTGCCCATCCGCCCAACAAATTGAGCAATTATGGGGGA
The DNA here is from genome assembly GCF_040938575.1 of Ambystoma mexicanum. NCBI lineage: Eukaryota > Metazoa > Chordata > Amphibia > Caudata > Ambystomatidae > Ambystoma > Ambystoma mexicanum. Next base: position 897,939,883 of record NC_090925.1, read on the forward strand.
TAGAAAGAGCAACCCTAGGAGGATATGGGCAGGAAGAAACTGTGATGCATTAAGGAGATCTTGTAAATTATTTGCAGCTCCAGCTATTATGTTTCATGGAGTCCCTGTGAAATAGTAGCAGGGAATCCCTGGCAAATATGTGCCATTGCAGCTATAGTATAGCAATACGATTCTGGGAAATAATAGCGGGAGACTTTGAGAAATGTTTGTGCTAGCAGTAACCACATACCAGGGAGAACCCCAAGAAAGTGTTATGCTCCATCTCTCTTGCATACCATGTCGGCAGTTGCAGTGTAGCGGGAAAGATCTGGAAAATTCTCATGTTGGGCAGCTCTCATGTAGGGATTAGAACCTATACAGCTGTGATATTAGTGGCTGTTATTGTGGGAAGAACCCAAAACATTCTCATGGTGGTAGCTCTTGTGTATTAGGAAGGAGGAAGGACGTGACAAATTCCAATTTTGATAGGTCTCATTTTCCATAGAAAACCAAAAAACCTGTCTCATGTCGGGGGCTTGCATGGAGTGGGACGAACCTGAAAAATCTTGGGTTGCAGGATGTTATCTAGTTGCGAAATTCCGATAAATGTTTGTGTTGTGGCTCTTGTTCATCAGGTAGAACCAAACAATTCTCATGTTGTCGGCACCCATGTAGCACAGAAAACTGAAACATTCTCGTGTTGAGGTGCCTTTGCATATTAGGAATAACGTGACACATTCTGATGTGTGTGACTCTGGTGTAGCTAAGAGAATGTGCCCATTTTGCGATGCGATGTTTCTCGTGCAGAGAGGTTAACATGACAAAAGGGGGGGGGGATTACCCAAAATGAATGAAACTAAATTACCGAATGGGAGATTTGGTTGAATTTTGCCCGTACCAAAAGTTCGCACAGACGAAAATCTCGACCAAATCCCCCATTCTGTGGCATTATAGTGAACAAGGGCAGCGTGGGCTCCGAGGTGTCCCCCAAACCCTTGTTCACTATCATTTTTCTGCAGGTGTTTCGGGGGTGTCCCCTGCAGCCGGTCGTGTAAGTAAAAAAAAAAAGAAAAGGACCCTGCAGCACCGGTTCCCGATTACGGAAGTGAATGGGAACATGCGTCGGAGGGACACAGCCAGTCGGTGGCACACAGTGAAGTGTTGTGCCACAAGGTTAGTAAGAGAGGTGGGCTGGAGTGGGTGATGTATTTAATTTGGGATATTTTACCGTAACGACCAATCTGTATTTTCAGCCAAAACCGCTACAGTCTTTTCAACTGCAGTTTGTTCCGTTATGGTAAAACAACCCACATTCAAACATGGTTGCTGTGATCTCTCCCTTGTTGTATGGCAGCTCTGCCGTCTAATACTGTGATTACGAAATAAAAGGATTTGAGGTTAAAGCAGTAGGAAAAATGCTAATGGCATGTCATATCCTTCAACAATGCTGTGCTGCTTCATTATAATTAATGTTATTTTTTCCATATGGGTTACTCAAAAGTTACCCTGTGGTCAGATGTGATAACCCAGAAAAGACTTGCTCAGCCTATACACCATGTGATGAGTGCAGCTTAGGGATTCTAAGTCTACTCTCGCGAGTGCAGCAGGCAATACACGCGTCTTACTGACCTGTACTGTATTGGATCACAATACGTTGCAATGTGAGATGCATGAAGTAGATCAATATCCACATTGCCAGGTGCTGAAGAGCTGCTCTGTGCACTTGTAGACCTACTCTCTTCAATGATACCTGACTGAGCGAGGGCTTTGTGTAGGCTATCAATCTCCACCCTAACACTAGCATCATTAGTATCTTACATATTTGTGTTGTAATGCATTTCCCTTCCTCGCTAACTCCCTGCCCTGTGGGTGTTTTGAAACTGTATTTTCTTATTGTATAAGCACCTAACAAGAAAACAATAAATAAATAAATAAATAAAACATGGTAGACGGATTAAGTGGTGTAGCCTAGAAATGCTTCCTGATGACGAAGCGGGCAATGTTCTTGCCCGCTCTGGTAGTGCATTGAGCACAAGTGTTGTGTTGTTGCATTTTCTTCCTGCCCCTGTTCTTTGATTTCCACCCACTGCACCATTACATCTTTGCACATTTTCACTGTGTCTCGTTCTCCGGAGATTCCTCAGTGATTCTTCCCATTGCATATGGCTGAAAAGCAGCCACTTTGCTCTGTAATCGTCAGTGAAGACATTACACTCAGAGGTATATTTGTTATCTTTCATTTATGCTGTGCTGTATCCCCAAGCAAAGTTAGGAGCACATCCCTCCTCACCAGCCATGCCATAGTCATCCTGCCGTCCAAATAATGGCTTATCATTTTGGACTGAGTTCTAGCAGGAACACCAATGGCAGTACCACCCTGAGTAACCCTTTGCAGGCTTACATGCGGTCAACCTCAAAAGGCTGTAGGATACTAAGGACACCAAACAGCAGCTGCCACTGTATATTGGCCTTAAGAATGGCCAGTGTCATGTTTGGCTCTGGCAGTTGCAAAAATCAACGATGACCCTGCATTTTTTACTTTGCACATCTAACATGTGCAAAGTATACTTCAAGCAAGTGGAAATGGTAGTCTTCAAGTTGTGTTTTGGCAACTTGTGGTGCACCTCCAATTGGCGCATTGCAAATCCTGCACTGCAGGGCTGGGATTAGCATTAGCTGATCTTTTGGGCCACAGAAATGCTTTCCTTTATTGGCTGACAATTGTTGGTGAAATGTGTCACCTCATGATGAAGGACATGCACAGAGCATGCATGGTGTCAACAATTCGTAGGGCTGCAAGTATATTGAACCCAGTGTCAGCAGCTACAAAGCATAGCTGTAAGTTACAGGTGCTTAGCTACCATGCACCACCTCCTCCACTTTCTACCATTGGTCAGTTTCCCTGTGGTCACTGCCTTAAAATACCTTCATTCACAGAGTGGCCAGGTGCCAACCTGCAAACACCTGCTGCCCCATGAATTACTTCACTATCAGGACTCCACTTAGCTGTTTAGAGATACTCATTGATATGTTTCTGCTAATGTAATATCAGTTGGTGTACACGCTCGCCCCACAAATGTGGGATAAAAGACAAAACTTGAATTTACTCACCCTAAAATCAAAGGCGGTTCCCTTACTTTCTGCAGGAGAAGGGGCTGCAAACGTATACATGACTGTTGAAAATGTATATGCACAATTAGAGTTAGTGTGCCTGTAACCATTTTTGCTAACTGTAATACACACATTTCATCACACAAAAGAACTATTCATAATATTTCAAACAATTCTAATCTCGCTATATTTAAAAGTGAAAATGTGTGGGTTTGTGGCTTTTCGTACGTTCTCTATACAATTCCACACTGTTTCACCAATTTGCACCAAAGTTTGCACAGTCACCTGTTAGGACCCTCCGACATTACTGGCTACATGACATCTGGACACGCCACCCCTTTCCCTAGATATCAGCAAAAGTGAATATTTTTGTGTGGGTTTGTGGGTGTGTGACTTTGCATATGTTCCCTATACAATTCCACATTGTTTCACCACTCTGCACCACATTTTGCACAGTCACCTGTTAGGACCCGCTGGACATTACTGGCTACATGGCATCTGAACACCCCACCCCTTTACCCATATTGCAGCAAAAGTCTCTGGATTTGTGGGTTTGCGGCTTCACGTATGTTCCCTATTAAATTTAACACTGTTTCATCAATCTGCACCACATTTTGCAGTCACCGGAACCTCCGGACATTACTGGCTACATGACATTTGGACACCCCACCCCTTTCCCCAGATTATAAATAGTAAATTCAGCACCTATTATTTTCTCTAGTATCAAAAACAAGAATTGATATTAGATAAATGCTGCATAGAAAAATGTAATGTAAATATACATATTTACATCACTTTGCCTCCCTGTGTGAATGAGGGGTTGTGAATTTCTAATCTAAGTCAATGCAATTTAAATGCATGCTATACTGAATTGCATCAGAATTCTGCTGATTTGGGTCTGAGAAACAGTTCTACCAATTTGGATGTCAGTCCACCCAACAAAGACCTGAAAATCGTTTTGTGATTTTCTAGTACAAGCATGATTACCCCTCCCACTTTACTTTGCCTATCCGGTGCCACTGCTGTCCACGTCAAGAGAGAGAAGAGGTGTTTTTATACTGGGATTGCTTTCCATGAGAATGGAATTAGGATAGCTACACTCCCTTTCGCCTCACATTTACTTTTTAATGTCTATGGCATTCACAAGTGGCAAAGTATCAAGCACATTTTCTATTTATACTATGAAGCATGGCCACTGATTCACAGTACAGAGCGAATAACACAAGATGCAATTCTATTATCACTTACAAAATGCTTCTCTGTCAGCACTGGGAAGTGTTCTATGTTTTATACAGAGTGTTGGCAGTACAGCACACAGCATATCTTTCCAGGTTTTTGCAACCAAGCAGCACTTCAATCTTTACTTGAATAGAGCGGTTCTAGTCTACTTTTGATCCCTTTTTATCAGATTCTTTTAAAACCTACAGCTCTTCCGTGTCTTGCGATCGTGCCGTGCTTTGTACTGGACCGCTTTGCACTCACGTTAACTGATTGCTACAATGCCACCACTTATGCTGCGGCTCCCACTAGTAACTGAAGGATGCCTTACTTCACACCACTTTGTACTTCCTTAAAGCTACCAATCAAGCTTCAGTCTTCAGTCCTGTTGCCACATTGAATTAGCTTGTCCTGCTTAAATTTCTTGTGTACCTTGATGAAGACGTGCATACATTTGTATTTTATGTTGCTATCGTTGGTCCATTTGGTTGCTTTTGGAAGCATGAAATAATATTTCCAACTTCTCTATTCAAGTGATCCTTTTTAAATGCAGGCTGTGATGGTTAATTCTCTGGAGGTATGAATGAATGTTCCCCAGATCACCCTTTTTAAGGAACAGTGACTGGTTGCACTTTAATGCTACATTGAACTGGAAACTTCTTGTAATCTGACTATGCACTTTAATGACTGTTTTCACTTTATCAACGTTGCATTGTCCTGCAGGTTCAGAGTAAACTGTCTATGCACTTTAATGATTGTTGACATTTGTACAGTGCTGAAGTGCATTGATTTTATTAAAAACTGCTGTCCATTGTACTGAGGGGGTATTGTCCATGTGGGGCTGTTTGTTTCTAGACAACTGTTCACACTTTCCTCATTTTGTAATGCAACAATTGTATTTACTTTGATGTTTGTGTACTTGCTACACTATATATGACATGCATTTGTTACAACATTCATTATTGTATGAATAGTGTTTCTAAATGTATTGGTTTTCCTTTTTTCACAGAGTTCTTTTTTCTGTATGTACATTAAACAGAGCACAGACAACAGAGAACACCTTTTTGTACTTATTTAAATGTAATCTCCCTCAGCTTTAAATACAATGAAAACAGGGTGTAATTTAAACTAGAAAACTACAATATTCTATTCACATTCTGTCAATGACATGTTATCAGCCCTTGTGCCCTGAGCAGAAAATGCTATGTTTGCGACAGGAATTCAAATTTCTCTTGACTTTAAACACAGTGAAAAGCACAGTGCATTTTTCTACTACTATATTAAGGTATTCTATTTGGAATGAGGGCCCCTAATGAAACCACATCCAATTCCAAGGACTTAGCAGATCAATTATTCTAGGGGAGTTAACTAATTACATTTGGAGGATTTGTTTATACCACTTTGAATAATTATTTAAGGCATGATGCCAGCTGGGACCCTCAAGTGTCTGCCAGGGAATTGCTATGCAGCAGGCCTCTACTGGCCCCTTCCTCTCTTTCAGGAAAGCGGGTCTGTCTCAGGTTAAGTTTGTTTAGAATCCTTCATGGACAAGGCCCAATTTTCCAGGTGATATGAGGATTCAGCACTCAACCAGTGGTAACAGGTGTTCTTTTTCCCTGCAGCGTTTAATTCCAGAGTCAGCACCCTATTCCCTGTGTGTTTCTGCTTTTACTAATCACTCATATTCCCATGCTTTGTTAAGATTATGTCACATGTTTTGTGTTGGCTTATCTTATAGTCAACATTCCTACCCTAACACACTCCTCAATCTCAATTGAATGTTCAAAGCAATATTGAATTCTAAATCAGGTTTTCTTTATGTTTTGCCATATCAACATTGCAAGTTGATAAAACACAGATTACCATAAACCCCGGGATCACACGCACATCTGGATATACAGCATGATTGCAGAGTTAAGTTTCATAAAGGTATTAGATAAATGAATAGCTTTGTTACATTTTAATAAATGTAGGAAATAAAAATGTAAACTAATTAAATAGAGTGGGATCTCATGATAACAACAAAACCTTCACCTTGATTATAAATTATTTGGTAGTGGATTATTCTTTAAAAGAATTGTTTGCATGCAATTGCAATGTTACTTTCAATGCCCATTTTTTTATATGCAAAATTCGAAGCTTAGTTTGTGTATTCTTGAGAGGTGCTAGCATGCTTTTTAATTAATAATGAATCTGGGTCTCCTGGCACAGGCTGCTAGTTGCCATTAGACACAGCTCAAAGGTGGCATTGCAAGTGTAGACTGTCTGTTTGAAGCTAGACAGCTAGGTAAACAGACCTGTTGATTATCAGCCAGCACACAATATAAATTGCATTTCTGGAATTTAAGCTGTATTTATATGAATATCTTCTTCTTGTGTGTTGTTTTCCACAGAGGGGAGGCTGCTCAATTAATCAGGTGGCCGGTTCACAGTGCCTTGTGTTCTGGGACTCAAATGTGTTTTTTATGATTAAAGACAAACACTGGTTATACATTCCAGATGGTCAAGGCATGCCTCATGGGAGTCTGGACTACCTCCATATAGGAACCTGTATGTAGGGCTGAAGTGGAGTAGTGAGTATGTGATTTCACTGGCAAACTAACCAGTATTGCCTAAGCCAACTCAGAGCATCATATGTTTCTGCATGTTTGAAAGACTTATTTACTTCTATTGTAATGAAGAAGTGCAAGCCATTCCGATCAAACAACCTTTCAATGGCTTCATTCCTTTGGGCTCAACAGGCTCTAAATAACAATGATTTTGCAATTTAACTAGTGCCAATCAAATAGAAAAATGGCACTCTGTATTGCTATTTACTTGGAACATATAACAACAGAGGAACCAGAAAAAGTAATGGACCCAATACGAAACCTAGCCGTTCCACTCAATGACAAAACAGACCCAATAGAACACTTCCTACATCCTGAGAATAATGAGGAAACTTGCCAACAAGATGACTCTAAGACAAAACCAAGAACTTAACAGGACACTATAAAGAAGCAAATACACTACAATCTAATCAGCGCAAACATGATACAGAGATCTATGATCTGCTCTACGATGGTGGAATTGACATCCCATTCATCACAGAAACCTTGCTAGATGACAACTAGAAAGTCACACTGCACAGGAGTCTACCCAACCACTTCAAGTGCACACAGGTAAACAGAAAAGGAAAAAGAGGAGGACTTGTAGTACCCTACAAAGAACACCTGAAAATAAAAACAGATGACTCGCTGAACATTCCAAACTGTGAATCCCTCGTCCTTCACCTGGCATCAACCTCACATTCATACTCATCTATAGAGCACTGACCTAGGTTGCTACCTAGACACCTTCATAGAAGCTGTCACGAACATGGCCATCAAACAAGGTCACCTGGTCATGCTCAGGGACTTCAAAATACGGTTCACAGAGAAGAACACGAACTTGCAGACATAACTAAGTACGCAGCTTGAGATAACGAGACTATGACAGATGGGGAACGGAGCTACACACACAGCAGGACACAATCTTGATGCAATATTTGCCAATAAAAAACTGGTCTCAACTGTGCCACCAATACAAATACTAGGGAGCGACCACCTCATTATATAATTTGTGATTCTATTACCATTAATAGCAACCAAAGAGCCCCACAAGTTCCCCCAATCTGGAAAAGAAACTGGAATATTGTCAAAAGCAGTAACTTAGAAGAACAACTAGAATCCACTAAACCATTGATTGCAACCTTGGATGCAACTGACGCAGACAAAAAGGTAGACCTAATCTAGAAATGGATTGCCGAAACAATTGACAGCATCTCCCTGGAAAAATCACGAAAGAAACCAGTGGCAAAATGGTTCATGCCCCACCTCAATACAATACAAAAAGAAACAGAAACTAGAACAAGAATGGAGGAAAAAACTACGACCAATCCAAAATAATAATTTACCAAAAACAAATCTGCGCATTCAAAAAGGAAACTCTTAAAGTAAAAAGAAATACTACGATGATCATATCACAAAAGCCACCAACACTCAGAAAGAACTATTCAACATCGTAAACGAGATGAGAAATCCCCCTGGATGCAATAACACACCGATATCTTCACAAAAATTATGCGATGAACTTGCAGATCCTTTAAAGAATAAAATCACTAACATGCAAAGTAGACCAATCAACCAGACTGTGTACCATCCCCTACCAATCGCAGAACCACAGAACAGGATGAACAGTTTCGTCCAAATGCCAAGAGAAAAACTCCTCAGCCTGGTAAAAAAAAAGCAAGAAGGCAGTTTCCCCAATGGACCCCTGCCCACCTGACATCTATTAATAAATCCTTACACAAAGTACACCATCAGAATGCTACTTAAACCTTTTAAACCTATCACTCTCAATGGGTAGAGTGCTCTGAGCATTCAATTCTGCTTACATCCAACCACTCCTCAACTACACAACGGGTGATGTGGAAGACCTCTCAAACTATAGATCAATCTCAAACATTCCCTGTCCAGCAAACCATTAGAGACCTATGTTTTTGAGCAAAGACTGGAACACATAGAAAATAACCAACTATTAACAGGCACACGACTGCTTCTGACCCATGAGAGGGATGGAGACGGCACCCCTCTCTATATGGGACAACATAAAGACCAACACAGACTCCAACACAAACTCGGCACTGATACTACTGGACCTCTCTGCAGTATTCAACACAGTCAACCATAACATCAAGAGACTGGAAAAAACAGGGATCACCAACATGGTGCGGCTCTGGACTAAATCTTTCTCTTGTCTGAAAGAACAGAAGGAGTATGGATAAACCATTCAAATCCGCACAGTGGGACACCACATGTGGAGCGCCACAAGGATCCTTTTTATCCCCGCTCCTCTTCAACATCTATATGACGCCACTAATCGACCTATCAAAATACATATGCAGATGACACCCACATTCTCTACAAAATCGGGGATGAACAAGAGGCGAACAGAACGCTAATAGACTGTCTCAAAGAACTCAACCAATGGAGGAACACTAACAACCTCAAAATCTACCCGGACAAGACAAAACTCATTATAAGATCCAACAACCAAGGAAGCAACCAGTTCATCCCATGGCTCACAGAACTGGGAACATCACCAGCATCATCCAAAAATGTCAAAAATCTTGGCATTCTAATGGACAAGGAGCTAATCCTAGAACCGCAAGTAATCAAGAAATGCTTCTTCCAACTGCACATGATCAAACAGATTCTACCATTCCCCTCCTTCACGAATAAAACATTGGCCATCATCTCCCTCGTCATGTCCAGGATAGACTATGCCAACAGTTTATACCTCAGAATGTTAGATTATTTACTGAAGAAATTACAACGTATACAGACTAATGCTGCCAGACTTCTCCTCAAACTCTCACAAGGGACCACATCATTCCAGCGCAAAGGATGCTACATTGGCTCTCAGTCAAGAAACAAATCACCTTCAAAACAATGTGCATAACGCACAGAGCAATCCCCGAACTGGGAGCAGAAGTCATACAAAAGAAAATTACCATCTACCAGCCGACTAGAACACTCAGATCTAGCAATGACATCCTACTAGAATGTAAACTATTCACAAGGAAAAAACCTGGTGGATCAGCATTCTCTTGCTTGGCTGCACAGTCTTGGAACTCCCTCTCCTGAGAAATAAGAACTATGAATGACCATCTAAAATTCAGAAAACTTCTAAAATCCTGGTTCTTCAACTCAGAACGGGATGAGAACTAATGAATAACACCCACACACCATACAAATGAACACGCAACTGCAAACGACTGGGGACTAGGCCAGACCGGAGTGGAGTGCAGGGAAGTAGAGAGGCGTCTGAATGATAGGGAGACCTAGGTGTACCTGTCCACCTAAAGGGACAAATAGAAACATGGGAGAGAGATGGGTCTGACTTAATTGCACCACAGATAGAGGGCCTTAAGAGAGAAAAAGAAGGGGGGTGAGAGAGGTGCATTGAGGACCCTGTTGAGGTGGTGGTTGCTGCACAGCAGGGTGTGCCAGGGTGGAAGGGATATGGGCGGCAATTGGTCTGAACACTAGGGGTGGAAAGGGTGCTGCCACTGAATAGCCCTGTTCAGGACCCACACCTCTGCACACAACATAGGAGTGGCAATGGTAGAACAGCAGAATGGATGACAGGGGAAGAGACATGTGTCACATGCAATCAAAATGGAGGGGGTAGGATAGGGTACTGCCACTAAACAACCCTACTAAAAAACTCATCCTTCTGCATACACCTTTCAAACTCTGAACTAAACACAACCATACATCACAGCACAACAAACTGCATAAACTTCACCACACCACAACAGCAAAACAAATCAGGAGTCAAATTAGAAGAACATATGGACGTGGCTCATCATGAGACATATAATTCTCCCCAATGAAAGACGTATGTATTATATTTCATCTCCATTGGAAACAGCATTCCGTAGACAGGTATCCAGCAAAAATGTAGCCCAGAAAAATGTAGTCAGTAAAAAGGTTGTGGTGAAAATCCATCTGCAGTGAAAAAGGTGCCAAGCAAATAGTAGTCAAAAATGCAGTTGTAAAGTAGCCAAAAATGTAGTGCTGTTAGTGCAATTGTTAGTGTAAAGGAGGGCTTAGTGGGCTTGAAATCAGTGGAATATTTAGGCTTTCTGCTGCTCTAGGCCCAAATGCACCCCCCTGAACGTTCCCCCACCTCTGCCAGACTCTGCACCTTCACCAGATTCCACCCCTTTAACAAAATCTGTCCGTGTTGTCCAAACTATGCTCCTTCAACACCCATTTTGGTTCTGTAACATTATAAGGACAAGTTTAAGCTTTCAGGGATTAGAAGGTTATTGCTTCCTCTCTATTAATTCAAACCTGTCATCTTATATGTTATGTTAGTTCAAAGAGTGTTTTCAGATCTCTGCAGCCCAAGAGTTAGAGAAGACAGTGTGTTCTACAGTTGAGGGCACTAGAGGTAATTGTTACAGCTAATTGTCTTCTTTCGGATTAAGTTCAAAAACAATCTTTTAGAGAAAATGATAAGAACATAAGCTGTCTGCCAACCAGACACAAGTGAGAGAAGGTTGGATTAAGGAATGTTGGTTTCAATGCTAACATCTGTTTTCACTCACAAATGTACTGCTGTCACTCTATGAGAAGCGCCAAGACTGATCTGTAATATTAATACAAGATAACTAAATTTCTACATCCTGTCTTGTGAAAATGCAAAGTTTACATCCGAAATATTTGCAAGTGGTACAGGAACATCTAATAAAAATGTTGAATAAAAATAAATCAACCCCCTTGTCATAGCTAAAGATATGGTGTTAGCAAGGGGCAAAATGGAAATAAGGCACGTTAATTGCTGCAGCCGATGCACCTCCAATCCCTTGGGCTGGAACACCATTAAAATATGTGAAATCCCAAGTGAAATCTGTAAACTCTGCCTGGGCATAAACACCTCAATAAAGTAAAGACAGTTGGAGAAGCTTCTTGCAATCTTTGGCTGTGCATTGTCACGGTGGAGTAATGGAAAAGGGCGACCCTGAACATTCATGTGTGGGGAGCAACAGCATTCCCCGTAGCTGTACAATGCAGGTACCTTTCATAACAAATTAAGTGGTACATACTGTTCACATCATTGCTGTTTGTGCAATTGTTCAAAATACCCAACACTTCAAGAGTAAAATTGAGCAATGGATCAGGAGTTCCAGCACAATATTACCTTTGCGGGTGTGGTTTAGGCTATGGGTCTTGCCAGCTTGCGTTTAAGGTAATTTAAAATGTTTGTAAACTTCATAGAGTTGGTTTGACTGTACAATACACAGGATCATTTTGAGATGTGTGGGTAATGATATAGATGTCCTGCTGTCATTTCAAGTACTGTTTCACAGTAAAAGTCCTACCTTGTCATTGAAATATAATTAATATAAAAATTACTCATAAGCATCACAGTTATGCATTATGTGACATACTCTGCAGATGGTTCTCCTGTTAGTACTGAGCATACAGCAGAATGCCATAAAAGACACTTGATAAATTCAGCACAGATGCCATTTACCTGCTTAGCACTGAGAGGCTTCTGTAAAGATGGTTCAATATATATCTTTACGGGACATCTTTACACCTGTGAAACAGTGTGTACCTTTGGCACTTAGTTTTTGTTCCCACCCTTTTATGGCATTGGGTATCCTTTCACAAGTTTCTTGATGCACTTGCGCATTTAGATTTAATCTTCTCCAGTCTAACTTCTCTATGATCTAATTCATGCTTGGACCTTTTGGTGGTCACAGACCTCTGAAATGTGGGGCCGGGGAGGGAAATGAGTGCTTGCTTCTGAACATCATTTTAGTGCCACCTGTGGGAACTCTGTGCTTGACCAAAGCATAGGCATGTACTTAATATTGTAAATTGATGCATCATTTTTAACCTTTACTTTTCTCAAGGGAAAACACTAATTTTTACAGCAGTTTAAAAAATGCATGTTGTGTAGGTGAATATATAAGTGATTGAATAACACAGTGGATGTGTGTATTGATTGGAAAGAACTCCAACTATAATGTTAAGTGACACCAATAAAACCAATTAAGTGTTGGCTGTTTTGCAAATTAAAGAGCATTTTGGGAAGATATGAATGACCAAAGAGCTTTACATCTGTCATATATGTCTGTGAGAGTTGTATGACTGAATCACTAAATACCTAAAAATGGTGGGTTTAGTACGCATTCCATTTTCTTTGTATAACCAAATGTCACCCTAACAATAAACCTTTTGTAGAATATCAAGCATATATACAAGTTTGGCCATCAAAGACTTTGCTGTCAGAGTGGAATGACTGTTAAAAACTCAAAACTACTTGCAACGTGATGGATCAGCCAGACTTGAAAAACAAAGTTGGCTATATATTTAAAAAATGACAAGTACATTGAAAATAAACTGCAATATTCAGCTCCTCTGGCAATATGCTGCCCTACACCTGGGCCCAGTCGGCATTGTTGTCAATATGCCTATGCTTGTGATTGCCTGGATTAGGGTTAGGCTAAGGATAGGTGGTGGGGTAAGTATACGAGTTAGGGTTAGAGTAAATGTGTTGTGGTTAGGGTACAATAAGTCTTTGGGTAAGTGTTAAAGAAAGGGAAATAGAGTTTGGAAAGGGCTAGTGATGTTTGTGTAGGATAGTGGTTAGGGTAAAGTAAGCATTATGGAAGTTTTCGAGTTGCAGTTAGGGTAATTATTACAGCAAGGGTTTGGGTTCGGGCAAGGACTGCGCAATTTGTGGTCAGTTGGTGATGGCACTGGAGACAGGTTCACTGTTCATTTTCTATGTATTTTGCACCAGCTGGGGTACTCGACGTTGCCCATGTCCTGATCGAGTGGTGTCTCATGTGCCTTGGAGGATGTTGCTCTTGTCCTCTTGTCAGCAAGTCTTGCTTCAGTTTGCTCTGGTGTCTCATGTGCCCTGGAGGATGTTGGTCTTGTCGCCACGTCAGCAAGTCTTGTTTCCGTTTCCTCTGGCATTTCATTTGCCCTGGAGAAATTTGCTCTTGTCCTCTGGTCGGCAAGTCATTCTGCTGTTTGTTGTTGTTGTGTTTCAGAAGCTGTTGATATTAATTTTCGCTTTGCATCAGATGGAGCTTTTTGAAGTGATGCTTGTTTTTTGTGCAGAATGTTTCAATCAATGGCTATAGCACATTTGAGAAAATGTCCAAGAAAGATGGATTGCTTGTGCTCTCTTCTCGTGAATGAACTTAAGTAAACTGCAACCTTGCCATTTCCTATATTTTGAGTGGCGTGATAAAAATTCCCTTTAAAAATGCTTTAATAAGCACTTTCGAACTGTATATAGTATTAATACATTTCAAAGGAATAACTAAAACATCGAACATTTTGCTTGAGACACTTTTTCAAATGTTGCCTGCCTTTAGTACCTACTGTAGTGAATCGGGGTGGGCATCAGTAAATGAGGGTGTCTATGGAGTGAATTCTTTGCATCCAAACATAGACTACAATTCTGCCCCAGACAAATGAGGAAACCATGCACAATTTGTAGCAGTGGGTTCAACTGTGTGGATTTGTATAGCTGGACAAACATACACACACACACATCCAACATTTTATTTTGCATATACGATTTTTGCATCCAAACATAGACTACGATCTTGCCCCAGACAAAAGAGGAATCCATGCAACATTTGATAGATGTGGGTTCAACGGTGTGGATTTGTATAGCCGGACAAACATACACACATACATACATTCAGCTTTATATCTAAAGATTCAGTAATATGCAGATGAAATGCATTAGCGCGCCAAAGGGTTAGTGTTTTGTGAGAGGTCAGGATAGGATAAGGGTTGTAATTAGAGTTAGGAATGGAGTTTGGGTAAATGCGGAGGTTTCAATAGAGGTTTGGGTCATGTTTAGGGTTGAAGCCTTTTGCTTTTGTGTATTTAAAAATAGCTTTTTTGGGGACCTTATTACTGAAAACATTTTCACACTTTGCCTTGCTTATATTGAATGACATGTTTGAAAACGTCTTTTTGCTGACTACATTTTCACATGACTACATTTAACTGTGGACATTTTCACATAGAACCCTTGGACCCAGCATCCCACGCGAGTTCCTTTCTGTATCCAGCAAAACCAGACAAACCTTGGACACTTTAGTGAGAGGCATGCTTTATTTCTGTATCTCATCCATTACAGCAGGAGTCTGCACCCTTTGGCTCTGCAGATGTTGTGGACTACAGCTCCCGTCAGCCCAAGCGAGAAAAGTCAATGGTGAGGGATCATTGGAAGAGTAGTCCAAAACATCTGGAGATTCACTGGTTGCAGATCTCTCCATTAGAGACACACTTTCAAACATATACTTGTTACTTTCTTCCCCATTTTCCTTTACAGCACTGATTAAGGCATTTTTGGAGTTCTGCAGCTCACATTTCACGGATATGTGCCAACTTAACATTTTTGTAATTTTGGCATGACCAACGCATTCATTGTCATTTCTGCTTGTAAAACTGGTCAGATAGCACAGCGAGTAGAGCACTTGGTTGGCATCTGAGCAGAGCCTGCTGACGCAGGTTTGAATCCTGGCAGGGACAAACTCAGCCTTTCGTCCATCTGAGGTCAATAAATGAGCACCACCCACCCCACCGTGGGTAATAATAAGCAGTGCTCAAATGCCTGAGGGTTCATAGCGCTATATAAATGCACATTATTATTACAAAACCTTTCTGCTGTTCTGCTTTGCTGCTGTAATTATGGCATTAACTGCTTGTACAACTTGTGCAACTTTAAATATACTACATCTGCAGGTGTTCACAAGATGGATGAACATAAACATGTACACCAATATTCAGCCCATTTGGTGAGTGACATGGAGGGATTTTATATATGTGATATGAAATGATCAGATCTGACATTTATAATGCGCCTGTATACAAGTGTTTCTAGGCGTGACAAGACAAGGAGGGGGAAACAAAGGGAGAACAAAACAGCAATCTTACTAGGCCTTCTGTCATTCAGATCACGCAAGTGCAGGGTGGAGGGAGGGGGGAGGGGAAGGGAGAAGTGCAGGCAACTCAATAAGCGCATCCAGCGGCAGGTTCATAAGTGCAGAGATATGGCAGATTATGAGGTTTATAATTCCTCAAATATGAGATGCAGGGCCCCTTCTGCATTTTCTTCAATCTCCATTGGAAACGGCATTCATGTGACCCAGCACCCATCTCCAATAACTCTCGTAGCCAGTGGAAGCATACATAACTTGGGAAATACTGCAAGTTATGTTTTACTGTTATTGTTAAGTGGTAAACAAATAGATACTGCCCCTAGCCCCTGTTAATGGACAGATGAATGTGTCACTCAGATCTCTTGCCCCTCTCCCGGTCCAATATTGTAAATATGAGAAGACTTTCCCACTTAGACAACTGTATCACCCATACTCTAAGCAGGGGCAGTAATAATAACCACGGTGTGAGCTAAAGATGGCAAGAATGACCATGCAGATGCTAGAAACATACATGCATCCATTAGTCATGAAGCTTATGCATTCACCATTATGTCACACAGACATTATGTTAAATGTGCATTTATTCATGAAGAACATCTGTGCAATCACACATGATATTATTATTATTATTATGTAGAAAAAACAACATGTGATGCCCCTGCTGAAATGCAACACAAACAATATATGCTTGTAGTTTGCTAACATATTACCGCAATGATACCGAGCAGCCATCTTATCCAAAATGGACGCCACAGAATCGTTGAGAGCCAACCAGCATTTCCAGACCCCAGGAAAACTTCACCAGACCGAATTTTTAAAGACACAAGCAAATTATAAAGGCGTGCTTAGCACATACGATAATTTAATACTGAACCTCACGGGTGGGTTACAAAGAAAAGAATGTTCTCATGGGAAGGAGAATTGTGCTCAGAAAGCAAGGTGCCGATTCTGACATGAAAGGGTTATGTAACTAAAACTTGGCACAAAAGCTGGGAACAGATAGAGAAAACAGAATAGGCCAATCAGAAGCGAGGTGAGACAAAGGATTGCTGTAAAATAACCTTGGTACTGAACATAGTCTCCTTTAAATTCTCCAGGCAAACAGCATCTGGGGGGAACTATTTTTTTTCCAAAGCTAATTCTTGCAGCTCAGCACAGAGTAACATCAGCAGGAGGGGAGGGGGTCCTCAAAGGAGGGTGCTAGAAAATGGGTAGTGTGGGTGTTCAGTGCAAAGGACTCTGCCAATCTATGCGTCTCTATTTTTGTTAATGCAGTGCAATGTTAAAAGCTAAATGTCCTGGCCTGTGGCCTAGGGAGTCAGAAATGCTAACCTTATTGGGACAAGTAGCGCCTTGGTGCCGTTTTCACCAGCCTCTACTGTGGTCATTTGCTGGTAGCCTTCCAAAGTGCCATGGATGAGAAAACCAACACTGACCAATCATTACCTACCGTCCATGTTGCCCTCACATCGTTGCCGCGGCCAATGGCATATTATAGAGATGACATGCATTTATTCATAGCAACTAGAAGGTGGTCGCAAGCGGAGTTAGTAGATAGTGTCTGGCAAATGAGCATACTAACCCCTACATAATGTAGAGCCGAACAGGGCAGAAAGAGACTGGAAACCACAGCACTTATCCAGGTGATAGCAAGTGCAAACGTATCAAAAGCAACCAAATTAGTAGTTAGTTGTGAGGCTGCAGCAGGTGATTGCGTCTGGACCTGGGACCCCTGCCCAGGGAATCCACCAATTGAGAGGCTAAAGGATTGATACAATCACACTGTGCATGTTCACAAACAATTGTTTATACGTAAGATCAGTATATTGGTTACAGCGACATGTGTTTCGACCACAGGTCTTCTTCTGCAGCTAATATTAACCAATGCATATATTTCATCATGCAAATTGGCCAAACATAAGTCACATTATATGTATGATTTTATAAAAAATAAATTAGAGCTGACAGCCATAAGCCAGTACGGCACAGGGGTGCGTTATCAATCACAATTAAATAGGAAGTAACATCCCCTTCTAATGTCTTCACATTCTGTTAGAAAATAACACGTGCAACTACAATTTTGTCTGGCTCAAATATACTCCCCCTTGGGGATATTGGAAATAACTGACTTCTTATGGCAGCTGGTTGCGTGTAACACTGCGTTAACAGATGTGCTTTTCCTAAACGTATGAGTCACATATCCAGGTGGAGTCAAGGTAATTTTTGCATCCAGAAAGTCAATGCTGCTATTGCTCCATATATGGGTAAAGAAATGGCTCCAATCATTGGAATTAAGATATACAACAAAATCCATTAAGAGCTCAATTGAGCCAGACCATAATCACGTCATCTATATAACGTCACCATAAATAGATGTGAGGATTAAAAACAGTCTTTTTCAAAACATGGTAGAAAGAGGAAAGGGGAATGGGACCAAAACCCATCCGAAAAAAACACAAAGGTATAAATACGTGGTGAGTATTAAACATACGTTAAGTGATATCATATTATCAAAATGTAGTGTTACCATGGGAAGTAGGAAGTTTACCAGTCAACGTCCAGCGATGTAACATCCAATGTAACATACATAAAGGAAGAACAGAAAGTATGGATAGATAGTACAGACTAATTAGAAGGCATTAGTCAATAACCTTTGAATAATGCCTTCTAATTAGTCTGTACTATGTGTATCAGTAGGAGACGTAGCTCATTGTCTGCTCCATACATTCTGTTCTTCCTTTATGCATAGGGTCGAAACACGTGTCGGCAGTTCTGTTCTATTGTTCTATTATAAACTTTTGGATTAAGGCCTCAGACTGATGACTCTATTGTTCAGTTTAATTTGGTACCTTGTTTCTCAAAAATATCATTGATCAGGCATATTTGTGTACCTAATCACTCATGTTAGGGTTGCACAATGAAACAGAGGTGACACTCTCCTTTGAGTTTTTGTCTAAACCCAGTAGTTTTGAGATAACTACTTGTCCCTCCAACGTGCAGCAACCCGGAGTCGTCTGTGTTGTCCTCATTAAGTAACCGCAAACTGTATCTCCTTTATCTTTACTTTGTACAGTCCCAGCGCCTCCAATACATGGCTTACCTCAATCCAGTTCCCTAAGGATTAAAAACAGGACTGATCAATGCAAATTGCTGTTCGAAATGATGCATGAAGATGTTGGCTAGTGCTGGGGCAAAACCTGCCCCCATTGCTATACCCATTTCTTGCTTGTAAAACACATTATTAAACAAAAACACATTATTTCCTAGAGTGAATGTCAATAGTTCTTTCAACATCTCAATGTGTACATAGAACGATGCAGACTTGTCCCTAAAACTATAATTCACACTGTCAATTGGTCGTGTATGATTGGTCGAAGTATAGAGTGGTTTAACATCCAGTGTCACTAGGACATATTGTCGGTCTATGGTAAATTCCTGAAAAATCTGCAATACATGCGTAGTACCCTGAATGTATGTAGGTGTATGCAACACCGCAGGCATTTGACAGTCATTAATGTATACAGCAATAGACTCTGTAGCACCCCCTTTCACAATAACAATCGGTCTCCCTTCTGGTATCAAATCAAATTGTTGTATGTATTTTAGGAAGAAAGTAAATAGTGGGAATGGTGGGATAGTCAACCAGAAAAAAACAATTTTTCTACATCTGTCAGCAGATGTTTCTTATGCCACTTATTGATTAATTGAGAAACTGATTGAACAATGCTTTTAATCAGATTGGCTTGTATACAGAATAACATGCTGGTGTGTTAAGGTGATTTTGCACCATTTGTATATAATATGATTTCTCCATGATCACCACATTCTCTCCTTTGTCAGCTTCTTTAATGATAAAGGCTGGATTAGCCAAGAGTTTTGTATGGCTTGGGATCGCGACAATGTAAGATTAAAACATTTTTGCTGATTTGATTATTGTGTGTATGTCTCTGGTCACTGCCATATAAATAGTGTCAATAACATGTTCACTAGCAAACACAGGTATAAAGCGTGATTTTTTGGTTAATACTTTAATCTGCATATTCTGTTGTTCGATATTGAGATAATTGAGGATACCATGTTCAGTAATTTCTGGCTCATGCATCCTGTCCTCCAAGAACATCAGTACATGTGTGGACAACATTGTTTTCAGTGAAATATCTGAAGGAGGCATTGAGATTTGTGGTGTCGTAAATTGTTTGACTTGTTTTGCGAAATACCTTTTGAGCTTAAGTTTCCGAATAAATGTAAACAGATCAATTTGAATGTCGACAAAGTTGTTAAAGACCGAAGGTGCAAATTTCAAACCCTTATTTAAGACAGCAGTTTCTTCTGGTGAGATCTGATAAGTAGACAAATTATACACTAGATTAGTCATCTGTGTTGGTTCAATTGCTGTTTTGGAGAAGCTCTGGTCACTCTGTGGGTTTTTTCTCCCCATGCCTTGTGTGGCTGCCTAATATCCATGTTGCCAGCAGAATGGTATTCCCCACTCGTGGAGATATATTTTGAAAACGGAGGTATAACCTCGCCGGCAGTATTGTACATGACACCCTATGAGCATATTGTGAATGTAGTACCACTTTAGAACTAAGAGCATGCTCATTGGAAACATTGTGGGTATTATTTTTTGAGATCTACAACTACACATTAGGGATCACTTTAAACTGTATTAGATAAGTGGCCTGCCATGGCTAGGCTGAGAATCACTGCGGGAGGCTAATTAGCTCAGCAATTTACTATATCAATAATGTCTCACCATAGACTCAGGTTAACTCGTATTCTGTTTCGCCTATGTGATTCTAGTACCTATCCCACAGGAGTGGGCGTTACAAGATGCTGAAGGTACGTACATACTAAATCAGTCCATTTACACTGAGTTTGTTACTTGTAGAGTTTGGATCAGTGTTTTTGGTTTGTTTACCTAATAGGGGTTACATGTTAATGTTCTGGTGTGACCCAATCTGTAACACGTGTACAATTTAAATGTGAATACAACCTACACTTGGATAAAATGTGGCTTATAAAGTGAAATGACATTTCTTATCAGTGATGGTAAGGAGATTCTTTTATTTGGTTCACCCCCCACCCCCCTTTCTTTGTTTCTTTATATTCTAATGGAAATGTATCCTTTTTGCATCCAATGATGCAAAATATATTTGAACATCCATTTGCATTATATATGACTTTGATTAATTCTGGCTGTTACTTCCTATTTAATTGTGATTGATAACACACCCCTGTTGCGTACTGGGTTTATGGTTGTCATCTCTAATTTATGTTTCATAAAATCACACATATAATGTGACTTATGTTTCCAATGTGATAATATGTGTATAATGAAATGTATACATTGGTTAATATCAGCCTCAGAAGAAGACCTGTGGTCGAAGCACGTGTTGGCTGTAACCAATATACTGATCTTACCTGTAAAAAATTGTTTGTTAACATGGGCAGTGTGATTGTATCAATCCTTTAACCCCTACATAATGTGTACATAGTTGATTCCCCTAACCAATCCCTTCCTACTTTAGGTTTTTGTGAAGAAACACGTCAGTTGTGATGTAACATTCTTTTTCAAGGTACTGACAAGTTTGGAGCTGATGAGAGACATATAGATTTGCCTAATGTTCATGCTGTCCCTATTTTATGTGGGTTTTGTTAAATAAAACAGGAGTTTGTCATATTTCTGGTCTCTTCTGTTGTTTGGGTGTGGGATTTCCCATGGCCTGCCCTCTTGCTTAATCCACAGGGGTCTTCCTCCCCATTATCTTCACCATTATGTTCTGCAGCACTGGCTAGGGCTTTGTACGAGTGCCACATTTTATAGCCCATGAACTAGTACTAACATAACCATTTTTGGCAGAGTTGGTGAACAAGGTGGACAAGTGGAGAAAGAGCAAGAAAGTGAAGAAGCACTACATAGAGGAGTTGATGGTCGAGGCGATAGAAGGAAGTGAAGAAGAGGAGTGATGAAACATCAAGAAGAAGAAGGATCATGTGGTAAAAGGAAGTGAAGAGCTAAGTAGAAGGAATATCAATGAGGGGTCCCAACGATGCCGAAGCACATGTCTAAGGTTGCTGATGGTATTCCTGTTTAGAGGAGAATTGACTAGCATTTCAGAGCTGGACTGCCCTTGTGGGTGGGACAAAGACTGATATGCAAATGGATATTTCTCCTCTGTGAAGGGAGCAGTGAGCTAAAACGCGGTTGTAGGCCCTCCTGAGTGGAGAAATTCAATAAAACAGGCTATCTGACCTATGTTCATTCTCAATAGAAGGGCTCCCACACCCTCCACACCCTGGTTTACACTTTAAGAACAAGACTTGGTGTAAGATTTTGGGGGGGAGAGAGAGGTGGCAGGAAAACCAGTACTCTGATGGAGCGATCTTAGGGTACCTTCCCGTCTCCCTGTGACTCTGGGCCTTGGAAGTAGCCAGCTAACTGCTAAACCACCTACAGAATTGCTAAACAGTCTTCAGGAGGTAGCTGAAAATCACCATGAGGCTCCCCTCATAAATGAAGAAGTATTCAGAAACCCTCTAAAACTGAGATTTAAAACAACATGGTGAACAACCCTCAAAGAGAACATAGAAGAAGAATGGGAGAACCCCTTACACTTGAAAAAGAAAATAAGTTGGAAGAGGCCCTAAGAATACCTGAGAAGAAGGATGCAGGAGCCACTTACACCTGAGCCTTGAAGCATGTGGCTGATTGCTTTAACCTGCTAGAAGAGGCAAGGCCCTGGAATTACATAGAATTTGAGGTACTGTTTATTTGGACACTTGTTAACATCCCAGAGAACCCCCTCTCTCTTGTTAAGTTGCCTAGAACCGCAATCCACATTCTAAAGTATAGCCATCCTGACAACTGTTGTTTAGTTAAAGCCTCCCTGTGTGTTATTCTGGGCCCAATATATACCAGGTCCCTAATGAAACGATGATGGTCTGACATCTATGTTATGTATGGGGTCGTAGTGGGACCAACTCGTCCTAGACACAGTAGTTTACTGAGTCTCACATTCCAGGCTATTTTGAGAATTACAAATTAGAATATAGGTTGGCAAAAGGATGCAACAATCCTAACAGTGTATACTATTATCCCCCTCACTCTAAGATCTATAGTTTGCTTGTACTAACCAACTACCAGGTTGTGACACAAGTTCACAGGAATAAGTGCTGTGATTCAAACAGTTAGATGGTCCAATGAGTCCCAGATGTGCTCTTTACCTGCTTAATGCTTCACGTTCAGATCTCCATCAAACCTTCTCTGTAATTTTGAAATATTTCTGCACAGTATTATTACATGTAAAGAAAGGTGAGAGCTTTGATTGAGAGCAATGAGCATATGGAAATTCCCCCTAGTTGTTTCACAATCCTGTCACCACTGCCTACATTTCACATTGACCCCTCCACATCAGTCAAAGGGAGCACATTAGTCCCTTTTCTTGTGAACATCTCTGGTTCACAGAAGAAGCCTGAAATCAGTAGTTGTGGTTCCCCAAAGAGAATCAGCATGAAGGCTGCCAGCCACGCAACAACGCCACCATCTTTGTGGAAAGACATTCTATAAGCCTGACTTCTCTCCATGTGTGAGACATAGGATGTACCCTTACAAGGGGATCATCAATTTGTCTGGTTAACTGAAAATGGGGGCCAGGAAGAGTCTGAGATATACAGAGAATTACCAAAAATCTAAGACAGCTCTGACCCAATGTTAGGCTGGGAGTGTCGGTTCTCAGAACCTCAGAGCAGACTTGAGTACCTAACTTTCAAGTGATTCAGAGACCACATTCTACCACAGATAAGCATAACCATTTGCTAGGGGAATCTACTTGTGAATAGCGGGAACTCCTAGATCCACACTCCACTGCCAGAGTTTACCATGCTAGAACCCTTCAACCCAGATACCGGATGAGAATCCCAATCTGGCGGAATCCAACCCTCACTGTTCCCCTACCTGCTAGAGGAGTTATGAAGATTTGATGAGCAATGCCTGATGCGAAATTACAGGACAGAGATAACCTTTTTGCAGTGAAGAATCCATCCCGGAGAACAGGAGAGGTTAGGAGAATGTATTGTTTGGCCAATGCCCCAATGCTGCCGTTGCATCAGAAAGGACACCCAAAATGTAGGCTGAAGTCATCCTGACAGCTGGGAAGTACAAACGGGGATATCTTTGAGAAGGTCTGCAGACCATAACCTTTGAACCCCATCGAGAAATAAGCCCTTTGAAAAGATGGTACATCACAAATCAACGTGGTCCATACGGGAAAGAGAAAGATCCAGGGAGGGTTCCCAGCAAATAAGAGGGAGGTAATTCTCAAAGTTGTCATGCCTGAGATATCCCTCTACTGGAGGATAGGGTTCCAGAAGACACCCATGGAGAAAAAGAGTATGAAGGTTGGTATGGGGAAACTGAGGGAAATTGGTAGCAGTCACATAGCTCTCTGGGTGTAGCATACGGTTAGGAAAGATTTCATATTTGAATGTAATTTTCCATCCATGTGTCAACCCCCAAACTTTTTGCTGCTGTTTTACACCCTGATCTAACCTTTGCCAGAGAAGCGCAGCCCTCCGCCGCACTCCTCTGGGCTTTCGCTCAATTCTTATGGGGAAACTGACATGCCCTTAAGACAGTCAGACTTAGTTTCCTTTAGTCCTTTCCTCATGTTGCAGCTTTTGTTCAACATGTAACAAGAGTGCAATGTAACTTACTTTACAGCACTTTTGGGTCTCTAGTCATTCCAAAGGCCCTAGAAACTCTCGCTGGACTTATTATGAACTGTGCAGGTGTGTCATGGACAGGACTGGTGGCAGCTATCGTTTATCTTATGTTTTGAACCCTTTTTTGCCGTGTTATCCGCGCTTACCGCGTTTGACACAAATAGGTGGCCTGGCTCCAAAATGGCCATGCCACGCGGTTCTTTCTCCTGTCCTTTGGCCATCTTGCCCCTTCACCTTCCCCAGGTCAGCCGACCTGGGTCAGTCCTTATTTGGTCATGCACTTTCCCGCGAAACCCAAAGCTTTCGCTGGCTTCTGCATGCCTTGTGTGTGTGCCTCCAGGATGTGGGCTGGGATGTCTGTTCCCAATACACATCCTGGGTGCCAGAGTGTCTGGAGTGTCCTGAATGCCTGGGACACCGTGGTCCTTGATAGGTCCACGTATGGAGTGAGTGTTTGTGAGCAGATCTCCCATTGGGTCCTCTCCGTTTTGGCGCGAAGGGAACTTTGAATAAGAGGAGGCCGAAAACGTCACTACCATGTGGATCTCCTGAGTTCACACCGAACAAGGGATAAGGAGCCAAGTATCCTGCAACAAGAAGCTGAGTCGAGGAACCCCTGGTGACCCGCTGGAAGGTTTGGCACCCTGAGCCCACTGTCGTCCTGCGAGACCCCTCTGCATCTGATCGCCCTAGAAGGTCTGCGAAGGCGCTTTGACCCATTGGAATAGTGGGACCAACTATTCTCGGCACCTTCATCAAACCCTACAAGTAAGCTTCTTCGTAAGTGTCCCTGGGCCAACCAGTGGGCTGACCAGCTTACACGGGACGTTTGCTCTGTCACCGTGGCCGTTTCGGGAAAGCCCTCGAAACTTGGTGTACTGCTAACTCTCTGTCCACGGCACCCTCACACAGAATTTTGTACACTTGGCATTCCCAGGTCTGAAGTGAGACCGCTGCATCTGTGAACCCCTGGACCCTGCATCCTGCTACCGCGGAATCTACACAGTGTCGAGACGTCCTGATCGTCGCATCCGAACCTGCCAGCCACGTGAACTGAACTGGCAAAGTCTGGGTCTGCCTGCATCGGGGACCGATGAGTAGTCCATACCCCAACCGGTGGCCCCTAGCGCAGGAACCCATTTCTTTTCTACTGCTGTTGCGAAATAGCGGACCCATCCCGCACTCTCACCCTGCCTCTACCCGCAAGCGGAGGTCTTGCTTGAGTAGTGGGGACTTGTTCTTCATCTCTTCATCCACCTTCCTGAACTGTCAGAGACCCTTGAAGAGACCCTATTTTGTCCATTGGCACAAGCGCGTGCATGTACTATTGAGCATAAGGCTCCTCTCTTCGTAGGGCTTGGACTGCCTCCTAGTTAGGTGTATTTCTGATGTCGAACTGTGTCTAATGATTACTTGCACTGCCTGTTTTCCTCCCCATCTAGGTGGTCTACATATTTCATGCTCCTAACTCCTTAGACCCCTCGGTCTTGTACATATATTGTATTGATTGTGATGTGTTGGTTTACCTTAGTATTATTGTGATTCTTTGCTATGGTCGATGTTACAAAGGCCTTGTAATAAATGGGTCTATATTTTTAGTATAACACCTGTCTGGAGTAATTTGTAAGTGTCCTTACTTTGTGTGCTCATTGAGGTCTTTCAGTCACCCTCACACCTCTTGAGACTTAGTCTTGACCGTGTCCATCGCTACCCTGAATGGTCTGGCTTGTCAAGAGGTTACGCTGTTCCAAGAAACTAGGCTGGCCTTCTGAACCTCTGCCCCTCCAGGTCAGAGTTCAGAAATCCATCTTAACACATACTCCACTCTGAAAGGATATATTCTTGACAGCGGAACCCAGAGGCAACCGCCACCCACCCAATGGGGTGCATAAAAGAAGGGGAGGGTGGGAAGGTGGTTAAGTCCCTGGACTGATCATGTAACTGGATGATGGGGTCACTAAAAGGCCAGGTGCTATGGCAAGACTCATAATGCTTGACCCGAGGCAGCATTGGGGGATACTATGGGTTCCCACACCATGCAACGTACGGGTGTCAGGGACTCATTAAATCGCCACAGGAGATGAGCTGTGATTCCATTGAACTGGTGGCACCTAGCACACTTGACTCCACGCATTTGGAGGTACAGAAACCTGATTTAAAAAAAACAATCCCCCTGATATGCAATCTCCCTCTCTATTCCTACCATCCACTCTTCATCTAAATGACACCAAGGGAACTCCTTTACCTCATCCACTTCCCACTCTAACCACATATACCCTCACCATCCTCTACCAGCTACATCCCCACACACTTACTCACTCCCTATCTCTCCCTGGGCCTCTGGATTGCCCAAATATCAATGCACCAAAACATCTTTCGAATCGTTTCCAACCCCTTCACCTCAAACCCTCAGTGTTGTCATCACTGAAACTTGGATTCCCCCATGAGACGACCAACTTGCCTGCCCTCCACCTTGACTTCTCTCTCCCATCAGCTAAATAAAATGTCATTTGTGTTGGACTAATGATCAACAAGGACACTCCATTGACCCCCTTTTACCTTCTGACTTTCCTACCTCATTCTTTGAAAGTATCTCTGTCAAACTCCTTGTTCCTCTTACCATCATACTAATCTACCAACCATTTTAAAAAAGGTAGCAGGCGCTCCTCTCCAGAAAGAACATGGCATGATAACCTGTTCTGAGATGAGAGTTTGCAGCACACGCTTTTTGCTCATGCTCACCGTACCTTTCACAGATGGGAAATATCCATTTGCATATCAGTCTTTGTCCCGCCCACATGGGCAGTCCAGCACTGAAATGCTATGGCAATTCCTTTCCGAACAAGAGTACCACCAGCAACCCCATACACGTGTTTCAGCCTTGTTGGGCCACATCAATGAGCTGAAGCTGTGCCTCACTGAGCACAGTGAGCAGGGAGTCCACGTCTGGTTGCCCCCAGGTAACTCAGGGTGACCAATCTACCAACCACCCTGCCGCTTTAATTTCATTTGCTCTGGCTAGACATGTTACTTGAACTACTCTAGTCCAAAGTCTTAACCCTTACAAAATTATTAAAGCACATTAACTACAACTAGACTCTGCTCTCTCTAACATCTGACTATTCCATGGCCAACTTATGCAACAGTCATACTCAGACCCAAGAGAACACCCTTTATCTCACCTTTATATCCCCCATTCTGCCTGCTCTATTTACTCCATACACTGACCAGTTACCCATGAAGGTTACCATCTTCTTCATCATTTTGGTTTACTTATCATTTCCCCATGCTTCATTGATCACCAGACGGAAATTATTACCTGACTCCATGGCAACTACCTGGACCAGGTCAGCTCCTCCCTTCAAGCTCCCTCTCCTCCATATGCCTACTATATTTAACTGCCCTTCGTTTGCTTTAAAAACACAAAGGATAACTACCTTGATGTTCACTATTCTACTCATACCTTCAATTGTCTTGCCCTCCTCAATGATGGATCTCCTTGGCCCTCCATCAGCTGAGGACAACCATGTGTCTCCATCTATGCTGTTAGCACATGCAATCACTACCCTACTCTTCTTAATCCCTACAAGGAATATCTCCCTGCTCTCAAAACGGCCATTGACCCTACCAAATCATCTTACTATACTAAATTGATATATTGGCCCTCATTACGACCCAGGCGGTAAGTTACCGCCTGGGCCGTGACTTTACCACCATGGCGTAAACTATGTTTACGCCATGGTGGTTGGCGGACTTACCGCCCCATTCCGACCTTGGCGGGGCGGTAAGTCCCCAATCCCCATTTACCCTTCCCCATTCCCATTTTTGCCCCATAGGGCATAATGGGAGTGGGGAAGGCGTTAATTACGCCACCGTAAATTACGGTGGCGTAATTAACTCCATGGTCCCTTAGCGTCATGGATTTTAACACCTGCTAAAAGCAGGTGTTAAGTCCGCCATGGCGCTAAGGGACCTCATACTCAGGCGGTAAGGGTCGGCGCTGTTTACGGCGCCGTAAACCCCTTACCGCCTGAGTTGTAATGAGGGCCATTGTCTTCTCTTAGACCATAAAAACGATCAGTGGTCTTCCAGAACATGACTCTCACTAAGAAAGGCTCCCTACCCTGTTCTCCCTGATCTCCCTATCTCCCTCTGTGTTGACAACTTTCCCTCTTGCTTTTCCTCAAAAATCACTTGACTATCCATCAATCTATGTCTCCCAGCGCCTATTCCTATCTCTTTGCCTCCTATCACACACACCCTTTCCTCAGTATCCAACTTCTCTTTCACATCCCCATTAGGCTTATGCCCACCATCCACACAGCCAAGCCATTATATGCCCCCATTTACCCCATCACAGCAGAAACAAATAAAGATATTGCACCTGTTACCTCCTCTAACCTCTACTCACTCTTAAATGTCTTCCTTCCTGAAGGCATCTCCCCTGTCTGTTACATATCTCTCACCCCTACAAGCATCTTCCCTGTCTGCTACAAACAGCGAGAGTCATTCCATCCTGAATAAATACACTACTAGACCTAATAACTCAGCGTGTTACAGCCCAGGCTCTCTCTAATCCTTGCCCCAACTTTCTAATCAATGCTCACCACTCTCAGTTCTCTGTTATCCCCATTCAACATGATCTCACTGCAGTATTTCTTTTGAGTGGATCATCTATCCCTCATATAAACTCTCTCCTTCTTATTCCTTAATTCATACTGTACCAATAGGTCACCTCCTGGCGCTATCTGAACACTCCTCCTCAACCTCATGGAACTGTAACACTTTATTTTCCAAACGACTTCCAGTGGATGTACTCCAAGGATCAGTCTTTTGGCCTCCATTGTTCACCCTCTACACCCCTCCCTTTGCAAACTCGTTTCACACATTGACTTTCATTACCACCTCTTTCCTATTGATACCCATATACTTTTCTCATTTCACTCCTCCGCACTTCCTATCTCTGATTCCATCAGCAGATACCTCTATGCTGCCTGATGTTAAACTTCTCCAAGATGAAAGCCATATTTAGCCTTACCTCCAATGTAAACCTCACTCTCTCATCTCCTTCCCTCCCAAACCACCTCACTCTAACATCCAATATATGCACACTTGTGGTTCTCTTTAACAATGACATAAGTCACCATCAATTTATTATGGTCAATGCAACTGCTGCTGGCAGTAATGTTCTTATCTGCCCAAACCTCACATTCCACTCGGTTAAACCTCTGATCTCTACGCTTGTGCTCAGCATACAAGATTACTGCTGGAGCATACTACTTGGTATTCCCCTCTGTTCCTTCTCTCACTAAACAAAGTTCTCAACTTTGCTACGTACATCTTCTACAATCTACTCAGAACCTTCTGCACCTCTACACAACACCTCCACACACTATATGGCTCGTTATGCAAAATTAGCATCTCTTTAGATTCCTGCTCCTTACCTTCAAATCTATCCTGGTTCTTGCCTCCCTTTACCTTGCTGTCTGCATCTCTCTTTATTCCCACTCTTTCTCTCTGCAATCCTGCTACCGCTATAACATTTCCAATCCCTGCCCCATGCCTCTGTCCACTCCTCTGCATTTACACCCCTCCACTAAAATGTTCTCCCTCCCCAGGGATCAAGGCAGCCGTGCAAATGCACTTCAAGACATGGCTTAACCTGCACTTGCTGGTTGCTGAAGGGGCATCTCCTACCCCTTTCTACCTATTATCAACTGACCCCAGGTTACCTCTCCTGAAACTGTCACATCAACTATGCACATTGTTCCTATTCAGATGTTAGCCCTAGGTCCCAAATGTATATCCTATTTATATCTGTCCCTTACTCGCTGTACCTACTCTGCCAGTTAACCAGCTGATATCCTGATTACTGCACTTGAACAATACTGATTGCACGTTATAATTTTTTAAGTAATATTAAGCTGATCCAATTTTAATTACACAAAATATATTGACAGGTTTGATTGAAATTGAATATTAGTAATTGACTTGATTGGTGTATGAACATGATTATGAAACAAGAATGAAATTGTGTCTTTAGGTCGAATTAGTAGGTCATTTGAATTGGTAATTGTTACATGTATGTATTTTTTAAATTTGTGAACTGTGTTAAGGTTTAAATGTAAACCATGCGCCACTAATAAAATAAAATATTCTCTCGTCCAAGCAACCATTGCATATGATAAAAGCACCTTACACGAAGGAATGACTGTCACCATTAATGTATCCTGTTTACACATAAAGTCTTAGCAATGAAATCTCCACTAAGCAATGAATTCAAAGCTTACAATAATGCAGCAGAGGAGATACTCCACGAGTACACTAATGGCAAAACGCTCTAGGATCTACTGGCATGAAAGATGGATCAGTGTCCAGAATTGAAAAACTTACTTTCAATAAACTTGAAATGGCAGACAGCAGGTATACTTTCAGAATAGCTGGGTTAATTATGAGCAAGGAAAGGACACATCTGTCTGTTGACAATGTTGAGAGGCTGACACATGTCTGCATGAACAAACATCTGCTTTCTCATTATGACAAGTCTGTAGAGTCAGACAAACAGTTCCAGATCCTCGCTGAGCTGGCCGTTGTTGAACTTGGAGGAGCCGTGTTGATCTCTCTGGTTTAGATGAAGAGGTTGGAGAACTTGTAATTGAAAGTAGATTGTATGTTGTAGTTGATTTCAGTTTTAGAGAGACACTCCATGCAAGCATTAAATGAACCAGTTAAATGTTATCTGATTTGCTCATTTCTGCACATCATCAAAGTTTTAAAAAAGATCCATTTTTAAGGTTTAACCTCTTGTTTAAAGGTAGACCCCCTAGTTTAGACCATTTTCTTTTCCACCAAGGTGTATCCCTTATTAAAGCAGTCTTTTAGAAGAACTGGGTAGGGATTCTAAGAGGCAGAATGTATTTTTCTGCAGCCATTGTATTGTAGATCTGCTTGTCTGTTGTAGACCCCTGATGCATGACCCATTTGTGGTTCTGTTTACAGTTCTCCTCTCTAACCTAGTGATAACATGCAGATCCTGATGTAACCTCAAACATCACTCTCATCTTGCTTGATGGTTGGGATGAGGGTCTTCCGTTTGAATGCATGCACTGCTTGGTTTTCGCCAGACAGTTTTCTATTGAGGCCAAAAAGATATACCTCGTCTAGTCTGTCCAGAGAAGCTAAGCCTCGAAGTCTTGTGGGTCATCTGTATTCTTTGGCGGGCTTTGGCCAGCTAGCAATGCATTTTTGTTTTTTGCCATTTGTTCCGCCGTTGGCTCCATCTTGTGGAAGGGTTGGGGTGTTAGGAGACAGAATATTTACTAGGCACAATTAGCAAAGTTTCAGGCATGCATTACCAGCACTATTGTAAACAAACACTGTTGGTAGTGTTCCCATACACGATTGGATAAAAATGAAGAATTGTTAAAAATAACTTGTTGGTAATACTAATATGTTGATTGCACAAAAGGCACTTTTGTTACTAACCCCATGTTCTAACCTTGATTCCAGCATTCCTTCTGTCCTCATCCTCCTTGATCTTTCCTCTGCTTTCGACAGGTCAACCACGACCATTCGTCTCTGTGAGAACCTGGGCATCACGGATCAGGCCCTGGAGTGGCTGACCTCCTTCCTCTTGGACCACCCCTCCCTGGTCCAATTTGGTCCTTTTCTCTCTGCCACCTCTCTCTCTACGTGTGGCATTCCCCAAGGCTCTATCCTCTCTCCCTGATTTGTCAACCTCTACTTGGCCCCTTTGTCCCATCTGATCTCTATCTTCTCCTCTAACGTTCAGTGTTATGCGGATGACAATAAGCTTTCCTTCAGCCTCCTCTCCTCTCTCACTCATTTCCTGACTTTCTATCCATGATTCAGTATAGGTGCACCTCCAATGATCTCTGCCTTAATGCCAGTAAGGTGGAGATCCTTCTCATTGGGACCCCTGCCCCTGCTTTCCCTCTCTCACTCTGGCCACCCGCTTTGGGCCCTCTTCCTTTGCCCTGTGAGGCAAAGAACCTTGGTGCCATCTTCGACTCCACTCTCTCTTTCTCTCCTCACATCTCAGACGTCGTCAAGAAGTCCCACTACCAGCTACACCTCCTCAAAGGGACTTTTCCCTTTCTCACGTCCCCAGAAGCTCACTGTCTCCAGAGCACTGGTTCTCTCTAGGCTGGTCTACTGCAACAGCCTCTTCCTCAATCTAAATTCCTTTACTCTCCACTCTCTGCAACTAATCCAGACCAGGACTGCAAGACTTATCCTTGACCTCAACCCCTGGGACCGTATCTCCCCAGCCCTGAAATCTCTCCACCAGGTCATTGTCCACAAGGCTTTCGGGGGCCAATGGCCGCACTTGCCTCCCGGCTACTGCACTCTGCTTGGCACTACTGTTCTTGGAATATGTGCCATGAGAGCGGCAACCATGCTGCACTTAACCCAGGCCCCTGCTGGATGGGGCACACTTGTTTCCCCCTCCTCCTCCCTTGCACATCCTGTCGGCGCACTTGCACAACCTAGTACGTTAGTTTGTTGTTCTGTATATCCTTTTCCCTTTCCCCCTTGCTCTCCCCCAACTCTCTGTCATGCACTTACACTGGTAGATATGCCTCTGGCCTAGTATGCTACTTATTGTTGTTAGATCATTCAGAATCTTCAAGGCCTAAGAATGATGACTGTATTCCCTTGTTCCCTTTACCGACTTGAAACTCTTTGAAGCACTTCACTTGTGTATAAGCGCTTTACAAATAAACAATACAATTATAATTACATCCAACACTCCCTTCCAAAATACCTTCCTTCTCGAGCCCTTCACTCAGCTACCTCCAACTCTCTAAGGGTTAGATGCTTTTCCAGGCAGAGAGTGGGGGTAAATCTCCCTCCTCTGCTGGAATGGCCTCCTTGCCCCCCTCAAACCTGAGCCAGACCACCTGAAGTTCCAGAAGCAGCTCAAAACATTCCTCTTCTTTCTCTCTCTCTCCCTCCCCTACTGACCTACCAGTCTGCTGTTCCGACTGGTTGCTTGGCTACCCTCAGAGTCTCGCTGGGTACCAGGCTTTTTCTTGATATGTCGCCCTTGAACTGCCTCCGGGCCTAGCATGCACTTAGGGGCTGTAACTGTAGCCCTACAGTCCCTTGTTCTCCTTGCACCACCCAGAGCAGTGCTGCCTGGCTACACTTATTCAGAGCATTGCTGCCCTGTTTTCCCCTCCCCTCTCCCTTGCACTTCCCTACTCCATTCCCCCTTGCACTTCTCGTCTTGCACTTGCACGATCTGAATGACACAAGGCCTTGTAAGATTGTTTTTCTTGTCGTCCCTCTGTCTTCCCTCCCTTGTCTTACCTTGTCACGCCTAGAAAAACTTGTGTACAGGCACGTTATAAATGACTTATATCATATCATACTGTTTAACCCTTTGCATTAACTCCCTCCCATTTTGTGACTAACACACTTTGTTATGTATCTTTAGTTTTAACCATGCTTGGGGATACAGACTGAGTCTAAATCCCAGCAATGTATTCTTTAACATGAGCACCTAGTGTAATGCATTTTATATATTAAATGCAGAAAATAACATTGGGTTTGGATTTCTGAGCTTCACACCAGACCTTATCTTGTTATGGAACACTGCGAGTGAATCGTGTAAACAATGTTCTAGGATACATTTAAGACTTTCTGGGAAGTGTTCTAAGTGCCTCGGTTATAGTAAACATAACTAAAATAGCAGTTATTGCTATAGCACTTCCTGTAAGGCTTGCAGCCACAGTACGATAAGACAGCAGCTCGTAAAACTGGGTGAAAGGTTTTAGACGATCTGCATTGGGCTTGCTTTTGTGATAAACAAGCTTTTGGCTTCTCTGAAAGATGATGAGAACTGATAATGGGCCAATGATCTAACCAGCGTTTTGCTACCCATCGCATAACAGCTCATCACCTAGCAACAGATTGTATTCTTAATTGGCTGATGCTGGCACCATGGTTGATCCCAATTAACAGTGACTCTTTCTGAAGCATTTTTGCCCTATTTTTTCTGCTTTTGATAAAAGACCATAGTGGTTTTGATAGGTGTTTATTGATATTTTTTGGTTATTTCTTGTATTTTGCAGACCGCTCCAGGCCTCCAGTTCTCTCCAGCTCTCATCTCCCAACCTTCTACAGATAGTGAGTATGAGAGGTTTGACCCATCATTGATAGATCGCTGGAGAAGATTAATGTATAGAAAGAATGAATGTATAGAACGGATGAATGTATAGAGCGGATGAGTGTATAGAGCGGACGAGTGTATAGAGCGGACGAGTGCATAGAGCGGACGAGTGCGTAGAGTGGATGAGTGTGTAGAATGGACGAGTGCGTAGAGTGGACGAGTGCGTAGAGCGGGGTGAGTACAGAGAGGGGTTGAGTGCGGAGAGGGGGTGAGTGCGGGGAGGGGGTGAGTGCGTAGAGGGGGAGAGTGCCTAGAGGGGGTGAGTGCGTAGAGGGGGTGAGTGTGTAGAGGGGGTGAGTGCGTACAGGGGGTGAGTGCATTGAGGGGGCGAGTACGTAGAGGGGTGAGTGCATAATACGTATGAGGGCATATAGCGGATTAGTACCTGGAGCAAACGAGCGCATAGAATTGCGTATATAGACGTATATAGTATGGTTTGGAATGCAGAGAACGTTCAAAAAAGCATATTACTCATCATTTCTCACCACCACGCTTACTCTCTCCTTTACATCAACACTCAACTAGGACACAGAGATACTATGACACCATTCGGTATAACTGTTCTCATACCAACATCCGCCGCTCACTCTAAGTAAACACTGCTGGTTACACACCCCCAGCCAGGCGTTCTTCTCAGGCCTAACGCAGCCACATCCGGTCTGGATAAACCCTGCCGGAGCGAACACATACTCCTGATCTCTCAACCACCTCACCTACAGCTAAGAAGCAGCTATCACACGAATACCACACGAGCTGCACACATACCCGGTGCTCACACGCACCTTTTTGACTCCCTCTACTCTCTCTACTGACCTGAACTTCAGTTCCCAAGGGCGTTCAAACTACCAGCGCCTCCAGACCATACCAATGGTATATAAGGCGCTATATAAATGCAAAATAACATAACATAACATAACAGAAAGGTATTGAGGTATTGAAAGGGCAGGTGCTTCTATGACGATTGCCTAGAAAGATTTGATGAGGTTGCCTAGCGAGACCAGGTGTGGAAGGCAGACACTTTTAAGGTGGCTATTATGTCTCTAAGAAGGTTGATTTGTCTTGGGTAGATTTAGATGCAGTGATAGTGATATCTTCTGCATACTCATGAATAACGTCTTGCATATTAAGTGTTATGTTTAGTGATTATAGTAGTATCAAAGTTTCAATATTATATATTTTTCATAATTAAAAGATGTATACTATACAGGAGAATGTAATAGCCTTCATTGATAGTTCATTACCAGACCTTGATGAGACGGATTTGGAATTTAGACAGAAATTGTAAAAAAATGTGTGAACATTTTAAATCATTAAAAAAAAAGTTATTTACTGAGAAATGTGTCAGAAGCATTTTGAATATGAGCATGGTGTGTGGAGCATCTATTTAAATCTACAGTGTATTGATATGTTATATACGATGCATGTCTTTAAAGCACATTACGGGTTATGGGCAGGTTTGAGCAGTGGACTATCTATGATATAATGAGTCATTTATAACGCGCCTGTACACAAATGTTTCTAGGCGTGACAAGCCAAGGTAGGCAAGACAGAGGGAGGACAAAACAAATGATCCTACTGGGCCTTGTGTCTGTCAGTAAAATATAATGTGACAATGCTAAGCATATCCTGTGCTGAAGAAAGAGATTAGCTGGCCACTGCGGGGGTAGTTATTTACTGATGCACAGTGACAGGTATATGCTTTTCCCTACATTTACTCCTACCACAGCCCCTGCTGGGGGTTGGGGGGGGGGTCTTGGACACTCCCTTGGGGTTGGAGGGAAGGTGCTGGAGGTAGGGGTGATAAGAATCACGTCAGCTTGCTCAACAATACTCCCTTTCAATCCCTGGTCTTTAGCACAGGTTTAATCTTTGCTGAACAGTAATTTCATCTACTGTTTAACTCCTTGTTCAAAACCACCTTTAATAGTTAACTCATTACTTAACAGCCACCAACTTGTTTACCTCTTTTTTTTAGCATAGGTTCAACCATTGTTAAAACAGCAATTTAATCTGCTCCTGACAACCCTGGTAAAATAAGATGCTTCATGCTTATCCGCTTTAGTTCCCCTGGTACTTAAGCCACATTTAACTCTTGTTAAAACAGTAGTTCTGTCTGCTGCATAACCACTTGTTTAAATCTCCCATTGTTTAAGGGTTAAGTAACGTTTAATGCATGGTTATTCAATGTGTAACCCACAGTTTATCAACCCGATACAGTGCACTTCTTTATGTGACGATTCTTTATTTCTCCTAATTCATAATGTACAAACAAAAATGTGCATACAGACCACCTGCTGCTCGAGCATTTGTGTGCCCCCGCATGTAAGGCTGTTAAGCAACTCTGGCTCACAGAGTACAATGTCATCCCACCAATAGTTGGCCTCTTTCAGTTTCTCACACTCACATTTTCAACGCTAACTTCATCCACAGTGTTCCAAGCTGTTCCAATGGGTAGATCCATGTTCCCCACTGCAGTGTTCTTTGGTAGGAAGTGTGCCATATCCTGGAAAAAGCATGCCAGTTCCTGATCAGAAAATATTGGACTCCTCCCGGGCATGGTTGGGTCCAGGCAACTCAACCTGGTAAAAGTAGGATTTTCTGCTCAAAGGCAGGGGCGTTGCTAGGGGGGGGGCTAAGGGGGCTATAGCCCCTGATCTTTTGGTTGTAGCCCCGGATAGAATCTCAGGAGCTACAGCCAAAAGACTAGCTAGCCCCGAGTCCCAACAGTTCTGACATCAGCTTAGCCCCGGGTCTTTTCCAGACCTAGCAACTCCCCTGCTCAAAGGTACTCCCAGAGTGTGAGGTTCTTCACAGTTCCTGTAATATCCAGGTTCCAGCAGAAAACCAAAGTAAAAACAGTAATCACATAATATATACAGCCAAGTCAACCCAAGAATAAAAGAAAGGAGAGCACAGAAAAAAATCAAAAAGCTCAGTCTAAAAAAGAAAATAACACCAAGGGACAGCTCTAATGCCCTAAAAACAATGAGCCTCATTGCGAGTTTAGCGATAAGAAATCATCATTACTGGCATGCCGGTGCTACTGTGTCCGTGTAGCACTGCTGCCGGAATCTAGGGTAGATTCCGAGTCAGCGTGCATGTGCATACTGGCATGCCGGTAATGGCAGCAAAGGCATGCCGGTAAGGGCCACAAACCCCCCGATAGTGGCATCATCAAATGAGCAGACACCGTCAACGGCATCGTTGATACCGCTAAGAGTGGCACAGCTGACACCGATACTGCTAAGACCGGCACGGCTGACACCGGTACCGCTAATACCACAACCGGAAGTAACGTCATCGCGCCGGAACAGGATTTGCGCGGGAGGCCATCTTGAAAAACACAATCCATTGCAATCCTCTGCATACAAGACCGGGCTCTGAGAACTCTGTACCTTGCCAGCTAGAACATGTTGAAGGCCACCCGAAAAGGTACACCTCGCCTGCGCAAGCCCCGGTTTAGCGACGAGGAACTAAACATGCTTGCCTACAGACTTGTCGAGCATGCCAATGTTGTTTTTTTCTCCGACCTGCGGCGTGCAGCGCAAATCAGGAAGAAGACCATCTGGTAGGAGGTGGCCTAGAAGGTCTCTGCAGTGGGGACAACCCCACGCAGTGTGAAAGACTGCCGCAAAAGTTGGGACGGTCTGCGGCTGCGTGTGCGTAACATCTTATCCGCCAACCGCAGCGAGGGCCAGGCAGCAGGTGGTGGATCCTCCTCACCCATCAAGTTGGCATGGTGGGAGGAGACCTGTAGCTCCATGATCGACATGGAGGCTATAGAGGGAGTCGGCCATGAGGAGACAGGAGTCCGATCATTGGCCGATAATGGCGAGTGACCCTTTGCGCAATACAAAAGCCAACACACACACCTGATGTCCCAAGAACAAAGGTGTATCCCAGATGGCAAGTAGATGACAGCAAATGCATGGCCCATCACCCCCACCTGAGGTCAGCCCTATCACAAATGCCACATCTCTGCCAAAAAAACACACAACAAACCCCAATGCCACAAACCACATGAGCCCACAACAGTACACACAAACAACATATGCACACACACACACACACACACACACACACCCACCGGCGAGATGCCAGCCTCTCCACTGTCCCATTTCAATGCATGGTGCACACATCTCCACTACCGACTACACACTGGAGACAAAACCAAACAGCACATGGCACACAGCCCCTGAGCCATGGCAACAGCACGCAAGCCACAACGCACCTGTAGGCCACCCAACAGACACCATGGACCTCATGGCTGCACCAGAAGGATGCCAAAACAAGTACCCCCCCCCAACTCCTGCAAGTACCATGCCCGCCCCTCGAATATGCACACAACAATGCACATGACTGAAATGTAACCAACATCGATGTATGCAGGATGTAAGTTCACCCATCAATGATGCCCTGCCTCTCCATCCCCCACAGGCACAGAGTCAGACAGCGATGCAGTCCACGCCGCATCTCAGAAAAAAAAACCTGCACTCAAGGGCAGAAGGCACGATGACGTCTAGGGCCGGGCCAAGCAAGACCAGCACTCCGAAACCACAGACCAGTGGCCAACAGGGCGCACAGGCCAGAGACCAGGATGAGCAGCCAGCTGCGCAGATAGTCAGGAGCCCCAGGCCGGAGAAATCGGTGCCATCAAGGCACACATGCAAAAAGACACACCGGCTAAAGTGGTCAGACCAAAGGAAACAATGGCCCCCCAGCAGACACCTTATGACGAGGATGCATGCACAGTGGCCAGTGATGTTGAGCGGCCGCACTCAATGGCGACAAGTGACATGGGTGAGGCGGCAGCATCCGCACAGCACAGCGCGGAGGAGGACCAGGTGCGGGATGACGGAGACACAGCAGGACCGTGCATGTTGGAGGATCTGCAGCACACACCAAGCATGCAGGACACCCCACAGTACTCTCCTGGCTAGGGATCTGATGGACACAGTACTGGGGAGGAGATGTACCAACAAGTGCTCAGCCCTGTGAGTAACACACCACCTCCCAACAAGTGCACAGCCCTGTGAGTAACACACCACCTCCCATGCAACCAACAGGTGGGTCATCCATACAGGGCTTTGAGGGACAGCTGAGCCATATGGAGGGGCGGCAGCAGGCCATGCACGACATGGTAAAACAATGCTTTGCCAAAGAGGAAGCCACACAGCGGGCAAATCAGGAAAATACACAGGCAATTACCCGTGCCCTATACCGCATGGCCAGGCAGGTACGTTAGGGCATGGCAGCCATGATGCAGGCTGTGAACCAGTTGGCTACCAACATGGCCCAACAACGCCCTGGCCCGGCCGAACCACAAGACCCACCATCGACCTGCTCAACACCGGCGAGCTCGACACAGACGAGCCCTGTGTGCAGGTCCTTGTATGCGCCGGCCGTAGGAACAACCCCCTCCATCTAAAAGGCGGTGTCAATAGCCTGGAACTCCTGGACATGTCAGGAGGGAGTCCAGCGGACCTCACATTGGGTGGAGGGGGCGTGGGTGTGTGGGGGTTTTGGGGCATGGGGTGGTGGGTGAGGGGCGTCGGTGTGTTGGGGTATTGGGGCATGAGGGTGAGGGGTGGGGGGTCGTATGTACTGTATCGAGGGTGGAGGGCAACGTTAAATCATGTACATAGTTTCATTTCATCAATACACCTGTTGTGCTAAAAAATAAAACACATGACTGGACATTGCTTCTTGAATGTGTGTCAGTTCATTGTTCAACAGTGCCCAGTGTCCCCCAATCCCAGTGCCCAGTGTCCCACGTTCCCAGCGCCATCTGTAACCCATTACATCAAAAATAATGTGCAATCAAAGATTGGCATACAGCACTTCCCTCACACACATCATGACGTGGCCGATATGCAGCATCTTCGTCATCATCATCCTCCTCATCCGGTGGTATTTGGTCCATGTCAGGGGGCATGGGTCCATTGCGCCGGATGCACATGTTGTGCAGCATGGAACATGACAATACAATCTTGCCCACCTTCTTAGGCCCGTAAATGAGTGCACCACCAGACCTGCTGAGGCAGCGAAACCGTGCCTTCAACAGGCGAAAAGTCTGCTCAATCATCACATGAGTGTGTGCATGTGCACGATTGCAGTCCTCTTCGTGCCTGTTCAGTGGATGCCTGACAAGGGTGAGGAGCCACGGCCTCAGGGGATACCCAGCATCACCTGCATGGGAGCAAAAGTAAGGTGGAATGTGAGTATTTTCGGCATGCCCTGTGTGCACTGGCTGTACATTGTTCATGGTCAAATGCAAAAGATTTTCACTGCCGGATTTTGCCATTTCATCTGAGCAGTTATGAGGTCGGTGTACTATTTGTCAATACATGGTGGGGGAAATGGGTAACGTACACAACTTAGCGACCTTGACATCCGATACAGCTCTCCCACAGATGAAGTCAGAAGGTCCATGATGTACTCACATGTGATGGGTGTGTGGCAGTGGAAGATTCAGAATGCATGTTGAGCACTGTATGATGCATTAAGTGGATGTCCAACATAATACACGTAGGTTTGCCTATCATACTTTCCACTAGGTGATGACGCCATGCACACGTTCCTTAACACCTTCATGGCACGATGGAATTGGTGGTATGGTCTACCAGTGTAGGGATACGTTCCTTTGATGACACAGGGTGTCAACTGGCATGGTGGAACTGAGGTACTGTGTATTGTTCATGCTCCACTGGCCCCTATGTTGGTGATGTTGAGTGCTTGATGGAATTTGTTTTCTACATGCATGTGACAGAGGATTAGTAGGTGTCCCTTCAGCTGCACGTAATTGCATGGTGGTATGCTGCGTTCCTGTCGGGCAGGGGTAGTGACAGGGGCTTCCCTGAGAGACATTGTTATTTTGCACAGTCATGGCTGCATGACCTGTGATGTATTTTTCTGTGCTCATGGGAATTCTGCTTTCTGACTGCAGGATGGTGCATTGTGGTACCTGTGGCTCCGGTCTGATGATGTAGCATGTGCATATGTAGGGGTGGGTGCTGTGTGTGTAGCTACCATTTATACATTGCTGTGCGGCCATGGCACATCTGCATCCATTGTCAGTCTCATAAATTCTGTTGGATTCATTTGGTTCACAGTGGTGTTTGCCACCCAGGACAGTGTCCCCACCCAGCAACATCCCCCATGGACCAGACAGCAGACAGGTTGCTAATGCTTGTGCCCCCCCAACAACAAACCCCATGGCCGGGACAGCACACAGGTTGCAAATGCTTGTGCCCCACCCCCAACAACAAACCCCATGGCCGAGACAGCAGACAGGTTGCTAATGCTTGTAGGCCCCCCCCACAAAAACAACCCCTATAGCCATGTGGTCAGACTTACCCAGCAGCCAGGCACGTTGTGTGGTGCGTGATGTTCCATGTATCGGGGAAGCGTGGAGTTCCGCAGCACCATTGTATCATGTGTGGATCCCGGGTATCTAGCACAGCAATGCATAATTATCTTGCATCACACACTATCTGGACGTTGAGGGAGTGGTATAGCTTCCGGTTATGGTAGACCACCTCCACGGAAACACTTTCTGCTGTATAGGTGCCATACAAATGGCAAATAAATAAATAAATGAAAATTCGAAAAAAACGTGTTAGCTTTAATAACAACTGTATTTCTTCTTTATTATTCATCCACATACAACACAACACTTGAGCATTTATTCTCATATGCTAAACATTAGATATACACATTTTATGTATTATGGTAAACAAAATGCCCATGTGCATTAAAAAGAAAACATGGGTGGCATTACAAAAATGTTGCACCAGTGCAAATGCAATTAGCGCCAGGACAATACATTTGCTCTATTGCAAAAAGCAATAGGGCAAAGGAGTAGGATTAAGGACTTTTGCACGAAGGCACATTTTTGCCCGAATGCTAATTGCACTTTATTTTTTTATTATTTATTTATTTATTTTATTTTTTATTTTTATTTATTTTTTATTTTTTTTATTTTATATTATAAGGACGTTTTATTGAGCACTGCAATCACCCAGTGGGTATCTCAGCGCTTTCCGATGTGGAGAAAAGCTCAGAAGCGCAGGCGTGTTCGGAACCGAGGGAATGGTAGAATATAGATTAAAAAGATGTTGCTTTCCATAAATCAGAAGGAAGGAGATTCCAGTGTCTAATGGCCTGTACCAGAAAGGAACGACCACCAGATCTTTCTTTGCTAAAGAGACACAGGGCCAGACTCTGGCCGAATGGGCTTTAGCGCAGGAATGGAACTTATTGCAAGCAGAGTTGCTGTTGAGTGCTGTAGGCTTTTGAAACTTTTACACTTTCTTTTGAAGATAATTTGTTTCTTTACAGTGAGCCAGTGCAAGGAGCGGATCACTGGAGAAATGTTTTGGGATCTTTTTTACGCTTACTTAGAAGTTGTGATGTGTTGTGTTTTGCACCTTTTGCAGGCTGTTAAAGGCACGCTCAAATAAATCGGATTATTAAAATCCAACCGAAATGAGGCCATTGCATTACATACTAGCACCTGATGAGATTGTGTCAAATTGGGAAGAGTGTTCTTCAACTTCCTGATCATGAAATAACATAATTGTGTGACTGCAGTGAATTGTGCATTTAAAGACACATTTTCTTCCATCACCACACCCAGGTTCTTCACCACCGGGCTAGGTCTTGGGCATTGCCAAAAGAAGTTAGAGCAGCAGAATGGGGACCAAAGGTTATAATTATTATTTATAACCAGAATCTCAGTTTTATCTGGGTTGATTTTCAAAAAGGTTCTGATCCATCCAATCCTTAATCAATAGCAGACTATTACTGATTTGCATGACAGGTGACTGTCCTCTCCCTGATCTACCAAGATCTGTGTTTCATCTGCATAGTTGGAAAAGGTTACCTCGGCCTGCTGAAGGATGCACATTAATGGCTGGAGGTAAAGATTAATAGCGGGATGGATGGGGCCGACCCCTGAGGTACCCCAGAGTCAAGAGCAGACATGGATGAAAGAAATTGGCCCATCTGGATTCTGCTGGGTATGGTTTTGAAGAAAGGAATTCATCCACTTCCATAACATACCCCGGATACCCATATCATAAATCCTGTCCAGCAGGATCTGATGATCAATGATATCAAAGGCTGCCGATAGGCCCAGGAGGATTAGGGTGCAACGTTTATGTATTATCTCCCCACATGTCTCAAGGTACTTCCCTATTTCTATGTAAAGTTATTACAAACTGAATCCTTGCAGCAGCACTGGAACTCTTAAATGTATATTTAAACTTTGAACTGGTAAAGCAGATATCATGAAAAAATCCCTGACTTGTATGTATATTTATTTTTACAGACAATATTTATGACAATTTTTGTATGTACATTTATTTTCAGGCAGTAGGCCACATTAAATGTTCAGTGGTTTGGTAAAAAATGTATCAGAAAATGGCATCTGCTCAATTAGCTACACTTATCCACCATGTTTATGCACTGCCGAGTTCCCAGCTTGGAGATGAAGTGAAGATTTTACCTCCAGCATAATGCTGGGGATAAATACGAAACTTTACCACCTTCAATTGTTGGATTTATCATGACGGAATTACTGCTTGTTATATATCTGACAAAATCCCCATGGAGTTCGATGGACTCCTAAAGTAGGGATTAACACAGCTGTTATCTCACTAATAAAATCGCAGTAATTTCACGGGAGCAAGTGGTGATAAAGGTAAACGAGTTTGGTGTCATTCTCTGGAACCTTCCCTTTGCTCACCTGGTGATAACTGCATTAAAGCAATCAAGACTAGGTCGTAGGAGGGGATATAGTCTGACACATGTACAGGTTAACACAATATTGCTTCGAATAAGAGACAGCCCACTTTGAGACATCATACAAATATACTCTATCATTGGGATACTTAAAAATGATAAGGTGAATATAAAG
The DNA here is from genome assembly GCF_040938575.1 of Ambystoma mexicanum. NCBI lineage: Eukaryota > Metazoa > Chordata > Amphibia > Caudata > Ambystomatidae > Ambystoma > Ambystoma mexicanum. The sequence goes on from NC_090925.1 coordinate 897,984,547, forward strand.
AGTAGACCCGATGAAAGTGGAAAGTATTGCAGTGCCTTTTGCACAATATCCAGCTGTTTACAATTCTCAAGGGCCTCTGCACGAGCAAATCTAAAACCCAAATATGTACTCACAGGAGTTGCAGTAGAGTTCAGCACACCTCATAGTGCACTGGATGACTTCACCTTGAAATTGTGAGTAACAACAGTCTGAAAACTCAGCCGGTTATCTGAGTCTCTCATTTCTGGTATGCTCACATATTTGTTTCAAGGGCCAGCACAATGACACGCTCAAAAAAAGCTTTCAGAGGGTACAAGGTCTGACATGACTCCCTTCAGTTCAGTGCAGTTCAGTAATGTATTAACCAAAGGACACAGGTGTTGCTGATTACCAACATTCATAGTTGCATAGCATTTGCACTGCTTTTGCACCCTCTCAGAGTGACAGAAGTAAGTCTCTTGAGAAGCAATGGTTATGCCCACCTGCTTGAGGGAAAAGAGCATTACAAAGGGCTTCCATTTAGACAAGGTAGGCAATGCTTGTGTTCACACGCACTGGCAGAGTTTCACTGTCAGAAGTGTTCTTGGGGAAGGATGTAGTCCGTAAGAGCTTCTGCTATACTCCTCTTTGGATGTCATCTTCCATTTTTGAGACTCCCCACCTGAACGGACAATTTTATTTGTTCAACCTTCTATGGGAGCAGACCCGCAGGTTATAAGGATTGCCTGGACAGCACAAGTGGGAAGCACAAAGAGGCTGGTCCAGGGATATGGGTATAAACAAATACATTTGCATTTACACAGTAGAAATAGAAGAGGGTTTCTTTGCCAATAAATGATGAGCAAAGGAAAGGTCCCTAACAACGTCATTAACTTGTACTTGTCATGCCCTAACTCCAAATTCAAGTTGATTGCCCTGGTTTTTGCCTTTGGGTATCCGGGTTTTGAAATTCCCAAGCCCATTTCCAGGCAGTCCACGTTAAGGGCCTTCTGAGAATAAGCAGTCACATGTTTTGCACAAGCTTAAAGGCTCTTCCAGGTCTTTCAGACAGGGACACATCTTTATCAACAGAGGTACTCTGCCCTGGAATCTATGGTCGAGCTTAGAGGGCTCTCTGTTCCCTGACCGCTTCCAAGTTCTAGGGTTCTGGTCGCCGGAACACTTCATTCCTGGACAACGCTACTGTAGCCTTCCAGTCGATTGATGAGGTTGCACCGTCTCAGACTTCCGCCATCCTCTGGCAGTTGCTCGGGACTGACTTAGCCTGGCCCACCTGCCTAATCTTTATGGCTAGCTGCGGTGGCTGTTCTTTTACCTCTGCCTACTATATTACCAGTCTATACCACCTGTAGATGTCCGCCATCGTCCCCCAGATGTAAGGAGGTTATTATAAATAGTGTATATTTTTATTGTGCAAACCTAGCTTGGGAGCAACAGGGGGCTGTACAGGTCACAGAGGAAAGCATTCGGTCTGAGACTTTAACAAGTCATCAAGTAAATATTAGTAGACATTATCACAGTGCAGTATATGGGTTTAGTGTGTTCACAGGAATCTAGGTTGTCTCCCACCCCCTCCAGTCCTCTCCTCCAAATTATAACTTTCTCCATCCAAACCCCTCTGTATAACTCTCTGTAGATGGCAACTCTCCCCCTCCAACCACCTCAGTGTAACTCTCACCCGATGGTGTCTCCCCTTCTCCATTATAACCACCTCTGTCCAACCTCCAAAAATCTACTCCCAGCTCTCCTCTCAATAGACCTCTAGCCTCCCATCAACAGAAAACACCTTGCTCCAGCCTCTTCTTGGACACCATGCTCTTTCTGAGTGAGAAAACAGGCTTTTATAGTCTGATTTCTCCTCCCCTTGGGTAGTGCTAAGGAATATGGATTGCACATTTGCACTGAAGGTAGGTCAGTTCGGATGTACGTTAAAAGAACGTAACCCAAAAGATCGAATTACAAAATTACGGAGTCCACTTGCCCATATTTAGTAATTCGATCTTTTGGGATTTTAACCGTTTGTCCCCCGCACTGCCTTTAATGTATGCGGGGGACACCGCGCAACCCCTGCAGCCCATAATACCAAACTGGGAGAGTGGGGGACACTACCGCAACCCCCACTCCTCTGTTCGGTATTATGGGCTTCGATCTAATCTACCATGCCAAATACACACTAAACGTGCATTCAGCATTTTAGATTTGATCTTTTCGTCAGTTTCCGGTCAGTTCTGTAATTCAGCCTTGTCTCTGGGATCATGTAGACTGCAAAGGGGTTTGACCTAAGTTCATATTAAGGCCTGCAGCCATAGTGAATCCTAAAGATGCTACTGACATGTGTGAGTTCTCTTCACCCCCTTTGAAGTTCTGCTGATATAGCCTGCTTTGATCTCAGCCCCTCGGTTTCACCAACATATCCATTAAAAGACAAGCAATCCTTTGGTAAGCAGTGGAAGCTGTCTGTTGTCAATCAAACTCTTTCTTAGCAGGGAAATGGCAACTTTGAAATCCCGCAATGCTGGTGGGAGCAGATGAACAGTGTTTGATGTTCTGTCCCTCGTGAAGAAAATGTTTGTAATTTCACATCATTTTATTTATTTGTTAGGTGCAATTTTGAGGTGCACGTGTACCGTGGCGCCCACAACTTTGACTGATTCTCAGGAATGGTTCCTCCAGCAGCTGCGCCAAGGAAACAAGTATATTTCCCCATTTATCCGTGAATTCAAAGCCCATAATAGGGAAAGGTGTCAGTACATACACTAGGTGCTTGGGTCTGGCTAAGCAGCTAGAATAGCTCTCTGAGAATACTTATATTATGATTAGAGTTATTCTCAAGGGATTGGTGGCTACTTAACTTACAATGAGTGGGGTTGGGATGTTTGTGAGTGCTCCTATGACTCCTCTCCGTCTTAGTGCAGGGACCAGGTGTGGGTGATCTGGGGCTCCCTTTATACCTTGTGAAGAATCTCAGGATTCAGTCACTTCCCCTAGAGGTGAGCCCTTCCTTTTGAGGCTAGGGAGACGAGCACACTATGCAATATTCCCCCTAGGGGTGGCGGCAAGTGGGACCTCACTGGGAGAGACTCCCCTCTTGGGGATAAGGACTCCCATTCAGCAAAGGAACTCTGTAAAACCTTTTCTCTTGAGCCAATAGTAACATCAGGGCTACAACAAAAGCCCTCAGAGCCGGAAACTGTTTGTATTATACAATAAAATCTAAGATCCAACATAAAGAAATCTTTGGTAAAATTACTGTGAAGAAGAAGAATGGTGAACGAGTATTACGGATTGCTCAGTGGTTCGAAACCAGCAATACTCTGATGAGGAAAAATGAGCGAGTAATGAAGAGGGCTCACTTGGAAGAGAAGTCAGACTATACATCTCCACTGGGGAGGACCCAGCAATGTACCGTTTCAAATCAGCAGTACTGTGGAAGCTGAGAAGTACAGGGGAAGAACATCCCAAGAGAGAGAGCCAGTCGTGAGTGGTGGCATGACCCATGAGAGGTGGACTGTACAGTCTGGCAACAACGCTGAGACTGCTGTAACGCTGGCCCCACGAAGCCACGGGCCAGAAGCAGAAAGAGTCAGAGTGGAACCGAAACCACCCAGACTCGCAGTGAAGTCCCTACCCTGCATGCAGGCCTGGTAAGCAGGCCCGGCAATGCCAGGGACGCCATTTCACCAAAATTCCAGGGGTAGTGGAAGTAACATCACACAACTCTTGTCCTCTGATTACATCACAGGAAGTGATGTAATTTGCCCCACCCCAAAGTAACATCACGGCAAGCAATGTAACATGACCTTTCACCCCTTGGCAAAACAGGAGTTGGCATCACATAGCATTGTTCCTAAGTACACTACAACAAATGTGGTTATGATGTCACTATGATGTGATATACATTTCTTACAAGACTGGATCACCATATGTATCGTTATTACCAGTGTGTATAGTCCCATATTACCAAATTACTGTGAATGCAAGCAAACATCCAATGCCAAATGATAATGATGTGTTATTATATAGCACTTACGCCTAAGCGCTTTAGATAGAACAAATATACAAACAATAGAGTTGGGGCGTTTAAGTACAGACATAATCAGTGGCTCACACCCTGAAGTGTGCATGAAATAAGCCTTTAATGAGTCTAGCAACTATTGTATAACATTCCAGAAGGACAAATGGCTTGCTATTCCTATTCTTTCTTATTTAGGGTCACTGCTCAAAGTGTCACACTTGTGGAGCCCCCTGTTTTTTAAAGAGGCCTGAAAAATAAAGCAAGCCACTCCAGAAACAAAGAGCCACATGGCACCTGGCCACAGCCCAGGGGCTTACATTAAAATGAAATTACAGGGCCTGCGGTAGCGGCCCTGTAGTTATAGTTAAGTTGCTCAACCCATAGGAAGAGCACTTTTTGGGCGGCTTATAACTTCGCCCCCACTGAACGAATCCTCAAACTTTGCAAAAATAGTATATGGCCCCTTTAGATTGATCCTGCAAAATTTGGTGAGGTTTTGTGAAAGGGGGGAAGTTAGAGTGGGGTCCCAAAATGTGCGGTTTTTCCCATCGATGCAATGGAAAAAAAATGTGCTCATGCCTACAGCCCAAACGGCTGGACGGATTTTTACAAAATTTGCGGCAGGAGCGGCGGCTTTGTCCCAAAAACGTGCTTTAGTAAATTTGGTGTCAATCCAGCCAGTACAGTAGTTTTTAAAAAAAATAACCAAAAAGTAGGTAAAACAAAATCAGTGATGTCCGCAGACTCATTTCCCTGTTCAGATGGCATCCGATTGGCCCAGAGGCCGATGTGAGGTCCGTGGACATCGGACGTGCCCGCTGATTGGTCAATAAAAAATGCGAGGTGCGTCAGACTTTTGGAAACACCCACCATGTTGGATTCGCGGACATCCGCCGGTGTCCACGAACATCACAGTAAAAACATATTAAAAAAAACAGCATTTCACTCGTCAAACTAATGAAACAATCTCTGGGGAGATGAGGGGTGAAGAGGATGCAACGGGATATGGCCTTGAAAAGCCAAAAACAGGCTTCCGATATCCGCAAACAGTCCGGGGCGGTCCTGTGATGTCCGCAAACATATTAGATGTTCGAGAGCATCTATGCTTGTTTGTGCATTACAGGGTTGGTGAAAAGCAGTTTCTGAATGGCTTATAATTTTGGCACCACTCAATATAACTGCATGAAATTTCGCAATATCATTCTAGACCTGATTCTGAATGGTTCTGAAAAGTGTGGTGCTGTTTTGTCAAGAGGGAACAAAATTAGGGGGGTGTCACAAAATATTGTAAAGGCTTATAAATGTGGTGCCATTTGATGAATCTGCACAAAAGTTTGCAAAAAGATTTTAGATCTAGATATAAATATTTAGAAAAGTTTTTTGGGATTTTGTCAAGAGGGGGCTAAATTAGAGGGGGGTCCCAACATTTTTGATGGCTTATAACTTTGTTGTTGTTTGAGGAATGTGGACAAACATTTTCAGAAAGATTAGAGACCCAACCTTGAATGTTTGTGCAAAGTCTGAATGGATTTTGTCAAGTGGGGGCTAAGTTATATGACTATTGTATGTACATACATTTTGACACTTTTGAAAAAATAAAACATGGGCGGAGTTCCAGCAAACCCGTGTAAGGAGCATTCGCAAGGTCCTGAAAGCATGGTTTTGCAAATGTGTCCGTGTTTTATTTTTTGACAAGTGTCATAATGTAGGTCAAAACAATAGTGATATACCTCTGGTGACTGAGGTCTAGCCTGTGGCCATGGGCAGTGGCCAGATTGTCTGGGTCATGGCAGAAGGTCATGACCCAGACAATCTGGCTACTGGCCATGACCACGAGGGATAACCAATGGGGATAAAGTGGCCATGTCCACCAGGGACCAGCTACGTGGTTAAGTTTTTCAAAATCGGGATAGGTTTGAAAGGGAAAAAAATGTGCTTGTGGTAATATGGTCATAGGGTTCTCTCTTCGCCTTCTACAGGCTGCGATGGAAAGGGAAGAGTGGCTGTGTACGGTGCCCCGCCTTCCCTTTCCATGGTGGCCATCTTGGAAAAGGATTTTCCTTCATACAGTAGGATACTGCGCGCGTCCCGGTGTAGCAAGAAAAATCCTTTTTTTTAGCACCCCGGGTTACCGCTTTGGCAACCCGGGTGCTAAAGGCCTTCATCCCTCATTGCAGGGGCTGGAATGGGGGATAACGGTGCAGAGCCTTCATTATCCGCCCTTGCATCACTTGGGCCGATAACTTGGGCTGGCGGCCAATATCCCCCATTCCAGTACCTGGAACGGGGATGAACGCGACATTATTTCCATTAGCATAACAAAAAATACTAATGGAAATTTTGGAAAATCTTATTTAGTCTATGCACTTTACTGAGAAATGTAGATGGAGTCTAGAAGATTTGTTTTTAGTTCTATTTTTTAACTGTGAAAGGTGGTTCATAAAGGAACCTTTTTTTTGTTGTGTTTTGATTTTTTTTTTTTTTTGGTTAGAACGTAAGGTGGGGAGGGAAATGAGGGAAGAGGCACCAAGCACTAATATCGAGGGGCAGATGGACAGGGGAAGATGTTGCGCATGTGTTACATCTAAGGTCGTGGGCAGTGTTTCTCATGCTCCTTGATTACAGCTTCAAAAGCACTTTGAAATTGCTCTGACAGTTTTCTGAGTTTTTTTTTCTGAGGTTTTTTGGTTTATATATATATGTATTGTTTTTAGGGGTAGCAAGTGAGACCACAGTGGTAGCAAGGTAGACCCCCAAATGACGTCCCTCGGCGACACCAACCCATAGGAAACAAGGTAACAGAGACGGCGGGAGACCTTGAAGGGAACACAGGAATAGAGAGTACCATCAGCCTACTCATCCCAGTGAATGGTCAAGTAGTAAGACGAGTGAGAAGCGATCAGGGACTCGGCCTACTAGTCTTAGTGAATCGCCAAGTGTTAAGAAGAGTGAGAATTACTCTGGGGCTCAGCCCACACATCCCAGTGAATGGTGAAGTATTAGAAGAGTCAGAACCATTCAGGCACTCTGCTTACTTGTCCCAGTGGATGGCCCAGTGTCAAGAAGAGAGAGACTTGTTCAGGGACTCAGTCTACTCGTACCAGTGAATGGTGAGATACACAGAGAAGTGGGAATTAGGAATTATTCAAGAGGCCAGTCGACTCATTCCAATGAGTGGCAAATACTAAGGAGGGTGCAAAGAAGAATAACTATTGGGTCTATTATACTTGCCCCAAAGAGGAAAACAGTCATCCAGAAAAGGAACAGTTTGACCTCAGATATTTTGTTCAGAGGGATATGGAAAACAGGAATAAAGAAAAGAGGGTTCTTACTTCCCTGCAAATATCGGAGGGAGATACACTTCAGAAGAATGTATTAAAAGAGACTCAAAAGCCAAGAACGCTGAGGAGATGTTTACCAAAGAAAGAGAAAGGGGAACCAAAGACTTTGAAAAGTCCCCTAGAGGAATTAAAGTAGCTAAGCCAAGAGATAGCCAAAAACTATCTGAACATTGTACAACAGAGCTGGGCAAGCCTATCCAGGAGAAGGAGCCATTCTCCTGGCCTTTGTTGTTTTGTCTTTGTGGTAGGGTCAGGACAGCTTAATTTTGGTTAGAGTACAGATTACTTATTTTTGGACTTTACAACAGAGGATGAGCATCCTAGTTAATTTATTAGGAACGGCAATCTCAAATTATCGATAGAAAACCTGTTTCACTTATTGTTTTAATGAAACACTTGCCCTATTGAAAAAAACTGGTCTTTTTCCTTCTTCTGACCTACCACAACCTCCACTGGTTTAGGGTTGCCCCTTGGACCAGCTACTGTCAGCTCCTAAGGTTAGGCAGGCGACATCATCAAAGGATAACAAGTAAATGAGAGGAACTCAGCTCACAATTGCAGAATTGTGTCCATTGGCACATTTGTCACCATAAACAAACTTTCCCAGGCCTTGCTGATGTGTGGATTGAAAGTTGATTCTAGACACCAAGCAAGCATCCAGGCAAATCTGATTTTGGAAACTGCAGCCCTGGCCCTATGAAACAAGCAGTCTAAAGCTATATATGGCAGCATCTGTCTCCCACATCCATGACACAATGCAAGGCTGTTGGACACTGCATTGCATAAGTGTTCCATATAGGGGCACTGTCATAGTGTAGAGCAGGCAAGGCAATGCCATATTGTAATCAAACATCAAAAGCCACCACACACACCTTTGGGTACCTTAAGCCTTCAATATGTAAGACCTTGCAAGAGTATATTACAATACACACGGAAACCACACACACACCAGTTTACCCCGGTTCTACAAACATCAACAGCTAAGCACAACACTTTCATACGTGTGCTCTAATGCTTCTGACTTGATTCTCAATGATGAACACTCATTGAATGCTCCCACCCTCTCCTGTATAGTCTAATTCATTTTATTATGAGAAATGAGTACTAAATAAACATTGCTACTATTATTATAACTACACATAACACACTCAATATGCAAAACATTATGAATGAATATGCAAGAAAGCACCAGGGGATGCAGGTGACATTGCCACTTAATCAGCCACCTTCCTTGCCTGTCGCAGAGAAATGGTGGACAGCAAGTGAAGATTTGCAAACCAGAAATGGGACGCAGTGTGGGTGAAGGTGTCAGGGCACCAATGGGCGATCTGTGGTCCTGATAGGACCCCGTTTATTGAATCAACCGTGCTCACATAATCGAGGCCCACCGTGTGGGGGCTCATCAAGATGACACCCAACGCATGTTTGAAGCTCCGGTAAGAAGCTAGTTGGCGACCTGACGCACCAGAGCGATCCCGACACCACTCATAGACGTGGACATTGCAGGCGCTAGTGAGCCACCCGCCGCCTGGTACAAGATTACACATGCTGGCACTGAGCCCACCAGCGGAGGCGGACCGTGATCCCAGAAGCTTGCCAGCGGAAACCAGCAAGCAGGTAGGAGTTGTATTAAGGAGCCTGTGGCCGTACAGGCACTTGCCCTTCACACAGCAGCCCGGGCTGGGGTAAACACAGCTTGTTATGGCTCTGCACTGCCCTGGGACCTCAAACCCTAACCTCAATGACTTAACACCCACCTGTGCCGGCACTAAGAAGCGGGCATATATTTTATAGAGAATTATTCCCCACAACGATACCAGGAAGTAGGGGTGGCTTGGGAGCATGCAGTACTTGAAACATATCGACGAAGTTGAGCTAATCTTTTAAAAACACACCCAGTGGGGACAAAGAGAAGTGTCTTATCAAAGGGGAATCAGTCCACCACAAGAACCTAATTTAACCAAAATTAAGGCCCCCCCACAACCTTAGAAGCAATACGGGGGACACTGCACTTCTCCTGGCACGTGAGTTCATTTAGAAGGGACTGGGGGTCCGGCACTATCTCTTTTGTTTTCTTTTTTCTTGGGGCACATCACCTGGCAGCAGACCGGGTGGCACACTCCGATCAGAGTGTCTTCAGAGCAGATGCTTCACCCCAACATAGCTACAAAGCTGCAAAGCTTTCAGCGAGTCCCTGACATGCCTGCGCCACAGGCCTCAGAAATAACGCTGTCTCCCTTGGGGGCCGACCACAAAGCATCCATCAAGGCATACATTAGAATGATCCTGGAAGAAATCAGATCAATAAAGAGCGGCTTGACTGTGAGTTACAGAACTCAAAGGAAGAATAGATAAGGTTGAGGGCAAAGTTGAGTCACTGGAGAACAACCAACCCTTTGCCAATTTAATGAAAATGGGAATGGATGCCTGTTTCATGGAATTAGAGCAGAGAGAGCTGGATCTGGTGCTGAAAGTGGATGACCTGGAGAATTGGGAGCGCAGGTCAAATATTCATATACTGGGCCTGCCGGAACCAGAGGGTAAAACAGCTTTGACCCTGAAACACTGGGCGAAGGCCCTCATTGGAGCCTCTTTACATAATCCTCACTCCCTGAGATCCCCTTTGATTGGATTTACCAGATGGGGGGGTCTCCCTAACGGGCCACTATCCGTGCTCGACAAATGCCACTAATTCATGCAAAAAATTGACATTGTCTGGAAAGCCAGAGAGAAGGATCAGATTTTTTTTGAGGGAGCCCATCTCCACATTTATCAACATTCGTCAGTATTGACTCTTCAGAAATGAAAGGATTGCTGGCCCCTAGTGCAATGGCTCCAAGAGAAAGAAATTTGTTAACGTTGGGAGTTCCCTTTTTCAATGTTGTTTTCCCATGGTGGAGAAGGCTACAGAATTGTCTCTAAAGATGAAGTGAATGACATCTTGAAGCAGCTAGCTGCTGAGGATTGTAGCACCAAATTCAGGGGCATTGAAAAGGCCCAGGACCCTTTCAAGGGACCTCAGAATCCTAACCCGCACAGAGGCTGCTTCCATAACTCAAGAACATACTGAAGACTTAACACTCCATGAGAATGGATGGAGCCTCCTGTGACTTCTCATGTACGGCCTGGGGCCCTCAGCACCCCCCCTGAGGATGCAGTTTTGACAAGGCCCATATCCAATGGTATCTTTTTACTCTTGTTATCACTTCTGAGGTTGCTTCCTAAAGTTTCAGCAGCTTGTTGCTTGCTGCCACATTAGTAATTGTTTGTCGTTCAGGGCAAGGGTTCGATTTGAGATGGCCCTTCTTTCTTGACAGGGTGTCTCCAATCGACAAGGGTGGCTGTCCCCTACCCAACTGGTTTGGGGTGGGGATTTGGGAAATGGGGGGAAGCACACAAAGGAGAACATGGAAGGTAGAGTCTGTTAGAGCTGGGGAAGAGAAGAGGGACTGAAACTGTTGGGTTGCCCTGGTCTTGAAGCTCCTGGTCACACATGGAAGTCAGGGTGGTCCCATGGGGGAACATGAGACCAAGGGAGATATAAAAACCCCAATGGAGACGTATGGTAAGGGTATGCGGTTAGGATCCCTACATGTGAAAGGCTTGAACTCCCTTCAGAAATGATCTATGATGATTCGGGAGTTCCAACAGTCTGGGGTTGTGGTCATTTTCTTGCAGGAAACTAGGTTTCAGAGGGGTGAAGAATATATGCTTACGAGCAGGGAATTGGGCTCCGTCCACTAGTCCTCCATCACGGTGAAAAAAGAAGGGGTGGGGATTCTCTGGAAATCCCTTGGACTGGAAGTTCAACAGATCAAAAAAGGGATGGAGGGTCGACTACTGGCAGTTAATGGGAGCTTTGTTGACCTGGCGGTGACTCTTTGTGCATTACATGCCCCCAACCAAAACTAGTTTCAATTCTATAGTGAAGCCCTGGCGACAATGAATAAGTGGAAGACTGGCATCCTGATATGCGAGGGGGGCCTCAATTCAATCACAGATCCGGCTCTGGATTGGTTATCTTTGAGGGAGGGGGCTAATCCACCAGTGATACAAAAGACCAAAGGCTGTGCATTACTTCACAATTTTCTCATTGATGCATGGAGAGTTGCACACCCACAAACACGTGCATCCACGTACTTCTCTCCTCCACACCACACAACACATGGTCCAGAATTGATTATTTACTACTGGAGGTGGCACAGGAACACATCATAAATACATAAATTCGAATGATAGGCTGGTCTGATCACGATATGTGCACAGCGACACAGACTGACCGTGGATGGGTCTGCAACGTAGAGCAAAATATATACTATGGATATAAAATAAGATCACGAGGCACAGGAATAGATAGATAAACAAAACACAGTTTATTATGCATGGCAAGGCAAGTGAGCGTGGGAGCGTTTGAGCTAAGTCAGCTGCTCACTAATAAGCCAAGCCCCTCCTCTCTACTGAAAAGAAATCCACTCTTTATACATAGTGGCAGTGACGTACATTACATGCGTAGAAGCATTTCAGAGAAACATCATCCTTTTGTTTACGTACATATTTCGTTATAGCATGTACTGTGCTGGGAATGTAAATCACATGTAGTTCTGAAATTATTCTGAGAAAGCAAGACACATCGTGCGAGCATTTTGTCTTTGGTACAAAACATTCGGTATTCAAAGAATTTTTGCGCAAGAGATTGGGGAATTTTTCAAGGCTAATGACACCAGGGAGACCTCACTCTACACTATATGGGAAGCATTTAAAGTCACAACAAGGGGGCACCTAAAAGTGGAAGGAAAGGTCAAGAACAGAGAGAGGACGCTTCGAGAGTCCCAACCGAAAGTGTTGATAGGGAATAAGGAAAAAGCGCTGCAGGACAACCCAGTCCGGGCAGAGGCATTGCTTATGGAGATTAGAGTGCTGAGGCGAGAACTAGGGGATGTGTGGAAAGGGAAGGCACTGATGCAGATGCGTTATCTGAAACAAAAATATTATGAGAAGGGCGATAAGGCCCACACGTTGCTAGCGGCATGCCTCAGGAAGCAGAGAGCCGAGAGGGTAGTTTATAAAATACGATATGTTGAAGACCATATAATGATCCAGCCCACAGACATCTCGGGGAGGTTCCTACAATATTATTCCTGACTATATACATCAGAATACGTAGAGATTGGAGGTGAAATACATGAATGCATGGAGGGCCCACTTCACGAAGTTATTAGATGAAGAGAAAGTAGCCTTGAATGCTCTGATACAAGGCAAGGAAATCCTCCTAGCCATTTCAAAATTAAGGCCTGGATCAGCACCAGGGCAAGATGGGTTTGCCACCTTATTTTATAAAAGATACGGATCGATCCTGGTGCCATTCTTGATCAAGCTCTTCAACGACATACTAGAGGGAAGGACAGCCCCCGGTTTGTGCACCCAAGCCAGAATCATAATTCTCCCAAAGGAGGGTACGGACATTTTGGACTGCGGTTCATATTGCCCCATTTCTTTGATTAATACACGCCAAGGTCTACGCCACCATACTCGCGGCCAGATTCAATGTCATCCTGCCAAAATTGGTGCACAGCAACTAAGTGGGTTTTTTTTATCAGGGGGCGCCAAGGGGCTGATAACATTTGCAAAACCCTCGACCTGATGGCGGGCCCGGAGGAAGGGGGGCATGATCCCCTTCTACTGTCAATAGATGCTGAAAAAGCATTCGATCAGGTGGAGTGGCCATTCATGGAGGGAGTATTGAAAAAAGCCGGTGATTGTTAATGGGATAGCATCAGAGGACAAGGATGTCCCCTATCTCAGTTGATTTTCGCCCTGACCTTGGTGCCCTTAGCAAACACAATCCATTCAAACAACCGGATTCAGGGCCTGATGACAAAGGGCGATGAATACAAACTGGCCCTATATACCGATGATGTCCTGGTGTATATGTTAAAGGATGGTGATCTAAAGACTCTGGTTGAGACTCTAACCTGGTATATAGGCCGATAGAGAGACATTCCCAGGATTCCCTTGTTTCTGCATATTAAGTAGCTTGGGTTTTCACCCTAAGTTACTAGAGTAATCCAGACGTGGAACCCTTGCTCACTGTTCTTAGAGAGGCACAGCTCCACCTCACTGCCGAGGCCCAACCAGGCCGAAACACGTGCCTGTGGTTGCTGTTGGTTCTCTTGTTCAGAAGAGAATTGCCTGGCATTTCGGTGCTGGATCCGGGATATAGGCCGATAGAGAGACACTCCCAGGACCCCCCTTTTTGTGTATATTAAGAACCCAACACAGTTGATACCGGCCCGCGTCACACAAATTACTGACTATGGCCAGCTTTTGAGCTTCAAGATTAATCTATCCAAGACAATGGCCCTTCCACTGAAGGAGCGCTAACCCCAGGCGATAGCATGCCTGCAGATCCATGGCATTCAGGTAATACTGGAGGAAATTAAATACCTGGGGGTAGTTCTTACTAAAAATCTCGATGAGCTCTATGGAGCCAATTTCCCCCCACTATCGGGTTGGATTAAAAAAGATCTCCACTCCTGGTCCAGGTCTCTGCTCTCCTGGTGGCCCAGTTGACTGCAATAAAAATAAATGTTCTGCCAAGTGTAAGGAACTGTTCGCATGAGCTAACATAACAAATAGTACAAATAATACATCTTAGGCCCCTACAATGCAAGACACTGTTTTGTATTAGCCGAGATGCCATGTTTCCACTAGGCCTGAAAAACCATCTCTCCCTCTCTGTAAAGATGCAGCTCTCCCATCCTCAGCACCTCACAAAGCGAGTCCCCGCCATCGCCTCCCCCTGCCAGCCCGGTGCAAGCTCTGTTCTCACGGAAGTCCAGCCATTACATGTTGCAAAACCTTAGTATCAGTTCCACGAGAATGTGCTCTGCAGAGAGCGAGAGACTTTGAAAGGCCCCTTGTCAAAGTGTGCATCCATCTCCACTAAACTGCCCATGCCCTTTCCATCCCCACCCTGCCAGGTCAGAGTCCACCAGCTCCGACCCCCCAGTCCCTTTCCTAATGACACACATCTGACCCTCTTGCAAGGGCCAGTCCAGAATTCCCCAGACATAATCCTGTGCAGCAGTATATTCTCCCATAAGCCATATATGTCAGTTCATATTATGAGGCACCAGGGAAGGTGGAGGGTAGATCAAACCCCCAGGGGGAGCACCTGGGTGCAGGGCCCCGGTATCCATAATGTCCTGAATACAAAGGTCAGAATGCCAATATATTAGCCTACCCTCTTTGAGTACCCCATTCAAGCTGGTCAAGTGACATCCGTGCAGAGCCTGCTAACGCAGGTTCGAATCCCGGTGGGGCCAAACTCAGCCTTTCATCTTTCCGAGGTCGATAAATGAGCACCACACACCGTGGGTAATAATAAGCAGCACTCAGATACCTGAGGGTTTGTAGCACTATATAAATGCCAAATTATTATTATTATTATTATGCAATGCCCAGGTGCCCACCATTACGTTCGATGGATTAGTTTCTGTTGTTTAGCTTAGATAGTTAGATTTGTTGCTTATCTCTCGGACCTGACCTTCACCACGAAGATGAGCCCAGCTGACCCACATGTGCCAAGAACGACCGAGAGATAACGACCAATTAGCGCCTAGCACCCCGTATAGTGCAAACTGTGCCACCCGTCGTTCGCCAATCAGCTGTGATAGTATGTACTGCATATTGTTCGTCATCAGTGACGCTGTGTACCCTTTTATTGTGCTGCCCGTGTAATGTTTGGCAGAGTGCTCTTGGGCAGCAGAGTTCTTTGCTACCATTTTGAGCTATCATATAAACTTTGTTATCCTTGCAATTTATCTCGTGGTCTCATTCCTTGGCGAGGTGTGTTATCTTAATATTTTTTATATTATTGGGACATGTGTTTAGTGAGGTGCCTTCATTTGGTGACCCCATTGACGTGATATCCTCGAGACCCCCCGTACTTGCAGCGAGATCCAGTGCTTCTCCGGAAAGGCTGTGCCCACCTACATCTGACCAGTCCCCAAAAACGTGTACGCAGAAGAGAGAGGTTCTTGTGTGTTCCGGCTTTGCAAATACCCCGCTGCTCATTGGAGCCAGGCGCGGCCCAAGGAGAGACACAGGTCTTGTGGATAGACGGTGAACGGAGGCTCTTGGAAGAACATGGGAATGTGAGTATAAATTGGAAGGAACAACAAAGTAATGGGATATTGTGGGGAATACAGAGCACTGTGATGGAAAGGAACACGCAATGATTGAGTGAATGAGTGTATGTGGTGACCAGTTGAAGTAAAGCGCTTTTTTTCTCTTTCGTGGCCATTAGCATTTCTTTGTAGAGACACGTGAAAGGAGTATAAAGAGGTAGCACTGGAACCTGGCCCCGGGAGGGGTTGGAGGGTGGCGCCACAGTGCACTGTCTTGACCAGTGCGGAGAGTAAATACAGAGGCCAAAAAGTAGGAGCCCCATATAATTAGAGGGCTTGGGAACAGGTATAAGTTGTTGTTTTAGCTTGTTATTTAACTTGTTTTTTCTTATATGTACGGAGGAGGGCCCAAGAGGGGCAGATGTGAGGTGAATGAGGCGTGAGAGGGAACGTAAGGGTGGCTCATAAAAAGGGCGGGGAAGAAATTGTTGTCTATTTTCTGTTTTTATGCGTTTTGTTCTGTTAGTTCCAAAAACAATTGTGTCTATGTGAACACATATATATGTATTTTGACTGTGTAGTTTGGTTACACGCACGCCCCCATAAGAGGCGTGGGGAATAGAACAGCATTGAGTATCTTGAAAATTAAAATCAAAGCGTAGAGGGCCGAGCAAGGGGAAAGTCCTAGTTACCTCAGGGTTAGGTGCGCACTACAAATAATAAACAACAAAAAAAGAAAGGTTTCTCCCCGCGAATATTGGGGAGGAGACATGTCGAAAGGGGCAGGAGTAATTAGCTCCCCCTATACAGTGAGTGCATTAAAAAATATCATGGACAGTGGGAAATAGATTTTTGTAATATCGGGGGGTAATGTGTCCCTCTTTTTGATTAGGAGGGCCTAAGTCATGAGGGGTTTGACAAATTAAGGAAGAGAGGACTGTAGGTTTCCCTACCTGTCTGACACTGGCCTGGTTGTGGAACCAGCACACTTTTTGACAGATCACTGCAGGTTGTCTGTACATACAAGAAACACCCAGTGTTTTTGAAATACAATTACACTTCTTTTTTTGTGTGGTTTAAAAATAGCATAACATAGCTCTTGACAAAAAAACAACAAAAAACCTTTTTGCTTGCCCGTAATGACCGGGGTTGTTCCGTGTTTAAGGCATATCAATCAACCTCATACATTGGTTCTTTACAATCACTAATTTAAGGTGAGGGTTAGTAAAGATAGTGACTTAGAATGTGGTCCGGTTGACCTCACATCTGTCTAGACGTCACAAAAATGGTGTTTCTGGCACTCAGTTGCTAGTTGGAATACTGGTGCCGTCTTCAGGACGAATCTAGTGGACTTGAGACTGTCACTTGATGTACTGCTGTGTTAGGGCATCTAAAGGCAAGTACAATTAAAAATAAGAGGCTGGGTGTGTCTCAACAGGGGAAAAGGTCCTGTATTTGGTGTGCTGGACAATCTCCTACCTGGGCCGTAGCTGTTCTGTGTGACAGGTGAGCGCAGAATCTGGTTAGGGTTCTTTGCTTGGCGCACCTTCTGTGCGCTTGATTTAGTAGAATACTGAGTATCTAGGATGTGGTAATCAGCTCAGTGGCTGTAAAACAAAATACCAAATATTTAGTGAGAAAAGCGCATGGTGGCGCTTATATGTCACATACATCAAAAAGCCTGTGGGGCTGTGATGGTGACTAGTGAAAACTGCATGCCGTTTTTTGGATGGTATAGCATGCGTGTGCTCGGTGCATAATACGAGAACAAATCAAAAAGGGGGGAAAGGTAGATAACCTCTGTTTTTCTGTGCTCACCGTGGGGGACCTGTATAGACTGGTGGGTGCTCCCTATGGGAGTGAAGTGGCTATTATTCAGTGCGAGCAGTAAACCGCTCTCAAAAGGCATAGTTTCCTTACCTTCGTTGGGAAAACCAACCCGCAAAGGGACCAGGGAGCTAATTACGGTACCGCAATTTGCGGTGCCGTAATTAGCACCTTCCCCATTCCCATTATGCCCTATGGGGCAAAAATGGGAATGGGGAAGGGCAATGGGGGAAGGGGGAATTACCGCCCCACCAACCTTGGATTAGGGCGGTAATTCCCCTTTCCACCAAGGCGGTGCCGGTATTTTACCTTGGTCCACCTTGGTCCACCGCCATCCGTGTAATGAGGCCCAAAGACTCCAACTGTGGCGGGGGAAGAGGAGAAAAACAAAGACAGGGGAGAAGGAACTCAAACGAATGTATCCACTACTCACAAAACCGGCAGAGGGTTATTCAAATCCCACGTATGTTTCTGGGAGAGATATGCCAGTGACACCAAGTACAGCTCCACCCCCTCCTTATGATCCTTTGATCACCACCCCCGCACACACAAGAGTGAATGCCCAAGATCTTGAGGAGGTGCTAGAGTCCACCCACACAGAACTGGCTCGGTTGTTGGCAGTATGTGAACCAACGCGAGAACCAGAGGGAGACCCCAAACTATCACGGGGGACCACGCCCATACAAGAGGATAAGTGGAAATCAGGAGAAATACTGTTTAAAATTGAGAGCACGCCCATACCAGCTGTACGGGTAGAGTGGGTGGGGGATGCTGATAGTGTGGTATATGACACTGTGGCATCAGTGATAGATGAAGAATAATGGGGTGATTTTGGTGAGGGAGAGTAAGGGGATGTAGGGGGAATACAGCAAGTGCAGGTGGCCACCCCCGTCTTAAAGGATGCATGGGAGCGGAGACTCAGAAACAGAATGGGAAGGATGGCACTGGCTAAAAGGAAAGGGACAGGAACAAAGACTGGAAATGTAAAGTCAAAATTGCAGATACCCCTCATCCATAAGGGAGCGGGGTGACCCCATTATGTCCCGTGGGCACAAATGGATAAAAACAACCTCATCAAATCCCTCCCCTTGCTTACGGCGGGTTTGGGGAAATGGATCTATGCATTCGAGAAAAACACTGCAGCGGTACCCCTAGTTATAGGTTACATCAAGAGCCTCCTGGTGTCTGCAGTAGGAGATCAAGTAGACACGGTGTGGGTGAAAGCAGGTTCCCGGGTGTGACCCTAAGTAATGATACACATGATGGGGTGTCCTTTAATAACGTTCGAGCACAGGTATGGGATGCACTGCAGTGAACCTTCACCAACACCCTGATTTACACTCCATAATGCAATGCACGATGGGGAGGAGGAAGATGCTGCTCAGTTCATTCTTTGCATACAGGAGATGTGGCGCTCAGAAATGTGCACCGCGTGGGACCAGTCTACCTCCCTATTTTATTTCAGCATAAAAAGGGGATTACCCAAGGAAGTACAGAAGGCCCTAGACCAAATACCAGGAATAGAAGTGAAAGGGTGGCCAGATATTCAAAGCGTCATAGTGCACCATTATAGGAGGATCAAAGAGAAAGAAAAAGAGATTATTCAGAGGAGGTTAGCTGAAGAAGCGAAACTCGTACAAACAAAACTGGCAAAGGTCGCAGCAGTTACAGCTGCACGACTCACAGAACAGTCAGGAGAGGAGGGGGGTGTCACTGTGGCCACACAGGCACGGATGGCTGCGGTGTGGACAGACAAAGGGCAAGGACAGTGGGAAGGAGAATATCCCTACATGGGACCCCAGTGGCAAGGAAGACCTGCAAGAGGACGAGGTGGGTTTAGAGGACAAAGGGGAGGAGGATATGGGGGACAAGGAGGATATGGAGGACAAGGCCCAAGGGGGGGAAATCAAGGGCAATGCTGGACGTGTGGAAAATAGAGCCATTTTTCACAAGAATGCTGCAGCAGGCAGGGAGGGAATTATCAATACAATCAACAATACTACATGCCACCCCAATATGGCCATCCTCACCCGGGAAGCCTGTATGGGCTTCCACAAGGTGCATTCAACAGACCCCCACAGCACCAACAGCAGTACCCACCACCACTTGGCTACAATGCACTGCAGCACCTTTGCCACACAATGCCGGTGCACTGGGACACCCCAACCGGCAACCACAGCAAAACAATAACCCTTTCTCTACACCCCAATGGTGCTGCAGCACCCTACCAGAGAGCATGCATGCTCAGTGATATGTTCTCTTCTCCAGGAACAGACATGCACCCCGACTAGGACAGCCCACAGAGAGCACTTGCGTGTCCAATCCTATTCACTACCTTGCACCCAGAAGAGGAACCATTTGTGGGGGCAGAGATAGGGACCAAACAGTTCATCTTTATGGTGGACTCAGGGGCGGAGAAGTCATGTATTTGAGAAGGTGATTTTCCGTTATCTGGCCAAACTCTCCATACGCAAGGATTCTCTGGGGCTGTCATCACGGTTCCTTACACAGAAGATTAGAATGTAAAAATAGGGGGTGAAACAGTGCGAGAACCCCTGCTCTATTATGAAAGTTCCCCTGCCAATTTATTGGGAAGGGACTTACTCAGCAAACTAAACATGACCAGATCATTCACTGAACAAGGAATTGTCTGTTCTAACCCTGGCATGTGCGCTCTCAGGGCAATGCTGTTGATCCATTCAGTGGCGTATGAGATAAAATTGAGAGGAGTACCAGTAAATCCCGACATGTTCATGTACGGGATTAGGGTTTGGCTGGAACAGTACCCAAACTCACAAGGAAGGAGTGGAGAGTGCCCTCTGATTTTGTGTTCCGCCTTGTAGTTGCCCCTGAGATGGTGGCTGGCACAATTCTGTCCTTAGATCTGGAAGGGGTGCAAGTTTCAGCAAGGAGAATTGTGGCAATAGCAATGGACATCGACGGGTGCGAATGGCGCACAGTGTTTTGTATTGACCCAAATATACCACTACACCAGTTAACTGACAAAGAATTGTTCACCGACAGCAACAATGATGGGGTAATCATACTAGAAATTATTATCCCTTGCAAGGTTATGGTACAGTACAGAAAGGCGCCAAGCCCCCTCATTGCTGTCGTCAATGGACCACCTTCATTTTGTGAGACAGACTTACAACAGGTGCCCCCACACTTATGGACCAACAACCCCCATGACGTGGGCTTGTTGAGGGAAGTAATGCCTGTAAAGATAACCCTAAAAGTGAAGCAATACCCCCATTCCAGAGAGGCCGAGGAAGAATACAAAAAACATTGCATGCATTAGTTCCAAATACCTCAGCCCACATTACTCCGGTGCTATGCTCCCCTCACTGGCTGCCGGTTAGCCAGAGCATCAGATTTAAAGCCATGTGTATAGTCCACCGAGCCATCCACTCTCAAGGCGCCGAGTTTCTTTAATCCAAATTCCTCCGATATCAGCCTGGGCGCTCCTTGCGCTCTTCCACCGCAGACCTTCTCATTGTGCCTAGGTTTCGTCGCGCTAGGATAGCCGGTCGTGCCTTCTCCATAGTTGCAGCCAACCTGTGGAGCGGTTTACCCTGCACGATCAGGAACATCTCAAATCACTTTGTTTTCAGAAGAGCGTTTAAAACCACGCTCTTCTAGGTATACATCCTGAGATCTTGACTACTCGGCTGAACATGGTCTCCGTCCTCAGCGCCATGATACCTTTGGGTGACCGTGCACTATAGAAATGTACCTAACATAACAGCATAACAGAATGCATCCTAACAAGCAAAGTAGAAGTACAAAAAACAGAGGGATATAATGCATTGCCCATTGCCCAAGTGATAGCATTACAGAAGAGAGCACCGCAAAAAGCAAGAATTATGGGTAAATCGAGGATGCACACAGTCGCCCACTGATTTACCGTGGAGACAGAACACAACTGGAAAAGTTGTAATGCCCGTGGAGCTATTATATGTGGCATTTGAACAATTGCACTTCCCTGCCCATAACACGAAACAACACATTGCAGCAGATCTCCAGGAAGAGACTATCTCAATACAATGGTGATTGAGTGTACAACATGCCAAGTGTTCAACTCAGGGATGACATTATGAACACTGCGGGGAACTTTACCCCACCCCGTGGATCCTTTCAGTGAGCTGCACATTGATTATGTAGACATGGGAGAGCGATGCAACGGGCAAGATATCTAATTGTGGTGGTGTGTCCTTTTTCTCGCTGGGTGGAAGCAGGGCCCTGTGCCCACCCAGACGTGAAGTGCACAGCAAAGGTTTTGGTCAGAGAAGTTTTTCCCAGATGGGGTATCTGTGACGTCATATGGTCAGACAATGGAACACATTTTGTCAATGATCTGTTCAAAGAAGTAACGTCACTGCTAGGGATAAAACACAAAATGTGTTCAATTTATCACCCGCAAGCAAACGGAATTGTACAAAAAATAAACGGCCTCCTGATGAGTAGATTATGAAAATTATGCATTTCCCTGAAGAGAAATTGGCTATACTGCCTGCCCTTGGCACTTTATCAGCTGCGTACACAGCCTAACAAAGACCACCAGCTGTGCCTTCATGAAATAGTAACTGGTCGACGCATGCAAATGCTATTGTCACCAGTGAGTAGAGTATCAGATGCCCACAACACAGCAATTGTATTAGGAGATGAATTCAAGGAATATCTCACACAGCACACATGAATAGTAATTTGCATTGCCAAGCAAATTGCACCCCCTTTTACTGCAGGAAGCCAGACAGATACAACATCTGTGGCACATGATAGCCCTGTACAACCATTGATGCCAGGAGAATGTATGTATGTCAGCAGCTTTGAGTGAAAATGGAACTCACCAAGATTCCATGGGCCATATGAGGTGATCTACTGCACCCCTCTTGAGGTGAATGTTAAGTGGTTGCGGTACTGGATCCACCTCTAAGATGTACGAAAAGCACATGATAATGTACAGCCCGAAACATTGGATACTAATGAAGCAAGTGCTGCGTTTCCTTAAAGGTTAAACACAGAAGAAAAAAGGGCCAGGAAACTCTGTAAATATATGAAAAGAATGAATAAGTGTAACATAGAAAATGTAAAAAGAGCACGATATAAAAGATCATTTATGAACGATTAATATCTCGCTCTCTCTCTCCTCTTGCACTACATTTCTCTCTTGTCCCATCTGAAAACATTATTAATGCCTGCCCCGTTTTATCATTTTCTACTAGTGCAACGATGTTGAAGCTAACACCACTTCATGGAAACTCACAGTTAGACAGCAGTAGGAATATGATAAGCGCTACAAGAGCATATAGTTATGAATGTGGTATTGATTTTATTGCAATTGTGTTTTCAGTACTAATGATTGTTTTAGGAATACATTGGGGAGCATTTTGTATTTGGGGAACCCATATAAAAGAGGGGCAGGGGGTAAAACTGACCTGGGATACCAACACATTGCTCAACCTCACTACTCTGCACAAAAACTTGACAGGAGTAACCCCAGAGCCCAGAGTATTTGTACACAATGAAAGTGAAAGTTCATCAAATGCAGAAAATGTTACAGCACCACCTCCTACCATGTTTACAGTGTTGCACAATACCTCACAACCTGATATTATGTCTACCTCAAAGATTAATGCAATGCATAATGTGCTCTCTACTGCAGTTCCTGAAATAATGCCAAGTTCATTGCCCCACTATGATATATATGCAAACAAATACAAATGTTGATGAAAATGTAAATACCAGTATTTTTCCAATGTATTGGCAGCAACCTATGAATATTCAGAGATCATTATGCACTACTGATAGACTTTGTAAAAGATTTATAGAGAAACGACAATCCCTCTTGTATAACAATAGAAGGAAAGGGCAAACACAACTGTACAAGTATGATGCATATCATGGTTTAGAGCTAGACAAAGTAGAAGACCTCCATCATCCCGGCCAGTCCAATAAATGGTACTCAGATATGAGTGCCTCGGGAAAACAAGCGACCAATGGCAGTTGCTATGTGTGTTCTCTGATACCTCACGATTCTTGAACACCCAAAGTTTCAGTGTCTCAAGAGGCTCCTTTAGTAGAAGCACAATGTCTCATCCACCTCACACTATGTAGGCTTAAAGTGCGCCTTCCAGGAACACACAGTACGAATTAAACTCCTTCCGCCAGACGAGAAGTTTTGTAAAAAACAATCTAAAGGCGCAAAGTGCTTCAAAGAACCATTTCTGGCAATAGATGGAACAACGTTTGCAGAAAACAAGTGGCAAGATTCAACTTTCATGTGCAAAGCTGAAGGACTACGTGGCCTGTCAGACGAAAGACTAGAATGGATGGAACAGACATGTGCGCAAGTATGGACTGAGCATATCACAAAACTGACTTGGGTTACCGCTCTTGAAAAAACGATCAAGATCCAGCACGAAGAAAATTACGAACTTTGCTTCTATGGGGAAGGAAAAGTGTCCATGGGTTCTAACACACATTGCAACAGAACCCTCGTCCTCCCTGATCTTCGAAAGGGCACTGCTGCACTAATGGACCACTACTGGGCGTGCGGCAAACAGGCATATTTGCACCTCCCACTCTCATGGAGGGGCTACTGTGCTTTGGCAATGGTGCATTCTGCACTGCTGGTGATACCTGAAGAGCATATAAAGGGGGAGGGTTGCCAACAGGACTGCAATCAGTACCTCGGCCAACAGAGGCATCACCCCCCATCTTCCACATACTGTCTGAAGAAGAGCAAAGAAACCACCTGTCTCGAAGAAAGCATGCCTCGAACTACATATCTCAAGATTCATCTGACCTCCTGGCACAAATCCCTGATGAATACAAACTCTTCAACTCAGCAGAGACATTTTTTGCATCACTCGTGCCCAGCATCCAAACACGAGCAAACACCAAATGGCTGCAGATTGTAAGGTGGGAGCTGATCCAGTTGGCCAACGACACAGAGGACGTATTCAGTGTCACCAAGGTGGAACTAAGAGCACAGCGGCTCATGACAATGCAGAACTGCTATGTGTTGGACCTCTTCACTGCAATGGAAGCTGGTGTGTGCAAAAAGATAGGAAGTTCATGTTGCACATTTGTACCTTCTTCCGATGCTGAGAATGGGACACTATCGCACGTGATCGCAGCAGTACATGAACAAAAATGAGAAAAGAAGGAGGAGTGCAAGAAAGTGACTGGTTCAGTATGGCATTTAGCTGGGTACCATCTTGGCTTGGAACAATTGTAAAGATGCTGATACCGACCGTTGTGTTTCTCCTGCTGATTTCTGTGTGTGCCAGTTAGGGCTCCGATGTGCAAAGGTGGTTCCTAATAGTGCGATGATGATGGTGACTATTGGCAATAGAGATATTAACCACAAGGTGCCTCATGTAACTCAGGAAGCCCAAATGCAAACAGGAGAAAGTGATCAGCCTAAATATCGTATGGTGGCAATATACAACTCTGGGGATGTAGTGGATAACTTATATCACACCACTATTGTGCAACCTCATGACCTGGAAAACCACAAAGAGGTATGGGTGGATCTGGCTGGAGATGGAGGGTGTATATATATAGTTGTACCCCTGAGGAATATGCACGACATGGGGAGAGTTTAAGAAGTGTGTGCAGAGCATGGATGCCTATAAAAGTAAGCCCTGCATGGGACAAAGCTGTTAGAAAGGCAGAGGAACGTAGATATACTGGGGGAGGGTATTCGTTACTTTAGGAGTAACGAAAGGGAGGAATGTTGGGAAGGAGATGGTCCAAGGCCACTCCCCTCTCACTACTCAATACAATAAACAAAACGTAAGCAAAGAGGGAGACACACAGACCCCAACATCATATATTCGCACAAGATAACATAATGAATGGTACAAATAATACAGCTTTGGCCCCTGCAATGCAAGACACCATGCTGTATTAGCCGAGATGCCATGTTTCCACTAGGCTCAAAAAAACATCTCTGCCTCTCTGTAAAGATGCAGCTCTCCCATCTGTGGAGGGTAGATCAAACCCCCAGTGGGAGACACCTGGGTGCAGAGCCTCGGTATCCATAATGCCCTGAATACAAAGGTCAGAATGCCAATATATTAGCCCACCCTCTTTGAGAACCCCATTCATGCAATGCCCAGGTGCCCACCATTATGTTTGATTTATTAGTTCCTGTTGTTTAGCTTAGCTAGTTAGATTTGTTGCTTCTCTCTCTGACCCAACCTTCACCATGGAGATGAGCCCAGCTGGCGCACGTGTGCCAAGAACAACCAAGAGACTATGACCAATTAGCGACTAGCACCCTGTATAGTGCATACTGTGCCACCTGTTGTTCACCAATGAGCTGTGATAATATATACTGTATATTGTTCGTCATCAGTGATGCTGTGTACCCTTTTATTGTGCTGCCCATGTAATGTTTGGCAGAGTGCTCTTGGGCAGCAGAGTTTTTTGCTACCATTTTGAACTATTATATAAACTTTGTTATCTTTGCAACTCATCTCGTGGTCTCATTCCCTGATGGGGTGTGTTATCCTAATTTTTTGTATATTATTGGGACACGTGTTTAGTGAGGTGCCTTCAGAACTCATGGTGGCAACAGTAAAGACAGACACAAGTGATCACAGTTCAAGGGTGTTTATTAAACTGTTATTGCAGGGTGGAAAACGCCTAAACTAAACCTAAATCTAAGATGGGAGCAAGCATCGATAATCAAATGAAAATAAGGCAGTCTAATGCAAAAGAGTGTGGGATAGGATATTCAAATAGAGAAAGAGGTGTTCACAAAATAATATGTCAGGATGCAATAGTCAGGGTTTTCCTTCCCCACGTTTTGAGCATGGGATAGGTGGAACCTCTGAGCACAGCACACTTCTCGAGCTTTCCCAGCATACGATGACAGTTCCGTTCTTAGCTTATCAGGAGCCTCGATGGCCAAGTCTCTTTTACTTAAAAGTCTCTTGCCTTCGAGTGTCAGAAAATAACAAACCAAAAGGTTCCTTTCATACGATATTTGGTGTGATAGTCGCCCACCTTTTGGTCCCCCTCTTCTGGGCACTGACTCTTTGTTCCTTGTGGTGTTGTGTGATCGTTTTTTACCCCCTGTATCTCCCTCTTCCGGGTTTGGATCCCTAAACAGTTCTCAATATCAGGGCCTTCGGTGGTTGCTTCTCCTGGTTCTGAGGGTCTGGTAGGTTTAAAAAAAAGAAAACAAACAAAAGTTTCTCTTGGATTGCGCTTGAGGTGAGGTTCCACCCCTGGGTCTTCCTCTTCTGGGCGCAGACCCTTCTCCAGTCATGTTCAACATCTTATCAACACAGTTCTTTTCTCAATGAACTTAGGGTGTTGACTTTCCACCTCTGGATCTCACTCGGCTGGGCTCGGACCCCAAATAACAAGGGGGACAGTCCACATCCCCTTGTGCTGTATAGCTTCTCGTTTTCACAAATCTTAAACAATTCTTCGGGCTTCACCCTTGGTTGTCAGCGTCCCTCTTCCGGGTTCGTGCTCGCCAACTTCTGTAACACATTGTTCATGTACACACCCCTTGGTTGGGTTCTCTTTGTTCCACACTATTCTGGATAGTTGGCTTCCCTCTGTTGGGCTCACTCTTGCCAGCCTTTACAAACAATTCCTCATGTGAATTTTAGACTTTGCCCCTTTTCATTAGCATCCCTCGGCCGGGTTCACTTTTACCAATCTTCACGAAACACAGTTCATATGCTATTCTTCAACATGCGGGATTCACTTCCCTGAGCTTTCACATTTCTCTATTGGTCAAAGTCTTTCAACGGTACAGAGAATGTATGACCACTTTGACCTATCTTTACCTCTTCCCAAGGCCTTCTGGGTACGGTAGTCTTTTACCGTTGGGTAATCGCCCAGAGATTCTTGAGGGCGCACCCACGTGGTGCCGGACTCTTCTACTGCTGGTTTTCCCACTTCAAAATATTTAACAGTTTGGTTGTTCATAGTTCAAATAGCCACTTGCTACTTTTTCGTTCAACACAGTTCCGTTTCCCTATCGGTTCTCCCCTCGACTCACCAGCTGTGTTGAACTGCTTAGCTTTCTTTCTCTTTGGAGTCAAGGTTGGTACCACCGAGACAAGTTTCTCCCTGGCTGGGCAATCAGTGGAGGAGAGTCTCGCGTACAGTTGGCTATTGTTCGCAAACTTATCATTCTGTCTGTGGAGGCTTCACGAGCCTTGGTCGAAAAGGACAAGGTCGACTTTCCCCTTGTCACGCTCTGCGCCGTCTTTCTCCTCCTCTTGAACTGCCATGTTGAGTTAGCTCTTACGTCGTGGCGTCTGCCTTGCTCGTACTGTGCTCTTTTGCTCCACCTTTTATCTCCGTGGGGAAAGGAAAGGGCCATCGGGTGTGTGTGTAATTTTGGTCAATTGCCTGACTTTGCCTGACCCTTGGGTTGGGACATGTCAGGTAAACAGGTTGCGTGTTAGTCCGTTGTCTTTCATGTCAGGAGAAGGAGAGGGGCAGTGTTTTTAAATATCCTATGGAGAGGATGGGGAAAAGGTGTGCAAAGAAGGGGAATACCGCATCTCACCCGTTGGTGTCCCACTCCCATTCCCCAAGGACCCCCCAGGAAGGTGATCCTCCCTCACTGGTCCACCCCCAGGATCTGGATCCAATAGTGATGGCTGTGTCCTGGCCACCTGGAGGACAGACCCACAGGGTTTAGCCAGGGAGACACCTTTAGGTTTCTCACACAAGGCTCCTATTCCTGTTCCAGGCCCTTCCAATAGTGCTCCCATCCTCCCTATTTGTGGAGATGGAGAAGGCACTTTTAGTATTCCTATTGTCTGACAAGAGACCACACATAGCATACCCTACACTTATTTTACCTAAACACAAAGGGGGGGATACCTGGACATATATGGATATTATCGAGCTGCCCATTTGGGGGTGCTAGTGGACTATTTACGGGAAAACACTGAGAAACAGTGGAAGACCTTGGAAAACAACGTATCCACCCCTGTAACTTTGGGTGTGTGACTGTGGGTTCCTAAGGGCTCAATGACTCGTAGAATTCAGACACATCCGTTCCTAAGTGTTCTCTAACACCTATGGAAGAGGCCTCAGGATATGCAGGGGATTACAACACGGCCCTCTCCCCTTAGCTGTATATTGGCCCCACCTATTAGGGATACAATTGCAGAGCTCTTAAGGTTTCAGAAGTACTGTGAGGCAGGTCTATCTAGAGCAGGTCGATTTTGGAGAGATGGCTGTTCTATACAAAAGCCTGAACTAGAGGAATCCATGGGCATATAGGCTGTGTCTCCCATTTGGCATATTTAAAATTAAAAGGCACTCTCATGGACCACCGTTGGGCTGACAATTTTAAATGCCCCGTGATGCAATTTGTAATTTGAGCAGGTCAGGCACACACACTTCTTCCGGGGTCTCATTTCAAAGTTATACATCACACTCATAACCCAGGGCCACTTACGGATGGCAAACTCACAAAAGACATGGGGCCTCATTACGACCCTTGCGGAAATGGAAAAATGATGGCGGAAATGCAATACCGCCATCGAACACCGCTCGTTGCGATCATGACCCGTCACCGTAAAGTACGATGCCATTAGCGACACCGCAGTGAACGGCAACGCTAACTGCACCAAGTACGCGCACGCGCGCCTTGCAAAACCGGAATCACCGCCATGGCGCAACGGTACGCGAATTCTGACCCTAGCGGACATGTACTGAACGCCATCAAGCACGTCGTAAAGTACCATTCCGCCATGGCGAGAAATACGGCAACGCGAACCAACCGTAAATGGCCCACTGAGTGCCTGTACTCCACTCCCTGGCCTCATTGCACAACTCCTGGCAGGCGCAATGTACTCACACTATGCAACCAGTGAAATCCACTATTCACCCATGCATGCCAACGTAGAAAAGCATGCAGGGGCTCAAAGCGCCCCGTGAGTGGGCATCCATGTACGGCATGTCACCATAGCCGTACTGACGCAGCACAGGCATGTGAAGGTACAACACATCAAAATGAAAATCAAGAACACATGACACAAAACAACAGTAGTCCCCCATCGCTTGCCACCAGCGCAAGGCAACATCCACAACAGCATCCTGAGGGGGATTGCACCAGCCCTGTACTCATGCCAGTAAACAAACCAACCATCAGCAGAAGCATGTACCACACAAGTCGGCAGAGTGACTGAGCAGCCAGGCTCATCCCAAGAGGGGCCGATGGGAGCTGCAGGGCACAGATGGCATCAATACAGAAGCTATTCCAATGGACATGACCCCAGTCCCCCTCCAACAAACGCACGCAAACACAGTCACCTGTGACCAGCCACATTCTGAACAACCCATCATTCCACCAATCGACCTGGCTGACAGGCACCAGTCGGCCAAAAGCCAATCCCCCGCCCCTGAACAGCACATCATGTAAACAGACACAATGGCAGCCTCTATCCGTGACCATACTGTGCTACGTAGGCAAACGCGGCCAGTACTGTACCACACAACTCAACTCAGAAGGCGGAACACAAAGCAGATCATCACGCAATACATACCGCCACAAAGCGAAAATCGCCACATCACCTGCAAAGAACAACGCAACACGACAAATATCGGAATACAATTTAAATGCACATCCAAATGACAAAGGCCCCACATCAATTTGCAAAATCCCACCAAAACAACCATCATCACCGAGGGCTGCATCTGCAATAATTGACCGGCTTCCACTTGTGTGACGCCCTGTACCATCATGGCACACAGGGCTTACATCAACGTTCCAAAAGGCAACATGGAAGCGGCAAGAACCGCAGGTCCGTCCCATGAGGCAGGCACTAGTCGAGCTGAAAGGCCGAAATGTTGCACCTAGCCACCAGTACAGCGTAAGGGCATGTGGCCCATTGGCGATCGTCCCATATGATCGAAATGGTGCTCCACTGATTCACCCGAAGCTGCAGGAGTCGAGAGTAAAAACCATCTGGAGGAGTGGCGTAGAGATGGCATCTGCAATAGGGCAGGAGATACCTGTCACCCAAAAGAAACACAAATCAACCGATTGCATTACGGGACTCATGATGCATTACAATCTTCATTCAACACACCAAATCCACACCCATATGCATGCTAGCCCACTCCAAAGGAATATACACACCCCTAATCCAGTATCGAATCACAACGAAACCAATCGAGCTAAATACACCATTGGCAACGTCGGTTACTGTGCATGCGTCCGTCAAGATAGAACCCATGACATGGGATTAGTAACGTGCCTAGACACAAGTGTATGAAGGCGCGTCGAGACAGGGAGGATCCGACAAGGGCAGAGAGACGTATGTCCCACTATGGCAGCCTTGCATCACATAACGCAGGGGAAGGGGAGTGAACCAAAAAACCCATGTACATGGCAGACCCTAAACGGATTCATCAGTCCATGCATCCACACATCATTCCCTCATCCCGCAATGAAAACGCATGAATATTCACTCACATAATATGTGAAACTTCCATCGCGTCTGTGCGTAATGCAGTCCGCAGAAACCACTGTGCCCCTGGCCGGATCTGTAGTGTTGTGAAGCAAGATGGATTTGGGAACGTCCTGCCTCATCGTCCACTACGCTATTGCGCATCCCCTTCAATTCATATCATTCATTGCCTGCTCGTTATGGGCCATGTCCCAAGGACATTCTACAATAGAACGTTACATTTCCAGCCAGACCTGTGGGCGTATCCTCGCCGCTACTTCAAAACCAAAAATGCTGGCCTTCGAATTCCTCACTTGCAACATTACGTCGAAAAGGCTTCTGTGAACGCTTGCATTCACAATTACATCAATGTAGTGCGGCTGTGTGTCATAATGCTAACTGGCTGCAATCACAAATGGGACGCCACGCCCGTCGGTGAAGTACGTTACTGTGCTGCATGAGGGTCGGCCATCGATCGAGCCCTACATACCACTGACTCTTCACAGGTATGTAAGCGGCTGCAATCATAGCATGTGTAACAATGGGAGCATAGCATGAAAATCAGTCAAAGTACATCACACTGCCATCGGGATTTGATACATGATTCCAATCCCAAGATGCCATGCGGCCAAATGCAGCCTTACGTGCGGGCCGTGCTCGACCAGAAGGGATTGCATCTGCCACAGATTCATTCAATCAGCACAGGTGGAGGCCATACAGGCCGACAGCACATATATTGCAGACCCAAACCCCTCCCACAACCACTCCCACTCCAAAATGCTACCGGCAGGACTAGCGATGTTGGGCCTGGGGTACCAGATAGCACTGCAAGTGCTACAACTACAAGAAGACGACGAACAACAACAGGTACAACAACCGGGCGCACAGGGGAGACGGAGGAGGAGGAGGAGGAGGAGGGCAAGGCAGGGTCAGCAAGGCCCACAAGCACTGCCACTACCA
Organism: Ambystoma mexicanum; assembly: GCF_040938575.1. Taxonomy (NCBI): domain Eukaryota; kingdom Metazoa; phylum Chordata; class Amphibia; order Caudata; family Ambystomatidae; genus Ambystoma; species Ambystoma mexicanum. Next base: position 898,016,246 of record NC_090925.1, read on the forward strand.
CCACGCAGGCGGCCCGCAATCCCACGCCTCCGAGCCGATCCGTTCAACCTCACTGCTGAGCAGATCCACACCCTCTACCGTTTGGACCGGGACACCATAATCGCCATTGTGGACATGACACATGCTGACCTCGTGAGCATGATAGATAGCCCAACCGCCATCCCACCCCTACTGAAGGTGGTGTCTGCACTCCACTTCCTGGCCACAGGCACCTACCAGCACACAGTGGGACAGTTGCATGGCATTTCACAGCCACTGTTCTCACGGACACTCTTCCAAGTGCACGATGCCCTCCTGAAGCACGCCGACGACCACATCACACTACCACGCACGTACCAGGAGATTACCAACGCTAAAGTGGGATTCCATGCACTTGGCGGCATCCCGGGTTGCATTGGTGCCATCGACTGCACCCATGTTGAATTGGTTGTCCCACATGCCATGGAGGTCCAGTACCGCAACCGGAAACAATTTCATTCAATCAATGTGCAAATGGTGTGTGACTCCAACAAGATATTTACGCATTGTTGTGCCAGATTTCCAGGATCTACCCATGATTCTATGGTCCTGAGGAACACAAGAATACCACGCTACATGGAGCGACACGCAGGGCACAGATCCTGGCTACTCGGTGAGTCTCATTCCATGCATGACATCGTGGCCCATTTGATGCGTCTATGACCTTGCAGGGGGGGGGGGGGCTACTTAGCACTATCATTCCACTGACACCCTTTATTCGTCTCATACAGGTGATGCCGGGTATCCACTGAAGAGATGGCTCCTTACACCAATCCGGAACCCACAGAACGAGCATGAGGAGGACTACAACCATGCCCACTCACGTACCCGTGTGGTCATTGAACAGGCATTCGGCCTACTGAAGGCTCGTTTCCGCAGCCTCAGCAGGTCTGGCGGGGCACTCATATACAGCCATGAGAAGGTTTCTAAGATGGTCATGGCATGTGTCATGCTGCACAACATGTGCATACGTAGGAATGTGCCCATGCCCCCTGACGCTGTACTGCATGCACCTGAAGATGATGATGATGATGAGGGTGGGGATGTGGAGGCACCTCAAGGAGTCCATGAGGCACAGGATGCACGTGCAATCCGACAGAGCATCATAGATGCATGCTTCTAGCAACCACGCATGGTGCCTATTACACGGAAAGGGGACCTGTGGCACTGTGTGTGTGTAGTACAGGCACATTGTGGACTGTACGCCTATGAAGGCCTCGTACGCAAATATCAATGTCCACACATGTCATTGGATGATAATGAGGTGCTGTATTGTTGATGTGATTTGATTTATACACCCTATGGACCCGCCACCCAGTGAAGCCCAACACACCCCCTCCACCCTACTACCTCCCCCCCCAACACCAGTGTCCAAATATGCATGCTGTCCGTGGGTAGACGCTATTGCAAGCCCCCTCTACGGGTATCAGGGGCACCCCTGCCCGTGGAGCGCAGGTTCCTGCCAGATCTGCGTTGGGGGCTGCCCTGGACGGAACTTGCCACGGATGAGGTCTCTGCCTGCTCGCGTCCATGCATGTCTCTGAGGGTTTGTGAGAGCTCCGAGAGCACACGGCGCACAGCAGCAAGTTCAGCACAGACGTCTTTGGACGTCGCATGCAGTTCCCCCCTCAGGCTCTCGGTGCTTTTCTCCATTTGTGCTCTCAGGCTCTCGGTGCTTCTCTCCATTTCTCCCCTGAGGCTCTCACTACTTTTCTCTATTTGTGCCCTGAGTGTCTCGGTGGATGTTTCCATGGCTGCCCTGGAACCCCCGCATTCATTTGCATGGTCCTTGAGTAGCGTGGACGCTTCCTGCTGTTGCTCGATCAGCAGGTCGAGGGACTGTTGCCTCTGCTGGGCCATGGACATTTGCGGTGGTGTGACAGGGGGGCTGCTCAACACATGTTGCCTTGGCACAGGACTTGTGGGGGTTGGCCAGTCGTCGTCTTCAGGGTGCCCCTGCGTGGTTTCGTCATGGTGTAGGGGATGGAACATGCAGGGGGATTGGGAAAGGTCATGGATGGTACCTACGTCGCCAGCACTGTTTTCCGTGTCGGAGCATGCTGGCATGACAGCTGTGTCACCTATGGTGCTGCTACCACCAGAGGCAGTGCCATCAGATACGTTCTTTGGGGGGACCTGTGGTGCTGGGGTTGTGGACTTGCTGGCTGCTGGGGTGCCTGTTGCAGTCCCCTCCAGTGTGCTGCCACTTGATTCCTGCTGCTGCCGTGTCTTGATCCTTGCACCTGAGGTGGAGGCTCTTGGGACGTTGGTCCTGGCCCTCTTTGCAGGCGTGCTGGTAGGGGTGTCCTGCAGCTCGTCGTTGGTATCGGACCCTGTGGTGGAGTAAAGAGGGGCGAGCGTTAGTTATGGGTCTGTCGGATTTGGAATGGCAACGTATCAAATGCATTGGGGTGGTACATGAGGCTGATTTGGGACTGGGCCTTGGAGGTGGTCTCATTTTCGTGTGGATTGAGGATGCATTCATTTGGCTGCCTGCAGTTAGGGGGTGCATGCTGCACATGTAGGGGTTGTTTATGGCTTCTTGATTGATTTGTTTGTTCATTCTGACTTTTAGAGGGCGCTGTCAGGGCTAAGTATGTATTGCACTATGGGGTCACATGGTACTGCACATGTTCGTGGTTTGTGGATTTCGCATTGTTTCTCTTGGCCAACCTACCTGATTCTCCGGATGTCGGCACTCCTTTCTCCATCCCTCCGACTCCCTCTATGCTCTCCATTCCTATGGTGGAGGCGCAGATTTCCTCCCAGGGGGTCAACTTGATGGGCGACTCTGAACCCCCCCCGGTAGCTGTGGCGATGTTCCTGTTCGCAGAAAGTATGCTGCGTACGCGGATCCGCAGGTCGTCCCACCGCTTGCGACATTGCTGTGGCGTGCGGGGTGTTGTCCCCACCGCACTTACGCGCTGTGCCACCAGGACCCATATGGCCTTCTTGTTGGCAAGGGCCGTCCTGGTCATTTGACTGGAGAAGACGACGGCGGAATTTTCCTGTAGGGTCTCGGTGAGCACGGTCAGTTCCTCTCGGGAGAAGTGTACCTGCCGCTTGCGGTCACACGCTTTCTTGGCTACCTTTCCCATATTTATTTTTTTAACTGGGGTTGCTAACGGGTTGGGATGTGTGTCAGGGTCGGATTTTTTATGGTTGTGTTGGGATTCGGATTTTATAGTTGTGCGGCGTGCTGTTTCCCGTTCCGGCCACATGCTTTTACTTCCGTTTCCGTATATTTACGGTGGCCGTAATTTGCGGTGCACGCTCGTTACGGTGACCGCTCATTACGGTGACCGCTAAGATGGGTGGCGGTATTGCACCTGGTGCAGCGTACGGCGGCGGTAAGGGCCGTTTTGGGGTCATTTCCGCCATCGCAGCCTTTCGGATTCCGCCATGGCGTAATGCTCGTGCCCGATGGGTCGTGATTGGCCGCACTTTGCTCCTTCGTGCTATGGCGGAAACGCTATTTACGCTGTTGCGGTCCGGTCAGTCAATTTCCGCCAGGGTCGTAATGAGGGCCATGGTCTCGGGACCTCGGTATAGATGTTGACTCAGACCTATGGCGGTCAATTTACAGGACAGTATGGTCCTCTTCTATTGCAACACAATACAACATGAATAATTATAGGCTACTGCTTAAGGGGCACATGACTTGAATAGGCTTGCGTAAATATGTGCGTAAATATGTACCCAGGCGTGAGCCCAATGTGCTGAAGGGACTGTTTACTGACTACACACATGTGCACATGTTCTCTGAAACAAGGATTGTGCAGAGTTTGAATAATAGAAACTGCGTCGGCCTCACAAGGTTGTAGTTTCAATATTGCTTTTAGTTTGTTTCTTAATGATTAATCCTGATGTACCCCACAAATCACCAATAAAAACAAATTGGAAAAAAATAAATGAATATGCAGCTAACATTTTCATTGCCTCTATGTCTATTCAAGACCAGTCGACCATCTCAGAGACATAACAGCTACTTAAAAGTAACTAACTGATCAGAAAGTTCACTGTTGATCATGCTGGTTTCTCATTGAAGGGAGTGTTGGTGCTATACAAGCAGTGGTTTTCACCTTCGATCCTGTATGGCCTGAAGGCTCTGGCGATGAGGGGCCTGAAATGATTAGATGTTTTAGAGGCCCTTTTCTGGAGGGGGTTCTGGGTCTACCCAGGTCTGCTTCTGTCAAATATGTACGGCTAGAGTTGGGGTTGCTCTCACTAAGGGCGCAACTGCTGAAGCGCAGAGGTGCACTTTTTTTAGGGCAATTTTGTCTCCTTGCCCGTTGCTGACAAAATTAGGTGAGAGTTATGGCATGAACTCGGACTCTGCTCTGAAAGATACATTTGCGACATGCTTCAGGGACTTGTGTGACCTGGTTGGATGGCATCCCGATCTAAACCAATAGAGAAATGGGATTGGCATTTTAACTATTGCCACCTTGAACAGTTAAAGGGGTACAGGGACGTGAACCAGGTTATCCACAGGTATTTGAGACCCCAACTCTACCTACTGCTCTGCCCTGATCCGCTGCTACGCAGTTTTCATTTGAAGATGCGCACCAACCAGCTACTGGTCCGTGCGGTATGCGCAGCAAAATGGAAACTGTCCGCTGACACCAGATTCTATAGAATATGCAATATTCGAACAAATCGAGAGTCTGTCAAGCATGTCCTTACCGAGTGTCCTTGCATGGGTTCCCTATATATGACATCCTTGGGATTCCTTGTCCATGATTGCAACACGATTAAATCTGAGGAGTTTTGTCCTTTTTGCTTGAATACGGAATCCACTAAGATGACCTTTGGCACTTTACAGGGGTTAGAAAGGGGTGGACAAACTCCTACTTGATTAAAACAAAGGTAAATTAGGAACTTGGGGAAAAGTGGTTTTCACGCAAGCCTTATTCCAAGTCCAAAAGCTTAACCTGGAATTAAATTGTTGCCGCCATAGTGACTAACACAAATTGGAAATGTGGGAATCAGGAGTAAGGTTTTAAATATTACACTACATGTGAGGGATGAATTAGTTGGTGAATAGACAGAGACATGGGTTGCGCTGCCGGTATCATTATGGTTGTCAAGGATCTTGTTGCTGATATGATGATGTGATGTGAAGTTGATGTAATGTGATGTTGTATTTGTATTTATATCTCATGTATAACTGTTTGTTTGTATTTATATTGTAAAAGTTCTTGTTAGAACTATATACAATAAATTAAATTAAAAGTAACTAACTACCTAATTAATTCTTACTATGTAGTGAACTGCCTTCTCAATACCTCTCCTCTTTCTCAATGTGATATTAAAAATGGGTAAAACATTCCCTACTGTCTTCAGAGGGTAGGAAGATGAGAGTGGAAGGCTGATTACCTGGAGCCTGGAGGAAGGCTTGTGGTCTGCACAATCCATGGTCTCTAAGCAAAAAACAACAAAAAGGTAACAATTCTGTAAAGGTTGAGGGCCTGATTCACAGAAGCGTTATATGATGGCGCAATTCCATAGGGAAACGCTTCTGTGAATCAGGCCCTTAGTGTTAATTGGAACTGACCATGGTGCAAACAACAGGCAATTATGAAGAAAATATGTGCCTGGGTGGTGAGCTGATTGCCATAGGTAGGAATGCTTTTCTATGCAGCTCAGTCAAAATATGCGTTATTCTTAAAAAGCAAAAAGAAATGGCCCTTTGCACTCTGGAGCTCAAAAGGGGAACTTCAGATGCTTCAAAATACAAGCAGAAAAAAGGTGTGATGATTCCCCTGCCCCTCTATATAGGCTTGCATGGAGAGAGTGGTCCAGCCTGCTTCTGGGTCCTCCAGCCTTGCCTGCCTCCAGCCTTGCCTCATCCAGATTCATTACACAGCTCTCTGGCTGTCCCCACCAGGAGTCGGCTACAGCATTGGAGCATTGTTTACCCAAGCCGTCTCCTCCCCAACACCATCATGCCATGTCAACAGCACAAAGCCAAATTATCACTGAGACTTTAAGCCAAATGATATCCTACAGCCTAAGGCCAATGGCATCAAGCCGAAGTCTTGAAGCCGAATTATCAGTAAACCCCATCAGTCAACATTCTCCCTCAAGCCCGTCCTAGCCCAGAAGCCTTGTAGTCCAATGCAGTCTTTTAGGACTTTATTATTGTTAAAGGGAACATTCAGAACTATTTCCTAAAACAAACACAACAATTGGAACACATCCCAGACCATTGGAGTCCAGCCGAGGAGTATTGTTATTGTCGTGTACATGTGTATGCCAAAACAATTGATTAATCTGATTCAAAGCCCAGACATTTAAACTGAACAGGCAAACTAGGTTCATAACTGTTAAATATGCTCACTACAGGAATACATGTCAATGATTTAATATGTACTTGCCTAAAGGCTACACGTCTTGACATAACGCTCAGTCATCATGCCCTGAGCCTGGTTAAAATACATAACATCAAAATCAAATTCCAAAATTTTTTATTGGTCACAAATCCCCTCACCTTGCCTGAACTAACCAGCCCACCTATTCATCTCAATGTAACTTTATACTGTACATAAAGAGGTAAAGTGTGCAAAGTGCGTTTTCACTGGCATAATTGTGTGAAGTTCCTATGTGAATTTGCAAACTTTCCCACTATATTTCTACTGCCCCAAAAGTGTTTGCCCACACTGTGCACACATAAAATCAAATCTGACACCAGTTTTCATTGTTGGTACAAATCATTACACACACACATGTGCGTGTGTGCGTGTTTAGGTGTGTGTGTGCAGGTGTAGGTGTGTGTGTGTGTTTGTGTGGATAAAGTTAAATTATGAGAAGTTCACAAAATACGGTTGTTCAGAGAAGCATACCCCCATTTTCAAAGTGTATTACTAGGCTACATTTATCAGAAAACAAAACATGCATAACCATGTTTGCTGATGTTTATTGATGCTAATGTACACTTAGCGGTATGGAAAACTTCTGTAACCATATTTGCATTTCATTGCTCTTGTTCCTTTATTTTAAGCATGAAGAAAAATTGGTGATCACGCAGCAGACCAATGGATGCATCCAGATTCTTCCAGTCACGAGGCTGCAATCAAACATCATTCAAAAGGAAATCACAAGAGGAAAACAGGAAGTGGAAGTCATATAGTGTGTAGCCTGCTGCCTGCAGTGCATGGCATGGTTCATCTCTATCATCCTTTTCTGATCTTCAAGTAATTGGTTTGTGATAATTAATAATTTCAGAAAATAAAGTTTTGTGGAAATATTTCTCACCTCTTTCTTCTTGGGTTTGATGGCTATAATTTGATTTGACATGCTTCCATTAAAGGCTTTTAAAAGTAAGTGGGAAAATGCTGTATCTGTTAATGGTAAATATTTTGCGGGCTAGAGACGCCCTATAGAAGATCCTATGCTCATTATGTTATTTAGCCCAAGATACAAGAGTCTTGAAAGCAGGACTCTCCTACCATTCCGCTGGATGATGCACTTCAGGCAGTGTGGCCCTGCCCTGATGTTTTTAACTATGGGGGACGAATAAAAAAAAAACAAGAAAAGGAGCCCCTGCGGCGTTGGATCCGACCCGTGTTAGAGGGACGGAACTGACGCTGCAGGGTCCGGAGATGCAACGGACATGGAAAAGGTAAGTGGGGGAGGGATTGTGGGGGGTTGTATTGGGGGTGTGGGGGGACATAGATTGGGTGAGTTTGGCAGTGAAATTGACTACGGTCAATTGCAACGGTCAAACAACACAGATCCATACACCCTTACTGTTTCGGTCTGTTGAAAAAGTTTTGATGCATGCTTTGAAAGTAAGGGAGTTGTGCTGACAAAAATGTATGAATTTAATAATGAACTGTAATTTGCACCTTTTTTAAATTTTAAATTGTGATGTATAGCTGGTTAGAAATTGTTTTTAAGTGTTTGACCTCTGCATGTTTGGTATTGATTTCATTGAAAGCTTTGCAAGCATGTAATATCATTATAGGGTTGTGCTTTAAATTGCTCTGCAAAAGAGGATATTCCCCAAAAGTCCTGTGTAATTCTGATGGTTTGTTTTTGAAGTGTGCTTGTTTATTAGATTTTCTGAAAATTGGACCCCTAGGTAATCATATGTGTTAAGATGGTCCAACGCTGAGCTACGCTGAGCTATTCAAAATCAAAAGTTGATGGCTGGAAGGTTTTGAATAAATCATAACCACGGGCACAGCTCTGGGAAACTCTCCAGAGTTTTTCAGCCTGCCAAGCCATTACAGAAGGGGAAAGACCATATGTAAATCAGGCATAGACCCACCCCAAAAGGGGCAGTCCATCCCAAACTGCTAGGTCACATACCTTCTGCTGAGTTATGTACATAAAATGTCCATGTGTTCAGTCCCCATTTAGTGGGAAACACCAATACTGCAGACTTCTTGCAATTCACTAACAAACTCTTTTCAATCATCTAAGTCACATATGAGATAGTTAGTGTTTGCATAGATTTTGGTGTTCTAGCCAGTAGAACACTGTCTGCATAGGACAGCATGGGGATCTTAGTACCATTGATATGAAGAACATCTGATGCAGAATCACATAGTTTCTGGCACAAGTTTGTAAACAAGTTAAACAAAAGGTGGATCAAGACAAAGCCCTGGTGCATCCCTTTCTCCAATGGGATGGAATCAGTAACCTTAACTATATCACCCAACAGCACGGTCATTACTATACAGCTCTAAAATTACACGTAGAAGATCTGCTGATATCCTCATCTCGGACAGAGTCATCCAAAACTTGGTTGTACCTATGGAATCAAAAGCTACAACCAGATCCATAAATGCCACATAAAAAGTTACCCCAATAGACACTACGGTTAAGGTAGCAAGTGCGTAAATTCATAATTTGCAGGTCAGTGCCCATATCCGTTCTAAATCCCCGTTGAGTTAGGGACAGTGAGCCCGATCATGTACCCTTGTTTGTAGTCTCTTCCGAACTACATTTGGAAGAATTATCTAACAACAAACAACTTCCTGAAACCTTGAAAAATAATTCAGAGATGGGTGCATTCGTTAAATTACCATGACATGCATTACACAACTCAAAAAGTGCTCTTCCTATCAGGATTCCCATTGTACTTGGTCAATATTGCTGGAAGTGGCATAGTCCATTTCATCAACCCTTGCTTTCTGAATATCATGCCCTGGTGAACAGTGTGGCTAAATGCCTGTTGTCAGAGTTTTTGCAGAGCAGGGTTGGTGGACTCGGGTTCAGCAAACCACATTCATAGATTTAGATTTCTTTTGGGTCTGCAGAACACCCATGCATCCAAAAGTCAACATGTCCTTCTGAATGCATGGCCCATTTTCTTTATATTTTTAAACTGCTAGTGGAGTTTTCGCCAAAATAAGCAAAGCTTTCAAGTTGGACCAGATCCCAGTATGTGAGAGCAAATGTACCCTAATCGAATTTGAATGGGATTTCTAATTTTTAGAACTGTCTCCACATCTTGAACTTTCTGAACCCTTTCAGCATTACTATCTCAAAAAAGCATCTATCTATCTTAATCATAAAGAATGTGTTGCTATCTCTGACTATGTAACGAACACATGTCCTCTGTCAATTACCTCAAATTCTTCTAGTCATAGTCTTTTCACTTTTATTTACAGTGTGAATTATGAGAGCTGCTGCAACTGACAACCATACCGCATTGGTGAACTTCATTCTCTTGGGGTTCTCTGACCTCCCTCTGCAGCTGCAATGGTTGCTTTTTGGAATGTTGCTATGCGTCTACCTGGCCACCTTGGCTGGAAATATCCTCATCATTCTCCTAGTGACATTGGATCCTTTGCTTCAGAACCCCATGTACTTTTTTCTCAGGAACCTGTCCTTCATTGAAGTCTGCTTCATCACCATTACAGTACCTAGGACACTTGTTGCTTTCATCTTTATGATACCAACGATTCCCTTCCTAGGCTGTGCTGTGCAAATGTTTCTGTTTGCTACAATGGGGGTCTCGGAGTGCCTGTTTCTTGGTATGATGGCATATGATAGGTACCTTGCCATCTGTAACCCTTTACTTTACAGATCCATCATGACTCCTAGAGTGTGTGTTACTCTGGTATCTGCCTCATGGCTGTGGGGATTGCTCGTATCTCTGGGACAGACCAGCTTCATCTTCAGCTGGCCGTTCTGCGGGTCGAACGTTATCAACCACTTCTTCTGTGACATGCCAGCAGTCCTGAGTTTGGCGTGCGCTGACACCTTTGAAAATGAGGTCTCCGTATTTATTGCATGTGTCGTTGGTGGGCTCGTCCCCTTGACGCTAATTCTTTTCTCCTACGTGAATATCATGGTCACCATCCTGAGGATGACATACACTGTCACGAGACATAAAGCTTTTTCCACCTGCAGCTCACACATCCTGTCGGTTGGTCTGTTTTATGGCTCCACTATGTTCATGTATCTCCGGACCAGGTCAGCTCGCTCTCAACAAAGAGATAAGATGCTGTCCCTCCTCTACAGTGTGGTTACCCCGCTACTCAACCCCCTCATATATAGCTTAAGGAACGCAGAACTAAAGGGTGCCCTCAGGAGACTGGTGCATAAGAGAATATTAGGCTCAAACTGAGCATGCCAGTGTCAAATAATAATAATAATAATATATAATAATTGCTTTAAAAATACATTATGATATAGTAAGAATTGACTAAAACAGTGCAAAAAAAGAACAGCCCTGCTGAATGATCAAAGGAATCAATTCAGTCGAAACAGGTTTATTCAGAATGCACAATTCTTACATAAAATGTATACATAGAAAGAAATAGACACAGGAGCTCCGTATGGAGTCCGGCTGCTTTATGCTGCCGCACAGAGCCGACAGGCTCCATAGGAATCCCCAGCATTTGATACACACAGGAGTTCCGTATGGAGTCCGGCTGCTTTATGCTGCCGCACAGAGCCGACAGGCTCCATAGGAATCCCCAGCATTTGATACACACAGGAGTTCCGTATGGAGTCCGGCTACTTTATGCTGCCGCACAGAGCCGACAGGCTCCATAGGAATCCCCAGCATTTGATACATACAGGAGTTCCGTATGGAGTCCGGCTGCTTTATGCTGCCGCACAGAGCCGACAGGCTCCATAGGAATCCCCAGCATTTGATACACACAGGAGTTCCGTATGGAGTCCGGCTGCTTTATGCTGCCGCACAGAGCCGACAGGCTCCATAGGAACCCCCAGCATTTGCGCTGCCATGATAATGCATGTTGTCGCAAATGCTGGGGCATTTCTATGGAGGAGAAGAAGGGTGGCAGTGGAAACGCAAGTTATGTCACACCCTACTGACAGCCATACAAATGAATGAAAATGAGCCATAGTGTCAATGGAAGGTGTAATAATTTAGCATTTATATAGCGCTATGTGCTCTCAGGTATCTGAGCGCTGCTTATTATTACCCACGGTGTGTGGTGCTCATTTATCGACCTCGGAAGAATGAAAGACTGAGTTTGGCCTTGCCGGGATTCCAAACCTGCGTCAGCAGGCTCTGCACAGATGTCAGAGCGAGTGCTCTACTCGCTGTGCCACTTGAAGGCTATGGCGTTACGGTTGATTTGAAAATGAGCTCGACAGAGTGTATATACCAAATCGTAAAACGTCCTAAAAAATAAAACAATCCCATTACACATTCATCAGTTGCTAATTAGCTTTAAGACTTCTTGGTTAACATGCCCTTGCTAATGTTCCCTCATTCATTTAGTCCTTTAGCATTCCATCAATCATAAATTAATTGCAGTGCTTGCAATTAAACATTATCTTGACGGGCAACAGAATGTCTAGTTACAATTTTCAATGTTAAGGTCAGTCTAATTTATTCAAGTTTACAGATTACTAGGAACATTATTGTCTTTCTGTGGACCAAGGCTGGTCTCAAAAGTGTTTCAGCGGCAAGAAAGGGGTCATTGTTTGGAGGGAGTGACAAATACAACAAGACAGGTCTAGGTTGTTTAAATTCACGTTCCTTTAACAGGTACGTCTTTGTCTTTTTCCTAACAGCTGGATAAAATGGTCAAAACAATTCCAGTCGTACAGGGCACAAAGATAGGTGTTAAGACAAGGCATGGAGGTGTTATTCTTGATTTAACATCACTTTTTGCATCTGTGGGGGAATTCCATGGTTTTGGCTGGTGGAATGGGTGCCTGGAACAGGACTGCCTAGTCTGCATCCCATTTTAGCCCCGCCTGCCAAAACCAAATGGTTTTTCTCCAGCTTGTGATTTTCATGCTGGTGAAAAACAATGTTATTCTCATTGAAACCCATGTTCAATGGTGGCAGCTAAAGTGCTTAGCACTATGACGTGCAAAAATTATTGACTGTAAAACCGCTTTCACCATGTTTCAGATTCATTTTTAGTTTGGGCTATTAGGTGTCGATTGCGACACCTCCAAACCTAAACTATTGCAATTGAGTGTAGACAGGAAGGATTGGTATATGAGGAGAAACACACAGTCTATAGGTGTTGTTTGGTTATGAGCCCACCTATTGACTGCACATAATTCACTACAGGCGGTCTTCCTCAGTGCTGCGTACTCTACCTATCGGTCAAGAATGACTGTTCAAATGCATCAATAGTAGACAGTTACATGGATGTTTAACATATTAAGTACAAGACACAAGAAATAAACGTGCTTACAACATCAATGATTCCAAGTATTTTAATACAAATAGTGCAGGCGAGGCAAACAGATTATACTTGTGATGCCAATGCATTTCGAACAGTAGTCTGTCATCAGGGCTAAATCTACATTTCAAATCAGATAAGAAAAAAAGAGGAAAAGAGAATTTAGCAAACATTGCACCGTAGTACACCATCACACAAAATAAACCATGATCCCAGTGTCCAGATCATACCTGTGTAAACTCTCACTGCATGAAAATATTGAATCATTGTCACTGGGCCTAGTAAGAGCGTTGTTTTTTGTTCTCCCTTGTTCCTCTCCCTTGCCTTGTCATGCTCTGAAACACTTGTATAAGAGCGCAATCGAAATAAAATATCATATCATATCATATCAATCATCAAGGTAAAAATCAGGATCATATGTGCCGAAATACCTAACAATGAGTAAACAAACAAATGACACAGTTTTGCACAAACCTACTACAATAATACATGAATGATACACAATACAAAATTTAAAAAAGAATTAAATGTACCTAAACAGGTAAAGAATCCCTCATACCGGGTGTCTGAATGGGCAGCTGAAGTAACAACTGCTCCTGAAGCTGAAACCATAAGAAACCAAAAAAGAGAGAAAAAGAAGAAATGGGGAACCACTCTATAGCAAAGCTCTTGTGTAGAACTTCATAAAAATAAGACTATACCTGGATCCCTATAGGCAGGAATATCATATGGGATTTAAAGCTGTAAGGACACATGTACTACGTTTTTGTCTATTGTTAAGAGTCAGGAATGAAATTCAGAAACTAGTTAGCCATGTTTTGTGTTAAAGACCTCTATTGAAAACAAAAGGGTTGGGAAATGTCCTCTCGGACCCTGCTCTAAGAGGAATTTCCCTACCTAAAACCAAAAACTAAGGATCTGTCAGGATGTCAAAACCAAAACTATCCTTGTATCCAAATGTTCTGTTCTGACCCTCACAGTATGAACTCAGTTCATAAAGGAAAATTGAACAGCTCCAACCTAAATGTTGTCCAAGGACGAAGAGCCTTGGTTCCCGAGGGTGGTTTCCTTCCCCTGGATTCTTCCTTAATACAAATGATTCTTGGTCTACCAGTTCTTTGTGTCTTTCTTGGCCCACAACAATACTATAATTTACAAAGCTGCTTAGCCTTTTGGTTTCCACTGCTTTCAAAAGTTCCTTCTTGTTTAGCAGCCACAGTTCTATATATTTTCTTGTTACTCCCTGTAGATTTGCAACTGCCTGGTATACTCCCCTGTCAGCACTTCTTATGCACTTGTGATTTCCTGGTTTACTCTGTGAAACAGCAGCAGCCTCCAAGTGTTTGCTTTTGATCTTTAAATGTCCCACGCACAGGTGTATTCCGAAGAAACAACTAGAACGCTCATTGAACTTGAGGCTCTCTCTGCCCTGTATTGTTCTTTCCTTCAACCTCGACCCAGTATTTGGGTAAATGTGGCAAAATGAGTCCATTGATGTTGATTGATACAAATTACTTTGAAAATAACTTTCAACTGTTTTGAATGATGAACCAGTTCTATATGGTGGGTAATTAGCACTGCAAAAGATCATTTTGGAACCTTTACCTTTTAGTCCAGGGATGGAAGTTTGGCGTAAAGGGTTTTGCAAAAAGGTTTCTCTATTTTACCAAAAGGGGGGTGTAGATGTATGACAATAGGCCTCTAGGGTATTGCGTATCAGGGGTTTTCTTCATGTGAAAATGAGGATCTTCAGGTGCACCCTCTGATAAGCTGGCCTGCTGCCTTCTGCAATATAGACTCTGCATCCGGCTCAAGAAAATAATCCATATTCAAGCCTGCATCTCTGCGGCATCCAACAACACGGACAAACTTTTCAAAGTCTGTAAGGAACTGACCAACCCTACTACAGCCTCATCCTCTATTGCACCCTTCTGGACCCTTTGTGGGGCCCTGGCTGCACACTTCACTGCTAAAATACAGGACATCCTGTCCTCTCTCTCCTTCGTACCCACTCATGCACCATCATCTCGTGGGCCCCACTCGGCCGCCCCACCACACCTCCTGTTCTCTCCTCCCTATCCCCTGCCACGCCGGAGGAGGTTTCTAGCCAAGTCCGGTCTATGAAAGCCTCTTCCAAACAGGTGGACCGTTACCCCTCCAAAACCATCAAGGACAACATTGACTCTATAGCTCCAGCCTTGGCAGACCTCTGCAACCTCTCCTTCGCCACTGGCGTTTCCCCCACTTCTCTAAAGCATTCTCTTGTGCACCCTCTGCTCAAAAAAACCTTTTGACTTGTATGCTAGTTATTGTTGTTAGATCATTCAGAATGTTCAAGGCCTAAGAATGATGACTGTATCCCCTTGTTCCCTTCCCACCTTGAAGTGCTTTGAAGCACTTCACTGGTGTATAAGAGATTTACAAATAAACAGTTACAATTACAATTACCATGTCTCATCCAATAAAGCCATGACATCTCCCCAGAGTCTGTCTCCACCGATGTGATCCTCCCTCATATAGCCGCTCGCAGGGTCAGGATCAGGTAGTGGCTGCCTTCCCCTGGCCACATGGGAGGAGGTTACCGCCGGGGAATCAGTGATGACTCCATGGGAGTCTTCACACTATATACAAGTAAAAAGCAACTCGCGAACGCATACAAACCACATAGCATGATGATGTCATGCCGCAACGGCATGACGTCACCACACCTGCAGCTCGGGCCACTCCAGTGCTCGCACAGAACAAGGACAACTCTGCATAATAAAGATATATGAAAAAAGAAATGGTTGGAAACAGTGATCCAAAGTATGGAATCTATTTGCCAATTTATTTCTGGGTTGGTCAAATGATAGCCTAGCAAAGTACATCTTGCCCCTTGTGTGGATGCATCTGTGAATCTTTGTCTTATTTTATGTTAATTTACAGAGTTACTAAACGTGCAAGGAAGCGCTATTTAAAGCTGTTGTTTCTGTCACGTAGAGTATGTACCAGCAAAGAGTCAACACCCCTTTCTTTGCTATCTGTTCTTTAGGTTGTGTAGTTAATGAACTGTAAGAAAATATTCCACTAGGGGCCAACTGTAATAAAGTAAAAGGTGACAACCTTTTGTAGAGAAAATACATGGAGAATGCAAAAATATCAACAGAAAAACACTCAAATAGCATTATAAATAACATGTTCACTGGATTTAATTCTATTAACTATACAGGAACTATACAGAAACTATCACAGAATTTGGGGACTATTGACCAAGAAATTATGGGAATACAAATAAAACTAGAGACACTCCTTACGTCTATCAATGAGAAATTAGAAACATATAAAGCTGAATTGGATCAGTGAAAACTAGGAAATTTAATAAAGACAATTTTGACTATTTAAACAATTAAATGTATACATGGATGGCCAAATATAAAGGTAATCATTCAGGGCAACACATATATAGTACCTCATCCAACCTATCAAGCAATGGGTCCTATGGTACTAGTGATCAAGGTGATACCACTGACCCAAATACACTGAGTCAGAGGTGTTGCAAGGGGGGGGCTGATGGGGCTTTAGCCCTGGGTCTTTTGGTTGTAGCCCCAGATAGAAGGCCAGGGACTGCAACCAAAAGGCTAGCTAGCCCCGAGTCCCGACAGTCCCAACAATTGCATAGCCCAGGATCCTTTCCAGACGTAGCAACACCCCTGCACTGGGGGACCCCACATCAGACAGCCCTAAGGCCACTACTTTTTTAGAACAATGCAGAAAAGGAAAAGAACACAGAGGGGGAGGAGGAAATAGACAAGACAGCCGGGTCAAGACAAGACAGCGCAACAAGAAAACCTAGTTATACATTTGCCTAACAGGCACCTCGCTGCAACTGAACGGTCTGTTTTACAAAAAGGTTTGAATTTTGTGCCAACAGTTGGCACAGACCTGCTTAATACTTAATTGGATCTTTTCAAGTTCACACGGAAACTTAAACTTAATGCTTTTTTTACTGAATTAGAAACAACACACATGTCCCTTGCTGATGAAGTTGGAATGAGTATGTGGAATTTAAACCTAAGAGTAGATTCATACCTCCTATTGTGGTTCCATCAATCGATATCTTTCAGAAAACACTTCTTAAGGATTTTACTAACATCTCTTTCAAAAGACCCAAAAACCAGAACTTGAAACGTCATGAACTAGATGTGATTAGATCCCTCTACAGTGAGGAATCTATTAGCATTAGACCGGCAGATAAAGGGGGCACCCTGGTTTAACAAAACAATATGCGTTATTATGCAGAATGTCAAAGGTAATCATCAGACATTACAACATATATGAAACTTGACAATGACCCTAATAATGACATTGTTCAAAATCTGAAGGAACTATTAATGAATGCGGAATGCTTAGATTTGATCAAAGACAGTACCAGGAGGTTTCTTACTAATACTCATCCTAAAATTCTGACTTTCTCTTTTCTTCCCAAGATGTATAAAATACTAAAGGAGGAAGGAAGACCTATTGTGGCAGCTACTGACATTCTGCTACAATCTCTAGGAATCTATATTGGTTTCTTCTTACAACCACTGGTACAAATGTCTGCTACATACATTAAGGACCCATCATATTGTTTTACAGATTCTCAGAAATTGTGAAATCAATAGCAATCCCATTCTTTTCACTATAGATGTGAAGAGTTTATACCCATCAATCCTGTACAATTTAGGACATGAATCAGTTGAATGGATTCTTCTTAAAGAAGAGCAAATTGAGGCCTCAGAGGACTTCAGTATGACATTACTCACATTCATCTCTCGGAATACCTACTTTAGACATGGGAAACAGTTTTATTTATATATATCAGGCACATCGATGGGAGCCACAATGGCCCCTCATATGCAATTTGCTTTTATGTTAAAATTTGAAACTGAATATGTACTAACCCACCCAGTAAGGCAGAATTATGTATCATACTGGGGCAGATATATCAATATCAACTCTAAAAGAGATAGGTAAATAAATAATAGAACAAATCCTGGTATCCTCTAGGAACAGTTATACCTCTCTAGGTGATGTCCAGGTACTTTTATCTTGCAAAAATAGATATAGTACAATACATAACAATGTTAATCAAAAAAATATCTGATTTATTAATACTAATACATTTTTGTACATTTTTTCAGACCCTAAACTCACACAAAAGTTGATTATGTCTAATCCATATAAATCACTATTTTTTTCATAAAATTTCGAACATTAAATCAATACATAGACCCAAAATGGCAAAACATTACAACATCACAAAACAAATGTGTCACAAAACCACATATTACCGACATGTGACATGTTTCAGTTCTCTAGGCCCTTAAGTGGCTCAACTTTCTTTAGGGGATACAATTCTTATTCTTTAAAATTCCTTCATCATCGTGCGGTAGGGGTCCCAAGAACATCCACCAACGGATGTCATAAAACCTGTAAAACAAAGAAACGGCAAACCTTAAGTTCCCAGAGATACTATTAAGTACACAAATTACTACCTTCACCAACTGGATGGAGATAAGAGATTTTTTGAAAATAGGGGACTTTCTTTGAACCTATTGAAAATCACTGTTTTGCAAGGCTCTGTGAGGTCTCGGGGGTATATAAGTGTTTGGGAATTTTGTATAAGTGGATCTAGATGACCTAACATTTCAGAAGCACAATCTTAAGCTACGATAAGATGGCCACATCTTCAGAGAAATGCCTCGCCTATAGTGAGGATTATGTAAAGAAACTATTGGATTCTCTTTCCGTGTTATCCACTATAGAAGGTAGCGTAAACACTACCAGTAGTGACCAATGGGATGAGTCAGTACAATTAAGAAAACGCCTAATTCGCACAGAGTTGCATGGGGCTATTATGTTGGAATATCTTAAGACACATTTGCTCCCTCGAGGCTTAATAGTTAGGAACAAACCACAACTCTTTCATCTCTCGGAATACCTACTTTAGACATGGGAAACAGTTTTATTTATATATATCAGGCACATCGATGGGAGCCACAATGGCCCCTCATATGCAATTTGCTTTTATGTTAAAATTCGAAACTGAATATGTACTAACCCACCCAGTAAGGCAGAATTATGTATCATACTGGGGCAGATATATCAATATCAACTCTAAAAGAGATAGGTAAATAAATAATAGAACAAATCCTGGTATCCTCTAGGAACAGTTATACCTCTCTAGGTGATGTCCAGGTACTTTTATCTTGAAAAAATAGATATAGTACAATACATAACAATGTTAATCAAAAAATATATGATTTATTAATACTAATACATTTTTGTACATTTTCTCAGACCCTAAACTCCCACAAAAGTTGATTATGTCTAATCCATATAAATCACTATTTTTTCCATAAAATTTCCAACATTAAATCAATACATAGACACAAAATGGCAAAACATTACAACATCACAAAACAAATAAACAAATGTGTCACAAAACTACATATTACCGACATGTGACATGTTTCAGTTCTCTAGGCCCTTAAGTGGCTCAACTTTCTTCAGGGGATACAATTCTTATTCTTTAAAATTCCTTCATCATCGTGCGGTAGGGGCCCCAAGAACATCCACCAACGGATGTCATAAAACCTGTAAAGCAAAGAAACGGCAAACCTTAAGTTCCCAGAGATGCCATTAAGTACACAAATTACTACCTTCACCAACTGGATGGCGATAGGAGATTTTTTGAAAATAGGGGACTTTCTTTGAACCTATTGAAAATCACTGTTTTGCAAGGCTCTGTGAGGTCTCGGAGGTATATAAGTGTTTGGGAATTTTGTATAAGTGGATCTAGATGACCTAACATTTCAGAAGCACAATCTTAAGCTACGTTAAGATGGCCACATCTTCAGAGAAATGCCTCGCCTATAGTGAGGATTATGTAAAGAAACTATTGGATTCTCTTTCCATGTTATCCACTATAGAAGGTAGCGTAAACACTACCAGTAGTGACCAAAGGGATGAGTCAGTACAATTAAGAAAACGCCTAATTCGCACAGAGTTGCATGGGCCTATTATGCTGGAATATCTTAAGACACATTCGCTCCCCCAAGGCTTAATAGTTAGGAACAAACCACAACTCTTCTTAGATAAGGAGTTCCAAATCAAATGGAGTTACATCTCCAATAAATGTGGACGCGATTGGCTAGTGTTAATTATTGATACAGCCAGCGAGATATCCCGAAAATCGAGATAGATATCAACAAAGTCCAGGAAGAACTTAAAAAGGATATGGATCTAGAAGCCTTTAGGTCAAATTGGAACAACACTTTAAGAGATTAATTGATTTCAAGAATGATACCACACTGGAACGGGTGAAAAGGATGAGGAAGGACTTATCCAACTACAGTCACGAAAATGCTTTCCCATATGTAGTTGAGGGCCACAAATTTGGCACCTATTCCCAGAATCCAAGCAATACCAGAAGGGTTCTGTTCCGGGATACTTCCTACAGTTCGAGCGATGAGGGCACCATGGGTACTGATGGTATGGACAATCAACAGAATACCAGTAGAGGCAGAGGTAGAGGACAAAGAGGTTCCAATCGACAAAGACGACAGATGCCTTTTTTAGGGCAAGGTCCAAATCGGGGCAATTGAGACAACCAGGTTCAGAAAAAGAGCATGTCAAGGAATCAATGGTAATGAATCTATCTAATTATATTTTGAGTTCTGAAGAAGAGGACATTCTGAACAAAGGGTTACATTATGTGATAACCAGAATTCACGACCCATTCGAATTCAGAGCGGAATTCCATGCTTTCATGCGAAAAGTCAGACTCAATTAATTTTTCAAGGAAGGTAATGATTATACAAACAATAACCTTAGTGGTTTACGTAACTTGTCTACATTCTGTGCTCCAACCTACTCATTTAGTCCTGAATCTATAGTATTTGAGAAACAAGTACTGAAAGAGATACAAAAATTAGAGGTTGGGGAGAGATCCCATAAATCTAAGTTTAGTAATGCTCAACATTCACTCATTACCAGATTAGCTAAGGATAAAAGTGTTATCATCAGACAGGCAGATCAGGGTGGAGCAATTGTGCTGTTAAACCATTTGGACTACGTCAGTGAATGTGAAAGATTGCTGGCTGATGAAAATAGCTATGCATGCTTACAGTGTGATCCTACTCCCGAACTGATTCAAGCAATAAAAGAGAATGTTTTGAGAGCTTTTGAATCTGAGATGATATGCAAACAAGAATGTGATTTCCTGATCAGAGAACAAGGAAGAGTTCCTGTATTTTACATACTTCCAAAAGTACATAAACATCATACAAATCCCCCCGGTAGACCCATTGTATCAGGGGTGAGTTCCATTTTAGAACCACTCTCCAAGTTTGCAGATTTCTACCTCAGACCCTTTGTTCTCAAAATGACAAGCTATCTCAGAGACACCACTGACGCTATAAAGAAAATAGAAAATCTTGTTTTCAAATCAGGAGAAACGTTGCTCATCAGTTTGGACATCCAATCTCTGTACACAATGATTCCCCAGTGAGCCACCTTAGAAGTGGTGGAAGAAATACTGCTTAACAGAGAGGATGGCCACCCAGTAAGCAATGTATTTACCCTATGGTGTACTGAATTGGCTCTGACAAAGAATTTTTTTTCCAATTTCAAGGTACTGTCTATCAACAAATAGAAGGCACCGCTATGGGTGCAGCTATGGCACCTAACCTGGCAAATTTATATGTGGAGTTTTTTGAGAAAAGTGTGATCTACTCAATAAATCATCCACATAAGCAATTTCTGAGAAAATGGCTAAGGTATATAGACCACGTCCTTATAATATGGAACAGATCTATAGAACTGGCCAATGACTTTATTAATTGGCTTAACCAACAGAATAGGTTTCTCAATTTCACTCGGGTGATAGAAGAACAACAAATACACTTTTTGGACATCACTATATTTCATCATTTGGGTGTCCTGAAAGTGAAACCCTTCAGTAAGAACACTGATAAGAATTCTTTGTTACACTTTAATAGTCACCATACTAACCAACTGAAATCCAATTTACCCTTTGGACAGTTCCTAAGGTTAAAACAAAACAGTAGTTTAAAAGAATATTTCAGTCAAAGTGTGAATATTCTTTCTCAAAAACTGATAGCCAAGGGTTATCCTTCCAAGCTGGTAAAAACCTCTTCAAAAAGGGCCTATAACAACAATAGGGAGGCACTATTTGAAAAAACAGACAAAGAACGGAAGGAAGTGGGGACAGTTTTTGTATAAAAAAAAATCTAATCTGTCATATAAAATCAAGACCATTATCAGTAAAACCTGGAAGAAAGTGTATAACAATAAAGATATACGACCCCCTTTGGCGGCCTATAAGAAGAGTCAAAACTTGCAAAATATTCTTATCAGGAACGATGTAACCATAAAACCAAGTGTACCTGTGAAGCAAACCACTTTGTGGGGCTTACCTTCGGTTATAGGACATTTTCCTTGTAGCCAATGTGTCATGTGTGAATTCACAAAAGCAACCAAGTCGGTATAGATCAGTCCTGATGTGGTTTGGAAAATGAGTGGAATGACCAACTGCAATACACAGAATGTTGTCTATGTGATTACATGTCCATGCGGGCTACATTATATTGGAAAAACCAACAGAAAATGTCAGACCCGATTGATTGAACAACAGAGCTGTATTAAAAACAAGGTTCTTGCAGCTCCAATGGTCAAACATTATATAGACAAGGAACATGATCATACATATTTGAGTTGGGTTATTTTGAAAAGAATTGAAGGCAACAGTAAAAGTGAAATTGATCAGAAACTGCTAAATTCTGAACAAAAATTGATCTTTAAATTGCAAAGTCATATTGTGGGCCTGAATGAAGGAGTGGACTGGCACCAAGTTCACCTTTGAAATTACTCATCTGTATTTACCTCTCAAAAAAGTATGTGAATTCTATAAAGAGAGGGGGGGTATATGTGAATGTCTTTGAAGCACTGTCAGAGGACAGACCATATTACTTTTGAATTTAGTTGGGAATTTTGTCATTTGTCACTTGTCATTTTTTATCGAATAATTCAACATATTTATGAATGGATTATGTATATATTGAATAATTGCCCAGGTTAAATTTGTAATTTGCCTTGTACTGTGAAAAAATATTCTGAAAAGACTCTGACAGAAGAATCTGACTATGCCACCTTGGCCTATATAATACTTTCAATATATGCTGGCAAGATTCTTTCAATACCGAGCACCCGTAGGATTCCAGTCGTTTGCCTTTAGTGTGATTTCACACTCTTGTTTGCTGCATCGTCGCCGTTGTTTCACCCATTATGGCGCCGTACATGAATTGTGGTTCCTGTCCGTTTTCTATGAGGTTTCCGTCTTCTTTCTATGCCGACGGTCATTGTTAAACCCGGAAGTTCTAGTAACTCTTAGCAGTCCGCGGTTACGTCTGGTTTCAATTGATGTTGTAGCCGGCGGATAACTACACTTATGGTAAGTGTCTGTATGCTTTTAGAACCGCTCTTTGAATAAAATGCTTTTGAGAGTCTGAGTGCTTTGGAGATCTCTCAGGTACTCAGCTTTTTTAGGCATGTATGTATGAGTAATGGGTTGAGACAGGGATGAGGATTGGCTTCTAGATTGTGTTATGTCTGTATTTTCCACTGTCCTAAATTCCTTTGGTGACATATGTACCAAATAGATAAATACTATCCTGATTAAAGAGGTTAGGCGAACTTATCAATCAATGGATCGCAATGGATGAAGTAGCAAGTGATGGCACTTCTCTTTCTGAAATTGACTTTTGGTTCAAGGGTGAATTGTTAGACGCTTGATCTTTTCTGTCCTGGTGACGGCTGGTGGCTCCTTCACACTGCTTTGGTATTTTCCTTTCCAGTTGGTCAAGGTAGTAATTTGTGAATTTAAGGTTTGCTGTTTCTTTGTTTTACAGGTTTTATGACATCCATTGGTGGATGTTCTTGGGACCCCTACCGCAAAATGTTGACGGAATTTTAAAGAATAAGAATTGTTTCCCCTGAAGAAAGTTCAGCCACTTAAGGGCCTAGAGAACTGAAACATGTCACATGTCGGGAATAAGTGGTTTTGTGACACATTTGTGTTGTGATGTTGTAATGTTTTGCCATTTTGTGTCTATGTATTGATTTAATGTTGGAAACGTTATGAAAAAATAGCGATTTATATGTATTAGACATAATCAACTTTTGTGTGAGTTTACGGTCTGTAAAAAATGTATTTACAAAACTGTATTAGTATTAATAAATCATACATTTTTTGATTAACATTGTTATGTATTGTACTATATCTATTTTTTCAAGATAAAAGTACAGGAACATCACCTACAGAGGTATACCTGTTCCTAGAGGATACCAGGATTTGTTCTATTATGTATTTACCTATCTCTTTTAGAGTTGATACAAATACATTTTCCCTGATGGTAGACATAGGAGATTTTTTGAAAATAGGGGGCTTTCTTTGAACCTATTGAAAATCACTGCAGATATATAGATTACATTTTTGGGAGATGGACCCAGGGCAGATTTTGAGAATTTCATTGTATACCTTAACTATTGACAATCGCATACAGTTTACAGCTGAGATCGGTAAACCCACAATTCATTTTCTGGATGTTGAGATTATACCAACTCCACAAGGTATTGACAGCGCCATTTTTCACAAACAAATGGACAGGAACAGCTTGCTTCTCCACTTGAGTTTCCATCCTCCTAGTTTAATTGAACATCTCCCGTACAGTCAGCTTCTTAGAGATCAATGTATTGTTAGTAACACTGAGGAACATTATATAGAAATGTAACAGATGGCCCAGAGGTTTAGTGGTAGAGGTTATCATAAGGAAGAGATCGATACAGCACTCAACAAAGCACTTACAGCACATACGACAGATGTTACTAAACATACTCTACAGAAACAAAAAGAAATCCATTGGTCTATGTCTCTAGGTTCTCCAAACAGAGTTACAGGATTAAGAAATGTATTCTGAAATGGTAGGACATTTTGAGATGTGACCATAGGGTAAACAATCTTTTCAAGGATACCCCCCTTTTTTCATATACTAGAGGACCAAACCTCATGGACCATCTAGTAAAGACTAATACCGAACAGAGTAAGGTGGCTAGCTGTAGACAAACAGGAACATTTCCTTGTTTGCCCTGCACACACTATAACCTTGTCACTAAGGGAAACATCATTCACTACCCCAAGACAGGAGAAAATATCAAATTGTTTACTTTTGCTACATGTGATACTGCAAGTGTTATTTATACAATAAGGTGCCCTTGTGGGATATATCATGTAGGACAATGCAGTAGACCAGTCAAACAAAGATGGAACAAATGCAGATCCAACATCCGCACAAAGAACATGAATTCTGCAGTGACACGCCACTTCCAAAAGCAACATCATCAGATTGTGCAGGTTCGACTCCATGTTGTGGAAGTCATATCTAACAGACCACATGGTACCTTGCAGAACATCCTTGACTATAGAGAGACATTTTGGATGAACAAACTGGACTCCTTGCCCCCAGGGAGGCTGAATGAGGACAGCAATTTTGCCTGTTATTTATAATGCTTTTTATAATGCTACCTGTAATTTGAGTGCTTTTCTGTTAATTTTGTTGCATTCTATATGTATTTTCTATGCAAAGGGTTGTCACAATTTACTTTATCACAGTGGTCCCTAGTGAAATATTTTCTTACAGTTCATTAACTACACAACCGCTCCACCACCACCATCCCTTTTATTGTTAGCTGTTCTATGGACTGGTGTATCTCCTTTGCCATCAAGATGTATTTGTGCTCCTTTTGAATATACACCAGATTTTTCTTGCATTACTTACACCAGGTCTTTTGCCTTCTGATGACTTTTTCTGAATGTCTTTAATTCCCTTGTAATTTTTCAAAACATCACAATTTAATTTTTTATATTCCTAATGGTTTACTTTTTACTTTTGGTCGTACATTTAGTCCAGCATATTTATTAGCAATCCTTGCATTACTATTTTCCTTTACTCTCCAGCCCTTTATTCTTTTATCTTGTTTCATATATCTTAATTATGCAGAGATGTCCTCGCTCGGTCTGAGTGCCAGAGTGGCCCGTGCCGCGGGCGGGGTGATGTCATGCCAGCGTTCGTGAGTTGCTTTTTACTGGTATATAGACGTGCACTTAGTACACTCTGTGCTTACAGCTGGAAATCCCATATGATATTCCTGGCTACAGGGATCCAAGTATAGTTTTATGAAGGTCTACACAATAGCTGTGATTGAGCCTGGTTCCTCATTTCTTCTTTCCTTTTTCTTTTTGTTTGGTTTCTTATGGTTTCAGCTTTAGGAGCAGTTTTTACTTCAGCTGCCCATTCAGACACACATTAAAAGGGATTATTTACCTTTTCAGGTAAATTTCATTAATTTTGAAATGTTGTATTGTTTATCATTCATGTATTATTGTGGTAGGTTTGTGCAAAACTGTGTCATTTTATTTGTATCCACTTTTAGGTATCTTGACACATATGATCCTGATTTTAAACGTGATGATTCCATATTTTCAATTAGTAAGAGTGTACACATGTAAGGTTTGGACACCGGGATCATGGTTTATTTTGTGTCATGTTGTACTACATTGCAATGTTTGGTAAATTATTTTTTTCACTTTTCTTCATTCTGATTTGAAATGTAGATTCAGCCCTGAAGACAGACCACTGTCCAAAATGCATTGGCATCACATGTATAATCTGTTTGTCACGCCTTCGCTATTTGTATTAAAACACTTTGAATCATTCATGTTGTAAGCAAGTTTATTTCTCATGCCTGGTACTCAATATTTTAAACACCCACGTAACTATTTACTATTGATGCATTTGAACAGTCATTCTTGACCTATTGGTAGAGTATGCAGCACTAAGAGAGACCACCTGTAGTGACTTATGTGCAGTTTTAACGTGCCCTTGGACCAGGGACACATTCTCTGATGTACCCCATATCTTTTCTACATCTTGCTTTACAAGCAGTGGGGCCCACCGTATTATCTATAATCATACCACCCATTGACTGCCCATGGCCAGACTAATCCCTTTGGCCATTCCCACCCATTCCTGTCTCTCTTTGCCCAAACCTCCTTGTGGGAACTCTTTGAGCTTCCTTTAATCAAGCCTTACCGTCACACTTTGCACTCAAAGTGCCTGCCAGGGTTTTTTCAAAGCAGTCTTCTGAGAGTTAATGACTTAATTGGAGTTGTAAACATGCTGCTGGAGTAGTAAACTGTCTCACCAGGTCTGCCTTCAGCCACTCAATTTATAAGCACTCTGTGTGTCCTTCACTGAAGTCCTGTTAAAAAGCCCAACTAACCAGGATTACACATTGTACAGGGGGGTGTGGGGGAGGTGGGCATCCGAAAACGATAGATGCGGGCACTCTTACCTACAGCTGTGAAAACCTGCGCATATATGTTCATGATAAAAAGGCATTAATCTGGGGTAGCCTTAGGATTTATAATGCAAAAGGGCTGTTGAAAAATTATGAAAACCTTTTTTGGGTCCCAAGCAGTTTCAGTTGCTGAGTTTTTTTTAAATCACAGGAACACATATCTGATCACAAAATCCATGTGCCATATGGAATGGGAAGAGTGAATACAGTGCAACCTTGGTAAAGGACATCTCTTAGGGAAGGCAGCTGTCGGGTGCAAAGAGTATAATAGGATAATACGTTTCCTAATGAAAATTTAATGAGTGGTTGGATAGGTTGATGATTTCCACTGCTGAACTTTACTTATTTCCCAGCATATTAGATATCCACTCCGAAGAGCTAAAGGAAGGGTGAAACATGTCTCTGATTACTGAACAGTTTTTTGAAAGGTCAGTCTTTGGCTAACGGTGCCCAATTAAAGTGTACACGCCTTCAATTTTTGAGGACTAATGTTTCTTTGGGGCATATGTGCATGCCTTCTTTTCCACCCTGTGACCTCATCCTGTGGCAAACCTTAGATGTAGCAATAGAGAGGATTCTAAAACTACAGATTATCACAGGACGGGTTTAGTGGCTGTTGCATAGAAAAACAAAGAAAGGCGGACACAGGGAAGCTTTCACCCACAAATGACCACTTAAGGAAAACTATTAAGCTTGCTTGTCAAATGTGAAGGGCGGGGCCACAAAGAGTCCCATTCTAACTGAATAGATTGAAAGGCCAGGGAGCAGAGCTGACGCTACACTGGAATTCATCCAAACAGCCTGATTTTCAGGTTATTCTTGAAAGTAGAGAAAGATGGGCATAGCCTCAAATCGAGAGGCAGCGCATTCCAGCTCTTAGGGGCAGCATAGACAAATAATCCCTGGTTGACCCTACCAGTTTGGACCATGGTGTACTGAGTAACCCCACATTATTAGATCTTAATGTCCTACTAGTCAGCAACCATGCAAGGCGATTAGATAGGTAGGCAGGGCTTAGTCCATATAGGCATTTGTGTGTAATTCACAATAGGCAGAAAGTCACTCTACTGGCTATTGGTAGCCAGCGAAGTGCTCTCCTAGCATGTGAGACATGTACATGCTTCTTCAGACTGTTCTGACTGCATTATTCTGAATCACCTGGCGACGTATGATTTCTCTTTTCCCTACGCCTTGCAGCAGATTTGCCGCATAGTCCAATTTGGCACCGATAATTGCCCTAGCGATGAGGCACAGATATCATGTGACAGAAAAGGGATCAGCTGAGCAAGCAGTTTGAGGTAATAGCATGTGACTTCCTCGAAAATCCTCGAATTCAACGACGCTGCGGTTTTCTCTGGTGTTCTTCGATTCGGGACAAGGGATCAAGTATCCCAGCCTAAGAGGCCCAGAAATTACTTGTCCTCTTGATGCTGCTCAACTTGTCCTGTGAAATTTGAAAAGAAAGCGCCACTTTACTAAACTGGGTCCTAGAGAACTACTGACAAGCGGCTGGGTCCATCACCAGTTAAATCACTTGCTTACAAGAGGAGTCTGTCCAGCCACTGCACATGCAATTCCGTGTCTGGAGACAAGGTCATACGTTCTGCATAACCCTGTCTGAAGTACAGGGGTTACATGGTTTGCCTGCCCTGGGGAAGGCTCGACATTGATGCCGTAAATATAGGCACACCGAAAGGTGTACTAGTGCTCATCAAAATATAGATGAGCGGGGGCGTGGCTTGGAGCGCCATCTATGTGGTCGCTCCCTTGAAGCCGCCCGTGGGATACCCGCCGTCGCCGTTAAAATTAGGCGGTTCCATTGAGCCCAACGGGCCACCGATCCCATCCAAGGCAATCGGAACTGCTGGTGAATGTTGAGGCCACAGATGACTGATGCAGTGGCGTTGTGCCTGAAATTAGCCACTGAAGCGGGCACTCGGCACCGGCTGGGGGAGGCAAGATGGCAGCCGTATAGGAGCCCGGGAGTGCGGAGGCTGAGGGAGCCGAGGAGGAGGAGCGGACGGCTGTCTAACGCCGCTTCAACACCCCTGGACCAAGCGACATCGAGCGGCCCAGCCCCGTTCCCCGCCCGGGGCACACATCAGCTGCAGCCCCGGGGGGGCTCCTGCCGGGCTCTGCTCGTGCTCTGGACCCCAGCGAGCATTGAAGACATGCGGCGGTTGGTCCCCTCCCTCCCTCACCTGCCCCCGAACTGACCTGCAGCCTTGCGAGGGGAGCGTGCCGGAGCCGGCGGGGAGAAGCGGCAGACCACCATCAGGCGTCCCCGGACCAGCCGATCAAGTGGCGCTTAGCGACCGAGTGCGGGGGAGGGGCCCCCGGCGGAGGATCCAGCCTCGTCTCCTGCTCGGGCTGCACAGTGCACACAGCCGCGGGAGGCCCTGCCAGGCCCTGCATAGGATCAAGACACTGACACAAAACAGCTGGACTCTTCCCCCTCCCACCACCCCCGGGCCAACTCGACAATAACTGCACTGTGGGCCTGTCTCGGCAGGGGCCCTAGTGGTGGTGCCCATGGTACATCTGAACAGCACCAACAGATAACAGGGGCAGGGGCTCCTTATCTCCCCCTCCCAGCTCGGCCCACAGAAAGGCATGGGCGCTACTCCCGGCGCTTGACACCAGAAGCACCAGCCGGACGGGTGTTCTCTGTGGGGTGAACCGGGTCTCCCCCGCCCCTCTCTGAAGACTATCACTAACATCACAGGAACCGGCCCTACTGGGACAAATCATCAACATACCCGCAAGGGCCTTCCCCATTGCAGAAGTCCACAGTGGATTGTCAGCACAGGCCCATAATAAACCCACGCTCATCTGGGCCAATGTGCCACATAGCCGACTTTACCAGCTGAGGCCTAATTTAACACGGACTCTTTCCCCCCGCGAGCTTCCTGGGGCGCCCCGGCCCACACACCCACTCAGCAGGCCAATCCGGCTAGGTGCAACGGAGCTGACTTCTGGCTCTCCCCTGCTGGAGAAGAGGCCCCACGGAACCTGCCCTTGGAGGCGCATCACCAACCGGCCCAGCAATATCCAGGACTTCGCCGGATCTGACTCTACGACCTAAGTGCCCCTTGGAGAATCCCTCGACCTCCTCAGCTCTGACCCCCTGCATGGCCACCATGTCCAAACAAACAAAGACCAGTAAAGGCACGGACATAACCACTATGTTCACTGCATCAGACAAAAGCAAGAAACAGGACCCCCCTAAACTGACTCCACAAAAGCAGCTAGAGGAAAAAGACGCCCTAGCTACCAGAGGGGACCAAGTGGCATTCATGGCAGACATTAAATCAGAATTTCGCTCCTGCCTTTCGGAACTCACTACCAAAGTAGAACAGACGGACCAGAGGGTAACAGAGGTGGAGCAGAGGCTAGGGGAGATCGAGGACCATTCATAAGATAATATGACCGCCCTAGGGGAAATCCAGCGATCCATTCATGCCCTACAAGACAAATATGAGATCCTAGAGTTCAAATAAGAGGACCTGGAAAACAGGGCGTGTCGCAACAACCTCGGGATCCGAGGCGTTCCATCCTCCATCCCCAATAAAAAACTACCGGAATACATTGGGAACTTCTTCCAAGCCTTGCTCCCAGATTTAGACAAATCCCAGCTTTTATTAGACCGAACCCATAGACTGCGCCCACACCAGGGGGTGGACTCAGACCTCCCCCCAGATGTCATTACCAGGGTCCATTTCTTTACGACCAAAGAGGCCATCTCAGCGATTAGCCGTACAGGAGACACACTCTCCTTTCAGGGCACACCACTTCAGATTTATCAGGACCTCTCCTTGCTCACTCTTCAGAAAAGAAGAGCTCTCCGACCCCTGGCACTTTTCCTTCAGGATCAACAAATACGATACAGATGGCTATCCCAACGGCGCTGCAGTTCTCATTCAAAGGCACGATACGACGAATTAGTCACATGGAAGACGCAAACAAAATTATGCACCCAACCCCACCCAGGGAGGCCTCCTCGCCGAATCCGGAGGCGGCTGGAGGCTCAGAGCCGCCCCGCTTCCCGAGGCCCAGATGCTCCTCGTGGTCCAAGATACAGCGGAGCAATAGGAGAAGGTAACCAGAAGCGGACCTACGTCCCGCAAACTTTCTCTACGGCGGCCTCGGACCCTCCGACATCCCCTAAACAAGGAACCACCAGCTCATCACTGAAGAAACGAAGCACAACAACGGTGGCAGCGGGCCACACCCACGGTTAATACCCACACCAAGGACAGTTTCAACCCAAGGTCCTTGGAAACCTATAGTATGCAACCTCCGAGTTGCGAGTTGGCCCAGTTGGCCAATGGTGTGTCCGCACACACAATGACAGCCCACCCTCTAGTTAAAGTAACGACCTCCCGTTGGAGGTGCATGTTAAAACCTCAGGTGCAGGATGGCAGACCCCTAGCTCACACCGAAAATGGCGGTTGACCCATCCTCTTCAACCCCCCACCCCAAGGTCATTACCTGGCACCGGACTACCAACCCTAAGATTCCTCTCACTAAATGTCAATGGGCTGAACTCTCGCAATAAAGGAAAGGAGGTCCTATTAAAACTCCAAGATGAGGAGGCTGCGGTAGCCATGCTCCAGGAGACCCACCTGCTAATGGCGGACGTCAGCCGACTCCGCTCTCGTCTCTTCCCACTCCAATTCTTTGCTTCAGGAGGATCTAAAAAAGGAGGCACAGCGATCCTCTTCAGGAAGGATCTAAACCCACAAATACTAGAATCGAAAAGGCTGATTCATAGCAGTTAAATGCCTTCTGCTGGGAGATCTGTACACCTTTGTCTCGGTATACGCTTCCAACACTGGCCAATCAAATTTCTATAACTCACTGGGCTCCTCCCTGCCGCGCTTTGTGGAAGGCCAAACGATCATCGGAGGAGATTTTAATGGAGTACCAGACCCTGTAAGAGACAAATCTCACCCCCCGACCCCGAGCGACTTCACCCAGGCGTTAAGCCTCCTCCAGCTGTTCAGCTCCATAGAGGTGGTGGACGCCTGGCGGGTGCTCCACCCCACTGAAAGAGACTATTCTTTTTATTCACACGTCCACCAAACATTTTCAAGGATTGACCTCCTCCTGACCTCCCCTCAAACCCTGGCCTTCATCAAGGAGGTGTCCATTGGCACAAGAGCTCTCTCCGACCATGCCCCTGTAATCTTGGAGATTCGGGCACAGAACCCTAAACCCAGCAACCCACGGAGATGGGCATTATATGACCCAATTTTCAATGACATGGCAACTAGTGACAAGATCGCAAGGGCAATCAAGAACTTCTTCGAAGAAAACCGAGCTTCAGACTCCTCGGTAGCGAACAACTGGGACGCTATGAAGGCAGTGATCAGAGGCACCCTGATCGCCCAAGGAGCAGCCTATCACTGGAACAGGCGGCAGGCCGGATAGCTTTAGAAGAGGAGCTTAGATCAGCGGAGGAGGTCCACAAGGAAAAAGGCTGGTCACCCAGGACACAGCGAGCCATAGGCACAGCCAGGAAGAAGTTAGAAGCCCACTATGCGGAACAAACAGCACTACTCCTGGCCAAGGCCAAACAATCATACTATGCAAAGAACAATAAGGCAAATAAAATCCTGGTGGCCAAACTGGCCAAACTGTGGTAAACTAACAGGATCGCTGGCCTGCGCGACCCCGGTAGGGTCATTCAATACTCTCAACTCAAAAAACAACAACTAGCAGTGGACCACCTCACCCAGGTCATGACAGCTACCCCACGGAACCTACCGCAGCAAATGGACTACTTGCAAAGGCAGCGCTGCCTCAACTCCCCGACACAGCACAGGAAAAATTGGAGGCGCCCATCACAGGGGAAGAGATAGAGGACACCATTAAGGCACTCAAAGCACGAGCTCCAGTTCCGGACGGATTCTCGGCCAGGTTCTATAAGCTATTCAGACCCCAGCTGACCCCTTCCCTGGTCACACTCTTCAACTCCTTCAGGGATACAGGCTCGGTAACGCCCTCTATGCAGGAGTCAACTACCATTCGCCTGCCCAAGCCAGGGGAGGATCCAAGGGACCTGGCCTCATATAGACCAATCGCACTACTGAACATAGACGCAAATCTATACTCGAAAATCTTGGCGAATTGCCTGTGCCGCGTCCTACCGGAGATCATACACCCAGATCACGCAGGTTTCATCCTACACCGGGCAGCAGGTGATAATATTCGGATAGTCCTAAACCTGGTGGACCTTGCTTCCCGGAACTCCCAGAAATTGACCCTAGTGGCCCTGGACGTGGCCAAAGCATTTGACAGGGTGGACTGGGTTTTCATGAAACACACTCTGGGGGCCTTTGGTTTCGGAACAGCATTCCAAACAATGGTCCTGGCCAATTATAAGGGACCGAAGACTCTCCTAAGGATCAACGGATACAGCTCGGCTCCAATCCCCCTGTCATGCAGAGCTAGACAGGGCTGCCCGCTGTCACCTCTTCTCTTCGCACTCACCATGGAGCCCTTCGCCC
The DNA here is from genome assembly GCF_040938575.1 of Ambystoma mexicanum. Classification (NCBI taxonomy): domain Eukaryota; kingdom Metazoa; phylum Chordata; class Amphibia; order Caudata; family Ambystomatidae; genus Ambystoma; species Ambystoma mexicanum. The sequence goes on from NC_090925.1 coordinate 898,049,871, forward strand.
AGAAAATTAGGCGAAATGAGCTGATCAAAGTCCCGCAAGGCGGCCCTTCACAACACAAAATTGCCCTATATGCCGATGACGTACTACTCATGATCTTGGAGGCTCGCTCATCCCTGAAGCATACACTGAGGGAAATAGCTAGCTACAGAGAGATGTCTGGCTTCTCAGTAAACTTCACTAAATCAACGGACTTAAGCATCGGCCTCACTCCGGAAGAACAGGTACCTCTAGCCGCAATGTGCCCAATCAAGTGGGAAAAGAGGGCGATCCATACCTCGGGGTCTACATCCCAGCGGACCCGAAAGACACATATAAAGCTAACTTTCCCCGGTTGTTTAAAGAACTGGAAGGAGATTTGAAACGTTGGACGACCCAAGAGATTTCGTTACTGGGGCGCATAACAGCTTGTAAAATGAACCTCCTCCCGAGATATCTTTACGCCTGCGCCTTCCTCCCAGTGGCAATCCCTGCCCCAGCCCTTCGGGACCTACAGAGGAAGATGCTGAAATTCATCTGGAGAGGTAAGAAGGCGCAGATCCCCCTCAAGACACTTCTGGGGAGCTCCAAATTGGGAGGGTTGGGGTCCCGGACCTACAGGCCTACAGAGTAGCGGGCCAACTAGCACAGATCCACACATGGCAAACGGTCACAAACCGCCCTAGATGGGTAGAACTGGAACAGGCACAGGTGCCTCTACCCCTACGATTCCTGCCACACATCCCACCCCCTCTCAGAACGCACTGGGGAGACCTCCTCATAGCGACCAAGCATACTCTAAGCTCCTGGGACTGGGCCCTGAAACGAAAGGGAGTGCCGAGAGGCCTAAGCCCTCAATCCCCGATCTTCCACAACCCGGCCTTCTCACCTGGGGCGAACCCTCGCAATTTCCAAAACTGGATAAGCGGCGGCCTGGAGACTATAGACCAGCTGTATGCGGGAGAGGTACCCCTCACATTTGAGCAATGTAAAGTGAAGTTCCAACTCCAGGAGAGGGACATATTTACCTACATCCAATTGCGCCACTTGTGCTCACACCCCCATACCCTGCAGGCGGCAACGCGCCCCCCCCCACCGCCCTGGAACTAACACTCAGGGACGTCCCGGCTCGGGGGACTGGGCGACTTCCTGAGCACGAGGACTCGCTGCATAGCCCAGTGGGAGGCGGACCTGGGACACCCGATAGAAGACCAGACTTGGGGGGACATCTGGACCCGAACTCATACCTCGTCCACCTGCATCACCAACAGGGAATGTGCATATAAAATTATGCTACGGTGGTACTACCCGTCCCTTAGACTCCACCACATGAACCCCCAACTAGACCACTCTTGCTGGAAAGGATGCAGTCACCCGGGCTCATTCTTTCATATGTGGTGGATATGTCTGAAGATCCAGCAATTCTGGAAACTATGCCTGGGAACCTTCGCAGAAATCACTGGTACAGCGATTCCGCTGGATCCAGAGCCAGTCCTTCTGGGAGTACCGGTCCCCGGGATCTACCCACGCGCTGGAAACAGGGCAAAGTTATTGACCCAATGCTTGCTAGCCGGGAAAACTGTCCTGGCCCGCTCTTGGAAGTCCCCGGAGGGCCCCCTTATGGCCCAGTGGTGGACAAAGCTCTGGGACATATTGATCGCGGAAAAGGTGACTGCAGCAAGAGCAGGAGTCCTCCACCGATTCCAGAACATCTGGGCCCCAGTGCTAGAGTACGACCTGCGTTTCCCCGCCCTGACCTACAAACCCATTAAAGCTCGGTGGACCCTGAAGGACCAGTAAAACCCCGAAACTGACACATAGACAATGGGACGCAGGTCAGATGGCCTGGGAAGGAGGTACTTGGCGGTGGGAATGGGAGATGGGGGGGAAGAGACTTGTAGAAAATGTCTGGGGTACAACATGCCCATGTTCTTGATTGATGTGCTGTGTGTTTGTCATCCTGCCTTGATTTAAAATAAACAAAGGTAAAAAAAATATATGTATACATGACCATTATCTAAAATGGTTTAGATTAGTTACACACACGTAGGCAGACTAATTACATGATCATTGATTGATCGTGTCTGTAGAATACAGAAAAACAAAAACAACACTTTAGGAGCATACTAACAGATATCCTGGGTTTACTTTTGAATAGTGTTAAGCTTACTTTATTGGAACACAAATTATTGTTTGATTCAAGTCTTTATGTTTTCTGTTCCCAAATCTTTTGCTTTTCTCTTTTAATTTTTCCAAAATTTGTGTTAATATATACTTTCATAAAACATTGGTTTTAGGTTTTATGTATTGTGCTAAAAATATGTACTAGGTATTACTTAAAAAATGCTTTTGTATTATTAAAGAATGTTGATACTCTAAAACACATTTTTTACTTTTTTCTTGTGACCTTTGGGTATACAAGTCTGCAAGATGAATTTAAATGAATAATGACAACAAACTGCGTTGTCTCTAGCATGGGTTGCAATACATTTTGTTGAATATAACATTCCCCTATAGAAGCAGGCCATTTGTCAGTAAAAGGAACTAAATTCATAGCTCCAGTGAACCCTTGAGCATTCATGGCAATACCTGATATTGGGTATTTTCCCTCCCTTATGCAAGAGCGAACCACCCCAGTGTCCACAAGAAAAGAAAAGGATTTGCCTCCTATCGTCACATCGACTCGTGGCTCCTCTTAGGGTCTGGTATTACTGATAGTACTGAACACATCAAGTCACCCTGTGAGCTGTCCTATTGAGGCTACAAATTCCTCCCTGTCCCAGTGAAAGTGTTTCCTCCCACCACAGTGACACCCCTTCTACTAGGCGTCAATGTTTGCCCTGTGTTCATATTCTGTTCTGTTTGCATAGGTGCTTGTGTGATTGGTCTTGCCGTGGGTGCATTTGCACCAATCCCTGTACATGCGGCACCTGTGTCTGATAAGATGTGTGATCCTGGTCAAAGCCCTCTTATGTTTGTATACTCTATGGTGGTGGATAAACTGTCCCCCCTCTTAGAGGTTGCCCATATTGGTGCGTGTTTCCTCAACCTCTACATACACGTGCAATATGCCGGTCATCCCACAATTCCAACACACTGGGGTGGCCCTCTGGTAAACCCACCATTATATCCTCCCTGAGTATTCTGACTTCCACCATGGGTATTTTGAAATTCACCTTGGGTGTTCTGAAATCCACCTCTTCCTCTAAATCCTCCACCTCTCCTTCGTGGCCAAAACCCATACCCATTTTGATCCGCTGGGTATGTATATTCACCTGTGATGCACCCATTATTTCTTGCGTCCCTACTCCTCCCCACTTGTCAATAATGTCCCTTCTATAGCACATTATGACAATTGTTTTCTGAACTAACTTAGCTTTCTCAATCTTCCTGTTCTCATCTTTCTATTAACCGACAATGATGCATGATAGTTAATTGCCTCTCAGTCCAGAGCTTCTTTTCCAATCTTACTTGTTTTTTCATTTCTCTATGTACTTGCTCTGGCAACCCCTCACACAAAATATGATAGAATAGTGCCACTGTTTTTTCCCATGGTTCATGTGTTTCAAGCTGCCATCTCTCTTGAACATCCTGAATATAAGCAATAGGGTCCTCATCTTCTTTCATTTTATGTGTCATAATTGCGCCCATATCGGACGTTTCAGTATACTCTACCCTGAGAGCACTCCAAACATCTGCCCTGCAATTATTAAATGGCTCTCCATCATGCGCTGTGCTTTGTGCTGTTACATTACCACTGTAAGCAGGGTGTTCATACGTTGGATTACTATACCGTGCTGCTGCTTTTAATTCCTTTAAAGGGTAAAATCCTGTCTCTTCTGTATCTATGCTCTTAATTTCAGACACCCTCCCCTTTATGGTGATTAATCATACACTCCTCCGGTAGCGGGTCTTCTTTCTCCTCTTGATACATCTTCAAAAGTTCTGAAACTGCCAGTCTTTTCTCTAATTTCTTCCCTGTGTGCGCAGCGTGCACATATGTGGTCATGTGTTGTAATAATGCCTTTGACAATGATCACCCTTGGTGGCATGGCAAGAACATCTTATCAGCTCTGCCCTTTACCCATTCCGCACTGTACTGTTTAAGCTTGGGCGCATGTGGTGGTAATGTTTTACAAAGATGCATAAGAGGAGTCACAATGAACTGTCGATACTTACCGGATTGTTGATAAATCTCTACCTATCTCAAAGCTTATTGCTCGACACTTTTAATCTTAAAACCCCAAATATGAGCACGCATCATCAATCATCGCTCAATCCTCTTTTGTTTCAACAACCTATCTGTCTTTTAATTGGCGCCAGTCGTTTACTACACTTAACTCAAAACAACATCAGATCCAACCTTTACAGCTTATTATTTCTCTAAACTTTATATATCTAATAACACTCAAAATAATAACACAATATACATTAATAACTCTTGTGATCACCTTCCCTTTAACCTATAATGATTTATAGTAAGAGGCATTCCATCCTCGCCTCCTCTTTTATTATCCCGTACAGTGTTTAAGACGTTAACTTGCACAGTCCTGACTGTGCGTATTCTCTCTCTTAATATTCTGACTGGCACTTGAGACTTCTTCTTGGTCTCGAGAGGATTGCTCAGGGGAAATGCACTCGTCTTGTAAACATGACAACATGGTGCAACACAAGTTCGATCCCCAGGTCCGCGCTTAGAAACCTCTGGGTATTAAGCGCGTTATAAATAACCCATTACAATTACAATTACCCTCTCCATTGAAATAGGAATATCTAAGCGTTTCTTTATTCTCACAAAATTTTGTTTTAGCCAAAAATATCATAATCCCACCCCTTTATATTGCCATTTCCTTTAGTCTACTTACATCCGTGTAATCAACTCGCGGCCTTCGGTATCGACTCCACCTCCAATCTGGAAACCGAGCAGGCACTTCTTCAAAGAGGGACCTGCCCACCATCTCGTTTCTTGTTGTAAGTTCATTTCTATTGGCTACTCTCCACAGGAAACTGCATGATCTTCCAGCTGTTCTTCCAGCTAATGGCAGAGGATGCTCGATCGTCCGAAACACAAAAGTCAAACTAGTTTAGATCTGAAACCATCCTTTGCTATCACGTGAGCTTATGGCCCTTGGAACGTGCATTTATAGTTAGAGGGGATTACACCAGAATAATTCTGAGTTCAAATAACGGGACAAACTCAAAAAGATGACAAGTTACTGTGTACTCAGTCTATCAGTGGCCTCCACAAAAAATACAAATCTTATACTTCATTATGCGTCAGGGTGACGTCACACTATGTGGCAATAGTACAAATCTATCAAGGGTCGGGATTGGTTGAGGGAAACATCTAGATATATAATTATATAGGAGCTAGGATTGTTATTGGCTGTCTGACATCAGGTAGATAACTTATGCTTCTGATTTCTGCAGAGCTTTTTATCGTGTATTCTTCTTCTTTTACACTTGAGAGTTCACTTAATTCTTTACTTCGTCCCTTCTCCTTTAAGGATCCATACATCGCCTTCATTCAGTATCTTGAGACGTTGTGTACACTTTCTTATGATGTCATCAGTTCATCTTCTTAGCTCTTTCTCATATTCATTCAGGGAGTTGCTCCTGTCGGCTGTCATCAACTCGAGGGTACATTCGATATGGTCGTCTTAAGGGATACCTTCTTCCATATGCTCGCCTTATTATTGGTACAGTAGCTGGAGTTAGACAGGGCATGGTCTCATGGCTCCAATACAGGGGAGGTAGGGAGGTAGGATCTCCTGTGGATGTATACGTCTGCTCCTCTACCCATCAATGATTATGGAGGAGTACTTGTTATCTCTGGAATTCATCATTGAGGCACAGGCTGTGTGTGACCATCCAATTTTGGATGGTGGTATACACTTGGCTGATTGTGGTGGTGTCCTGCCTGTAGTCTCCAGTGATAGGGATATGAATTTGGGTGTCATCAGCAAGGTTGTATAAGTGATGCCCAAGGAATCCAAGACAGAAAAGAGAGGTTTGGTGTAAGTGTTGTACAGAGTTGGCGAGAGGCAGGAACCTTGGGGAACCCCAAGTAGTGCAGATAACGGATCTGCTGCCTCTTCACCAATGAAGACTCTGGTGGTGCATTCAGATAGGAATGATTTGATCCAGTGTGGCTTCTGGGGAGAAATGAAAGTTTTGGCTAAGGGATCAGCAGAGTTTTTCATGGTCGTCTAAATCAAAGGCGGCCGAGAGGTTATGAAGGAGTAGGATGCTTCGATTTCCGGCATCACAGATACTTTCCATCTGTTTTTTAGGCCCAGTAAGGCTGCTTCTGTGCTATGCTTAGGGTGAAATCCAAATTGCCTATAGCCAAGGTGTTGGTTGTTTTCCAGGAAGAGTTGGATTTGTACGTAAACCGTGCAATCTATTATCTTCAGTAGAAAGAGAACGGTAGTGATTGGATAAGTAGTTGGCATGGTGGGGTCGAGGGTGGGATTTTTAAGTAGAGGGGTTATCCAAGCTGCTTTGATGTTGGTAGGAACTGAATTGGAGGAGAAGGAGGCGTTGATAAAATCATTGATGATGGGGGTTAGAATGGGTGTGCAGAGTTTCACCAGTCGTGCAGGGCAAGTGTCTCCCTTGCAGTTCGATGGTTTTAGGGCAAGGGTGGTAGACATCACCTGTTCTTGAGTGACTTTGAACTGGTGACAACAGCAGGAAGAGTTAAGGTTGGCAAACTCAGCAATGTTCAGCCTAATGGGTTTGGTAGCCAGGGCATCTCTTTTGACCTTGATTTTATCCTGGATGGATAGAATTTTGTGAGCCAGAGCATTTTGAATGGTCGTGCACCAGATTTTATCTACTTACATAGGGGAGGCAGTAGGGATGGGTGATCCCAGTTCTCTGAGTATGGAGAATAACTCTTTGGTGTTGGACCCTGCATTGGAAATGTGGCTATTGTAAGAGTTGGATTTGTGTGTCAGTACTGCCAATTTGTATGTTTTGGTGGCTAAGGCTAGTGCACTGCCAGTAGAATCGGAGGGATTCTTGTTGTGTAAGCATTCTAGAGTTATTTTCTTGTGGTGTAAAATGGTGAGTACCTCATCAAACCAAGGGTTGGCAAGTTTGTGTGTTTTAGGGATTTTTGAGACAAGAGGAGCAGGAATGTTAAGAGTGGTTTGTAAGGAGGAATGCAAGAGGTTAGCAATGTCAAATGTCATTTGAGTTAGTGTTGGTGGGCTCGTGGTTCATGCGTGCAACTGTGAGAGATGGGTTGAGGCTCTCCATTGTGAGTTTGCGGGTATTTCTAATTAGTATGGGGTTGGGTGTGTGTGATGTAGTGGACTGTAAGTTGATTATACAGAGGTCAAGATAATCAGAAAGTGATCTGACCAAGATACTTCCGCAATGGATTTGATATTAATGGAGGAGTTGGCTGTAAGAATGCAATCGATGATTCTGCCTTTGTTGTGCGTGGGTGTAGTGATGAGTTGAGAGAAGTGCATGTCTTGCAGGGCTGTCGCTAGCGAAGCAGCTTTAACATCAGCTGTGTCATTGAAGGCAAGGTAACGAATTTGGTTAGTGGCTTAATTAGTGGTGTGATGAGCAATGGAATGTCTAGGTCTGGTCAGTTGACGTTGTTCGGTTGTTGGTAAAATAACATGATGTTATAAGTGGTTGTAGGATTGGTGGCCAATTTCATGCGAAGTATTTTTTATCCTGGAATGATGGGAGAGGGACAGGATCTGATTTGCAATGAAGTTTTTGTTATGAGTGCAACTCTGCCGGTAGCGTTCAGGCGGTCTGCCCTAAGTATGGTGTAATAAGTTGGAACGGCGAGTGCAAGGGTCGGGCCTGAAGCTGCTTGTAACCAGGATTCAGTGATAGTTAGTAGGTCTCGCTGATGTTCTTATATCAGGTCATGGGCATCTATTGCATGTGCTCCTACGGGTCAAATGTTGATTAGGGCGCATTTATGGCTCTTTTGTTGGTCATGACGCTGTGAGGGGGTGTCAGAGTGGCAGGTTAAAGGTAAGTTGTTTGCATGTTGCGAGGTTACCACACCACAGGCTATGTGTGTGATCTTGGCGCTTTGAGTAATAGAATTAGTGGTGGAGTTGCCATAGTGGTTGGTGTAAGGGTACAACAGAGGAGGTAGAACGAGGCACTGGGTGGGTGTAAAGCTCAATGGTAATGCGCTTGTCTTGGGAGAAGGATGACACAGAGCAACACAGGCTTGAATCTTGGGTCTGCGGGAAGGTCGGAGGAGGCACAGGGCAGATGCGAGTAGTAAGTCAGGCAGGTCTGTGTACGCCTGAGGAGAGGAGAGTGGTAGGGAGTGTGTTCTGCCAAAGGGTGAATGTTCTTGATCTAAGATAGGAACAGCAAGGTTTCCCTAGGTGGGATGTGGTTTTCCCACTGTAGTTAGTGCAAGGGGTAGTAGGTGTTGGAGTGGTTGCACTAGTGTTATAGTGTTAAGGAGTCTTGTAGTGGGGTTTGTCATGCAAGTATTAGAGGTGGTATTGGGCATGAGGGTGCTGTGCAAGGATCCAGTGGATTTTAGGGTGATATTTGTCATGCGTCTGGAGGATCAGCTTGGTGATGGTTAAGCCTAAGGGCGTTCTTGATACGGTTAAGTGAGTCCGCACTCGGTTTGGCAGTTCTTGTAATTACTGCAGGCAGCCGTGATAGGACGGGAACAGTAGGTTTTCCCTAGGTGGGATGTGGTTTTCCTACTGTATTTAGGATAAATGGTAGTCAGTGTCGGAGTGGTTGCACTAGTGTTATAGTGTTTAGGGTTTGTCTGATGGAATCAGAACTGAAACATAGAGAGCTCGACACTGAACTTCACGCCAAATGTAGCAATCGTAATGCACAGTTAATTCAGAGAGATAAACAGTTTGCTGAGAGTAGGCAAGAATTAATAAACTTGAAAGCACCTGAGAGCAAACATTAATACACTTAAAAACTGTGTTAGATGGTGTATGAAATGATAGAGATGTGGCAATTTCAGAAATGTAAACTCTTAGGAAGGATAGTGGTGAGAAACTAAGGAATTGCGTGAAATATTTAGACTATTAAATGAAAATGAAAGAAAAACCATAACCCTTGATCATTACTAGGCACAAATCAATGAGTTGCAAGGGGTAATTACTGAAGTGAGGAATGAGAAAACTGCTCTTTGTCATGAAGCACAGCAGCTCCATGTACAGTGCTAAGAAATGAAACAGCAAATCTCAAGTTTTGAATCTCAGGAAAAGCGGCAGTGCACCACATTCACTGAAGCTGAGTTTAATCGAAGCACTAGTCAGGGAAACTTGCCAGCATCTGTCCACTCTACTGGCTATGGTCCAGTGTTTGAGGCTGAACCACCCACAACTTCTCAAGCTCACTCACAGGAAAACAGGGAAGAAAATGACACAACTCACAATGCACCATTCAATGCGTTACAGATAATGAAGTATATCAATGTTTTGATCGAACCATTCAAAAAGGGATCAGATAGCTGTATCGAAGATCACCTCGAGGTCATGACCAACATTTTTCAGATGCTTCAGATTCTGCGGGCACAATACAGACTGTATTTTCATCTTACATTAGATTCTGCCTCTGCCAGTGTTATTCCAGGCCTAAAGGAGCAACAAAACTTGTCTTGGGCGGAGTGTGAGAAAGAGATTAGATGTCAATTCTCACCCTATCATTCTATTGAACAAGCCAAAAAGGCTGCCTATAGCATGACAGCCCAGCCAAATGATTTGCCTCGCCAATTTTTTCAAAACTTAAAAAGGGCATTCTCGCGTTTTGATGTGACCTTTAACCCTCATTCAGTAGAAATAAAAACTGCATATTCCTATGTGCTTCAGTGAGATATTGTGTCTCAACTAATTCGTAAATTTGATAGGGGGAGGAAGGATAGCTCAGGGGCAATGTGTTTGTCTTGGAAGCAAGACGATGCAGCGCAACACAGGTTCGGATGAAGATCCCACGCTTAGAAACCACTCTCTGGTATTAGCGGATTATAAATGAACAATAAATAAATAAAATGAATAGGGAAAAGCCACTAGAATGGATCATTGAACATGCAACTAAAATCTATGAGGTTATATCTAATGAGAAAGAAGAGACAGCTAAGAGTAGAGAATCTAAGCCAAAAGCCAATGAATCCACACCAGCAGTTCTAGAGGTAATGTATGTAAAGATGGCACTAGAAATAGCCCAAACTCTGGCAAAGAAGGACGCAAGACACAATCAAAGGGGTGTGGCTCCACAGAGAACACCGCCCCAAACTCCTGTCTTCCAAACTATGGATCCCAGTACAGAAGCTCATATTAGTCCTCGGTTTCTTCGTTATGCTCCAAAAGTGGTGTTTCTCTATGATATACCAGGGCTAAATAACAAACAGAGTCAGATGTACAATGATGCATAGCAGGCATTAGGGGCCCAGAGTAGATTTGATCCAAACACAATGGTGTATGGCCATCAGCAAAGACTTAGGTATGTGGAGAGATTCATTGATAATGGAAATCAGGACAGGGAACAATTGCCACCACATGAAAGACAAAATGTGAATTATGTACCTCAGCAATATAATCAATCCCCATTACAGGTTGACCATGATCAAAGGATGGCCACCCCACCCACTATGTTATGGGAATTCAGGGGGAAACACAAAAGTAAATCATTCTCCCGAAGAGGCCTTATCAGGGGGAATTCAATCATTAGCGATCTGGACCAATAAGGGATGAGTTCAGAGATATATTGATATATTTTCTTTTTTATTTGTATCGCGTTTGTACACAAGTGTATCAGAGCGCAACGAGGCAAGGGAGGGGAACAGGGGAGAACAAACAATGATCTTACTAGGCCCAGTGACATTGAGAACGTGCAAGTGCAAGGGAGAGGGAAAGAGGACAGACATGGAAAGGTTTCAACGCTTAGAGGCCCAGGTTAAAATGTTGTCTGAGCAAATAGGGGAAATTATGTGCAGTGCAACCAAATAAAAGAGCAGAAGGTCATAGGAGTGTTCTTGCGTGCAGGGACAACAAGTGACTAGTCAGTCATTTCTGCCATGATGAGAATACAGGCGCCCATGAATCACCTTTGAATGAAAACACTGAGTTGTCTAGTGATTTAAAACCAAGAAAACAAACAAATGAATGAATGAAAGTGAAACAGGGAACACTAATACACACAAAAAGGGCGTGTGGTTTAAATTAGGTTTGAACCAGACCAGTGTGAAAATGAGGAGCAGGAAATAAGAAACGAACCGGAAAAACCTGAAGAGCTGCGTGACAGATAGCAATTTCAAAAGCATAAGCAACATGACAATGAAACACACGCCATCAAATAAATGATGGCTTGAGTCAAAATTAATCATTGCAGGCCTGATGGTACCCTGAATGTCTCAGCAATAATAAATGAAAAGCCAGAATCAACTGACAGTCTATCCTTACTTGGTAACCAAAATACTGTTCATGCTTCCACAGAAATTAAAGTCCCCCAAAAGACAGGTGCAGGTCAATCACCTAATTAGTATTTTGAGCCACAGACATTTCAAGACACAGGAATGACAGATAATATGTACAATGCAGGTAAGTGTCACACTCTAAAGACTGACATTCTGTCACCTGACATTTGTAAAACTCCACAGGCAATAGGTTCAAGAATGGAAGTAAGAGGAAAGGACCCAGACAATGGGGAAAGAACAATGAAGGAATGGGTATTGAACACTAGTGATCCCAAGTCAGAGGGGCAGTCACTGGCTACACCTCAAATGGGGTCTCAGTCCAGGATAATAGACAAAGAAATTCAAAAGGAAATGGGCAAAAAAGGGTGTGGGGGGGTAAAATGTCATTTCACGTGCCTCTTTCCTAGCAAAAAGCCAGGCTGGCGGAAGACATTTTTTTGTAGGATCACATTTTCTATGCATACCAGAAGAATGTGAGGACAGGTATTATGCTCCTATTACTATTGAAGAGAAATGTAATGCATTTGCAATGACTGACACAGATGCCCAAGCAACAATAATGTCAATGACCCTAATGCAAAGTATGAATGAGGGGAGATCGCCACAAAACTGTTTAAGGTTGGGACAGCATGAAGGCCCTGTACATAATTGCAATGGAGAAGAAGTGCCTGCCTGTGGGAGGTGTCACAGAGGTTGACATAAAGGTAGGGAAGCATAGGATGAGACTGGAAGTGTTGGTCATACCCATTAATGAGGTGCCATTCCATATAGGAACAGATTGCCTGAAGAGGCTGTCGCCCCTCATTGATGGCGTGAATTGGGTGTTGTGGAGCTAATCCAAAAAAACCCACTGAAACATAAGAAAATAATGAATTAGAGCAACAGCGCAAAGGAATGCCACACCATTGCTAAATCAGAAAGTGCAGTGGAAGTATATCTTCAGAATGGCTGTGTGCCTAGTGTCACAGTCATTCTCATGTGTCAGGATGAGATGCGATAAAAATAAATGAGAAACAATCTGTAGAGATTTTTCTGGACCCCAAGAGAAATTGGCTGACACATGTAGATGAAAGCACATTGCGTTTTTATCTAAATGAGGAAAATGGCACACCAAATATTGCTGCAGAGTCAGATCAGGAAAAATACATTTCAACAATTGTAGAGATACTCATGGGAGAAGGACAGCCATGGATCCCTATCCATGTAAATGGGCATCTGGAAATGATTGAACTTACTTTGGTGCTAGAGCAGGAAAGAAGTTTCATTAATGAAAAGGTGTTTAGACAAATACTTGACAGAGAGGAAATACCAAACCATAAAATTAAAAATCAACACATGTTTCGGCTGCATGACCCTGAATTTGGACAAATAATTGTGGGAAGATGCATGCTAAAGATTACAATTGGCTTTAAAGGCATTAATCATAATGTTTGTATTGTAACCGGAACTCAAAATAAATTCTATTTGGGAAAGGACATTATGCACAGAATGTGTATGGTGTAAGACTTATTAAATCAGAAGATCTGGCGTAGACTGGGTGGAGCTGCACATGAATTTGAAAACAAAAGAAAAGCTTATTATTGTGCCCAAATGATGCCATATGCAATTGAGCTTCAGGTCAAGAAGATTGTCACGATTCCTGCTTTCATCAGGCAGTTTGCAATAGCATTAAAGTATAGTAAGGGACAACAGATGGAAGGGCCTGATGCATTTGCCTGCTCAATGAATCCATCAAATAGCAAGGGTTAGAATACGAAAATACACCATTGGTAGAAATTGGGGATGGCCCCATTCGAATAATGGCAGATAACAAAGGGTGCCAGGACATTGAATTGAAAGAAAATACAGCATTAGGGATGGCAGTGCGGGAATCTTACTATACTGCTGATTTAAGCAACCCAGTGATTGGGAATATCCCTGAAAGCTATGTGACTTCACAAGGTGAATTACCTGAAGCATTGTATTCTAAACCAAAGGAATTTCTAGAATTCAGTATGAATATCCATTTGAGACTATAGAAGTGACATGCTGTTATCAAGATAATTGTGTCCTATTTGAAGTGGGTGAATCTGAAAGAGAAAAGCAGCAAAGTAAAACTCAGCAAATTGAGATGGAGGTCAATATTCCAAAATATCTGAGGTTGCTAGCTCTCCAAAGAGACACTGCCACACAACTAGAAGAAAGGACAAAGATTCCTTCTTCTGAGAATTTCCCAACATTTTATAAAAGGGTAGAGGAACACATTCAAGCTGCAGATGCTTGCACTAATGAAGAGCAAACATACCAATTAAGGACAACATTTATGAAGTTCAAAGAGGTTTTTGTCAAAGATGCCTATAACTGTGGGCTGACTGATTTACATGTTGCCACACTACCGGAAGGATATGGCATGGATCCAGTATTTGTGCGACAATATATGTTACCCCTGGCATGTATGGAGTCACTGGCTGAAATAATAAAAAATGTGGAATCTAGAGGCATCATTAGGCCTGTTCACAGTACTTCAAATACTCCGATATTAGGTGTGCTAGAGCCCAAAGGCCAATGGCGTTTGTGTGCAGATTTTATAGAACTAAATAAGAGGGTATCTGTTTCAAGGTGGCCTCTTTCATTTATTATTATTATTTATTTATTTAATTTTAGAAAAAACTTTACAAAATGTTCAGAAAATATCATATATTAAAATCTCTTAATACAATACATCAGACATTTCTAAAAGTTAGATCAAGGCCTTGCAGAAGTTCAGAGGTCAAGGATATTCATCACTCTGAACCTTACAGCTGGGTACTGTTGTGTGCCATTAGTCAAAGCCATACAACATATATTTGCCTTCTCCTTTAACATATTACAATATGCATGGTCCCAGAACCCCTTTCGCTATATCAATAGTGAGAGAGAGTTTGGGATATTCTTGAGCAAGGCACTCCCAGGTGCAACTGAGAGGGGAACCATAGTTTATGTGGATGATGTGCTAATCAAGAATGAGGATTTGAAAAGTTACTTCAATGAAATTAGACATGTGCGCGGTCAGTTAAAAAAGGCTGGGGCAAAAGTATATTTACAGAAAGCACAGTGGTGTAGAAAAAGCGTAAACTTTCTAGGCCACAAAATAACAGAGCATGGAATAAATCCACAAAAGAAACAGTTGGAAGCTATTCAGAAGAAATCCCACCAATTTCAAAGGCCTAAAAAGCTTGTTAGGAATGACAAGTTACAACAGGAAATGTATTGAAAATTATGCAGAGATTACGCAGCCTTTGACTAAATTACTGAAGCAAGATGTACCATGGAAATGGGAAAGGAACAAAGTGAGACAGTGGTCAAGTTAAAACACTTTTCATAAAAGCGCTGTGTTAAGTTTATCCAATAAAAAAACAGTATTTCTCTGGAGAAATAAGATTCATAGATCATTGTATGTCAGCATGTTAATGAAACCATTGCATATGTCAGCAAGGCATTGTGACAGGTAGAGACAACATTTAAGAATCTGAAAAGGCACTTCTGACCACTGTCCGGGCATTACAACAATTCCATCCCATTATTAAAGGGGAACAGATGATTGTTGAAACAAATCACCAGCTTCTACAATTCTTATAAAGCAAATGAATCAGGTCAGGGAATTTGGCTCAGTCAAGAATCACATCATGGAACTTGGTGCTGCATGGGTTCTCAGTGGAAGTGAGATAATGACAGAACAAAAAGAGCCTAGTCGCTCGAGGGATAGCAGAATTATATGACTGTGAAGCTGTATGTGCACTTGAAGACCCAGAGCTAGAAACAAATTTAAATGAATTTGAGCATTCCAAACAAAAGGCTTTCAATGAAGAAACGTGCAGGGATCTCACAACTGTGTAGGTAGATGGATGTGCACAGTGGAGCTTTGATACTCCTGATCAAGACTTGATCAAGGCAAAGAAAGATTTTATTTTAGGCCCATTTTATAACCACTTGCTAGATGCAGAGCAAAATCCACTTCATCGTGGCTGCAATCAAATTGGACCAAATTGAATTACTGATAGACCAAATACTCTGACTGAGGACGATTGCAAAGGGAAAGAAGAACTGAGGGTGTTGCTAATAAACAAAAAGAGAATTTGCTTTCAAGATGTTCGGATGATTCAGGAATCTGTGTCAGGCCAAATCCAATGGGTAGTACCTTTGTTATTTCGAGGACTGATGTTATATCATGTCCACAATGCCTTAACTGCTCGTCATAGAGGTTCTCAGAAAACTTTGGAAATCCTAAAAGATTATGCCTACTGGCCACACATGTCCCAAGATGTAGAGTTCTATACAAGAAGATGGTTGTTGGGCACGCAGTTTCAAACTTACTTCCCCCGACATACAGGGCGCCGTTAATGAAAAGAAGTCTGACACTCCCCTGGTCAGATTTACAAATACGGGCACGTTGAAAGGTCAGCACGGGGAAACAGATATTTGTTGATGATGACTTACTTGTTTGATGTCCTTGTGGGTGGAATGCATCTCGGCCCCTGTCTGCAGTGCGCAAATGCCACCTACTTTTCTGGTCAATCATATTTTTTCAAGATTTGGTTTACCTCAGAGAATAGAATCAGACCGTGGAACTAATTTCATTAGTTCAGGGATGAGAATGACATGGCAAATCCTGGGTGTAAAAAGAAAGCTGCACAATTCATATTGGCCCTCTTCTTCTGGGGGTGTGGTACGTTGCAACAGGTCAATTATTTATATGTTGAAATAGTATGTAGCTGAAGCCGGAGCTAGCTGGGATTTTACGACTCCCTCTGGTGTTAATGGCTGTTAGGTCAACACCATCTAGATCAATAATTCTTAGCCAACATGAGATTTTAACAAACAGGAAGGTGGTTTTGCCACAACATTAGCATTCACAAGACCAATGAACAGGTCCCGGTAAATGCAGCCACAATTCACAAATATGTAGAAGAGCTGAGACAGCACTTGCTACATGCTTTTGCATTTGCACAGCGGATTTTGGAAAAATCTGCTGATAGTGCATTATCATACTATGAAAAGAAAACATCTGTGAGAGAATATGTGGAAGCCGACCAGGTATATAAATTTGACTTTGGGAAGGTAAACATAAAAACACAAAATTCCTTGCATCATGGAGTGGGCTATTTGGATCGTGGATAAGGTTTCACCAGTGGTTTACTGAATCGCTATAAAGGAGAGGGAGTTAACTGTTGTACAATTTGTTCATGATAATCAAATTAAACTGTTCCAGCTGAAACATGAAGTAAGGAGATTAGAACAGTTTGGGGAAACCAATAGGGAATGTAAAGTATACATATATACTGAAAATGAAGCACTTTTATCTGAAGGAGATTCACCATAGCAGGTAAGTAGGTATGAATGAAATATAAAAAAATATCAAGTTGAAGTGTACAAAAAAGGAGGGTAAAAGGGGAGGTACATCAGGTGAATAACTGTGAATGCATTTTAAAATGTATATAAAAAGGGGGGGATGAAAAACAGGTGAGTGTATAAATGGAAATATGAGAACAAGGTGTGTACAAAAAATGTGCCGGATTAGCATTTGTTAGATTGGTAAGTGTTACAGGTTGATGTATAATTAAAATAGCAGATTTTGTTATGTCTAACCTGTACCTTTGTTCCCAGTCAAGCATCCAATCCAAGCAGATACAGTTATGGCATGGTTTCCATTGGTGATCCATATGTTTATTTCCAGCTAGTTTTTTATTTTTCTATGCATGCTCCCAGCTTATTTCTAGGTCATCGTGAAACATTGGTGACTAGGTTACAGATGATACTGTTGGATGTATTGTATATTTTATGTGCACAATCCACATTTTGATTTCAGGTGATCTCCAAAGGAAATGGTAAAATGAATGAATCAGTGTTTTTGGTTCTTGATTGGTCTATTTCTCTTTTTCTTTAGGCACAAACCACTTTCCCTGCCAGCACTCCGTGAGTTGGAGGCAACCACACTGGATGAACGAGAGTGCCCAGGAGGATCCCCCTTGACCAAAGAAGGGGGAGAAGATAGTGACCCCTAAAGGATGATGAAAGCCTGCTGCACATTAAAGACGGTGATTAGCATAGACAAGAGCCGGATTGGATGTTCAGTGTCAGGCTTGTGATGGCCACCACCAAGTTAAGAGAGCTGTTATTTTCCACTTGGTATTATGCAGTCTATATTGGTCCTTGCTTTGATTCACTGATATTGGGAGTAAGATATTTTAAACAGAGACATTGATTTCAATGGGTTCATTTCCAAGGTTGGACTGATGCAGTGATCCAAGCATACAATAGACACTATCAGGCCGATTCATGGAAATACAGTCAAAAGTATCGCACGCGGCTGGCGCAGAGTGTTCCCGTGCGAATGTCTGCGCCAGCCGCGTGCGATAAAATCCATTTCAGCGCACATCGTATTCATGGATTAATCCTCCAAAACAAGCCGTGGCGCAGAGTGGCGCAGCGACACTGCAGCAGCGCCAGTTACGCCCCCAAGAACGCCCTCGCACAAGGAAAAGCCATCAAAATCGCTAAAACATCGCAAAGGGCTGCGCCAAACCTTGACCAGTTTACCGGACTGCCAAAGCGGGGAAAGTGTATTACGGGTTTCGCGGTAACACGCGATTGGCCTGGGTGCATGGATTTCAGGGGTGTGCGAGAAGTATCACACGCGTTTGGGCTGTGTGCGTGTATTCCAGGGGTGCGCGAGAAGTTTTACACGCGATTTGCCTGGGTGCGTGTATTTCAGGGGTGCGCGAGAAGTTTTACACGCGTTAGGGCTGGGTGCGTGTATTCCAGGGGTGCGCGAGAAGGTTTGCACACTTCAGGGCTGGGTGCGTGTATCTCAGGGGTGTGCGAGAAGTTTTACACGCGTTAGGGCTGGGTGCGTGTATTTCAGGGGTGCGCGAGAAGTCTTACACGCGTTAGGGCTGGGTGCGTGTATTTCAGGGGAGCGCGAGAAGTTTTACACGCGTTAGGGCTGGGTGCGTGTATTCCAGGGGTGCGTGAGAAGTATTACACGCGATTTGCCTGGGCACGTGTATTTCAGGGGTGCGCGAGAAGTTTCACACGCGTTAGGGCTGGGTGCGTGTATTTCAGGGGTGCGCGAGAAGTTTTACACGCGTTAGGGCTCGGTGCGTATATTTCAGGGGTGCGCGAGAAATACTACACGCAAATGGGCTGGGTGCGTGTATTTCAGGGGAGCGCGAGAAGTTCTACACGCGTTAGGGCTGGGTGCGTGTATTTCAGGGGTGCGCGAGAAATTCTACATGCGAATGGGCTAGGTGCGTGTATTACAGGGGAGCGCGAGAAGTTTTACACGCGTTAGGGCTGGGTGCGTGTATTTCAGGGGTGCGCAAGAAATTCTACACGCGAATGGGCTGGGTGCGTGTATTACAGGGGAGCGCGAGAAGTTTTACACGCATTAGGGCTGGGTGCGTGTATTTCAGGGGGGCGCGAGAAGTATTACACGCAATTTGCTTGGGCGCGTGTATTTCAGGGGTGAGCACGAAGTTTTACACGCGAATGGGCTGGGTGCGTGTATTACAGGGGAGCGCGAGAAGTTTTACACGCGTTAGGGCTGGGTGCGTGTATTTCAGGGGGGCGCGAGAAGTATTACATGCGATTAGCTTGGGCGCGTGTATTTCAGGGGTGAGCGCGAAGTTTTACACGCGTTAGGGCTGGGTGCGTGTATTACAGGGGTGCGCGAGAATTTTCACACGCGTTAGGGCTGGGTGTGTGTATTTCAGGGGTGCGAGAGAAATTCTACACGCGAATGGGCTGGGTGCATGTATTTCAGGGGAGCGCGAGAAGTTCTACACGCGTTAGGGCTGGGTGCGTGTATTTCAGGGGTGCGCGAGAAATTCTACACGCGAATGGGCTGGGTGCGTGTATTACAGGGGAGCGCGAGAAGTTTTACACGCGTTAGGGCTGGGTGCGTGTATTTCAGGGGGGCGCGAGAAGTATTACACGCGATTTGCTTGGGCGCGTGTATTTCAGGGGTGAGCGCGAAGTTTTACACGCGAATGGGCTGGGTGCGTGTATTACAGGGGAGCGCGAGAAGTTTTACACGCGTTAGGGCTGGGTGCGTGTATTTCAGGGGGGCGCGAGAAGTATTACACGCGATTTGCTTGGGCGCGTGTATTTCAGGGGTGAGCGCGAAGTTTTACACGCGTTAGGGCTGGGTGCGTGTATTACAGGGGTGCGCGAGAATTTTCACACGCGTTAGGGCTGGGTGTGTGTATTTCAGGGGTGCGAGAGAAATTCTACACGCGAATGGGCTGGGTGTATGTATTTCAGGGGAGCGTGAGAACTTCTACACGCGTTAGGGCTGGGTGCGTGTATTTCAGGGGTGCGCGAGAAATTCTACACGCGAATGGGCTGGGTGCGTGTATTACAGGGGAGCGCGAGAAGTTTTACACGCGTTAGGGCTGGGTGCGTGTATTTCAGGGGTGCGCGAGAAATTCTACATGCGAATGGGCTGGGTGCGTGTATTTCAGGGGTGCGCGCGAAGTTTTACACGCGTTAGGGCTAGGTGCGTGAATTACAGGGGTGCGCGAGAAGTTTCACACGCGTTAGGGCTGGGTGCGTGTATTTCAGGGGAGCGCGAGAAGTTTTACACGCGTTAGGGCTGGGTGCATGTATTTCAGGGGTGCGCGAGAAGTATTACACGCGATTTGTCTGGGCGCGTGTATTTCAGGGGTGCGCGCGAAGTTTTACACGCGTTAGGGCTGGGTGCGTGTATTACAGGGGTGCGCGAGAAGTTTCACACGCGTTAGGGCTGGGTGCGTGTATTTCAGGGGTGCGTGAGAAATTCTACACGCGAATGGGCTGGGTGCGTGTATTTCAGGGGAGCGCGAGAAGTTCTACATGCGTTAGGGCTGGGTGCGTGTATTTCAGGGGTGCGCGAGAAATTCTACACGCGAATGGGCTGGGTGCGTGTATTACAGGGGAGCGCGAGAAGTTTTACACGCGTTAGGGCTGGGTGCGTGTATTTCAGGGGTGCGTGAGAAATTCTACACGCGAATGGGCTGGGTGCGTGTATTTCAGGGGAGCGCGAGAAGTTTTACACGCGTTAGGGCTGGGTGCGTGTATTTCAGGGGTGCGCGAGAAGTATTACACGCGATTTGCCTGGGCGCGTGTATTTCAGGGGTGCGCGCGAAGTTTTACACGCGTTAGGGCTGGGTGCGTGTATTACAGGGGTGCGCGAGAAGTTTCACACGCGTTAGGGCTGGGTGCGTGTATTTCAGGGGTGCGCGAGAAATACTACACGCGAATGGGCTGGGTGCGTGTATTTCAGGGGAGCGCGAGAAGTATCACACGCATTAGGGCTGGGTGCGTGTATTTCAGGGGTGCGCGAGAAGTGTTACACGTGATTTGGCAGTGTGGGTCCCCCCTGGTGTACCCTGTACACCCTCCACGGCCTCTGAAGGCAGCCCACACCACAGGGGAGTACCCTGCACCCGTTGCCATGTCCGGCAAGCAGCCCATACACCATGACCATGTCCCCCTGCACCCCCACCCCCCAGCAGTGTGGGGCACCTGCCAGCAGGCCCCCACTCATGTCCACCAGCACCCCCACCCCCCAGCAGTGCGGGGCACCTGCCAGCAGGCCCCCACTCATGTTTCACTCATGTCCCCCTGCACCCCCACCCCCCAGCAGTGTGGGGCACCTGCCAGCAGGCCCCCACTCATGTCCACCAGCACCCCCACCCCCCAGCAGTGCGGGGCACCTGCCAGCAGGCCCCCACTCATGTTTCACTCATGTCCCCCTGCACCCCCACCCCCCAGCAGTGTGGGGCACCTGCCAGCAGGCCCCCACTCATGTCCACCAGCACCCCCACCCCCCACCAGTGCGGGGCACCTGCCAGCAGGCCCCCACTCATGTCCCACTCATGTGCCCCTTACCCCAGCACATGACGATCCTCAATCATGTCCCTTATGGCCAGCCCACCCAGCACAAAGACCCCACCAAGTATTACAACCACCCCCATAGTAAAGGCAACTACATGATACAACCCCAATGGCAAGTATGTCAATTAACACATGGCCGTCACCCACACACAATGGTTGCAAGTGAATGTGAAAACCCATATCTTGACATGCATGAAACCAATGAGAGAACACCACACATTGAAGTATGACTGTAAAAATGTATTAAACACAAATGAAAGCAATGCAAATCAAAAAAACAACTATGGGAATAAAAAAAAGAAAAGCTGGATGGCCGTGAAATAATTAAGAACCAGAAATCAAAATCCAAAGAAATCCAAAAGTAATGTTGTCCAAAGTCACAGGCCTACAAATCAAATGCAACTATAAAAAGAAACGGAAAACCATTCCTCCATGGTGATGAAAAACGAAAAAATGAAGATTCCAATGTAGAACTATTCACAACAATCCAGTGTCCATGAGCACAACTGAGGAAAGGAAACCTAACAAAAACTACCTAATAAAAAGATATATAAAAAACGTGGTGCATTGTCCAAGCGCAACCAAAAGAAATTAAAAAAAAAGGAAACTTAACACTAAAGAACTATTTACAAGGGCAGCGGGCAAGTCCTGCGGCTCACTCCGTGATGTTGTGGGCCAGGGCATCCTCGAACTCCATGTCGACGTCCTGGAGGCGGGACTCTGTCCTGGCCCCGAGGTCTCGCAGGGACGACGCCATGCCCACCTCCAACTCCCTGCGAGATGCCTCGAGGCACTCAGCCCGCCTCAACGCCCGACGCATGGCGAACTCCGCCCTGACCATGGTGAGCCGCGCCTCTTCCGCCCGCTGCCGCTCCGCATCTATGCGCTGGCCCAACCGCTGCCACACGGAAGACACATCCTGTCCTGGGTCCCCCTGCCCTCCGGCCAATGCCTGCCCCTCCGATGACGAAGGCCCCGAGCCAACATGGCTCCCACTTTCCTGCTGCTGCTGCTGTGCCTGTGCCCTGCCTCCTGCTGCCTGCACATCCTCCATCTGCTGGGGTGCAGTTGCTGGGGTGTCCGCCCCTGCTGGACCTACGACTCCCCACTGTGGCAGGGATGGGATCCCCACCGAGCTGGCTGCGTTGGTCGGGGCAGGTCCACAGGGGGCCCTGGTGGCATCTGGGCCGGAAGACGGCATGGAGCACGACTGGCGCATAGTCTCCACAGAGGAGGAGAGGGTCGCCAGAGTGTCCGCCTGGGATGGGGCATCCCTGCTGGTGCATGGTGGTGCAGTCACAGTGTCAGGGACAGTGACATGCACAGGCACCTCCACGGCGACCTGTGCTGCCTCCTGCCCCTGGCCCTGGACTGCACCACTTGCACCAGCAGGGATGCCCCCACCAGGCCCCATGTGCGGCTCAGTGACGGCCTCCTCCTCCTCTGTGGAAACCACCAACCTGGATGTCTCCACGCCGTGTTCCGCCGTTGCAAGCCCCTGTGGGAGCTCACCCACCCCTTCCGCTGCAGCCGTGGGGGCATCCCCGCCGCTTGGCTCCACAGCGCCGTCTCTGCCCTCTTCTTCACCTTGCGCTGTGTAGAGGGAGACATAGAACACAAGCATCAGGGTACTGTACAATGGTTCCCTAGACCGGAAGCAATAGCAGATGAGTGGCACTGTCATACATCACTTCCAACATGTCCCTCCACAACACATGGGTCAGTGCAGGCAAAACACATGCAGTAACAGGCATGGCGCATGCTATGGACATTAGCATACATGTCCGAGGGACTCTTGAAACATACAATGTTGTCTTGAGACTCACATGCATCATGGCTCATGCCTATCACATGCACACACCTCACCGTAGTTCCATCCATCTGGACTTGTACACCCCAGACACAGTGGATACAAGGATAACTAGGCTGCATCAGTGATTCGGAACATTCTCACAGACATGTGTCATGCATCCATGGCATTTACAAGTCACAGACACGCAGGTCAGACACACAGACATGGACACCATACATGTACATGCCATCAGCACCCATCCCTCACCCCCACCCATGTCCAGGAACAGAGACTGGCATGCTTTCATGTGTCCATTCTGCATAGAGCTCCCCATGTTGCTGTTGAACACATGCACCAACCATGTGGTTCACACATTACTGGTCTCACATGCATGACCATCATGTCCCAGCATACACACATACGTACATGGCCTATGTCACACATACAGGCAAGTATCAGACAACCAGCACACTGCAACATGCCCTGTCTCACACATCAATGCTTGACCACTTACCGCTCAACTCCAGACGGGCCTGCCTCCGAAGGATCCGGGCATGGAGCGCTGGGTCTATACGTTCCAGGACCCTCAGCTGGATGGGACTGATGCTGCCCCGGCCCCCCTCCACGAGGCGCCGGGCCTTCATGAGGGTCCTGGACCTCAAATCATCCCAGCGCTTCTTCACATGATGGAATCTTCGGACTGCCACCCCCTCCTCGTTGATGGCAGTCCCGATGTCCGCCCAGATCCTATCCCGTCCTTCCCTGTCGGCGCGTCTTGGTCCGAAGAGGGCATCATAATGCCCCAGGACATGCTCCACCAGGACACCCACTTCGGTGGCACTGAAGCTGGTGCCCCTCTGCCTCTTTGGCTGGGGGTTGCCAGTGCTGCCAGATGGTGGTGGGCCCGACATGGCAACCCCAGAGGCAGGAGTGGGTGGGCAAGTGGGTCCTGGGGCTGGGCTGTGGAGCAAGATGGTACTCCAGTCGGGAGTCTTTGGTACCAGCAGGGGTGGTCACAGCAACTGCACCCCTGGCTGATGTGCAGGCAGCAAATGGCAGGGCACGTGGGCAGCAGGCAGTCAGTCAGGCAGCAGCAGATGGCAGGTGGGAGCGTGCTCGGGGCTCTGGGGGGCAGTAATTTGGCCTTCTGGGCAGGAGCGTGGTCTTCCGTGTGCTTACGCGTGGCCAGCTTGATACGGAGTGATTTGGCACGTGAAAATCCTGCACGTCTGCGTGTAATTTGAGGAAAGGCCCTTAGCGTGCGAGCACGTCAGCACGCGTACGCGATTTCATTGCCCAGAACTCCCCCCTGCGTGTAGGCGCGCCTATGACGTTACGCGCGCGGGTGTTTCCACACGCGATTGGCCTGGGTACGCCCGTGCGCGTCAGAGACGCGCTCACGCTGTGAGGCCTTTGGCCCAATGAAATCGCGTACGCGTGCTGACGTGCTCGCACGCTAAGGGCCTTTCCTCAAGAGGCGGAGGCCGGAGTTGGACTCCTCGGCAGCAGAAGGGGCAGCTGAGACCCCACAGGGCCCGACGGAGGAAGATGGCACGGAGTCATCCAGGTTGGTGGGGGGTTTGGTGGAGGAGGAGGCCGTGCAAGGGACAGAGACGGGGTCTGGAGGTGGGGATTCCACTGGTGCTAGTGGTGCAGTGCAGGACCAGGGACAGGAGGCAGCACAGGCCGCCGCGTAGGTGCCTGTGTGCAATCCTGTCCCTGATCCTGTCACTGCATCATCTTGCACCAGCAGGGGTGCCTACGTCCAGGCCCGTTTGCAGGGAGGGGATAGCCGCACAACAACTGGACTTCCTCTCCCTGCCGACGTTGCTATCCGGGACCGGGTTGAGCCTGTCCTGAGTGTGCTGGCGACGCGTCAAGGGGCCATGCTAGGTGACCTGCGGAATTTTCATGAAGAGACTGCAGGTCATCTGGAATGGCTTGTTGACCGCGTCAGCCGACTGGGACGGGTCTCCCAGGCCGGATTCCTCCGTCTATTAGGACTTGCTACGACCCCCTCCTCACCTGAACCCCCTATGCGCCAGTCGTCCTCCGTGCCATCTTCCGACCCATGTGTCATCAGGGTGCCCTGTGGAGCTGCCTCTGACAGTGCGGCCAGGCTGGTGGAGGACACATCCCTGCCGCAGTCGGGAGTCGGACTTCCAGCAGGGGTGGCCACCTCGACAACTGCACCCCAGCCGGAGGAGGATGTGCAGGCAGCAGGAGGCAGGGCACAGGCACAGCAGCAGCAGCAGCAGCAAGAAGGTGGGAGCCATGATGGCTCGGGGCCTTCGTCATAGGAGGGGCAGGCATCGGCCGGAGGGCAGGAGGACCCAGGACGGGATGTGTCTTCCGTGTGGCAGCGGTTGGGCCAGCGCATAGATGCGGAGCGGCAGCGGGCGGAAGAGGCGCGGCTCACCATGGTCAGGGCGGAGTTTGCCATGCGTCGGGCGTTGAGGCGGGCTGAGTGCCTCGAGGCATCTCGCAGGGAGTTGGAGGTGGACATGGCGTTATCCCTGCGAGACCTCGGGGCCAGGACAGAGTCCCGCCTCCAGGACGTCGACATGGAGTTCGAGGATGCCCTGGCCCGCAACATCCCAGAGTGAGCCGCTGGACTTGCCCGCTGCCCTTGTAGATAGTTCTTTAGTGTTAAGTTTCCTTTTGTCTTTTTCTTTGGTTGCGCTTGGACTATGAACCACGTTTTTGTATATAGTTATTTATTAGGTAGTTTTAGTTAGGTTTCATTTCATCTGTTGGGCTCATGGACCCTGGTTTGTTCATATGTACATAGTTCACCTTTGGATTCCTTCCGTTTTTTTCTTTTATTTCACCATGGAGCAATGGTTTTTTCTTCTTTCTTCCCCTTTGGATTTCATTTGTTAGACGTGGACTTTGCACCCATTATGATTTGGATTCATTTGGACTCTAATCATTTTCCATGATTTGATTTCAACATGCAGCTTTATTTTTATAATATGCATGATTTTTTAATATTGTTTTATTCAATTCTTTTTGCCTTTAATACATTTGGAAATCTTACTTCAATGTGTGGTAATCTTTCATTGGTTTCAGGCATTTCACCATGTGGGTTTTCACATTCACTGGCACCCATTGTGTGTGTGTGATGAACATGTGTTGCTGTCCATACTTGCCATTTGGGTTGTATCATGTTATGGCCATTTCAATGTGGGGTGGATTTAATACTCGGTTGGTCATTACGGCAGGGGTGGGGTGCCGTGGAATTTGGGTGGCCATAGGGACATGATTGGGTGACATGATAATGTGTTGGGGGGGCCATGAGTGGGACATGAGTGGGGGCCTGCTGGCAGGTGCCCCGCACTGCTGGGGGGTGGGGGTGCTGGGGGACATGAGTGGGGGCCTGCTGGCAGGTGCCCCACACTGCTGGGGGGTGGGGGTGCAGGGGGACATGAGTGAAACATGAGTGGGGGCCTGCTGGCAAGTGCCCCGCACTGTTGGGGGGTGGGGGTGCAAGGGGACATGTGCGGGGGCCTGCTGGCAGGTGCCCCACACTGCTGGGGGGTGGAGGTGCAGGGGGACATGAGTGAAACATGAGTGGGGGCCTGCTGGCAGGTGCCCCGCACTGCTGGGGGTTGGGGGTGCAAGGGGACATGTGTGGGGGCCTGCTGGCAGGTGCCCCACACTGCTGGGGGGTGGGGGTGCAGGGGGACATGAGTGAAACATGAGTGGGGGCCTGCTGGCAGGTGCCCCGCACTGCTGGGGGGTGGGGGTGCAAGGGGACATGTGTGGGGGCCTGCTGGCAGGTTCCCCACACTGCTGGGGGTGCAAGGGGACATGTGGCTTGGCTGGGGGCCATGCCCATGGTGGATGGGCTGCCTGCGGGACATGACCAGGGGTGCAGGGTAGTCCCCTGTGGTGTGGGCTGCCTGCAAGGGCCGTGGAGGGGGTAGAGGGGACATCTGGGAGGACCCACACTGCCAAACGCATGTGGATACACCCGCGCTCCCCTGGAATACACGCACCCCGCTCCCCCAGGCCCCATCGCGTGTGAAACCACCCGCAGGCCCCTGGAATACACGCACCCCGCTCCCCCAGGCCCCATCGCGTGTGAAACCACCCGCAGGCCCCTGAAATACACGCACCCCGTTCCCCCAGGCCCCATCGCGTGTGAAACCACCCGCAGGCCCTTGAAATACACGCACCCCGCTCCCCCAGGCCCCATCGCGTGTGAGACCACCCGCAGGCCCCTGAAATACACGCACCCCGCTCCCCCAGGCACCATCGAGTGTAAAACTTCTCACGCACCCCTGAGATACACGCACCCAGCCAAAACACGTGTAAAACTTCTCGCGCACCCCTGAAATACACGCACCCAGCCCTCACGCGTGTAAAACTTCTCGCGCACCCCTGAAATACACGCACCCAGCCAAAACGCGTGTAAAACTTCTCGCGCACCCCTGAAATACACGCACCCAGCCCTCACGCGTGTGAAACTTCTCGCGCACCCCTGAAATACACGCACCCAGCCCTCACACGTGTAAAACTTCTCGCGCACCCCTGAAATACACGCACCCAGCCAAAACGCGTGTAAAACTTCTCGCGCACCCCTGAAATACACGCACCCACCCCTCACGCGTGTAAAACTTCTTGCGCACCCCTGAAATACACGCACCCAGGCAAAACGCGTGTAAGACTTCTCGCGCACCCCTGAAATACACGCACCCAGCCAAGACGCGTGTGAAACTTCTCGCACACCCTTGATATACACGCACCCAGCCAAAACGCGTGTATAACTTCGCGCGCACCCCTGAAATGCACGCACACGCTCCCCCAGGCACAATCGCTGAGCTGTGTATACGGTATTTTTTAAGCGCACATTTTGGCGCACATGTATTGGGACGCTACCGCCTGCTTTCTGTGGCGTACGGGTATGGGCCTGTGCGCGTCTTTGGCCGTGCGCTGTTTTACCCGATTCGATTCCATGAATACCTGTTGTAGGCGAGCGTCTGGGCGTTCCGCCCACTTGCCTCCTGGACCTCCCCTGTGACGCCCACATTTTCACGAGTTGTTCCCCATTCCGCGTGTCACGCCCCGTTTTCCACCTACTTTTGGGATGTGCGCCGCGCTATGTGCGAATTCGCTGTCGCTTTATCGCACAGCGTTAGATGACCTGTGCGCTAGCATGCGGCACGCACTTTTTCAGCGCACATCCCACATTTTGCTCGTGCCCGTGCTTCCATGAATGGATGTGCGCTGTTTTCTGTGCGATATTCTGCGATTTTTTCTGTGGCACTGCGAATCGCACGTTTTCGCACGCGTGCGCCGGTTTTTCCGCGCACATTATTTCCATGAATCGGCCTGTATGAACATTAGGGACAAGTTAATATTTTCATTCTTGTTTTCTTCATTTTGGATAGCAAAAGGACTTAATGCTACATACATTGTAATGATTTATTTAAAACAAATTAAAAATAAAACAAAATTCAAGAAATAAAATCCAAAAGAATTTCAAAAAACCTCAACAAAAATAGTCACTAGAAAAAGAGACAAAAAAACCGAGAGACACAAACAAGAAAAGGTGATCCAGAAAATGATCCAGAAAATGATCTCAAAAGATAAATATATATATAAATCTTACAACAAAAAAAATCTAACTCTAAAAAAAAGGATATTCGAAGATACTGTTATTGGAAAATGTTAGGTACCAATTGCATAGTAGTAATATCAAGAACATTTATGAATTATTTGGTGTACGATACCCTGAACTCAAAACATGAGAATTTGACACAATTTGCAGAAGATCACATATGTCAATAGAACTGAAGCCGCAATTACTGCATGCTTGTGCAGTGAGTCTTCTGTCAGGTCCCAGCAGAAACAAAGGGGGGAGTATGTAGGAAAAAAGGAGGCTCCACATTTTAGCCAGGTCAGCATTTCACCAGAAAACTGATCGCATTTGCCAACGCGATTGTGAGACTGAATCTTGTGTGAGTCAGTATTGTGAGTGCATGAAAACTTACAAGGAAAAAGGGGGGAGTTGAATTCAACATTACATGAAAGCTGGTATTTCCAGTTAGCACCACACCATGGGAATATGGACTTTGTTGCAATGAAGCATAAGACTAATAGTTTACTTACTCTACGACCCTAAACTACTAACCTATGTCCTGACTAATGTTCAATGCAGCTCGGTCCATAGCCCTGTGTTGCAGAATATTGGTGCAGGAAAGAGGTATAAGCCGGCTCGTGTTAAAAGAAAACAAACGTGCAGAATGAAAGTTGTTTTCTTGCAAGGAAGAGCTGAGGAATGTGAAATCCATTTTCCTCAAGGCAAGCTTATTGTTTACAATACTTTCAGAGCAGGACTCAGCAAGTAAATGTGGCCATTTGCATCCATTGGCTGCTGCCTGAATCATGGTCAAGGGTGCAGGCTGAACATGTGCTCTCTGGAACCTTCTAGTGGGTTGGTTGGTTTGACAAAGGGAGGTGGTTTTGATTGGCACATGACATCACAGTGAAAGGCAGGCATTTTCTTACACTTTCTGTAAGGCCAACATATATTTGTGGGCAGATCGCAGAGAGAGGATTCAAAAAGGCTCTCTGGCTCTGGCTCGTAGCGTGCTGCATTTGCTGATGGCGAGCAGGCTGGCTGTGTCTCTCGGAAGAGTGTGATGAGCTGTTCTTTCGAAAAGGGAGAGTCAGATAAAGAAACATTCTGTGTGGCACTGTCCAGGCAGACGGAAAAAAGAGACTCTCATCAATCCAAGTGCATGATGGGGTCCTGTCTTTGCAGTCCGAGGCCGCACAGAACCATACATTATTTAGGTAAGATCCCAGTACTAGTGAGGTGTACGATGTGTGGTTTGTGAGCGCATTTTACACGCAATTGCAGACTAGGGAATTCTATGTTACATTAACAAACGTGGGTAATTCATTTTATATGTATTATGCACTGTCCCAGAAGTAGGTTTCAAGTAAGCGAACTGAATTGTCAAGGTCAGTTTTAGCAGGACTCTTGGCAACTATCGCAAAAGGGTGTTTGAAGACTATTGTGAACAAATGTTTACCTTTGGGAAAGCCTTACAAATGGAATGTGTTCGTGGCTATGTTCATTTTCAGCTTTGAATCACAGGGATGTCATGTAAAAACTCAGTACATTGTATATGTGATGGATACTTTTCCTAAATTCTAATTACTGATAGAGCACAAAAAAAGAAGTAAGCCAGCTTCGGGCTGGTTTATTTTGTGTCCTTTTTAATGGTGATAGCATACAGATTGGTGGGTAGATATTGTGGTATTTGCATTTTACTGCAAATGGTAAAACAAAAGGTGAAACAGGTCAGTGTGAAGTGACTCACATCATAAGGGGCTGATTACATAGGTGACAGTGTCCAGGTGTACTGGTAAGTATATTCTGAGATACCGCCAGAAAGGCGTGAAGGACAAAATGCCATGTGATGATGAAATTCTGATTTAGTGCTCCACCAGGTCCGGTTTTGGTTTTCCGCTCATGATCCCGATATAAGTTTAATATCAGGTAGTCCTTTGTATTTCGGGTTCACCAAAATACCACAAAATACCTTAACACACCCCCAAAGATCAAATAGCCTCAAACATCTAGTCCTTCTGGGTTTTACTGAATTATTTGTCATCATCTAGACTCAGGAACAACTCTTTAGAATTCCTTTCTGTGCAAAATGAAATTAAAAGGTAATGGTCAGGAATTTTCTGCACTGATTTCGCTTATTAACAAAAATCACCTGAATCTTTGCAAATAAAGGACTTTGCAACTCTTTCTAATCTCATTCTCCAGACTGTACTAGGGACATTGGTGTCACAATTGATCAATTAAAGGGGTAGTTCGCTCAGAAATGTAATTGTCCCAATCGATCTGGCATGTATTTTTTGATCATACATTGATCATCTTAAAAAATATTCCTATGCATCTTACCTTAGTTTTCCTCACTTTGATACATGCGAAAATACCTGCCTGGGCACCGCCATCTCATGGAAATCTTATCCATTGATCAATCGCCCTAAGTTCAAGTCCCCTCGGCAGCAATACAGATCACCCGTCCCTAAAGCTGAAATCACTGGACACTTGTGCCCCTATCACAGCGCCAATGCACATCTCATGTAAACGTCCTCCGTACGCAATCGATTGACGTGTCTCCATGCAAATGCCAAGATGCCTCTTTCCTCGACAAACATAAACAAACTATTTCTGATCACATAACGTAGGAGTTTCTTTTTCCTTTGTGTCAGTATATTGCTGTTTGAGTCTCCTTTACTTCTTTCTGCTCTGTTAAGCTATCTGCCAAGTACGACACACTGTGAAGAGGTACTTTTGCTGCTGATAATTAATTAACTCAGTAGTCGCTTTTATTTTACCATTTCTTATATTATGTTAATGTTAATGTTAGAGGTATTTGTACCGCGCACCATCCCCACCGAAGTGGTCACCAGGCGCTCTGAAAAGGAGAGTGTGAAAAAAAAGTGGGTTTGGTGCAGGGGTAGTAGGGTGTAGTTGGGAATAGGGAAGTGACATTTGTGATGTTGTGTTGATAGCTTCAGTTCGGTTTGCACCGTTCGCTGTGCTTAAGCGCGGTTCATGGGTCTGTGGGAACTCTCATTTGCTGACGTGCCAGGTTATGTGTTGTTAGTCTGTTTTGGTGAAGTGCATGAGGATTGCTGTGCAGAGAGGTGGTTGTCTGGTTTTCTGTATGAGAGTTGTAAGAGGAAAGCTGAGAGTTTGGTTAGCTGTTTTCTATGTTTCTTATATTGTTATTCAATTTTTCTGTCCCTCTCCCTCTCTTACCCCTATGTCTTTGCTTTTTTGCGCTCCCTCATCCTGGGCTGATGATGTTCAGGTTAGATGATTCTGGTCCCTCCCTATCCGTCCGTGTGGGGATCTTACCTACCTAGGTTTCTTCTGTGGGTAAGTAATATGGGGCATGGGTGGTCGGTGCGTGCCCTCCGCCTTTATGCTTCGGTGTACAAATGTCTGTACCAAACTATATTTAAATACTACTTTAACATGGCATGTTCTTTACATGTGTCCTTGCACATTTTTAAAGTTTCTCCCTATTAATCTTGTGTTCGAAAGATAGATTTTTCTAAAATGGCAGTTTTTTCGCTTGTTTTCCGTTAACATCGAATTTTAATGTGAATCCTCATTCCGTTACTGTTACAAACAAAAACATTTCTATTTATCTCACTGTTGATTCTGTACTTCATAATTATTCAGGAACTATGGCCACTATTCATCCCTACTTGTACGAGCCAGAATATTCAGAAGAAGAAATCCTTAAAAGAGAAAAAAGTGAAGACCATGGGCAATCAGATGCTAGTTGTGACGATAATCACCGGAGCCTGAACCCAGTCGCATGTAAGACATTTCCACCTGGTGTACCTACTATCATTTTGAGGGTTTGCCAGCTGTGTTGGAGAAATGCTGTAGCAGAGAAAACTCTGCCTGCTTGGCCTATATTGCCAAAGAAGACACCACCGCTATGCGTTACAGAGCTGCATGACTTCAGGGCACCCTGCATTACAAGATCCGTGTTGCGAATGCTGATGGTCCTTATGCATGAACTTCGATCTACAGTTCGCCCTCGTAATCCATGTAATGAGTAAGTTAACTCAATATATGTTTTGTGTTTGACAACCGAGACGGCTGAAAAATTGCATGTTGTTCCCCTACATCATTGTAACTTCTTTGGGTCACTGAAAAAAGCAATTTTCTGTAAACTGAATACATTTATTTTTCTAATCTCAAACCCTAATATTCATCTTTAGAATCAATGTCTGAACAATTACCTTTTATTCACTTTGAAGTTAAAAACAATATTTCCCCCATCTCCAAATGTTTTTTTGACCGAATCAGTGTTTACATTTTCAATTGATCCCCACCTGATATCGCAAGCACTGTCAGTACTTTCCACAAAATGGTACTTGTTAATGCATCACAGTGCCTTACATTTAAAAAGGTATTTCAAACATAATACATGCAATTATTGGGTCCATTTAAATAAAATATTTCTGTATCTCTTGCACAGGTGGTGTAGGCTTGTGGCCTATCATGTGTTTACATGGTGGATTCATGGAAGACTGGGATTCCGCGTTCAGCGAGTGATACCTGCCTGTGATGTTCCCCCCATTGTTAGAAATTTCCCTGTGACTCCAGACAATACCACAGATTTATGCAGACAGTACCTCGACCGCAGCGGTATAATTTGTACTTTGTCATTATCATCCATTTTACAAAACGAAATAAAAAATTTTTAAAAAATGAGTAGCTATGAAAGGCTGTTCAAAATTATTCGTAATTCCACAACACTTACACACATCTAAGAGGATCATGAAAGATTGGTGTGTTTTAACAAGGTTACTGGCCTATTGCGCTCGCCTCATCCACATCCATCCATTACCCTCCGCCATCAATGGCAGTTCGCACCTGTGGCCGTGCACACGCAAGCGGGATGGGTGGGTGGGCAGGCTCAATCTGCCGAACACCACAACTCAAAGGACTCTTTAGCACGGGAACCATTGACCACATGGCCAGCCCAGACCCGGTGTCTCCAGACTCCACCTTGAAGACCCCGTCCCTGCAATCAACATATCTCTGTGTCCTTTGACTGTGTTCCGGGCCTATTGCTCCCGCCTCATCCACATCCACCCCCCTCCGGTATCAATGGCAGTCCACACCCGTGGCTGCGTGCTGGCAAGGGGGCTGGGTGGATGGGAAGGCTCAAGGTGCCGAACATCATGTGCACCTCAAAGGGCTCTTTAGCAGGGGGACCATTGACCATGTGGCCAGCCCAGACACTGGGCCTCATTACAACTCAGGCGTTAAGGGTTAACGCCACTGTTAACCCTTAACGCCTGATTCTGATCTTAACGCCTGCTTTTAGCAGGCTTTAAAATCCATGGCGCTAACCTGCCATGGTGCTAATTACGCCGCCGTAATTTACAGCGGCGTAATTAGCGCCTTCCCCACTCCCATTATGCCCTATGGGGCAAAAATGGGAATGGGGAAGGGAAAATGGGAAATGGGGATTTACCGCCCCACTCACCTTGGAATGGGGCGGTAAATCCGCCATCCCCCATGGTGTAAACGGAGTTTACACCATGGTGGTAAAGTTGGTGCACTTAGCACCAAGGTTGTAATGAGGCCCACAGTGTCTGCTGACTCCCCTTTTAAGGGCCTGTCCCTATAATCAACATATGAATGTGTACTTTGAATGAGTTCTGGTCCCATTGCGCTCGCGTTATCTACGTCCATCCATACCACTCCGCCATCGATGGTAATTTGCATCTGTGGCCGCAGGCTGGCAAGGGGGCTTCACTGGTGTGATGGAGGAGGTCCAAATTTGTCATAGAGGCCTGCTGGGTGTGAACGAACACGTCAGACATTCACATACACACCCACTTCTGGAAGCCTTCATAAACACTGTGGAAGTTACCAAGAAAATGTCTCTGAAATCGACTAGGGATTTTTTCCTTGCTCGCTGAATTGGTTCATCTACTCTTCTAACTAACCGTTAGTCAGCTTTTACTGTTGTTTTCTTTAGTGTCAATGTTATCTGCTCAGCCACTTTCTATTGCTTTAAACTCAATGTACACCCAATTCTCAATTTAATATTTTCAAAAAGTGTACACCATTATCAACCGTCTTAAGTGCTTTTATCTCGGTAACTAGCACATGGCCACTTGATCTATAACTTCTCTTCTAGCTTTCAGTGTCATGCGGATGACACTCAGCTCTCTTTTGGGCTCCCCTGAGCCCCCTCTCCTCCCTCTCTCATTCCTGAGTGTCTATCCGCGATTCAGGATTGGTGCGCCTCAAACGATATCTGCCGTACTGTCAGTAAGACTGAGATTCTTCTCATTGGCACCCATGCTCCCACTTTCCATCTCTCACTCTGGTCGCCCTCCTTGGCCCCTCTACCTTCACCTTCCTGTGAGGCAAAAAACCTAGGTGTCATCTTCAACTCCACTCTCCCCTTCTCTCCTTCTCTCCTCTCCTTTTCTCTTCACATCACAGAGCTTGTCAAGAAGGACCACTTCCAGCTGCACCTCCTCATAGGTATTATACCTTTTCTCAATTTTCCCCAGAAGCTCACTGGGGGTCATTACGACCCAGGCGGTAAGTACGCCAACTTTACCACCATGGTGTAAACTACGTTTACACCATGGTGGATGGCGGATTTACCACCCCATTCCAAGGTGAGTGGGGCGGTAAATCCCCATTTCCCATTTTCCCTTCCCCATTCCCATTTTTCCCCCCTAGGGCATAATGGGAGTGGGGAAGGCGCTAATTACGCCACCGTAAATTACGGTGGCGTAATTAGCATCCTGGCGGGTTAGCGCCATGGATTTTAACGGCTGCTAAAAGCAGCCGTTAAAATTGGAATCAGGCGTTAAGGGTTAACGACGGCGTTAACCCTTAACGCCTGAGTTGTAATGAGGCCCACTGTCTCCAGAGGCCTGGTTCTCTCCTGGTTAGACTACTGCAACAACCTCATTCTCAGTCTGCCTACCTCTACTATTCGCCCTATGCAACTAATCCAGAACAGGACTGCAAGACTTATCCCTGGCCTCAAGCCCAGGTACCTTATCTCTCTAGGCCTGAGATCTCTCCACTGGCTCCCAGTGACTGCAAGAATCAAGTTAAAGAACCTCTGCATTGTCCACGAGGCTTCCTGGGACCGGGGTTCGCACTACATCCAACTCTCTCTTTCAAAATACCTTCCTTCTAGAGCCCTTTGCTCAGCTACATCCATCTCGCTGAGGGTCAGGCTGCAAGTGGGGGGTAGATCTCTCTTCTCTGCAGGTGCCTCCAGGGCTGGACTGGGAACTAAAAGAGGCCCTGGAAATAATTACTGGGGACCAAAAGAGGCCCTGGAAATAAAGTTCAAAGTGGCCCCAAATGACACATTTTCAGCAAGCCCAATGCTTTTCCTATGAGAAAATTTGGAAATACCACAGAAAAGAGGCCCAGAGTGCAGAGGCCCACCGGGAAATCTCCAGAGTTCCGTATAGGCCAGTCCACCCCTGGGTGCCTCCCTCTGGAATTGTCTCCATGCATCTCTCAGACTTGAGCCGAACCACCAGAAGTTCCTGAAACAGCTCAAGACCTTCAATTTTTCCTCTGCCTTATCTCTCTTGCTTCCTTGCTAACTTACCTGTCTGCTGGTCCAACTGGCTGATTGGCTACATGTACAGTCTTCCTTGCACTGCCTCCAGGCCTATCGCAGATTTATGGGCTGTAACGTAACCCCTACATCCCCCTGCCTCCTTGCACTTACCCACAGCTGCTCTGCTCTGGCTACAATTACTCAGAGCCATGCTGCCATGCTCCCACTGCCCCCTACCCTCTCTCTTGCACTTCCCCCTCTTTCTTCCCCCTGCACTTCACATTGTCGCACTTGTACGATACGAATGATACAAGGCCTAGTAGGATTGTTTGTCTTGTCTTCCCCGATCTTGCCTCCCATGTCTTGTGGCGCCTAGAAACAGTAGTGTACAGGCGTGTTATAATTGACATATCATATCATATATAACATTACAGAGTATTGCTTCCAGATGTAATATTTAATAGTGCATGTTTTTAATGCATGTTTGTCTTAGGTGACATTTTTAAAAAATGTACCTTTATTATCAAGGCAATGTGATGTTTGATGTACTCACTGTGACCTTTTTCTTATAGTAATTTTGTGTAGTTGTTTTCTTTAACAGATCATAAGGAAAATCCAAAAATGCCTTCATGTATCATTTTCAGTTGCCCCAATGTCAGCCATGCCAAAAGTGAAAAACAGTCCTGTATGTCTTTCCGAATGATATCATTTTAGTAAAAAAATGTCTGTCGAACTGTGGCTTTCCAATGTCCGAGACTGAAGGCAGAGCCAACAATGTCTTGGCTGATGTGAGGGGCAATTGATTCGACATCTGCAGCATGCACTTCTCTGAAGATATGCACAAAAAGTCAAAGTTCACTAAAAAAAGTGTTGCCCCAGACGCCATCGCAAATTACTTCCCATTGCAC
The DNA here is from genome assembly GCF_040938575.1 of Ambystoma mexicanum. NCBI lineage: Eukaryota > Metazoa > Chordata > Amphibia > Caudata > Ambystomatidae > Ambystoma > Ambystoma mexicanum. The sequence continues at coordinate 898,087,005 of NC_090925.1, forward strand.
TTCCTAATGGATTTCAGCACATGCTGACCCAGGCGAATAGTGTAGTGGAGGCAGAATTATTTTATGTATTTGACTTTTTCCTAAATTTGTTAAATATAATATTTTTTCCAAATAATCATTCAATACATTGAACTAGTCTGCGAACAGGTAACGTAACGAACAGTTGGGAGTTTTTGTGGAATATCACCATTCATATTATATTTACTGCACAAGTTGCCTTCATGAACAATGTACTGTGGTATATGCAATTATAACTTTAGATCACTTTGTGTAACCCTTGTTTAGGGATACACTAATAGTTTGGTGCAATGTGAGCCTTCTCGAAAAATGTACATTGCGTCTTTTACAAATATGTCATTTTGTTAAATGTTTTGTTTACCATCTCTGTGCTTACCAGACCACACTGATGGAAGTACAGACCGTTACCATTGAGGAAAACCCAGACACGTCCAAAATCCACCTAGTGAGGCCGAGTGACTTGCAAATAAACTTACTTTATCGCTTTGATGTGGTCTAATTTATAATACTAATGCACATTTTTGGTCTTAATATATGTATCAATTAAAAAACTGAGATTGTACATCTACCACTATTCCAGAGTCAACAGCAACTGCACTCACCATTCAAGTCATTTTTTATACCAATCCTTCAGATGCGACTATACAAAATATGCATTATGAGTACTTTCATAGGTAGAAATGGGGGCATATCTGTACAGACCGTACTTCTGCTATATTCCACCAAAATAGTCCCAGTTCTGGCTTATGTGATTGAAATCTGGGGTCATGCATACAGACTTGAATTAATTTACTTTGAAGCTAAACTTTTACGAAAACCTTTACAAATGCCATCAGCTCTACCCATTGAATTTCTATATCTAGAATTCGGATTAACCGGGATAACCTTGACTCTTATCCGAAGAACTTTTATGAGCTGGACCAATCTAATTAGGCTAGATAATGGCACATGTATAGTAAATGATATCCAGTCATTTCTCAAATTGGAAAACTACATGAATCTGGGTACTACTGGTAACATTGTTAAAGTGTATGACAGATGGCGGACTGATATGGATATCCCCACAAATACTACCTCAGCTACTGCCATTGAATTTAAGCTAAAACAGAAGTTGAGTAACTTTATGCACGAGATTCGAATTGTTCGATTGGCCTTTAACTGTAACAGTGGTTGTTTTATTAGCTATGTAATGGGTGGTTCCTTCAGACCAGCATATATTGTGGCGTCTCCTAATAGCGGAGTCCCACGCCAATGCCTCCTGTTAAAATGTTATATATGTGACACATTGGAGGCAATGGAAAGCCAAATGGGCATTTCCAGAGGTAACTGCAAATGCCGCCTATGTGGTAAGGACACAATTGAAAGTTTGAAACATATCTTGGTATGAAGGCTTGTATCCACTCAGAGCTAAGTACATGAAAATGTATATCAACCTATTGGATTGCACTGATTTGTTGCAGTTATGGCCAATATTCATGGAAGGCAATGATGTAAATCTCATTTATTTTGTGGTCATTTTATTGGAAATAAATAGACATTTTACGGATTTTATGATTGTATTTATAAGGCCACATTAATAAAAATGTGTTTATTCAATAAACTAATTCAACTATAAGGAATGTAAAAATCGACGGGGTTACTTTACCTACGGAGGGAAATGTATGTGTCCTTTCATGCATTGTGGTTTTATGTTCTGTTTTTAACAATGTTTTAATGGTAACTTCTTTTTAAATCTCTGACTTTTATGTACTCCTCAGTGTTTTATGTTGTACACACAAGGCTATACAGCTATATGTATATTAGCTCAAATAAAAAAATAAAATATGTATTTGTTTAAGTTCAACAGAAATAATATTGATTATTGTCATGTACAATGTTAGCCTTTGAAACAAAGTTAACGTGCAAGGAGGCCGCTTGTGTGGTCTCCAGGTGCTCAGGTGGATCTGTAATGCAAGGAGGGAGGTTTGGTGGTTAGTAGGGATGAGCATGAATAGAGAAAGATAGCGCCACCTCAGTGCTGTGGAGGTAGTTTGCGAGGTGTATGCAGACGAGTGACTTTATTAGTACAGATTGTTGTTACAATAACTGGAAATCCACCCAAGTGCATAGCAATCAGACATTTGTCTAAGTGGCATGTAGGATTCTATATAAATATTGACCATCTTTAGTGTGTACATTTTTTTTCGATCTCCCTTTTACATCTTTATTATTGATATTACTTTGATATGGGGGGAGGCTGGAACTCCAACAATGGTACTAATCTTCTACTGCAACCGGTTTGGTGGATGGGGTATAAGAACTGAGAATTGTGAGATCAACGATTTTAACTTTACATTGGGCAAACTCTTGGAAACGCTGGCCATCTCCAAGCTTAATCTACATATTGAATCTGTTGGTTGCCTCCATGACTACCAGTCAGGCTTCAGAGCTGCCAGAAGCACGGAAACCACTCTCCTGAACACCTGTGATGACTTGCTCTCCAAATTTGACTCTAATCTCCCTTCTGTCCTCATTCTCCTTGATATATCCTCAGCTTTTGACATGGTCAACCATGCCATCCTGCTCAATCGCCTCTGCGACAACCTTCATATTACTGTTCAGGCCCTGGCCTGGTTGACCTCCTTTCTCACAGACCGGCCCTCTCAGGTCCAACTTGGGGCTTTCTTCTCTTCTCTCTCTCTCTCTCTCTCTCTCTCTCTCTCTCTCTCTCTCTCTCTCTCTCTCTCTCTCTCTCTCTCTCTCACTCTCTCTCTCTCTCTCTACTTGTGATGTTCCCCAGGGGTCTAACCTCTCTCCTTGGCTCTTCAACCACTACCTGGCACCTTTTGCCCACTGCAATGCTACTTTCTGCTCCAATTTTCAATGTTATGCGGATGACACTCGGCTCTCTTTCTGGCTCCCCTCAGCCACCTCTGCATTTACCAGAGTGTCTGGCTGCAATTCAGGAATGGTGTGCCATTAATGATCTCTGCCTTAATGCCAGTAAGACTGAGATCCTCCTCATTGGGACACCCACTCCATCCTTTCCTCTCTCTCTTTTTAAGAACCTTGGTGTCATCTTCGATACCCACCCTCTTGTTCTCTAATCACATCTCTGACATCTCTAAGAAGTCAAACTATCAGCTGCACCTCCTCAGAGGTATTGTCACGACCCTTACCCCAAACCTCCACTGGCAAGTCAATCTGCCAGGTAAGGTCAGGGCTCGGGGTTCCATTAGGGCCTCAGAGGCCTTACATCCTCTTCTAAGACTCTCTTGGAGTCTGTCCCGGCGCCTTTGGCGCCAGGCTCATATTCAGTATGGAGAACATCTTTGAATGGGGACTACTTTTCCTTGGGCCGGCAGTCAACATGGAGGCACTCACATAGCCCAGTTCCCAAGAACTAAGCTTTGCGGTATAGTGTTTTGGGTGTGGTGGCCTGGGACTACTTTACCTGGACTACTTTGCAGGGAGGCTATTTAAACCACACCCAAGCAACAGAACATGCTTCGCGTTATTCTGCAGCCTACAGCGTAACGCTCACCGTGTCCAGTGTCCTTGATACCAGCAATCCTTGGAGCAACGAGCCTGCAGAAGAAAAAAAGAACATCATTAATAGAATCTTACCTACAAACTCCATCCTGTCATCTGCCCAACGTTCATTCCTGATTCTGCTTACTTGCGGGCCGTCTATCCAGCGAACTGCATCTTCTGGGCACCGCATACTTACCGGAACGAAGCAACCTGGAAAGGAGAGGGAGAAAGACAACATTAGAAAACGTATACTCACGGCTTGATATAAGCCATGAACATCACAAGAATCTCACCTGGCTAGTCGCTTCTTGGCCGGCATCATTCCGGAACACTACGCCCGCCGGAGAAAAACATTGCGACCTGTAAGGAAAGAGGAAACACAGGTTAGCAAATACAAGGTGAAGCAGCGCCGCGCATAGCGCATTACTTACCGGATTGCAGTGCGCATCTCGCGCCTTCCACTACTGGCAGGTGCTCAATCCAACCAACATGACACGCCGAATCTCATGCATGCCTAGGGAGAAAGAAAAGACATTAACCACAAAAAGAAAGGAAGGCATGAACAGTATTATATAAAGACTGCTGCAGTAAAACCTACCTTAAAGACACTTGAATGGGCTCGCACGAGTGAAGTAACTCAGTCGCCCATGCCCACTGGAGACTACGCACCCCTGCTAAGAAGGCAGGACGGAGAGCACGCCTAATACTGAAACAAGGTGAAGAGAGGGCCTAAGGGTCGAATCCAAGGGAGGTGGGAGGAGACCTTAACCGAGTCGACCAGTCTTGAACTCAGCCCTCCTGTGCTTTCAGGCTCGTCTTCCATCGAAGACGATCGGGGGATCGGGGAGAGGGTTCCAGGTGCATATCAACCAACCAGGGCTGAGTGGTGTCCCTGTGGATACCAGGTGAGCGTAACAGGTATTCTTCCTTTTCTTACTTTCCCCCAGAAGCTCACTGTCTCCAGAGCTCAGGTCCTCTCTAGGCTGGACTATTGCAACAGTCTCTTTAAAAAACCTACTGCCTCTACTCTTCGACCTTTACAACTTATCCAGGACACGACAGCAATACTTGTCCTTGGCCTCGAGCCCAGGGATCGTATCTCTCCAACTCTAAAATCTCTTCACTGGGTCACAGTGGCTGGAAATATCAAGTTCAAGACCCTCTGCATTATCCACAAGGCTTTCCGGGGCCTGGAACCACTCTAAGTCCAACTTTATCTTCCAAAATATCTTCCTTCTCAAGCTCTCCACTCATCCACCTCCAACTCTCGGAGGGTCAGCCACTTCTCCAAGCAGAGAGTTGGGGGAAGATCTATCTCCTCGACTGGAGCCTCCCTCTGGAACAGCCTCCATGCCTCTCTCAAACTTGAGCAGAACCACCTCCGATTCTGGAAGCAACTCAAGAACTTCCTTTTCACTTCTGCTTTCTCTTTTCCTCTCCCCTGCTGATGCACCTGGCTGCTCTGCGCACTGCTCACCTGGTCACCCTCTGAAGTCGGGCCCAGGCTCCTGCATGTCCAATTACCTTTGCACTGCCTCTGGGCTACCCAGCACTTAAGGGTCTGTATCTGCAACCCTACAGTCCCTTCTCTCTGCACTTATGAGCCACACGCTGGCTGCACTTGTGAGTTAACTGCACTTACACGTTCCCCTCCACCTGGTACTTCTCCCCTTCCATTTTTGTGTAATCTGAATATCACAAGGCCTAGTAAGGTTGTTATTTTGCCTCGCTTTTTTCCCCTCCGTGTCTTATCGCACCTAGAAACACTTGTGTACAGGCACGTTATAAATGCCACATCATATCATATCATTCTTTAATAATCTAATCATTTTGACTGAATTTGTTATGTATAAGGAATGTACTACTGAAGTGGTAGAATTTGAAGAGCCCCATGGACCAGAGGTATACATACAATATTAATACATTTAAAGTTATCATCATTTATAACATTCAAGTAATATTTTTAATTATCTAATGTTTACCGGAGTGAAATTGGTTGTATTTGTAGACTTGCATATACCAATTTTGATGTTGAAGAGCAAATTGCATGGTTGATACAATTTCAAAAGGCTGTTTTTCAGCTTGGTCTTGTGGTCGGCAAATCAGAATTGGAAGTTACAAGGAAAATTCAGACAAAAAGGGTAAACAATGGAAATGTTTGTTTTTAAATAAGTTATTTATGAAGTATTGTATTGATTTTGACATTTTGAGGTTGTAATTAATATATTATGTATGTGTACAAACAATTAAGCATCTTTCTTTTTATCCATTAGAGACCTAGAATGAAGAGGAGCATGAAGATGCAGAACAACACAAACTAATGATGTGACTTGCCAAACCAATGTCAATTGGGAGCAGCTACTTTTTGAAGCTCATCATGGTCCAGTCAAGATTCAGAGCCACGATGCAGATGTGCAGTGTCCGGAGTTTGAATGGAATGTCACCAGTGACCCATGGAAAGTAACCATGGATCATTGTTACAGCACAAAACGTCACCCCCAAGAGACAGAAATAACAGATGATTTTTATTAATTGCTTGCAGAACCACTCACACAATCCACACCCGCTAGAAATTACAAAAACTAAGAAATAGAAAATGTTCACTCTTTCTCCAATACATTTGGAAAATCCAGAAATGTCACAAACAGAAATAAGTCAAGCAATTTTTCAAGTGATCGAGGAGTGTGCTCGTGATCTGGACTTCACTCTTGCGAGTGTTGAGGACTTATCCTCCACCATGGAATCGCAAACCACCGTACTGCAGGTCGATTGGCTGTTACAGGAGCAAAAATGCATTGTATTCCACTGCTGCCTCATTCAGATTATGAAAATGATAAGATGTGAGCATATACTACATAGGAGGATTTGTGGGGAGCAATTGGTGAACTTTACTGGTATAGTTAAAGGCACAAACCTGAAGAATAAGGGTAGATGTGTACAAACAATAACACATTTTCATGGTCTGCTCAACCTATACTTGGAAAAGTGCCCACTGGAAATGTACTTTGTTCTTCTGCTTTGCTGTTTAGCAAATCAACGTACAGTAAAATGTCAAGTTTCTGTACATTTTTCGGGACTTGAGTCCCTTGCAATAACCCAATACTACAGATATCATAAGAAATTCTTGTTCCCGGCAATTAGCCAGGCATGGACACTTGAACAAATATCTTTGGACAATGCTTTTGATGGAAAAAGGCTCAGGCTTGTGGGTGATGGACAGTGTGACAGTCCAGGCTTTTCAGCTAAATACTTCACTTACCACTTCCAAGACATGGAAACCAAAACAATAGTGAGTTCAGTCGTCGGGCAAGTGTCTGAATGCACAACTTCGGCTGCAATGGAAAATTATGGGTTTATTAAATCCATTGAACTTCTGCAATCCAGAGGAATGCCAATAGGCCTGATAGCCACTGTCAGACACGTGGGAATGATATACTGAAGAGCAGGCACTCCCACTCTCTGGATTAGGGAATTACAACACTTTTTTAACAGAAATACAAAAACTCCAGAGGATCCAATTTACAAAAGTGAAAAATGTTTAATTAATTATATTGAACAAATCAATCATAAATCAAAGGGCATCAATTTAATGCAGGAAAATCACAACCAATTATCTCTTAAATCCACATTGGGCATACTACCTCAATCTGAACAAGCATATCAATATCCGCATTCAAGACCGAGCTCTTACTTACTGGGCCCTCTGCCCGTCAGAAGAGTCTCACCAAGGATTACACGCCCTTTGTCATTGACGGCCACAAGATTCCTGTAGCACCCTCTGTTAAGACTTTGGGGGTCTACCTCAACTCATCGCTCTCCGTGTCTGGCCACGTCAACCACATTGCCTCGACTTCAGGCTATGCGATCAAACTAATTAAAACCAGCAAACCCTTCCTCACCACTACAAACTGTCTGGAAGTTGCCCAAGCACTTATATGGTCGGAACTAGACTACTGCAACTCCCTTCTCTCCGGCACCTCAGAAAAAACCTCTGCAAATTTCAAACCACCCAAAACAATGCCCACAGTGCCCCCCTGAACCTTGGCAAATTGGAACACACATCAGAGGCAAGGAGATCAGCCCACTGACTTCCAGTAAAGGACAGGATCACCTTCAAAATCCTATCCCTTACCCACTGCTGTCTTTCGAACAACACCCTAGGCTACCTGGTGACCAGTCTCAGAAAACACACCTCAGTAAGACCTACCGGGGAGGCCTACAGTCACTGCCTCGTCACCCCAAGGATCAATCGTGCCAAAGCTGGGGGCAGCAGCTTCCCAGTCCGAGCACCATCTCTCTGGATTAACTGACTTGTCTCTCCTCCCTTCTATCTGCTCCATACCGATTACTGTTCTCCTAACTGTAACTAGTGCCTAGATGCCCACGGGCTCTGAGCGCTGCTATAAATGTACAAATAAATAAATTCATTCCATTCACACACATAAAAAATATTTTTGAACAACATTGCCATTAATAAAACATTTTCTTCTCTCCCTGAAGTGTATATTAATTCTTTTTCATGATCCTATTTCCAGGCTTTTGACCGACAGGTTTAGATGTATTGACGAGGAGCACGGGAGGAAAAGCCCAAAAATAGGAACAGGACTATGGGCTGATCAAGGCTATAAACAAGAAAAAGTGGTCCTGCCTATGAGGTTTCTAATCTACTGCACTTTTATTCTAATGCAATTATTGTTTCTTATGGACCTGTTTGCCAGCATATCATTAGTTGGCAAACACTGCCTTGTTGTGTACAGGGAATACAGTGAACAACCCACAAGAGAATGGTGCTCAGTTTATTTGTTCATGACTGACCCATTTTTACGTGTTTAAAATATATGCACTTTGTAACATATGTGAGAGACGCACAACTTGAAAGTCACAGGATGCAGTGCATTAATACATATTTTTACAAATGATATGTCGAGTTAGGCTAAAGATGTATTGACAGCAATTTAGCCACGTCTTCTTCAGGGAACACACGACAGTCCCAGCATCAGGGGCTTCTGTTTTCATTCTTAACTATGTCACTGGGGCATTAAATGACCAAACAGTGCAATCATGTCTCCAAACTCCCCTGTGTGAACTTTACAATGATTGCACTGTTTTCTCATTGAGTTTGAGTTAGGAGCAGCAGTCATGGCTGCTGTGTAAATTGAAACCCCATATGCTAGCAAGAGTCAGAATTTATGGTGGCATTAGATCTACTGCCCCAGTGACAGACATAGTTGCAGATTGAAACAGAGCAAAGGTTTATGTGACACCCGATGACCTGCTTCACTAATCATTTCAAGTGTTGTGCTGATGACACACAGCTTTTCTTCAAGCTTCACTCTACTACCTTGTCTTCCTTCTCTCTCATTCCCGATTGTCTGACCGCTATTCAGGCTTGGTGCACAGACACTGATCTCTGTCTTAATGCTAGTAAGACTGAGAGCCTTCTGATTGGGGCCCCGGCACCCTGTTTCTTTCTAGTCCTCTGCCCCCCCTAATTGGGCCCTCTACCCTCACAAACTAGTGAGGCCAAAACACTTTGGGTGATTTAAGACTTCTCTCTCTGATCTGATCTGATCACCCCTCACATCTTGGAGAATTCCAAAAAGGCACACTTTCAACTTCACCTGCTTCAAGGCCTTCTCCCTTTCCTCACCTTCCCCCAGAAGCTCAATGTCTTCAGAGCTCTGGTACTTTCCCAGCTGGACTACTGCAACAGCCTCTACCTCAATCTGCCCCCTTCATTTAAAACAGAAAAGGGGTGCAAGACTTTTCATTGGCCGAAGCCAAAGGACCGCATAGCTCCATGTAACGCTCACCTGGTATCCACAGGGACGTCACCCAGCCTGTTCTGACCTCTTACGACCTTGAACCCTTCCCTGGAGGCTATTCGACTGGAGACTGGGCCTGAAACACAGGATTGGTAGAGTAGTGTCTCTGTGTGCTTGAACCCCTTCTTCCCCGGGGTCCAACCCTTCCCTTTGATCCACAGCTCACCTTGTTTTTTTGGATAGTGTGCTCTCCGTCCTGCCTTCAGCACAGGGGCGCGTTGATTGATGCGGGCTCGTTGCTGCCTAGTTACTTCACTGGCAAGAGTCCGACAGGTAAGTATAATGAGTCTTTTGAACAGTTCTCTAACTTTGTTCCTTTCCTTCCTTAGATGATGGCCGGCGTCCGGGGATGGCGGCGTGCTGCTGAGATGGGTAGCGCTGAAGGTGAGTGAGAGCGTGATGCGCGATGCACCCCTTTTGTATTTGCATTGAACTGAGTTCTTTTTCTGTGTCTTTTAGGTGCCGCAACTTTTTCAGCGTGGATGCCGGTTATGAAGAACAAATGCAGTGGGTAAGCGTGGTATGCGGGGCCTCTAGATGTGTCCAAGCTAACCTAGAGTGTCTTTTCCCTCTTACAGATGGATGAGCAGTTCCGGAGACAGAGTCCCCCCAGAGCGGCTGGGATTCAGGTAAGCGTTTGAAGCTCGTATAGTATTTAAAAATAAGCGAAGATTTGCAGAATGCTTACTAATGCCTTTTTTCTGTTCTTTTCCCTTTTCCTTAGGAAGCGGCGTGCCGGGATGGGAATGACACCGCCGAAGATGCCCGCAGAACAGAAGGAGTGATGACTGATGGGCAGAAGGGCCGCAAGGTGAGGCTGTTCCTAACGGTGTTCTTGTTCTTGCAGGAGCTGAGTGCAGAAGAAAGATGCAGGCCTACTGGAGACCGATCCAAATACGGTGAGTGTCACGCTGCAGGTGCAGAAAACGCAAAGCATGTTTCTCAGCCTGGGTTTGGCTTAAATAGTCTCTGGGTATCCCAGGTGCCTCTGGGCTGAACCACACCCAAAAGACTAGACCGCACATGCAGTTCTGGGAACCGAAATATGTGGGGGCATCCATCTTGTCCCCATCAATGCACTACAAGTCCAATCCCCAATGTTATCCTATGGGAGTGAGTGAGTCTGGTGCCACAAGCGCCAAGTCTGACTCCAAGTGGGTCTTTGGAGGGATGGAGAGGCCCTTGAGGGCCATGTAGGTGATCGTGGCCTGGCTCCAGCCTGACATCTTGGAGGGCTGGGGACATGAGGGGCAGGAATCATGACACTCCAGCTTTAAAAATCTGTCTACTGGCTCCCGGTGTTCGCCCACAGCCACTGTGACTGGCAGCATGGTCGTCCATGAGTCTTACAAGCTACCAAGCCATCTGCCAAGTCGACACCAGCACCCACCCCCATCAACATTGCCCTCTGGTCCCCCCGCCTGACTGCCGGGAGGTTGGGCATCCAACCCTTGAGACACCTCCACCTAAGCACTTAGCCAGTAGCTTCCTCCCCTGGCACCACCTGGCACTTCCCCTCTTGCGCTCCCAGTCGCACCTGCCCATACCTTGGGCCATCACCCCCCTTCCCTCTCTCCTTCACTTCTAGCTGCACTTGCATGATTCGAATGTGAAAAGGCCTAGTAGGACTACTATTGTTTATTTATTGTTATTCATTAGTTAGCCCCCTTGTTTCCCTACCCATTTTATGTCTTGTGGCTCCTGGCGACACTATTTGTTATATAGGCATCTTACAAATATTCATCAAATCCAAAAATGAAGGTGATTGCTGTGATAGATATACAGATAAGTCAGTAAGCCTTTCAAAAGTGAACTCACACAAGACATGCAGGAATTGTAGTGATGTACGTTTTTTTTGTTTAAAGTTGCCCATTGCACATGTGGCACTGGTTGCAATAGTGCATGCATCCCAGTGCGAAATAGACCCTTTGTCCACCCTTTCACCCCCTTGGCGCCCCCTTCCCGGTCCACTTGTGTTGCCTCTATATATTAACCCACCACTTTTCATATTTCAATACACATCCATCTGTATTTCATGCTGTAACCACACTATCGGGCTGATTCATGGAATTTGTGAGCCGAAAAACAGGGATTTGTGCGCCATTCTGCCCACAAATCCCCATTTGTTAAACTGGGATTTGTTTTTCGGCGCACAAATTCCAAGAATCATCCTCTTTATGTCAAGTAAAATTACTGCAATAGGTTTGTGAGTTTATAAACCACAGTGAAGGTGGGTAGCAATTAGCTACTTAGCAAGCAGCAATACATACTTATCGGTGGCACTCTCAGTTTAAAGTTGTACCCATGCTCGCCACAATTTTGATAACAGAACCCCATTTCTCTTTTTCAACATCGTTCGAAACACCCCTTGTTCCCGAAATAAAGGAGTCTGTAAACAATTACAACACCCTGATGCTTGAAAAATTCGTATATGCACAAGACAACTAGACATCTCTGTGTATTGCACTACTGGTGTTCACATCACAGAATTATTTCACACAAGCATCTTGTAAATAAGATCTCCAAGTGGGCATGTGTTACACTTTTTCAGGCTTATTTGATGCAGGCACTTACTGTAGAGAGTACACACAATGAGGGCCTTCGGAATGCAAATGGCCATTACCCAGTGAGCTGTGGGTTTTTCAGGGAAAGGGGCCATTAGCACTCTTGATTTCACACTTGTGTCTGGCCCAGCACAATAATAAAAGAGAAGACATCACAGAACCAGACTTGTGAAATAGTCTGAGGTCTGTGAAGCCCAGGATTGGCTTTCAGCATCACGGTACTTGAAAACCCTGGTTAGTGCCAACCTACAATATGCCCAAAAATAAAAAACAAACCCTTTTGTTCGGTTTTGAAGGAGGCAGACATCAGTGTTTAAAAATATTTAACGGTTCTGTGTTTTTAACACAAGGATGCGTATTGGGGTCCAGGTCCAAAAGCCTGTTTTCCTGATTTGCATTCTAATTCTGTTTTCTGGTATAAAAAGTTGCCCCACTTTCACCAAAAAAGCTGCCCCACACTATTGTTCTGCTTTTTTTTCCGACCATGGCCCTATTGCCGTACAGGGCAGTCCGAGCCTGTCTGCACCTCGACTAGGCGCATCTGTGAAATAATCTGTTAAGGTTGTGTCAACAGGTGCACTTTTGCCATTACAATGGTAGTAAATATTTTGCTATGCAGAATACTTGAAATATTTCATTGGGTTTCACTGCACAGCCTGCCATGAATATTGTTCATTTTTGTGGCAGGTGGACCCTGAGAATAAAACTCGGTGTGGCTTGCTGTGAACACTCGATGAAGGGTCTAATTGTTATTTGGCCTTCAATGCTCCACACTAACAATTCGATGGACACCATGGGCCTCATTACGAGTTTCCAGGTCCGGATACAACGGTACCGGTAAGCTTACAACGGTACCGGTAAGCTTACCGGTACCATTGTATCGGGACTGGCAACCTCTGAGTTGTGCTTGCGGGTGCCTTTCATTCCGTCAGGTCTGACCTGGATGTGTGTGTGTTTATGTTCCTTGTTCTGTGTTAGATAACTTTATATGACGTGGGTCATCACAGGGAACGTTTGGCCACGCTGCCGAGCAATGTCATTAAAATTGGTGGAGCGTATCGTTTTGACTTGTGATGTCAGCTTCAGGGGCGAGTGATCTGAATTACTGCCGCAAGGACACCTGTACTTGGGGTGATAGATAAACAGATAAGATTTCCACAGGCCTGCGGTGCCCAAGCAGGTGATTTTGCATGCATTAAAGTGAGGAAAACTATGGTAAGATGCATGGAATGTTTTTTTAAGATGGATCGATGTATGGTCAAAAATACATGCCCGATTGATTGTGACAATTACATTTCTGAGCGAAACACCCCCTTAAATTTGTCTACAGCTTGTCTAGATCAAGTGATCTTTACCCTATTTGGGAGTCAAGCAGTCTTATGTAAACTGTGCAAAGGGATCAATTGATTTATAAAGTACTTGTAGAAATCTTCAGGCAAACTCTCTCTGCCATGAGCCTTCCTATGCTGTATGTCAGTACTAATTATTTACTCTTGAATCTCTCAAATAATGTGGTCTAGTTTATCCACCTCCAGTCAATGTTATCTAAAGATCTATTCATGTTTTCAACTAATATTTAATTGGTATGGGACCAGAAAAGAACAGCCTGAACTCAACATGTGTCCTGACAGGTTCATCAAAAGATCACCTCCTTATGTTGGAACACCATGAATCATTGTTTTGTCTCCAATGTTCTCATTTTAAAACCAAACGGCTTCCCCCACCTCTGTTTTCTCCCTCCCAATATTAAAGCTCGAGCAGAAAGAGAAAATTAATTCTGCTACATATAGTGGGATTTCCTCTTGCATTCGAACTTCTCCATCTCGCTCCAAATATCAAGGGTAGGAGCCATCCCACGAGAAATCAGCATCTCTGACATTTTCACATTTTTCCCCCAATCAGCTAACAATTCATTTTCTTTTTTCCTCCTGTGTGAGACCATCAGCATGCGTCAATCTCTCCAATTGGCTGTAAGGCTTTCCCAGACTATTTAGGTCCCTGTATGCTGCCTAAATGAGCCTATGAATACACTGATTTCCTTCCCGAGTCTCTACGCTCCTCTTGAATGTGTTCAACCTCCAAACTCCAACCTTTTGAGATGTTGCGCCTTCCAAAAAGCTGATGTACACAGGAATTTGTATTTGTATTTGTATTTTCGTTATTTGTATAGTGCGCCTGGCCCAAAGGCATCTGGGCGCATTTCTTTAAAGTGACAGTAACATAAATCTACAGATGTCCATACAGGTATGTGATATAAAATGTGAAAACCCAATCATACAGCCGCTCTCTGGAATCCCATGCTGGGTTTTATATTAGTTGTAATTTCACTATGTATAGTTCCTTCGATCCAATTCTTGAAAAAATACAAAAGTCAAATATATAGTGATTTTTCAATGTTAAAAATTATTTTATAGAAAGAAGTGACTAATAGCCACCAAAATTGTTCTTCGTGAGGAAGAGATTGCCATAAATCACTCTATCTGAAGACTTATTTTTGTGCCAATGCATTTCGGAATATAACAAATTCCTTCATCAGGGCAAGTCTAAAACAATAAACACATAACATTCACATGCAATTGTGCCAACCATCCCAAGATTAATATCCAATATAGAATAATTCCCACATTAGAAACAACGTAAGTATATAAATATCAGTATGAACAATCATCATCCAAATAGTTGAAAAAATATGAAGGTAAACACATACCCGACAATGTAATGAGCCGGATCAGAAGGCAGGTCAAAAGATATAAAATAAGAAACAAATCAGTACAAAGGCAAGTAAAGTTATCCTTTAACAAAATGGAGGGAATCGGGTCCATTACCTGATGTAGGTGAGTAATGGCGAAATCTATGTTTCAGAGGTCAGGCTGCTCCACCATGTACGGCGAGTAGGTGCTGTGAATGGTAAAGTGAATATATATAAAGGACCTATTCAAAGTGTAGCTAAACGCTAAATAGAAATAAACAGGCGTGAATTGTAACTCACCATATGTAAAGAACGAAGCGGAGAAGTTCTCTCAGCGTCTGCTCAAAGCAGACTGTCTTTGTTGCATCGGCGCGTTGCCAAGCAACCTAGTTTAATAAGACACGTGATTGAAGGCAGAATGTCCTCCTTGCATCGGTGCGCAGCCAAGCAACTCAGTTGTGTAAGACACGTGATCACGGCTCTATGAACACGAGCCGTGACCCGTGTCCGAGAACTGATCAATAAACTCAATATGATCAAAATATCTAATTACTGGACCTCCTGGGGCAGTAATGATAAAAGTCATCGCCTAAGAATCAAAAAAGAATTAAGTAATCTGTCATCCATGGACATAGAAAAAATACTAAGATTGAATGAACCCATTTGGATAAAAGTAATGGCTGTTATATGAGCACCTCAGATGAGGCTATACTAATTATGAACGTACCTAAGTAGGATGGATGGAACCTAGGGAGCAACCCTAGGGCTGTACCTTATATTAATAGTATGTGCCTTAATGCCGCTAGTGGTGTCGTCTAGACAGACGGCACCTCGGGTCCTGGGGGAACTCCAGGATGCGCAGCATGCAGGACATCTTTTAAACATGGGAAACATCTCTTGTTCATATACATTCAAGTGACCCTCAACATTCAGGTCATATACGTACTGGTGTCAATCTAAACCAAATGATGCTAAATGCAATGTAAGAAAACAATTAGAAAAAACAATTAGAGAAAACAGTGAAAGTTGATCTCCTCATTTAACCCATTGGGTGCCAGACTGCCAAGTTTGTCAATCCAATATGTCTCTCTGCGACTCAAACGTTGGCATAAATCCTCATGAGGGCTGTTCTTGGTTAAAGCTTCCAAAATTACAAATTTTATTTGGGACATGTTATGTCCATTGGCCATCCAATGTCGTGCCACAGCTGAATTAATGTTTGCATTACGAATACAAGATCGGTGTTCACCCCACCTCAATTTAGCTGTTCGGGTTGACTGTCCCACATAAAATTTCCCACACGGGCATTTAATGCCGTAGATGATATTACTACTGTCACATGTAGCAAAAGTCTTAAGCATAATCTTCTGCCCCGTCCTTGGATGGTTAATGGAGTTTCCTTTAATAACAAAATTACAGTTGACACACTGTAAACAAGGATATGTCCCAGTTCGCTGTGTCATAGGTTCCCTGACTGTAGGTTTCGTCTGCACCAATTCATCCCTTAGGTTCCTACTGCGTTGGTATGCAAAGATTGGTCTTTCACTAAAAATATCTTGAACTCGAATATCATTCTTGAAAATCTCCCAATGCTTCATAATAGTTTTCTTGATTTTGTTACTTTGCGTAGAGAACTTGGATACAAATACTGGTGACTTCAATTCTTTCTTACTTTTGGGATTCTGTTCTGATAATAGAGTCTCACGTGATATGGCATCAACTCTGTCAGATGCCAGATCGAGTTCACCCTGCTTATATCCCCGGGCCAGAAATTTTTCTTTCATTTCCATCTGTTGCATTCTGTAGTCTTCAGGATCACTCACTATTTTCTTGACCCTAAGTAATTGGCTGTACGGTAGATTCTTCAGTAGGCTCGGCTGATGGAAGCTGAGTCGGTGCAGGAGATTATTCCGATCAGTCTCTTTCCGAAACAGTGAAGTGCTGTAGATAGTGAGTTGTTTTCTGACTTGTACATCAAGGAATGTTATGGTTTCATCCGAGATCTCTCTAGTGAACTGTACCCTTTGGTCGATGCTGTTTAGATACACAAAAAATGTTTCAAAAGACTCTCTGGTTCCTTTCCAAATTCCAAAGATGTCGTCTATGTATCTCGTCCAGATGCGGATGTCCTTGTTCCATTCCTGTTTATTCAATACATGGTCTGTTTCAAATTTATACATGAAACTGTTGGCATATGAGGGTGCCATGGTAGCTCCCATTGAAGTCCCTGCAGTTTGTAGAAAAAATTGTTTGCCATATTGAAAATAGGAGTTCTCAGCAATGAATTGTAATAATGCCAGTATGAATTCCTTCTGGGCCCGTATCTCGGGTGCTTTCAGTAACAGCCATTCTACAGCCTCCATTCCCAGGTCGTGGGGTATAGAGGTGTATAAACTCTTCACGTCTATAGTAAACAACAGATCTTCAGGCAAAGGTGTCAATGAGCTAAGCTTTTGCAGGAAGTGGGTGGTATCCCTTGTGTAGGTGTTGGTCTCTTGTATCAATGGCTGTAGGAAGAAATCTATATAAATCCCTAAAGGTTGGTTGATGCTCTGTATCCCTGCAACAATTGGTCTACCTGGTGGTTTGATGGCATCTTTATGGATTTTTGGCAGCGTATAGAAATTAGGTATTCTAGGATGTTCTTTCGAGAGAAATTTTTGTGTATGCTCGTTGATCCAATCCAATTCAAATGCTTTATCTAGGAGGCTCTTCAAATTCTGTTTAATCGAAAGGGTGGGGTCATGGTCCAAACTAGCATATGTAGTCTGGTCTTGGAGCTGTCTTCTACATTCAGCATCATAGTCACATGTATTCTGAATAACCAAGGCTCCTCCCTTATCTGCAGGACGAATGGTAATACTCTTGTCACTAAACAGGTCTCTAATCAATCTCATCTCGTGTGGTTTTAAGTTCCTGTACGGAGGATTTCTGTAGCTGATACGTTCAAGGTCCCGAGTGACTAGTCTCTGGAATATTTCTATGGATGGTACTGTAATGGGTGGAACAAACCCACTTTTGACTCTAAATTCTTGAAAGTCTGGAATCTCGGTCGGACTTTCTTGTGTCTCCAACTCGTTAAAGAAGACTTTAAGTTTAAGTTTACGAACAAACTTATATAGTTCTATCTTCGTGTCAAACAAGGTGGTACCGTAAGTCGGTACGAAGCTGAGACCTTTCTGTAGAGTCTCTTCCTCTGCCTTGTTGAGTCGCCTCCCCGAAACTCAACAAGGCAGAGGAAGAGACTCTTAAACTTAAAGTCTTCTTTAACGAGTTGGAGACACAAGAAAGTCCGACCGAGATTCCAGACTTTCAAGAATTTAGAGTCAAAAGTGGGTTTGTTATTCCAGAGACTAGTCACTCGGGACCTTGAACGTATCAGCTACAGAAATCCTCCGTACAGGAACTTAAAACCACACGAGATGAGATTGATTAGAGACCTGTTTAGTGACAAGAGTATTACCATTCGTCCTGCAGATAAGGGAGGAGCCTTGGTTATTCAGAATACATGTGACTATGATGCTGAATGTAGAAGACAGCTCCAAGACCAGACTACATATGCTAGTTTGGACCATGACCCCACCCTTTCGATTAAACAGAATTTGAAGAGCCTCCTAGATAAAGCATTTGAATTGGATTGGATCAACGAGCATACACAAAAATTTCTCTCGAAAGAACATCCTAGAATACCTAATTTCTATACGCTGCCAAAAATCCATAAAGATGCCATCAAACCACCAGGTAGACCAATTGTTGCAGGGATACAGAGCATCAACCAACCTTTAGGGATTTATATAGATTTCTTCCTACAGCCATTGATACAAGAGACCAACACCTACACAAGGGATACCACCCACTTCCTGCAAAAGCTTAGCTCATTGACACCTTTGCCTGAAGATCTGTTGTTTACTATAGACGTGAAGAGTTTATACACCTCTATACCCCACGACCTGGGAATGGAGGCTGTAGAATGGCTGTTACTGAAAGCACCCGAGATACGGGCCCAGAAGGAATTCATACTGGCATTATTACAATTCATTGCTGAGAACTCCTATTTTCAATATGGCAAACAATTTTTTCTACAAACTGCAGGGACTTCAATGGGAGCTACCATGGCACCCTCATATGCCAACAGTTTCATGTATAAATTTGAAACAGACCATGTATTGAATAAACAGGAATGGAACAAGGACATCCGCATCTGGACGAGATACATAGACGACATCTTTGGAATTTGGAAAGGAACCAGAGAGTCTTTTGAAACATTTTTTGTGTATCTAAACAGCATCGACCAAAGGGTACAGTTCACTAGAGAGATCTCGGATGAAACCATAACATTCCTTGATGTACAAGTCAGAAAACAACTCACTATCTACAGCACTTCACTGTTTCGGAAAGAGACTGATCGGAATAATCTCCTGCACCGACTCAGCTTCCATCAGCCGAGCCTACTGAAGAATCTACCGTACAGCCAATTACTTAGGGTCAAGAAAATAGTGAGTGATCCTGAAGACTACAGAATGCAACAGATGGAAATGAAAGAAAAATTTCTGGCCCGGGGATATAAGCAGGGTGAACTCGATCTGGCATCTGACAGAGTTGATGCCATATCACGTGAGACTCTATTATCAGAACAGAATCCCAAAAGTAAGAAAGAATTGAAGTCACCAGTATTTGTATCCAAGTTCTCTACGCAAAGTAACAAAATCAAGAAAACTATTATGAAGCATTGGGAGATTTTCAAGAATGATATTCGAGTTCAAGATATTTTTAGTGAAAGACCAATCTTTGCATACCAACGCAGTAGGAACCTAAGGGATGAATTGGTGCAGACGAAACCTACAGTCAGGGAACCTATGACACAGCGAACTGGGACATATCCTTGTTTACAGTGTGTCAACTGTAATTTTGTTATTAAAGGAAACTCCATTAACCATCCAAGGACGGGGCAGAAGATTATGCTTAAGACTTTTGCTACATGTGACAGTAGTAATATCATCTACGGCATTAAATGCCCGTGTGGGAAATTTTATGTGGGACAGTCAACCCGAACAGCTAAATTGAGGTGGGGTGAACACCGATCTTGTATTCGTAATGCAAACATTAATTCAGCTGTGGCACGACATTGGATGGCCAATGGACATAACATGTCCCAAATAAAATTTGTAATTTTGGAAGCTTTAACCAAGAACAGCCCTCATGAGGATTTATGCCAACGTTTGAGTCGCAGAGAGACATATTGGATTGACAAACTTGGCAGTCTGGCACCCAATGGGTTAAATGAGGAGATCAACTTTCACTGTTTTCTCTAATTGTTTTTTCTAATTGTTTTCTTACATTGCATTTAGCATCATTTGGTTTAGATTGACACCAGTACGTATATGACCTGAATGTTGAGGGTCACTTGAATGTATATGAACAAGAGATGTTTCCCATGTTTAAAAGATGTCCTGCATGCTGCGCATCCTGGAGTTCCCCCAGGACCCGAGGTGCCGTCTGTCTAGACGACACCACTAGCGGCATTAAGGCACATACTATTAATATAAGGTACAGCCCTAGGGTTGCTCCCTAGGTTCCATCCATCCTACTTAGGTACGTTCATAATTAGTATAGCCTCATCTGAGGTGCTCATATAACAGCCATTACTTTTATCCAAATGGGTTCATTCAATCTTAGTATTTTTTCTATGTCCATGGATGACAGATTACTTAATTCTTTTTTGATTCTTAGGCGATGACTTTTATCATTACTGCCCCAGGAGGTCCAGTAATTAGATATTTTGATCATATTGAGTTTATTGATCAGTTCTCGGACACGGGTCACGGCTCGTGTTCATAGAGCCGTGATCACGTGTCTTACACAACTGAGTTGCTTGGCTGCGCACCGATGCAAGGAGGACATTCTGCCTTCAATCACGTGTCTTATTAAACTAGGTTGCTTGGCAACGCGCCGATGCAACAAAGACAGTCTGCTTTGAGCAGACGCTGAGAGAACTTCTCCGCTTCGTTCTTTACATATGGTGAGTTACAATTCACGCCTGTTTATTTCTATTTAGCGTTTAGCTACACTTTGAATAGGTCCTTTATATATATTCACTTTACCATTCACAGCACCTACTCGCCGTACATGGTGGAGCAGCCTGACCTCTGAAACATAGATTTCGCCATTACTCACCTACATCAGGTAATGGACCCGATTCCCTCCATTTTGTTAAAGGATAACTTTACTTGCCTTTGTACTGATTTGTTTCTTATTTTATATCTTTTGACCTGCCTTCTGATCCGGCTCATTACATTGTCGGGTATGTGTTTACCTTCATATTTTTTCAACTATTTGGATGATGATTGTTCATACTGATATTTATATACTTACGTTGTTTCTAATGTGGGAATTATTCTATATTGGATATTAATCTTGGGATGGTTGGCACAATTGCATGTGAATGTTATGTGTTTATTGTTTTAGACTTGCCCTGATGAAGGAATTTGTTATATTCCGAAATGCATTGGCACAAAAATAAGTCTTCAGATAGAGTGATTTATGGCAATCTCTTCCTCACGAAGAACAATTTTGGTGGCTATTAGTCACTTCTTTCTATAAAATAATTTTTAACATTGAAAAATCACTATATATTTGACTTTTGTATTTTTTCAAGAATTGGATCGAAGGAACTATACATAGTGAAATTACAACTAATATAAAACCCAGCATGGGATTCCAGAGAGCGGCTGTATGATTGGGTTTTCACCTAATCTTTGTTTCTTGCTGTATTTTTTGGGTTTGGGTGTCTCCAGGCCTTTTTCAGCCAGCTCCTGCATAGAGGATCTAACAAAGACTTATCACACTAGAAACTTTTGTTAACACCAGAAGGATTCGATACTCCTGTGGTGCCCACTCAAATTTGCTTCATGTGATATAAAATGTGCCTGTTCCAAATTAGCTATGAGGATGCTATGCATTTATCAGCTGGAATCCGGTGAGTCCTAGAAAACTATTTGATAACATGTGATAGAAAGTAGTAATCTCAAACTGTGGGGTTCACATCAACCAAATTTAGCTCTTCCATAATATCTACTAGCCCTTGCCTGTGCCCCTGTTCCCTGGCGTGCATCACACAATTGCAGTCTAATGGTTCTGGAGTAAAATTGAACTCACTTCATACAATGACATTGCTTAAGTTGGTGACAGACGGCGCCTAAGGTGGGTCAAATATGGCTTTTCTAATCCCCTCAGAGGGAAGTGATGCAGTGACTACGGTATACCCAAGAGAATAGTCAGCCCTCTATCTGCTGCCTAAGAATCTTCAAGGAGTCCCTGGCCTGACGTTTGTTATATGAGAGTGTGCTTACCCCTATGATGTAGCTGAAAAGCAACTCTGCCACTCATCCCAACCCATTCATGTCTCAGTCTAACTGCATCCTGTTTGAACAAATGGGTTTCTTTCAGCATCCCTCTCTTAGAGTTTTCTTTTTCTAAAGATGTGTATATCCTTTTCTCTTTTTATGGGGCTTTTAGGCTGCTCGTAGTTGAACTGGTCGTTTGTTTAGGATGTCAACTCAGAAAGGAAGTTAACCAAACCCCAACGATGATATAGTAACAAAAAAAGAGGGGCAATTAAGAAAAAAAATTCTTTTCAGATACTTCAGCTCCCCACATCTAAAACGTTTAAATGAATCCTCCTGATATATGCCTGGAAGGATGGAGTACATTTTAGAAAACTATATACATCTATTTGCCAAATAGATTAAAGGACAGCATAACTAAAATAACAATAGAAAATAATAGATTAATTAGACTAAGTGTTCCGGTATCAGAGTCAATGGAGCCCACAGTGCGATCTACAGAGCACACCAGAGGAAGATGGTCCTTCCTGAGAATCAGTTAAACTATGTCCATTCATTAGCAACCCACTCAGGGACCAATGGACCTTCAGGGACTATGCACTTGCTGAACAAGTTCTTTTATATTCAGTAATGTACAAGAACCATGCAAGTTGAATTAAGTACCCTTGAAGGAACATTGCTTGTTCTACTCAAAATCATGTCAGTGAAAAAGGGCGCCTGCCAGATATGGGCCGGGCAGTGGCAACATGTCTCACAAACTAAAAGAAATGAAGCATCCTTCACCTCAAGAAAGCACAAGACATTACATTGGCGTACACCGCATCCAAGTTAACATGTAGCATAGCACAGTGTGGTTTTCTCCATGGAGCCATCAGGTTGGTCAGTGTATCTTAGCAGACCCCTGGTGGAAATCCCCCATCAACATATAATAGGTTGAGTCCAGTTGCCTCAGAAGATCCTTGATAAGAACTATAACAATTCATAGGAACAAGAGCACAGCTTTTGATATGCTTGAGGGTATGGAACAGTGTATTACAAACTGTGAGGTGGAAACGTACAACTATGGGGGACACCAGTACTTTGGTTCCATGCCTGCCAGTGCCTGAACACACCCAGCCTACATGTCAACACGGTGTCCCATAGGTATTCCTGGAGAAACCCTTGCTTCCCCCTTGCTCAATCAACTTACAAATTGACCTAAACTCCATATTCGGCCAACTCATGAGACTCATCAGTACTTCAAAACACCCGTTCAAGTTTGAGGTGCAGGCAAACTAGGACCACAGAAAGTTTCAGGGAGGATAAACTTATCAATAATCTCTAGGAAAGTTCAGCAGTTCTATCTTGGCATTCAAGATGGCTACGTTTCCTCATAGACACAGCAAGACTGCACTAATCCTGCATGTTCAGTTACACATCCTGAATGTAATGTTCTGCCTCCTACCAACTGGGGGATTTATGTTCTTCTTTGTAGTCACTCTTTACACATATCACACATGTGCATGTCATGCAAAGTAGTCAATTGGATTCTCCCCTCCCCAGTCACAGAGTAGTGGCTCATTGTACATCTCACGTATGTGCATATTGGACCAAGTTGTCTTTGGGATTCTGCTCTGCCCAGTCACAATCCGATGGTGAATGTATTGCAAACTTAGCAACAGCCAGTGAATGTAGTCTCCCGCCTCCCAAAAACTCTGGGGTTCTATTCTCCCTACTAGCCACTCTCAAAAAATCTCACATGTATGTATGCCATGCAAGGTGGCCACTGGAACCTCCTCCTCCTAATCACTCACACCAATGCTGAAATGGGTATTGCCCACACAGTTACAGACGCCAAATGTAATATCCTGCCAAGTCACAACAGCATAATTGCGTGTGTCTGTGCGCGTGATTTCGTCAGTGTGTGCATACAAAATACAAACAATGTATAGCAATTCTATCTATCCCTTAACTACGATAATCTAACTCAAGGAAAACTCCTCCCTTGCCTACCTCTATACCAGCTGATCCACCAGAGTGATCATGAACTTGTGACCATGACCTCTGACCACCTGTTCGTCTTAAAGAGCCACTTAACTGAGCCTCATCTACCTACCCACTTGCAGAAACCATTTTGGAAATTTTGGAAAGTCAGGCCTCTTTGAATCATTAGTATTTATTTTATTTTTTATTTTTTTGTTTTTTGTTTTTTTCCCCATATCTCATTAGAGTTTTTAATAGTTTGCCATTGCTGACAACTACCGATGCCAGCAAATTACTGATCGATCCCCTGCAACAGCCCGAGTATCCTGGACAAACACCACCCTTAGAACATGTCTGGCGATTGGTGCTGTCCATGGTTCTGAATAGTACATTATATCACCTTTCATATTTCGTAAGTAAACCTGTTGCCTAAATAATTCATGCTGAATCCATTGCCAGTATTAGTTATAACCCCATTTGCAATCCCTTAGCACCCCCTCCCCAAATTTGTTATCCTGTTTTCCTGAAGTTCATATCCCAATCTTATTTGTCAGCTCTCAAGTGGCTTCTTATTATGGCAGGTAAAAAGAAAATACAGCAACATTATCTGTTAAAATAATTACTGTATGTGTCATTAATTGACTGATGCCACCCTGCAAAGCCCCAGAGCGTACATCCCCTGGGCTCCAATAAGGATTTAAAAACTGCTGCTTCATCTGATCTTAAACCTTCCCAAGGCAGAGGATGAGCCAGTTCCTGAGCTAAGATCCTAAGGAACGGGCACCTGAGCTTCAGTAGCAAGTGGACAGGTCAGAGGCACTGCCACATTAATGTCTAACAGGGAGCTTGACATGGAATCTACCCAGAGCATGTTCTTTTAGGAATACTTTATAGAGATGTTTTGGCAATCTAAGTTAAGACGATCGACATTATATTTGTGTTCCCTTGGGAGAGTACTCTTTTACTGCAAAAATCGTGTTCCATTAGGAAACAGGCTCAACGCGTGTGCAAACGCGCAGTGCGGTGATGAGAGATGGCAACCTTAAACCACACTCCCAAAGCAAATCCCGCTCATAGCTCACAAAAGTGCCCGGAGAGGCATTCCTGGCAGCCCCTGCACTGCATTGCCCTTGAACGCTGCCTATTCCCCTTAAGGGGATGTCCCCTTTTCTGACTTTGACATATAATTATGATGTCATTCTGAAAACATATTTAAAATTGTTTGGGATAATAAATATTGTAATTATTCTTACAGGATTGTATAACTCTTTCTTCACTGTATTTAGACATTATTGCGGTTTAACTGATATGATAAACGGATGTATGTTAAAAAAACGTAAACGAAAAGATTGAATTACAAAATTACGGACACCACTAGTCTGCATTTTGTTATTCGAACTTTTGCTTTTCTTTTTGGTCCCCCGCAACACATGTATTGTATGCGGGGACATCCCAGCAAACCCTGCAGACCATAATACCGAACTAGGGGAACGCGGACAACCCCGCAATCCCTGCTCCTCTAGTTCGGTGTTTTGGTAGTAGGTATTTTATACTAGACCGAATGCACACTATTTGAACATTCGGTCCTCTATATACATTCTTTTCGTTCATTACCATGAGAAAAGCTGTGTAAAAGAAGCAGTAATGTCCACGGTTAGTTGGATACATGAAGCCTAGGCGATTTGTCTTCAAGCCCGAATCTGCCTGGATTTACTCCAAGAGATACATCTTTGGGAAAGTTAAAGAGATGTTTTGGCAGATTCGGGTAAATTCGCGAGCAAACAACATACGCAAAATAACTCACATTCTTAAGAAAAGGAAAGAAAGGTTGAGGTGCAGAGCAAGAGGTTGGTTCAGGCTGGGTGAGGATGTTAGGAAGTGCAAATGGAGGCCTGTGAATCTGTGAATGTTATCCGTGTGACAGCACATTAAACTCTGCAGTAAGATATCTCATCAGATGAATGCAGCTACTGCAGAGATCTATGTGTATACTGCAGGTCCCCAGGTTTGAAACTGGGAAGGAAGAACTCAGCCGGTCATGCTTCTGAATCTCATCAAATTAGTAAATTTGATGTAGGGGATTGTAAGATTACATGTTAGACCAGGAGAGTCAGTCACATGTCAGGCATGCCTGGGTCTACTTTTTAATCATTCAGAGTTTAACACGTGGAGTAATATAGAAGTTTATAATATTACAATATTAACTCTATCAACTATATTCTCATTGCGGGCCGATGTGTAGACCTTATAACCTCCTTCCAAAATATGTAATCAAGCTTTCCAATAGCTTCCTTCAGAGGCACTACGTAAGGTTTCGCTTCAATCTATATCCTACAACAGAAGTATTGTCATCTGGGAATAGAAATTGGCAATAGAAATGTGACTTGTAGACCGTGCAAGGCAAAAGAAGAAATTGAAAGACTTTTACATTTGACATGTCTTTGCAATGCAATTACTGAGATAAGAATGAGGCTTCCTGGCAAATTCCTTGATGATTTTCTGGTAGCCAGCCATGAAGAGTGGTGGACAATTTTGATGTTAGGGTAAAGGGTATCTGGGATTATTGCTTTGATTAAATATTTAACTGAAGTATTTAAATTAATTGATCTAGATAAATTAATTGTGATGAAAAGAATGGACTTAATGTGAAGATTAGGCTGTAAATGAATGAAGTTTTTCTTCCTGCTCTTATTGTGGCGAAAGGTTTTTATGTTAAGCCAACCACCTGTAAATAATTTTTTTTTATTACAATATTAGGAATTCATAACTGAGTTGGGCCTCTTAAGAGCTTATTGGGATGGGGAAGTGGCAGTCATCCATTAAGGATACATAAGGTTTCATCTTGAGGAGTTTGCTTCCAGTCGGTCAGGTCGGATTGAAATGTTATGAGCTTTGTAACAGAGAAAAACACATAAAATATCTACAATAAGAGGAACACATAACATATCTACAGTAAGAGGAAAAACCCATAACATATCTACAGTAAAAGGAAAAACACATAACATATCTACAGTAAGAGGAAAACCACATAACATATCTACAATAAGGATAAATCCACATAACATATGTACAGTGAGAGGGTTTACAGTGATAAAATCGAATGACATTATGTCGAAAGTCATAATGTCGAAGAAAAAAAATCGAAAAAAGAATTCAAATTTCTTTTTAAATTGGTTCGAAATGGGGGGGTTCCCCCCAAACCCCCTTTTTCATTTTTTTTTGTGTTTTATCCTTTTTTTTACTCCCAGAACCCAAAATAAACATAATTAAAAAATAAATCATTCAAATTTTTTTCGCATTTTTTTTTCCGACATTATGTCTTTCGACATAATGTTTTCGACTTTTTGACTTCACACCCAGTGAGAGGCCTATTGATGTTGGTGCAAGTGAAAAGATGTTGCAGTGCACGTCATTACTTGCCTCTAACAAACATGTGGCCCATTCAGAATGTTTCTGAATAAGGTCACCTATTCATTTCTCAAAGTAATGAAAATAAAACATGCATCCTCCTCGCATTCCCCTGTTGGCTTTGCTTTTTGGGAATTTGCGATTGTTTTGTTAAAAGGTTGCACTTATTTGTCACCTGCAAACAAAGAGTCCATTGTGGTTTCTGCATTAAGGAGACAGCCAGGTGTAAGGCATCTTTCT
Source organism: Ambystoma mexicanum (assembly GCF_040938575.1). Taxonomy (NCBI): domain Eukaryota; kingdom Metazoa; phylum Chordata; class Amphibia; order Caudata; family Ambystomatidae; genus Ambystoma; species Ambystoma mexicanum. The sequence goes on from NC_090925.1 coordinate 898,114,567, forward strand.
TTGAGCCTCCCTGGCAGGAAAGGTCATTCCTTTCACTTTATCTAGTGACTGCTCTGAACTGGTGCTGGCAGGAAAGGGCCTGCCATCTTCAACCCAATATTTACATCAGCATTAAACTTCCGTGCGCTTATCCCAAATCTGTCATCGGAAAGTATTAAAAGTGTGTGCCGGACTCAAATCGCCCTAAAGGAGTGACAATTCAGATAACAACAAATTCTGCACAGGCTTAGTGCACATACATGAGACAGAGCCAAAATCTGTACTTGCCAGGCACAATTTGAATTGGTTCTTAACTTGACAGTATGAATTGCACGGTAAAATAATCCTTTGTATAAATATGTGCTCAGAATATTAGTGCTTCTAAAATGAAATTCTAATAACAAAATAGTATTAGCCTTTCCATGCTAGCAATGTTTTCATTTCATTCTTTAATTGGGGTCACCATAGAGATGCTAGATTCAAAATGAGTATCTGCCATTGCTGCCATTGGCTCCTGCTGAAAGCTGAAAAGGAGGAGATGCAGAGAAGTGCTGCACTGCCCTGTCCTCTGTGCATCGCCACCTACTGGCAGGCGTGTGATCAGACATCAAGAAGCCCTGAACTGCATCCAGTTCCGTCCTCCCACCGTGCAGACACTTCCATGGTACGGGTTTAGCATCCTGTGCGTAAGAGCGGGGCTGAGGAGGAGATGTGTACTGCTGCAAGCTAAGCGCCACGATCCCGCCAGTCACTGCATGAGAGCGGGGCTGAGGAAGAGATGTGTACTGCTGCAAGCTAAGCGCCATGATCCCGTCAGCCACTGCATGAGAGCGGGGCTTAGGAAGAGATGTGTACTGCTGCAAGCTAAGCGCCACGATCCCGCCAGCCACTGCATGAGAGCGGGGCTGAGGAAGAGATGTGTACTGCTGCAAGCTAAGCGCCACGATCCCTCAGCCACTGCATGAGAGCGGGGCTAAGGAGGAGATGTGTACTGCTGCAAGCTAAGTGCCACAATTGTGTCACTATCCTTTAAGCCCCTACAATTGTGCAATATCACACTTTGGTGAACATCGGTGGTCAGACCCAACAACCACCTGTGTGCAGTAATCTTCATAGTGTAGAACTAGCTTCAGTGCTTGTGTGTGGTTAGAGCATCATAGGTCTCCATTTACACCCCCCCTCTAGGAGGGGAATATTAGCCTGTGGTGTTCCCTTTTTACCAGATCTGCATGCGTCTTTGTGTTCAGCCACCAATAAGGGGCTTCCTTCTTCGACACCCTAACTACCGTGAAATCTACATTGTGCGTCAAGGCTGTCAGTGTTGAGGATCGCCTTCTGATTCACTTGGGAGAAAACCTGCAAAGCACCTGTGGATATTCACCATCCTCTGCATACGCGTGATCAAATTCCAGCACAGCTTTGGTTCCAGCATCCTGAAATCCACCAAAGCCAAGGACAAAATCCTCTCCACCGCCATCTTTAAGACAGTCCAGAGGAAATAGTTGCTGATTCTCCTGAAAATTGAAAAATCATCTTTCACACAAGGGAACTTTCCCTCATCCCTCAAAATGGCATCATATGCCTGCTTCTCCAAAATGCAAACCGGAAGCTAAACAACCATACACATATCACCATGATACTAACCTTCTGTGCCTTGGAAGGGTCATGGAAAAAAGTATGGCGCGTTATAGATGACTTATCATATCATACCAAAATCGATCAATGCAGGCTGCTGTGGGACTATCCATCTGACTTTAGACCAAAATGAATTTACGCAACAGCATTCACGCAGGTTGGTATTTATGCAGTACACATTATGGGCCATGCCTGCTGATCTTACTCTACCCATCCCTGATGTTGAATCCATGTCAAACCCGTACACTTATCACATCATCGAGGCGATACAGAGACTGTGTACTTGACTGCATTGGCTCCCATTTGGCAGACAGCCACCTTCTAGTCCAGATGGGAACAGCGAGGGCCAGTCATATAGAGAGGACTCCAAGCATCCGTTCTGCCTCCAGTTACCTTGAACCAGTACGTGGATTCTCTAGGAGCTCTCCTCATGGACCACAACATATAAGTGCACCTATACGCTGTGGACACGCAGCTATAATTGAATGGTTATGGCTAAAATACTCTCCCGGGCTCACTCAATCATGGATGACTAGAGCATACCTATAACTCAACTACTTTGTGCTGGTAGGTAATAATCATCCAGTCATCCATACCTGGCGTTCCGTGATACAACTTGACTGGTTCGACTCAAGGCAAGACCAGGGTGCTGAATCTCTCAGTTTCACCATCTCCTGTGACCTTTGGTTCAACTACAATGGCAATAAGACCCACTCAGCATTGTGGTGGGTGACCCTCCCAAGTGTGTTGCCCCTTTAAGGAGAATGTGTCCCTTCCCTGTGTATTGCCCTTTTAACATGGGCCATGACTGTGTTCACAATAAAAGTCTTCCTCCTGATCCATTTCTTTGCAACTGCTGTTCAATCCCTTCTACTGACACATCTAGACAGGGAACACCCACCTTCTGGTGATTCGTACACCAACCATCACCCCACTCAAAGCAGTACACTATTCTGCCGCGCGGCTAATTGCAGGCATCTGGTAATTCACAGACATCTCACAATGCATGGGAAGCCACACTGGCTGCAGATTCCAGCCCAAATCATCTTCAAGGCAGCCTGACTTACATTCAAGGCAGTGTTGACCCAACCACCACCATCCCTAGGTGAAAAGCGAGTGATGTAGTGGTCAGCGCAACTCCAGTTGCTACACCAACACAATACTGATGCATGATTACTGAATGCATCCAGCAGCAAAATAAATTTAAAAAGCTGACAGATTGATATCTATTTGTGTCTGAAACTCGTCTTTGTGTATTCTCACATTTAAAGCGTTTCTGTATCTCTCTTGACATAATAGAAATAACCTAGGCCTACTAAAACGTTACACGTCAGAACAGACCCCCTTTGTTGACCAAGCTACACCAACACAAGACTATACATTTAATCAAAAACAAAAAGAGAAAACCTGGAAGGAGGTATCCTCATGTGAAGCGCTGTCTCTCTAGAGAAGGGGTGCGCAACTTGCTTTGCTGGTGGGCCAGCTGTAATCTGCACATCTCCCATGGGGGGCTGGACTAAAGATGCCGCAGGCTTTTCACGACAGAAAAATGCCAAAATGAAACGACAAAAAAGGCTCATTCTGAAAAGTACTTATTGACAAAATTGCTCTATTTCTGAGAAAATCCTGTAATATTGTAATTACACCATTTCTGCGCCCCCATCACTGCGATCTCCGAAAAGGTTGACTATTGTTTTTATTTCAACCCCCATTACACCACATATATATGTGGGGGGTAATGGCATATAATGCAAGTAGTGGGAGATGCGGAGGGAGACGTGTCGAAATAATAAAAGAAAGTTGGAAATGTCGGGGTCGCAGTGATGGGGGACGCAGTAATCGTATAGATCCGTAATATTTTATAAGTAAATCATAAACTAATGTTTGTTAGATTAAAGTACTTAAGGCCCGTGAATAACAAAAGGATGCTGATAAAATAACCCCCAAACTTGAGCTTTACTCTTCAATTGACTGTGATTGTGTTTCATTTTTGAAGGCTTTAAGATAAAATGACATTATAGTTTCACTTATGGGAACCATGCTTCATGCTGTATGATACCTACCATACCAAAAATAAAATACAATTAAAACGTTTTAAAAAAGCCACTGAAAATTAAATAAGCCAAGTTGGCACTCACTTGTCATTCTCCCTTTGTCTAATTGCATCCTCATGGTACAAATGACCATATGTTTGCTCTGTAGTGTTTAGAGAGGAAATGAGCCCAAAATGGCTGCACCTTCTTCATGAACTCCTCTGGCCTGGAAGGTCATAGACCATGATGTGAAGGGCCGCATTTGGCCCACGGGCCGTGTGCTGTGCACCCTTGCTCTAAAGCAACATCACACAACACATCTACATGGTCCCACTGCTCCTTCAGTTCAGGACAGAACTAAAAAATCCTAATGTTGATACAGTTCCTCAGCTAAGGAATCTCAAATTGTCAAGCATTAGTTGGCATATTTCCCAGCATCCCCCTTGGGGTCCACCCCACCAACGTTATATGATATGTGTAACCATCCCACTGCGTACATCGCTCCATTGCTACCCAGATTTGTTTCAGCTTTACAAAAAAAGCATACTCACTCACTCGTCTGTTGTATGTATGGTCAGAGGCCCACAAATGTCTATGTTCAACCAGCTTCAGAATGCAGACCTACTTTCAGTGCAAACATGTGAAGACCCCTAGAAGTCTTCAGTACAGTTATCAAGTGCAGAGGTAACAACCAGCTGATGCATGTGATCAGGCGCATATGTGACTAGGCCCCAACAAGCATATGTAGACAGCCACACCCAGAATGCAAAGCCATCATTCGAAATAATACAGGCTGATAAACATTAGTTTATCAGCATCGTTTTGTTGACCATAGGTCTTAGGTACTTTCATCTAACAAACATTAGTTTATGGTTTACTTGTGTCCTTATGAAATGTTATGGATCTATGCGATTACTGACCCCCATCACTGCGACCCCGAATTGCCGACTTATTTCGACGCATACGTGTAACCAGATCTCCTCACGGCTTTGTTGGCAGCTTCTCCGAGCGGAGCAGTTAAGGATCAGACTCTGGTGCGCATGAGACCAGATTCCAAAAGCCTATGTGTGCAACCAGTTATGAGATGTAGACTCACTCTTTGGTGTCCTTACGACAAGATACCCTCTAATGCCTGTGCGCCGCAACCTATACATTGCAGGCAACCATTCAATGCATATGTGTGAACTGATCACCCAAGGCTTTCGGGGTGCGTGTGTCTGTGCGTAAGAGAGCTCAATTCAACTTTGTGTGTAGCGTGTCGTAGGTGGCAAGTTTATGCTGCAGTGCACAAGTGAGTGCTTAGTGCTGCCAACAAGCTGCATGCCTTTAATGTGGTGTGTCTATGTGATCTGGCATCCACAACACTGTTCGTGAAATGTCAAGATGTTGTTTATCTGAAGTGGGAAGCAGTGGTGCCTGATGGGTAATCCTAAGATTTTTGTTTTTGGTAAATCCTGAATGGTATGTAGGCATTAATGCTACCAAAGGTTGCCAAAGCTACAGGGATGAAGAAGGAAGTGTCAGACACAAGAATCACCGGATTAGTGTGCCTCTCTTTAGCAACTTTAATGATCTAAATTGTTTAGAGAGGTATTCTTCCTAGGTGTCACTTGTGAAACTGTATTCGGAATGACTGGACACGCCCGGTGAAGACCGCGCTACATCAAATCCCATTCTTTCTGACAGCCAACAACGTTTCCACAATGGCTTCAGTGTTATTGACCAGTGTTTATGCTCAAACCTTCACATAATTCAAATGTTATTGTGAAGGGAGGACATACCTATGTTGTTTTTGTTTTTTGGTATGGCTAAGGACTTCACAACTACGGATATAGCCTTCCTATAAGACAAATTAAACAAAATATGTGTTCCCGATGGTCTATTACAGGGGTCTGCAACCTTTGGATCTCCAGATGTTTCCGATTCCCATCAGGACTCCAAGGCAATGTCAATGGTGAGGGATCATGGGAACTGTAGTCCAAAACATCTGGAGAGGCAAAGGTTGCAGACCCCTGGTCTACTAGGATCAGTTCAGACAGTTTATGCCGGATCATCTACTGCGCCCCTAATCAGGAAAAACACGCACTCTGGATAGAAGATCTAACATAACACGAGGTGAGGCAAGTGTAATTGGTTATTTATAACGCGTAAGCGTGACCCGGGGATCGAACATGTGTTGCTGTGTTGTTTTGCTTCCAAGGCAAGCAAGTTGCCCCTGAACTATCCTCCCAAGAGCAGGTGCTCACTTCTCTGTCTCCTGACTAGTCCCTTTCTGGCTAACTACAACATTATTGAGAGATGGATGCACATGTATCCCCTGAATTAAATCAGTGCCCCCATAAGTTATTGCATTAGGCAGAATATACTGTAATGTTAGAGTTAAGACTTGGGGGATTGGGCCATATTTTGAGTCAAGCAAGCTATTTCTTTTGATTGCCCGGCCATGTGTTAATGTAGGATACGTCTGAGGTTATCTGTTTTGGCCATGGGCATAAGAAATACAGATTCATGTTACACCATTATACCCATCTGGGATTTACCTACACTAGATCAGGCAGTTTGACGCCTCATATAAATAGGGGGGCTGAAGTCATGTCAGATGAAACTGAGAAGCCTTATTCGTTTCTAGTTCATATTTTGGGGTGAAGCCCTGATTTTGTATTTGTGCTTTAACTAGCACAAACCCAGCCACAGAGCACTGTACATGCGTTAGAGGGAACAAGATGCAATACATTTGCAAGAGGATTCCGAAAGGGTGGTAATCTCGAAACAGTGAATCCCAAGTCACACACAGGGCTTCCCCGAAAAAGCAAAGCCTTAAGTTCTTCTCTGGACTGCAGGGGCGTTGGCGTGGACCTGCTTGGTATTAGCATAATTGACCTAAACCATTTGATCTAATTTGTTTTACCTTTTCTTTGTTCAAATTTAATAAGATATATATATATATTCGAGGGTGAGTAAGGGTATAGATTACGTTGAGGGAAAGTGGGTGGGGGAGTTGTGGGGTGTCTGCCCCTGCATTTTAGACCCAAAAAAAAATTCCAAATAAATTCGATCAAATGTGATTAGGTCAAATGCTTTAGGTCAAATAGACCCAAACCACCTGCTAACAACCGGGATGGTGTTACAGTAGGATGGGCCGCGGGCAAATTATTGTTTCTGGTCTTTTGCCTCCTTGCCAAGGTTATTTTAAGACTTGCAATAGTCTGGCTACTGGAGGATCATATGCCACCAGACGTGGTAAGTTTGGCAGAAAGGTATGTAGGCATTCAGACAGTGGCAGTCTTGTGTGGGATTCAGGCGATTTTGAAGAGAATCCTGTCATGGACAGGTAGCGGTGTGGGTCATGAAAAATTGGGGTGATGCGGTCACATTTCTTTCATGCTGTTATCAGGCATTCCTTAGAATGATGGTTCCATCTTTGGAGGGGCCAGGTGTATGGCAGTGAGCCCGACAAGGTGGATGTTTCCTCTATTAATGTGTGCAATCAGGAGAGCCTGCACTCAGGTTCGGAAGACTTGTGGTGGAAGGAAGGGCTTCATTTTATGGACTTATGGATCAATGTTAGATGACACCAAGTGGTCAGAACCCTTTTGTTAATATGCTAATGGAGGGAGATGTTATTCTAAGATGAGCCCCATGTATGATTTGAGGAATGAACCCAGGGCGGCTGGTGAATTTTTTAACTGGAGGGGCATAAATGTATGCGTCTAATATGCGGGAGTGACTGAGCCCGGAACCAAGCAAGGGGGGTTCCGGGGGAGTTCCGCCCCAGAGAAATTTTCAAAAATAATGGGTTCAAACCTTGCATTTTATAGCACTTTCTGTAAATAATCGGGTATAAAGCCACACAGACTGCAATCAATTTTGTATAGGTGCAAGTTATCAACAGTGCACAAGACCATTTTCCCATGCACTTTCATTAACCCTTTTTTGCTCACGACATATGCCAGTATATAAAACATTTGAACAAAAGAGTGTGGTTTACCCTTGATACACAGTAACTGTGGATCAAGGATAAAGCAAACATAAGGGTTATTATGTGGCTGGACTAACCAACATCCAATGGAGGCCAGTCTAGCCTCATACTAACACATATCAAGTTTCCTTTACCCTTGATGCATAGCAACTATGCAGCAAGGGTAAAGCAAAGATAAATGTTATTGGCAGATATGGATAGACTGGCCTATTGTTAGTGTAGAGAAAAGGCTCTGCACAAACAATAACATGAGTAGCGGGTGACATGCCCCTGCTGAGAGGCAGGCAACACAAACCCCCATGGAAATAAAGCACACACAGGACTCTGCTGCCTGTCACTCAGGTGAGGGGGCTATGCCCCTCGGCCCATAGTGGCAGTCCTCCACTGAGTGAGCCCATCCAAGTGCATGTCATTCAGTCTAATGTTTAAGAAGAAAGTCTTTCGAAGTTATTTATTTATTCAGTTTATTACAAGGGGCTATGTGTAATCGACATACTCCAGAGTACACTACATGAATATGGTTTTACTTTACTGGACTTTGACGATGGTGAATATTTGAAAAAAGGATGCTCTTCAATTTAAGGTTTTTGAGTACAGTATTAGCTGACTGTGTGTAAGACAGAAGCAATACTTAGCTTGTAAACTTGTAAGATTAGCCTGGATCTTCTGGCTAAACTAGCCCCCAGCTAGGACTTTTCTTTCTAATAGGATTTGAATGTGGTCATTCGATCAGGAAAAAAGCTAATGTATTATAAATGATTAAGTTGTTAAATGTTAAAATGTCAAATAAACAGGCACTGGTGGACTGGGAGTGGGTGGCAAGATGAGCTTCCATGAGGCTTTAGAGCACAGTTTAGATCCATGGTGTTTGCAACTAATATCTTTACTAACGTTGTCATCTCACCTAAGAAAGGTGATTACCCAAATGAAAATGCGCGCACTGAGTTTGTGGCATTGTGCTTAGAAATGGGAAGAGCCTGGCTCTGGGGAGGCTTGTTAAAAATGCAAGCCAGTGAGAATTAACCAGGTAGATATTCTCCTCCATGCCGTTGCTGGAGCCGCTGTTTATTAAGTCAAAACACGCGATAGGGATGTAGCCATAAGCTATTTACTATAGCAGAGTATCTTAGAGGACACATTTATAATTTCTGAATATGTTGCTACAACCTTCAAAAGAGATATTTCCCCTGAAAAATGTCTGTGTTTTTTAAATGTGTGCTGTTCGTTTTTCGTTTTTAATCTATTTTGAATGTTTGATTGTATTTTTGGGTGCAGTGAATACGTTTTGTTGAAGTCATTAATTTGTATTTTTATTTTAATAATGAAGATATACAAAAGAAAAGTCCTCTCGCTACTACTGTGTGCAGCTACCTGCCAGATGCAGGTGCCGCTTATGGCGCAGTCTAGACATAGTCAAGGCTTGATTTGTCTCCACCTTTGGTCGCCCTCTGTGTGCCGCCACCTCCAGTGCACGCGCTTAGCCACTTGCGCCACTTGCATGAGAGACAGACATTCACACTCAGATCCTCTATGCTCAACTTCCTGTAGAAAGCAGGGTCTCCATTGAGCGCTCCGGATCCAAAACAATTCCACACAAGGCTTCACAGTAACAGTGCACATACATGGCAGAACCCCCACAAGGAACGTGTGACCCGTCTAGAGCTACCGGTTCACCCCGTGATGCCGCGTGAAAGAGGCCTACAAGGGTCTGCTTCAGCCACGATTCTGGGTGCAGACTCAGACTTGAATCCATTTTTGTGAATACATATACAACATAGCTGCCAAGTGAATCACGTCATGTGTAGCACGTTAGTCAGTCCTTTATTTTCAGGCCACGGTTTTACATTCTGAGATATGCAGTTTAGTATTGGCCATTATAAGTACAATTCTATATGTTTTGACATGCAAATTGCTGATGCATAGCAAAGACACACACAACTTGGTAGCTATGCCTCAACCATGCGCCTGTAGGCACCTCAGGTTACAGACTCACCTTATGTTACAGATTCATGACATCCACACGCCCCTGTATGCAGCCACTTGAGGGTGCAGCTTCAAACACAGGTTCTTCCGCCAATGCAGAAATACAGGGTTAAGCCTATGTGCACATGCCTGGCCAGATCCCCCACATGTCTTTTGTGGGCACGTGATCGTTTAAGCTCAGCATTTGGTTCATGTGCTTGATCTGAACTGAACAAGCCAGCATGAGACACATCCACATGTAGACTCTGTGTGTGTGTGTGTGTGTGTGCACACTTGAAAACCAATAGCCCTACAGGTTCTGTTGAAGGCCACTTCACTTCCAGGGTTCTTCCTGAACCACTGGTGGATAGATGTTACCACCAAAAACCAACGCCCAAGGAGATTGTGTATTCAGTACTTTAGCCTATGGTGCTCATGCATGAAACCCACAAGCCGCTGGGTCCAGTCAACTTTAGAGTGCAGTCATATATAATATCTGTAGATGGGCACAGAGAGGTTCTACCCATTTTGTGTGCTCACCTACTGGATCTGTGTGTTATGTATTATAGAAAAAGTAATATCTTTTGGCTCACATAACCTATGACATTAGAAGGATAGGCGGTGTCATTTGGTGCCTGACCACTGGCTTGACCACTGGCTGATCCATTCCTGTCAGAATCTGAGTCCTCAGACTCTTCTCAGACTCTTGGCTCACCTGTTTGTTTCTTGACGTCCTCTTTCTTATGTTCACAGGTTTCTCCTTTTTCTGGTGGTTCGGGTCTTGTGAAGGAATGGACGAGTTTCCTTCGATGCCAGTCTGCAGGCAGATAACAGGCAGGCGGTACCCCAGACTCCTGCCCAGGGAGGAGACGTTAGTCCACAGAGCATTCAGTGTTCCAGGTAGTATTCCAGGAAGGGCAGTCAAGTAACCAGGAAGGAAAAGCAAGCCCAGGAAAGTTCAACAGCAGCTCGTGCAGCTCCGTGAGAAATGGAGATAGCGAGGAGCGTCACGGGAGATTGACACCAAAAAGGAAGTAAGAATAGACCTGACAACACGCGAATTTGAAGGGGTTGAGAAGACAGGACGAAGGAAAAGGGAACCAGGAAACAACTTGCCGGAGCAAAGAGCACAAACAAGCCAAGCGGTGAGACGCCCCGAGCTGCGGGGGGCGTGTCTCTTTTCAATGAAGCTACCCAACAGCGTCAGCCATGTTGAAAGTAAAATAGATGCCGCACAACTGTGCTTGAGGGACCAGGTCATCAAGAATGGGTGGAATCGAGGATTCATGACAATTCCTCTGCTACTCAGGCTTCTCCAAGTGCTGTTGTTGGTGGCTACTAACCAGTTGTTGCTCTACTGATAGAGCACGACAAATCATTCGAGTGAACTACTGAAATTGCACACAAGAGAAACATAAAGACATTCTCAAATGTCACATGCAGTAGAATGAACGATTTACATTCCTTTAAAAAAAAAAAACATTCTCGGAGGCTTGCCTTCAGCCTAATACATGTTCTGCCTCAGTGATCTTGGCATTCACCCTTTTAGATTGTGGAAAGCTCTCTCTCTGCATGACAACATCAACACACATTAAAGGTAAACCAAAATGTTCATGAAACTTGTATTTGTGTAGAAAATGTGTCACTTTCTTCTCCCCTCCACATCATTTTCTCCAAGTGGGCGGGACGGAAAGAGGGAACAGAAAGCAGCTTGTGCGGGGAGGAGAAACACAAGATTTCCAGTACCTTGTGAGCAAAGCAGAGGATTCGACTGGTGTTCGGAAGTCCACGAAGGGCAACACAGCAATGAGAAGGAGCAGAGTTGCTCAATGGATACGCCCACCAGTTGTTAAACATGCTTGTTTACATCCGGAAACCAATGTTTTTGCCACTTATGTCCCATCCCAGAATCTTCTCTGCATCCAGTGTCCTGCCCAAAGGTTCCTGTCACACCTATGCATTACCGCCATTGCAGGCGCCCTGCTCCTTGCTTTTAAATGCTACTACTTTGAGCTTTATTTTTCTGGAGCCTCTGTTAACTGCCTTTGCCTGAGGTCATCACTCTGGTGACACTGGTCTCCTACTGGCATCCAGCTCATGTGTATGCCATCTACTCCACATGCTTCCTTGCATTGGGAACTCTACTGCTTGCCAGCGCTGCATGACCCTACAAGTCCACTTTGCTTGGTGGTCCTGGGTTGATGCTTTAGTGTCCCCCCAGATCCGCATGGTTGAGTATCTTATGGTCTGAACTGCTCGCCATATGATTTCTTCTTCACACACCTGCAGTCCTTCCCATTTTTCTTTGTTTTTGCATTAAGTCTGGGGTCGAATCGGGTCTTGTCTCTAGTTTTGTGTACACATCTCGACCGGTGTTTTCTCTCCATGTCTGAAGAGGTCTCCTCCTCACTTGGGGCCAAGACATCTATATCACATGCGGCTAACTCTTATAGTGATGCTCAGGGCCGATGCAAGGAATGTTGCCACCCTATGCAAACTGTCATATTGGTGCCCCCCACCACAATCTTTCCGGGTCATAACCATTCTCAACCAACCGTCACCATTTTGTTACTGATTACTGCAACCCATTACATTACCTTCACCTAACAGATTGCTCTCATTTTCTGCTGTGTATGGATTCCAATGCACTTTCTTCACAATAAACTGCAAGAGCACTAGCATGTCGCTGGGACACTGTATCCAGGCAGGCTGGCTGCTTTGTGAAGGCTCTCGGATGCGGTTGTGTGTCAGCTGCACACATGCTCGCAGCGAGTGATGGGAGGTTGAAAATTATCTTAAAAGATGGCCAGGGACAGCAATCGCTTGTGCAGGGTCATTATTCAAAGGGACTCTTTCACAGTTCATGGAGCGTTCATGTCAGTGTGACACTTATTGTACACAGGGATGCACATAGCAGGCTTTGCTTGTATTGATGACTGATGCTGGCTGATAAAGTAAAGGAAAAACAGTCTGGCTTTCTTTTATTTTATGTTTTCACTCGAGGCTCTGTTGTAAGAAGACATTTCCAACACTTTTGCAAGAATATAACATACAAACCCTCACCCGACCAAATGAGATAAAGCAAAAAAATAATAACAGTGACCCTGTTAGTGGTCAAGGTAAGCCCTCCTGGGGTGATTATTACGGGTGGGGCATTTGGAAAAAAAGACTCTTGCAAAGTGCATCACGTTTCGCAAGAAGAAAGCCCCCTCACTGCCTTAACATCTGTTTCTCTCATGTGTGCATGCATTCCTGGGGTGCATTACTTCTCACTTCTGAATCAGCCTTTGTTTAGGCCATTCCAAGATGGCGGACTGCATCAAGGCACCGGAGTGCCTTGCGAGTTCCCTTGTGGAGGGCCGATGATTGGTTAAGTCCCTCTTATCCTGGGATAATCACATAGCCGGCAGGCTGACCGGCCAACTTCCAAAGGCCTCACTTCTAAGGCTCTTGTCTGGGCCTGTCTGGGCCTGGCTGGGCGTTGCAGCCCACCCCTACTCCTCTCCAAACAACAACATGCATCTTGAGGCTGGGTACCGCGACCAGGTAGGATTGGACTATGTAATCCCCCCTCAGCTATGACGTAAGTGGGGACTGTTGACCTATTGCCTGCCTCCCGACTCTGTGCCGTGCCACTCTTGACAATCTCTCCTATCTATCTCAGATGACACCGCTTCTTGCAAGTACCAGGCCATAACATTTTCCCTCCTTCCTGGCCCTACACTTCTACTGCCTACACCCCTGTACTATTATGCTGCTATACCTGTTCAGGTGTGTGCACATCCTGCTTCTCATTGGAATGTGCTGACTGGTTAGCCCCTTCCCACTGTTCTGTTCTGGTTTGTTCTGTTATCTGTTCCCGCACCCTCTTCATTTCCCATTGTTTCCTCCCATCCCATTTGTTTCTCCCTGTATGCTTGCTCCCCCTTGCCTTCCTCCTTACACGTATCCCAACTGCTCTGCCTGGTTAAGTATACCACACTCTGTGACCCTCACTATGGCGCTTTCTATCTCCCCCATCTTCTCAAACTGCCTCTACATCGCCTATCCTTCACCTCTCACTAGGTTTGGCAGGGAGAAACTCAAGAAGGACATACTGGACTCCAATCCAGCCCTTCCTATCGCTGATACCTATGTCAGTGCTTCTGCCACAGAGACTCTCACTGATATCCTCTTTGTTGTTCCCTTTCCCGACCTATGGACTCTCCATATGGCCACTCTGCTCTCTCCTTACTCTTCCTCACACATAAAAGGAGGCACCTGCTGGGAGGCCCTTCTTGCCTCCTCTTCCACCTTCAGGGCCATCATAAATGTCTATCGGAATGGAGGGCCTCAACCCAACCTCTTACTTTTTGATAGGCTCCTTCCTCCCCTTATCAACTTTCCTCTTTCATCCCCACAGGCTCCCTTGCCACCCGCCTCAACAGCTGACCAGGCTCCCTTGCCAACTTTGCCCACCTTGGCCTCCTTGTCGTCTACCAACCTCACCACCTCCCTCACAACTACAGATGTCGCTTTCAACTTTACAGGCTCCCTTACCTACTCACACCACACTTAAAAGCTTGTCAGCCTCTTCTACCCGGCTGCTCTGGACACGCCCTGCTGTCACATCTGGAGCTCCCTTGCCTCCTGCAGCTGCTCCCACACTGGCTCCCTTACCATTTTCCACTATCCTGGCTCCCTTGACTGCACCCCCCTCACTGACACCCTTTTCATCATTGCCTCCTCTGCCTCCTCCTACCTCTATGTCTCAGGCTGTCTTGCTGCTTGCAGGGGGACCTCTGTCCCCTGCACCCCACCATGTAAGTACTTGAAAAGTGGCAACCTGCTCCATGTTGCTACACTAAACCCTTGGTCATAAGTTTTGACACACTCCTCCCTGAAGGCTAGAAGATCCTCTCCGTGCTCATACCCAACAGGACAGGAGGTGGAGTAGCCTTGATCTTTCCCGAGTGGATCCCAGTTCCATTATTCCCACTCAGGTCTACTCCTCATTTGAATGTCTGTTTTGCAGGCTGTCTCTCTCGCCTGTCGCCTCTCTTACTCTGGCCAATTTCTATCAGCCACTGGCCAGTCCACCCTCTTCCTCTTGGAATGGGCTGACCTGGCCTCAGCTCTCCTCTCCTCCTCTCCCCAACTCCTCCTACTGAGGGATCTTAACATCCCGCAACCTGTGTGCCTCCCTCTCTCTTTCCATTCTACTCTCCGGTCCTACGCACACTGCTGGCCACACCTTGGATGCTCTCATCTCCACAGACATCCCACTCTCTATTCCTCTCACTACCTCACTCTCATGGACTGATCATTCTCTTCTCTCTTCAAACTTGAAGCTCTCTTCTTTTTTTAGCAATGGCACACCCTACACCACCCCATGCCTTCAATGTCACCCGACCCATGAAAAGAGTGTCAGGGGCTGCCTTTGCCTCCACCTCCTACTCTTCTCCTCCTACTCATGCGACTGACTCCCACCCTGACACAGCCCTCTCTAACTTTCACTCTTCCATCTCAAGCACTCTTGACATTCTTGCCTCTGTCATGAGGGTCCGACTGAAGCCTACCAAAAAGTGCAACTCCTGCTACGTCTCTGATCTGGCTGTCCTTAAACGCAAGTGCAGAGCAGTGGAACGGAAATGGAGATCCTCAGGTGCACCCTCTGACAAACTGGCCTGCCGCCTTCTTCAAAGGCAATATGGAGTCTGCATCTGTTAGAAGAAAATAGTCTACATTCAAGCCTGCGTCTCTGCGGCATCTAACAACATGGCCAAACATTTCAAAGTCTGCTAGGAACTGGCCAACCCTACTGCAGCCACTTCCATTTCTACACCCACCCAGGCCCTTTTCTCCCTGGCCGCACATTTCACCACCAAAACACAAGACATCCAGTCCTCTTTCTCTCCCTCTCCAACGCTAACCTCCGTTCTTTTTCTCTCCACCCTTCTTCTCCTCCCTAACTCTGTTCAGTTTTGGTGACTGGTTGCCTGGTTCACCTCCAGAGCCTTACAGGTCCCAGGCCCCCCCCCAGTCGTTTGCACTTGCCTCCGGGCCACGCCACTATGTTCAGCATTACTGCACTTTCAGATCATGCTCCATGAGCAGGGCAACCTGTCTGCACTTAACCCAGGGCCCTGCTGGACTGGACACACCCTCCTTCCTCGCACCTCCGTCTGTATGCATGCATGACCTAAATGTACCAGGGCCAGTTAGTTTGTCTGTCCTGCCCCCCCCCACCCTTTCTTGTCCCCCCCCCAACTTGGTCGCTACTGTAACACGTTGCACTAGGTGTCAGGCCGAGTATGCTCGTTTTTCTGTCAATCACTCAGAAACTTCAAGGCCTAAGAGTGATTACTGTATTTCCTTGTTCCCTTCCTACCTTGAAACGCTTTGAAGGACTCCACCTGTTTATAAGCACTGTATAAATGAACAACAAAATAAGTACAAATAAATATATTAGTGTCATGATGTCCCCTTAAATAGGTTACCTTGCACTCCAGTACTAGAGCAAGTGTGATGAGCCTGCACTACTCACAGCCCCCAACTCCCCTTTTTATTTTTTAAGCAACAACTGTATATCAAAGTGACCTTTTTGAGCAGAGCTGTGACCAAGCAGCAATGAACTGCACTTACTCAAAACATCTTTTGCCGTTGGTGCAGTTTGACAGATGGGGCCGAGGGCTGACTCTGAGATGCCCATGGGCGATATGGGGCTGTTGGCTTGAGTAAAGCGAGCTCAAAGACATCCCAGGAGTGGATGCATTTTGGGCAGGAAGTGGGTGGGAATGGCCTGGCTATAGGGATTAGCATGGCCTTAGGTAGTCAATTGACTGCAGGCTGAAATGGGCACAAGTGTCCCACTCAGGCAGATGGAGCAACTCGGCCTGCCATGTTCCTCGCATTTGTTGTAATCACTAAAACAATGTCTGAGAATCAGGAAGACCCCACGACCCGCAGGGACACTGGGACTGCCACCATTCCAGGGTCTCAGTAAACTCCCATATTTATTCCACATTGGGCATTCTGTAAATGTCTTGCCTCCAGCTCCCCTGGATGCATTGAAAAGCTATATTCCGAATCCCCAAATGGGTAGCGTGGGGACTCGCTACGTTATCTGAGGTCCTGGCTCTGTCAAGAACAAGTGTTGCCCCAAGAAAAGAAATGGCAGCCATGTTATTGATTGGCCTTGAAAGATTGAAAGGTGGAGTCGGTCCTGCTTGCATTAGTGCCATTGACCGGAAGGGTTTCCACTGCACACAGGCGGGGCGTCTACAGCAGGCGTGTTAACAAAGTTTGCTAAGTTAATGCATAATATATTGCTCGCACGCATGCACGCACACAGCTCTTCCTACACTCCATGCTATTTTTCACTGTTATAGTCAGTGCATTTAGATTAAGGGTACAAATGGGCGTGCAACCCATACTATGTTCTAAAGGTGTTTGCAGGGGACGCACTGACTGACAGTGTGTAGGAGACCCAGGGCAAACAAGAGCATGCAATCTGCACAGTGTCAGTCTCCTAGTGTTGCACGCGCAGTTCAGCAGAGCACACACGTTCCTGCTAGGGAGATTTGAAGAGGAGGAGAGAGTGTGCAAAGGAAGCAGGGTCTGTGCTATCAAGGCAAGGCAGTATACAATTAGTGTGGAGTCCTCACCTGTGTGACGTCGGACTGTTCTCAAGCACAGGCTCCAGTACAGCCAGGGCCCAGTCCCAGGGCCGCTCTCACAGCACAGCAGGGGCCGCCGTGTCTAGGATGGGTGGCTTACGTGACAGGTACTCACTGACCTGGCACACTGCACAGCAAAAGGCTGCTGCTGGCCTCCAGCCAGGGTTCATAGACCATCACATCTGATGGATGGTCTGGACGATGGACCAATTCAAGTTAACAGGCTCAGGGCAGGGGGCTCAACCAAGCTGCACATTGCACTGCAGCATTCCCTGATAGACTCACAACATGACCATCACGATGATCGGTCGAGACTCGAGGGGGCACATATGATGCTTCCTTCATGGCCTGCCACGTGCAGTGCAAATGTGCAGGTGCCGGACTGTGCCAGTCCAGCCACGCCCATGCCACTTGTGACCCTGACCCGACCCCAACCTCCGCGGTGTGGCAGCGCCTCCTGGTCTGCTGCAGCCAGCCTCAGCCTGCAGTCAGTCAGGGCCGGTGCTATCACAGGCAAGGCAGTTAGTATACAATTAGTGTGGAGGTTTTAAAGCAGCAATTTGCTGCTCTAATATTTCCACACATATGCAAGCGCCTAACCTTGCCTAGTGAAAACCCCGGCCCTGCTGATGCTCTCTCTTTACAGATCCATCTCAGTACTGGCATCACATACTCCAGAAATGTGAGGTTTCTTTGAGCGAGATGGATGAGGGACTTTGGCGTATTATTGCCAGCCACAGGTTTCCAAGATGGCAAGCGCATGAGAGGTCTGCTAATGTAGTCTGTGGGTCCTGATGTTCGTGACATCATCTTCGAAATGTCCGAAGACAAGACTGACACATTTAAGTGAGCACGGGTGAGTATTTTGCATCCCACAAGATGTGGACTGTGAATGCTACATCTTTCATACAATATCTTAGGAAAAGTGTCAAACCATGGATAATTGCACCAGGTGGCTTGAAGAATGCACGAAGCACTGAATTCCAGTGATTCGCTAATGAGGACTCACTCACGCCGTAAATGATTGCCAGATGTGACTCAGGAACATTTCAGATGAAGCTCCTACAGAAATAACATGCACTTCAGAAGAGTTCCCCCCATGGCCTGGACTACCACGGCAGCTGATCTACATGCTGAAGCATAGATAGGTCAAAGGTGATGAAACCAGTGCAAGCCTTCATCCGCCAAGTGAGTGACACTCCTCAATCAAAATGAGTGACTGGATAAACGTGTTTCTGATGTTGCTTTGCACACCCCCATGAAGGTGATTCCCCTGTAATAGGTCACTAAACGGCTGGTTGCCATGCCTCTGGAAGTAATCACATGCCTATCGAGGAGATCATTCCTGCAAATGGCAAACGTAGACTTCCAAAACCAGTTTGCCGCAACGCAGTGGATCAACCAAAATGCTTATGTATAGAGCGCACATGTTTACATCATGCTGACCCGCCCACCTCCTCTGCTGGCCAGAGGACTAAGGGTTATGTTACCTCTTTGGGTAACAACATAGTGACTACTCACAGCTGCTGTTATTACTGCAAATTATTGGTCAGTCTTTGGAATTTCTTATAGACACTGGGGAAACAGTCAATTTCATCGGTGAGAACAAATGATCAAAGCTCAAGAGATCGCCAGCTCTTCAGCCACCAGACGTGCATATTTAAACGTATAATTAACGAAAGGCATTGCCGTGTCGAGGAATGCTATCAGCGTCCTGCATCTACAAAGAATATTCCACTAGACTAGTCATCCATGTCATCAACAGTGAAAAAATCAGCACGTGCATTCAGGTCTGATAGATGTCCTGTGTCACCTGATGGGGAGACAGCAGGAAGCTGCCATGCGACTAGTAATCATTAGGGGGGTTCTATCCCTGTTCTGAGTATCAAGCAAGTTAAAGAAGTGACAGATCAAGTTACATTTTGAAGACTTCCTCAAATCTATTGTTGCTCACCACTATCCAGGTATCATATTTAATGTTAAAAAAGAAGTTGAAAGTACATTTCCTGTGCTGTTGGAGTCAACCGGCGAGAGGGCAAGAGGGGTTTTGACCATAGTCCTTGCACCAAAACAGTGTTTCAAACTCGACCTAAATAAAGGTTGCCATCAGTTGGAATGTGGACCTTCCTCTATTTGCATGGGCATATTTGCTACACCTTCAGAGCTGTTTCACTAACAAGCGACTGTGTTTCTGAAGTTCGTGTGCTGCCAAAATCTTCCAGGGGAAGCTCCATGAAGCCATGCGTCGTATTCCTCGCTACGTATGTTACTGTGGTGGCATGCAGATATTCAGGTCTGTACCGGAAGCACACGATGTGGCACTACACAATGGGTTGCATGGTGCTGGATGAAGAACGCTTAACATTAATTAAGGACAAATGTGAAATCAGCAAACCCCATTAAAAAAAATAGGAAACATGAATAGTATAAGATGATACTTTTCATCAGCAATTAAGCTTGACAGGGGGGAACGTCCAGGTACCCAGGGAGTCCGTCCCCAGCTGAAGTACTGGCCCTAACAGGAATAGGAAATAGATCCAGGTCCAGAAAAGGTTCAAGCACCCACACCCGTGCAAGACATGCAACATTTCTCAGCTTTAGAATCGTTTCGGGCACTGGCTAACAAGGTGCACTCAAGATTGTGTATCTATTAGTGCACCACTCCGAATCCTCACAAAAAAACATGTGCAAGAGTTTATTTGGACAAAGATCTGGCAAGAGGATTTTGGACAAGATTGCTTGTTCCAGCAGCACAGCATCATTCGAATCTGAATTACGCACAGAAACAGTAAATGCCAGCCCGTTGGTGCAGGTGCCATACTAACCCAATGCATTCAATATTCCACTTTCCCTTGATATGATATGATATGTCATTTATAACGCACCTGTACACAAGAGTTTCTAGGCACAACAAGACAAGGGAGGGAAGGGAGAGGGAGGACAAGACAAACCATCTTGCTAGGCCTTTTGTCATTGAGATCGTGCAAGTGCGAGAACGATAAGTGCAAGGGGCAAGGGCGGAGGGAGAAGTGGCAGGGAGAGGGACGGAGAAACAGGGCACCAATTCTCTGAGTAAGTGCAGCACGGGGCAGTGCATCTCTGGGTAAGTGAAAGCCGAACAAGGGACTGTAGAGGTTACAGTTCCAGCCCCTAAGTGGGTGGAACGCCCAGAGGCAGCGCAGGAGAGACTGATTGCAAGATAGAATATTGCAAAAGCTGAACTCTAAGTGACACGGAAAAGGCAGACCCTGTCGACTACTTACCAAGGAATCCATTGAAGACATTTGACACTAGAAAGTCACCTGGGGAACAATATATCAGTTTCGTAACACAGAATGCATATCCAAAATGGCTGGGATGGACAGATATCAATGACACAACAGCAGGATACAACATTGACTTGAATTGTTGAATATCTCAAATCAGATCAATGGGACCATGCCAAGCAGGTGGCTAAATAATCTGAAATAATGACTCTGGAAGCTGGAAGGGCTCTCCCACTGACGAAGGAGGAACTGTCCATGCCGAAGGAGGGCAGCACACTCAAGAGAAGCAGGGTTGTCGCTTCTGCATCCTTGCATCAGGACACTATGGTTTTAACTCTGGAAAAACAATGAGGCGAGATGTCTAGGAAATAGCTCATGTGGCAGAAATGAAGATTTTCCAAGATGGACACTCTGGTAGAAACATCTTTTACAAAGTGTCATATATGTCGGATCATTGTACCTTGCGCATTATCAGAATCACTACAAGTGACACGATAGCTGGCAGCCAAATGGGAAGAAGTGGCTATTGATATCTGTGAACCCATTCACACAGGCTTATGCCATTGTGGATCTAGATACATTCTCCAGAAACCCCTAACTAGAGGTGGCCCCATAAACAGAACAACAATAATACATTTCCAATATAGAGCTACGCACCCATTGGTCCCAGAGCACTGAAATAACAGAAGCCATTATTATCCCATAGAGTGGTATTCCATTTATGGACCTCGGAAGGATGAAAGGCTGAGGTGACGCTGTTGGGGTTCAAACTTGTCACAGCAGGATGCGCACAGATATCAGGGGCTATCGCGCAGCTCATGTGCCATCTGTCAAGCTCTGACTCCTTTGAGTCTAATCAGTAACCAATAACACAAAGGAGGTAAGAAGGGAAGAAAAGCCTGTGCTAGACCACCTTCAAAAAAAGGTCAACAACCTTTAAAACTATGCATGAGAGTCCGATAGGTATCTTGTTTAAATTCCACGTTGGTAACCTTGGGTCAACAAAGTGATTGAGAGAAAAAAAGATCTGCCCTTGTTGCATTAAATCGATAGGCAGTTTTTAGAAAAATATACAAATTTTATTGATATACACAAAAGTCAATCATACAAATCTATACAGAGATAATACACTCACTGAAGAACACAGCAGTACATCTAAAGGGATTGTACTAGCATTAAGTAATCCAAGGAAGAGGATCTATATAATTAGCTAATTTTCAAATTGACCCTCATTATTCTTCAGTGTAAACAACAATAAAAAGGAGAAAAGGACATCAGTGCAATAACATAGATAGAACAGTCAGTCTAGGGTGTAAAGGACAGGGCAGGATAACTGTCCTTAAAGCTTGAGGTATTATGCACCTAAAGTGTCTTTGTGCAAGTGCAAATACGCAAAAATGTACACAAAATTAAACAGGGTTTTCTCAAACAAACACAGCGTTCTCTCATTCAACACATCTCATACACACCCTTCTCAACATACAATCGGTCTAATCAGTAACACCTGTTAAAGAAACACAGCCTCCCTGATGATTATTTGAGATAAGAAAGTGCATGGAGGAGTTTAACTACAGAGAACAGAACTGCAGTTGATGGGATCTAACCCTGTTAATACTTGTTCATCTTTGGGATTTGCAGCAGATGGGATTTAACCCTGGTGAATATTTGTCCATTTGGGATTTAACCCAGATATATATTTTTTGCAACAAGTTTAATTGACCAGGACCTGGAGTGCGCGCCTCACCCTCCTTCATTTTTTCCACAGTAACATTGCCTTGGATTCTTAAGTCTTTTGAACAATTTGGATTATTATATATATTTATTTTTGTACTTGATTAATAAATTTGGTTTCAAGCAAAGCCTTTGCTTATTTACAAGGAATATTACAAAATATGTAACAAAAAATATTCACAAAACATATAAAACAAATGTTCCCCTGAATATGGTTTAATACAATCAATAAGCAAACCAATATCCCACATATTATTTTTAAAAAGGAAATGTTCATATATAAAAAATATAAAAAATACAATTCCATAAAATCCTTGATCATCAAAACATTTTGAAAAAACTCTACAAAGAATGGTGAGGTGAAAAGATCTCTTAATGTTGGTGTTGCGCTCAGACGGCCAACCAAGGGGTAGCCTAGATATGATGCCTCACGGTCTACTGGCACCTGCATCCCTTTATCATTGTGGATGGGAATAGAGGACACAGTGGCCGCAGCCGGCTTTTCTCCAGCACCACCGCATGCAGTTCCATCTCTTTTTTTGCTGTGGGTGGGGCAGGTGTATTTGGGCAATTAACCAAAGATGCTGAGATGGCCTGTACCTTTCCCCTCACATTCTGTGAGAGGAAAGAGTCACTTTCAAAGCTGGTTACATATGCCTTGCAGGAGCTATCCCGAAAGGCTTCCGCCACCTCCAAGTTCAACGAGTTTGGTTCAAGGCTCAAACAGGTTCTTAAAAATGATGCATCTGCGGACCTTTCCCGCACCAGAGAGGGTGCCCCATGGTGGATTTCTAGCTTGTTTGCGGATTTCTTTCCGACCCGGGATTCATCCTGGATATCCCCGTTTTTTTGTGGTAGGAGAAATCCTGTAATTTTTCCCAGGGATGAATGGCTCCTCCCCTTCCTCTTTTACTTGTATTTTCAGGGGGACTAGGGATCTTTGCTGTATCAAGTAAGTCCATTCCTCCAGCATAGACGCTCCATCACCAACAGATACAATCCTGTTGCTTCTCAAATTGTACGTGCGATCCATAATGCTTACCTAAACCTTGCATTAACAGTGTCAAAAGCTCGTCATGCTAGTCTCCGGCCTGCTGGACTGCAGGACTGCACTATCTGCACTTCATAGCCTTCATGGAGGAGGCAGGTTTTTAGCAGTGTCTCCGCTCCGTTTGGGGTCTTTTCAGTCACAAACAACATGGAGCGGCTCCAGATACAACCTCTGAGCCGAATCACATACAAAGCCTTAATACCAAGAGGCTCAGTTCCGACTCATGTGGCAGCGGCCCACAGCCCTAGTCAACAGCCTTGCTCCTGCAGGACTGCACTTATCTGCACTTCTGGACCTCGGAATGCACTGAACACGGAAAGCTGCAGGCATTGTGGATTCAGGGGTTGCCACGGTTTCGCCACTGTTCCACCGCCCAAATGGAGCACAGTCAGCACCCTGCCGATTGCTGGCAGAAGGCAATGAACGGGGGTGGGATGGAGTAGTATTGCGGCAAAGGTGCTCACACACCCCTCCACAACTGCCTTTGGGTCTCCATGTACCTCCAGATACCCCACCACTTCACCCGTTTCACGGCGTCACAGCTGCCTGAAACACGATCGCGGACAAAGACTGACTATCAATTGGTCAACATCAGTGCAGTATCCTTTGCCTGGGCTCCTCAGTCACTTCTCTTTCTACAGCGTCACTCTGTTTGTCCTCTGCATTATTTCAATATTTAGGTTTGTGGATCAGTATGGATTATCACACAATGTATAAATAAAATATAGAAGGATCATTGTCTAAGCTTTCGAATTCTGTCACTTTGTTGTCATCTGTACTGTTATCACCTGTTGTCAAAGGGGCACTTGTAAAGATGATAGTCCTACCACAATGATATGATTGGTTATTTATAACGTGCTTAATACCCAGAGGTTTCTAAGCGCGGACCCGGGGATCGAACCAAACTTGGGTGCTCCGTGGCGTTTTGCTGCCAAGGCAAGCACGTTGCCCCATGATCAATCCTCCTGGGACATGGCTGGAGCTGTTTCGGGTCATGCTCAACCGATGTCATATCACTGGATGCTCTGCTCTTGTGGTTCTTACAAGGAACCAGGTCACCTTGGATGTGTGGAACACCCACGTTAGCAAGAAGAGTGCAAGCTATATACTAGGAAATTCTGTTGCGTGGAAATGCGATCATTGAAGGCATCACTGCTGCTTTCAGTTGGAGCGCCTGGTGTGCTAGAGGTTGACAATAGGAGATCTTCATGATAACGGGGAATTTTGCACGTGGGGGTATACATAAGGGAAGTTCATAAGATATGGTTCCACAATGGTGGTAATACAGAAGACCATGCCAGACGTTACAACACTTCCTACCACACACAAAATAGTGGAGGCAGTGGAATTTCAACTATATAAAAGGCCCTACTTGTGTTTTAACCAAGGACGCCAAGTTGAGAGTGAAGGACAAATGGGAAAAGGATTGAGGCATCTTGACTGGAGATAACACTTGGAAGCAGAAGTGCTCCCACAGGACAGATGCATCCATGGAGGCAGGTCTGAAATGGTTTCATTTTTGATTCCTGCATAGACTAGAATTTCTCAAGCTGCCCTGCGGAGGTTCATTCCAAGGGTAGCTGATAATTGCCATAGATGGCAAGCTCCTACAGCAGGGTTTTAGCACATGGTATGGGAATGTGCAACCATGAGCGGTGTTGGCAGTATGTGACGAATTATCTGACGGGAGTTACTGGGTGGGAGGTAGAGCTCTCGTCCATGATCTGTATACAAGCTAATGTGGCCATACATAAGAATGGTGAATATATATCGAAATGTGTTGCCCTAGGCCTAGTCCTGGTGAAGCGGCATTTGGCCCTATGCTGCAAGATCCTCACACACCCTACATTTGATATGTGATTCAGGGACCTTATCAGATGGGCGACCGCAGAATACAATTTGACTACAAGTAAACTTTCTGTAAAGGCAATATTGGGCTCTATCACGAGTTGGGCGGTATCCCGGTGCTAATTGCGCCGGGATACCGCCCAATGCTAGTAGCGTTACCGCAACTCGGTCCGGCGCTATTAGAACTGGATCACGAGTTGTGGGGTGGGGGGTGCTAAGTACCCATTCCCATTGGGTCCATTGGACACAATGGGTTTGGGGGGGCTATTAGCACGGGCAGTAATAGCGCCAGAGGTAATAGGGCCGAAAATGGCCTTAAAGCCGGCGCATTCACCTACAGCTCAGAGCTGGAGGTGAATGCCCCGGAAACACCGGATTGGGCGGAGTGGTAAATGCAGCGGTAATGGTGTTACTGCCGCATTTTACCTCTCCACCCAAATCGTGATGACCCCCCAATGAATCTAATTATTCGGTTTAAGATGATTTCTTTGTTATCTGTAAATTATCCCTCTTATGTTAAGCCCCCATGAACGCTTGGCAATGGTCTATTTTATTGTAGTTTCTTAGACCTAATTTCACAATTGTACGTATGATAATTTTGCATATCATGCTCAGATTTTCTTTTGTTTCTTGATGCTATGCATTTGTTTGGAGCATGTGTAGTGTATGTCTCATGTGTAGCGTTGATACTCGTTTCAAACCTGACAATGCGGTACCCGTGAGATTTCACCCTGTTTTTAGAATGTCTGGGTTTTCATCATGGCTGGTAACTCCGCTGTGGCGTTAGGTGGTAACTGCGCTGTGGCGTTAGGTGGATAGGTCTGTGGAACGCTGTGTGTGCCACTCGGAGAACAACCCAGATTTGTCACATCTTTAAGGATGCACAAGCTTTATTTCAGTTGCTCACAGACTATCACAATGCTCTGCACAGCCTATCAGAGAGAGGTCCTTTGAAAGTGAAATTTGAAAACACAAATCCCACAAATCTAACACACCAGATGAGACACAAGCTTGCATGAAGAAAGATGCAAAATTGAAGGAGACAACACTCCTGCGTTACTCTGCACACACATACCACTCCACAGATCACCGGCACTGGCCTAGCCCTCAGCACAGTAACACTAACCAAAGCATGGATAAGCTCTTCTCTTCAGTCCTATTACACTCTCCCGCATCAGCGGCTAGCCATTAGCACAGTAACACTAACCGAACCATGGGCAAGCTCTTCTCTTCAGTCCTATTACACTCTCCCGCATCAGCGGCTAGCCATTAGCACAGTAACACTAATCGAACCATGGGCAAGCTCTTCTCTTCAGTCCTATTACACTCTCCCGCATCAGCGGCTAGCCATTAGCACAGTAACACTAACCGAACCATGGGCAAGCTCTTCTCTTCAGTCCTATTACACTCTCCCGCATCAGCGGCTAGCCATTAGCACAGTAACAGTAATCGAACCATGGGCAAGCTCTTCTCTTCAGTCCTATTACACTCTCCCGCATCAGCGGCTAGCCATTAGCACAGTAACACTTACCAAACCATGGATACACTCTTCTCTTCAGTCCTATTACACTCTCCCGCATCAGCGGCTAGCCATTAGCACAGTAACTCTAACCAAACCATGGATACGCTCTTTTCTTCCGTCCTATTACACTCTCCTGCATCAGCGGCTAGCCATTAGCACAGTAACACTAACCAAACCATGGACAAGCTTGTCTCTTCAGTCCAATTACACTCTCCCGCATCAGCGTCTAAAGCTACTCAGACCCAGAGCTCTGTAGTTTATCAGATCTCGGGCTCTTCCCTAGGGATCAAATACTCCCAGGTTTCTCTGCCAAACCCATATGAAGCTGATTGGCACACAGGAGCCGGGTACTTCAGACATGAACCCATCAACGCCACAGGTTTCTCATCCGCCTCTCCCACTGTCCCGCGAATAACCCTCGTCTTTCATACAGAGCCACTTGGGGGGAGACCAACAATGGTCGCATACAGGTGTTATAGAAGACTACTTACATGACATTACATGACACCCCCCCCCCCCAGCTAAGCATTGACGATTGCCTTGATGTCCTCTGCTCTACTAAGCAAATGAAATGAAAGCCATGTTCCCACTTGATGCGTGTTGGCAGGCGAAGGATATTTCTAGTGTGAAATAAAGCATTACAATCGTGGCATTAACAATCTGCTTGCATGTTTGTAAGTGACGGATTCTCCCAGCTCTGCTGGGTTCAAACTAAAGCTAGTTTCTTTCAAATTCATGTGTATGCGCCATAGAAGCAGCATTGGCGTTGTGAGGAAGGAGTGTTAGCATCAAAAATCATTAAACTGACATTAATTTCACAAACCTCTCTCACGGTATGTCATTGCCATTACATTAACAAACTCTTGCATTGTGTTACGCTGTCCGTGGGCTAGTTAAATAGCCCAACAAGAAAGGGGGTTCATTGTGAGAATTAATAAAGAAATGGACACTAGACGGCCACGTGAGGTGAACATTTCATGCACATTTGCAATAAAGCGCGCATGTTTCTTTAAATACGAAAAGTGCAGTATTGGACTCAAAGCATATCACGCAGACACAAATGGGCCACTGTTGCCATCATTCCTGAAATTGTGCTGAGTATGACCGCACACATGTCAGTAGCCTTGTGAATGTAACATCCCTTCACCACACGGGCCAAAAGTCCATCGTGCAACAACAGAGAAAGAACAACAACAAGGCTCACATTCCATCAACCCAAACAATCTAAACAAACATCTGTTTTATTTCGTGCCGTATGGGAGTTAACTCCAAGGAATGTCGAGGGAGAGGTCAGAGGTGGTGTTTGTAAGTAGGCGAGTGAGGTACTGTAGGCAAACCAAGGTTGGCTTCCTTCAAGGTCTTCTCTGTTTTCCATTGGTGAAATGAGGAAGACGTGTTTGCATGTCAAATCATTCATCTCACAAACACCTGCGCACAGTATTTCTGCTCCAGTAAAACATGTATGCATTGCGTCACACCGTGTGTAAGCTATTCAAATAGCCCAACAATAAATGGTGGGGCTAACTGGGAAAATGAGTAAGTACACTACCGTAGAACCTCCCACCGGGGAACCTTTCATGGAACGTCTCTGCATGGGAGCTGTTGCATAACACGCTAGCGCGCAGCAGAAAGCCAGCACCGCAACAATTGCCTCAATACTGTGATTGTATCCGTAACAGCCATGAACCCCCATAGACAGTGCAGGCTAAAACACTACCCACACAAAATACCCTGCACTATCCTTCAAACAGAACGCCACTTAAAATATAATACTTGAAACAGCACTGCCACAAATAATACCCATACCTGGAACAGAAGTAGTTGTTTGCAATGAGTAGTGTGGATTCCTGCCGTCCTGTTTAAAATAATGATGTTAAGAGACAAATCTGTTTTGATATCAATACATTTGTATATGTTTCTTGAAGAAATGTCTTTTTGAGTCTATTGTTGCGTGTGTTGATTGTGCACGGAGGTGCTTAAGACACTGACAACAGTAAGGTATTGATATTCTTGTTAGATAAAATGGTTAGATATTTAGAGTCTTACAGGATTGGATAATTTAACCAATCAATACATCTGTTGAATATTAACATTGAAGTTAGATTCTTGAAAACTGTTACCTGTTGCTGATTTTGTTGTATATTTATGGAAAATGATAAAAAAAAGTTTTTTTTAAAAAAAAAGACACTTAGACAATTGGTGTTTGTACCAAGATGGACTCCTGTTGTAAAAAGTGCAAGTCTTAAGAGAGACACGAGCGTTGCCCTTTTACAGGACTCTCTTCAGTGCGGGGAGAAGGGTAGAAGGGTAGCGTTCTCGGTGTCCTGTTGCCACTCGGTTGAGGACTCTGCTTCCTTTATCCCCTGAAGGTATAACAAAGGACAAGGGTACATGTTCCTCATAAGCGTCCTCTTCTGGGTTAGAAATCACTTCTGTGGGGTGCTCAGGTCCTCCCCATAGTCTCCCTGTCCACAAATCAGGTGGTGCACCCTTGCAGCCTGGTTCATGGTTTACTTTGATCGGTAAGAGGGGTAATGGGAGATGTAGTCCTTCTATTCCCAGTCAGTTAGCAGGGTCCAGGTATTCTGGTTTAGAGGTAACTGACTGGCTGTCCTTGAGGAGCTCAGAGACCTGGTTACAGTCTCCCCAGGGTATTCCTTCTCCATGATCCATGTTTGACTCTCTCAGATTCAGTCCTTGAGATTTCCCCCAGAGCAAGTGGGTCATTCTGGGAGTCATAGTGTATGATTATTGGCCTTGCCACAAATTGATGCCATGGGTTACTTTAGGATGGGATGCTGTGTTGGGGTTGTCAATTATATCAGAGTCAGAATAATATCCCCAGCTCCAGTACTCCTGGCAGTGCAAGGCTGCTGTTGGCACTAAAATGGAGAGAAGGGCTTGCAGGTGGCATTGGAAAACAGGGGCACGTACCATGGTCGTGCAGAGTGTAGTTTGGATAAGAGGGGTATTTGGAGCTTGTGACAATCCATCAGACCTATAACAACAAACACAGATGTATATGTTTTATAACAACTTGACTACAATCAGAAAGTATTTGTATGATTGCTGACATTGCGGGCACACCTTTACTTTACTTTATTACATTTATAATGCGCACAATAGACCCATAAGCATGATGGCGCGGACAAAATACAAACAAAGAAAAATACATAAACGGTGCATATCATAGGGGGTAAAATTCCAAATGGGGCACAAGCCGAATCACTGTGGCAATGACAGCAATCTCTCCAACAAGACAACTGTCAAACATTCATCAATAACACAAGAGCTATGGTGCGGAAGGGCACAAAAGAGAATTTCCAATGAAGGACTATAACATTTAAAGAATCGGATTGCGCTTCGAAGCACCCTTGGGCAGATATTTACAGCGTTTAAGAATGATAGGTAGGGTGCCAGCCCCACAACCCACTATGATGCAATCACTGTTAGGTTGCGAGCACCAATCGCGTTGGTCTATCCTACGAGTGATAATTAAATCCAATGCGTCTAATCACCCTTGGACCTGTTCTTGACGCAACCAGGCTAGAACCTTGTTGTGCAAGGCTTCTTTAGATTATTTTCCTTCAATTTTCTGGATATTGGTTATAATAAAATTTCTCTGATCCATTACAAAATCATATGTGTTCACGTCTTTTATTTTTGGCTTTTGTGACTTTTTTAGTTGTAAGTTCCGAGAGAGTGCTCTCTTCAATTTAGTGTTCAGGATTGAGGGCTGACTGACCTTTTTGTGTACAGAGTTCGACTCCGGTTGTGGTGCCAAAGGAGACATTTCCTGTGGTCCAACTATGTTGGGGATGAAGTCCTTTTGCTTACAATCCACGACTGCCCCAATAGGTATCAGGGAATCCATACTACCCCAGTCGGTTTGAGTTCCTTGGTCTATTATTTCCCTTTGTATAAGGGCTTGACAGGCAACATTCACAGTAGGAGGCTGTGGCAAAATGCCTGTCCAGGTGGATCCATATGTCTGGGAAGCAGTGTTCACATTAGGCGGCCGTAGACTCGATGCCCAATTATTCAAGGCCTCCGCCAGTAAGCCAAGATAAAAGGGATCTTTACAAGCGATTAATTCTTTAGCAATATTAGCCATATACTCAGACCACTGGGGAGGACCAATGTGAAGACCAATGGGCTCATACTGAGCAGAGTTAGGCATAGCTCTCCCTTGGCGAGCAGGGGATTGTGTGATTGTGGGTATCTCAGTACTTACCGAGAGTGGAACCTCTACGGTCAATAGTGGCATCATATGGTTCATAGGGCCGGTTTTTTGTGAAGTGGCCGGGGGAACTTGTACCGTATGATCAACCTTCCCAAAAGGACTATCTAGATCCTGTATTAAGCTTGGTACTTTATGTGGGAGGCAGGGTCTTCAGATAGAGCCATTTTTATAGCAGGGAGTTTGCTCTGCTTCCTAAGCACTCTCAATCTTCTATGCTCTCTAAGAGCTACGACCTGCAGTATATGATCCCTGTTAGTGATTGGAGATAAGGCCATGAAGTCTGCTATCAACCTACCCACACTATGCGCTGTGTCGTTGTCCCTCTGCTCCGTATTACGGCCTTCATTTTCAATTGAGGTCAATTGTGGCCTACACCTCCTGCATCCTCATGTCCTCTTTGTCTGATAGGAATTCCTGCAGGTAATAGTTCTAAAGTTTCTTAACTTTGTTCTTTTTAATTTGTGACAATGTATATGTTTTTTCTCTACTGTTCTTAAGTGCCTAAAGTTTTGTATGCAACTAAATGCACAATAAAAAAATGATTTAAAATGTTTCATGACAAAATGCATCAACCAAGCACATTGTTGTAAATTTAACGTTGTATTCATGTTCTTAAGTAATTAAACATTTGGAAAATGTTGATTTAATATTTGTGTATTATGTTTTACAAATAACATTACTAAGGAAAGTGTGCTGATTATTATTTAGGTTTTTCTTATGTTGTTCTTGTTTTCTCAGACATGTGAAAATTTGTATTTGTGTTACAACACAAGGAAAACTAATAAGATTGTAGCAACTTGTTCGGGATATCCTTGTTTGAAATTGTATATTTATGACATGGGATTGGATATAATTGTATCAAAATGTAATTGGTTGTAATTCTTGGATGATTGTCATAGCTTGCCATGTTTATAAGTACTGCTAGTTGACAGCTCAGAACGTGTTACTTTGTTTGGTCATATTAATATGTTTTTCATTTGTGAATGAGGAGTGTAATGAGCTTGGAATGAGTGAAGGATATATCAGTTTTGAATGAATGGGCTAGGATGGGAAAAAGGGAAATCTGCTATCATTACAGACAGGGCGGCATGCAGGTGTCTGTGGTGGTCTGGAAGATATACCATGGTTTCCCAAAGTGAAGAGTGGACAAGTGGACTTCTGATGCTTCTTACAGTGCTTCAGGAGTAGAACATACCAAATATATAATTATATCTAGGTATGCAGTGATTATATCGAATCCAAAACAACAAATGAAAAAATAACTAATTCCAAAATAACACATTTTGAATGATCTAAAAATGGGTTTGTGAGAGGGAATAGTGGTTTTGGCAGTAGGGGAAAAGTATTTTTATTTTTAAAAAATGGGGGGCTTTGGAGGACCCTCCCTCCCCCCAAAAAACAACAAAAAATGAATTCGTTATTTTGGAATTAGTTATTTTGTTTTCGTTATTTTTCATTAGTTATTATTTTATTAGTTATAATGACATGTAACCTATATCTATATATATAAAAGTCAACATGTGTCTGTGGGTTTGTGCTGGGATTTGTGGGTTTGTGGGTTTTACAATTCCACACTGTTTCACCAATCTGCACCAAATCTTGCACTGTTACCTGTTAGGACCCTCCATACTATACTGGCTACATGAAATTTGGATACCCCACCCCATTTCCTGGATTTCAGCATAAGTCAAACCGTGTTGGAGGGTTAGTGGCTTGGCGAAGCGTTGTTACTTATGCAATTCCACACAGTTTTACCAAACTGCACCAAAATGTACATAGTCACCTGTTAGAACCCTTTGGACATTAATGGTTACATGACATTTGGACACCCCACCCCTTTCCATGGATTTCAGCAAAAGTAAAAATTTTTTTGTGGGTTTTTGACCTGCCGACAAAGCCGTTAACCAACAAAAAACGTCTGAGAGGCGAATGCACTGCAGAGACTAAGGTGAACGCAGGAAGCATTCCAGAAGTTTCCACATTTCTGCCGTATCAGGTAAAATTACTTTTCCAGAGTATTTTTGCGAGATTGTGCCTGACGATGAAGCCGGAATCCATGTTCACCAGGAAGGGAACGAAAAAACGTTGTTTCTAAAGATGCTTTCCAGCACAGTAAACCGTGTTTACCAGTAAGGGAAACAAAAATGTTTGCTGCATCAGGTGACGTTACTTTTCCACTGGATTTTTGCAAGATGGGGCCGGCCGACAAAGCTGTTAAACATGTTCACCGAGAAGGGAAATGTTGTTTCTCAACTGCTCCAGACACAAGGAACAAAACTCAATGTCCAGGCCCTAGAATGCACAGTTTCCAAGATATTTGCACCGCAACAAACTGCAGCAGACAGGCGAGGCGTCAGGTCAGGAGAGAGCACAGAAGGTCCCAGTATGCAGCAGCACACCAACTCTCGCCTCGCCCCAATGTCTGCTCTGGTGTATGTCAGCCAGCCACGCACCCATTCTCAGTGAAGTTTACTTCAGGGTGCAAAGCACATCAAGCGATTAGCAAATCGGAACAGCGTTCTACAGGAATAGTGTTATCATCTCTGTTTACAGAAACCGTTCAGAGAATGGATACTTCTGCTAGTGCTGTGTAATTATTAAGAAGAATTTGGAGTTTTGTTAAACTATTTTATTTGAAAGATTGCAGAAAAAAGGCATTGGGCCTCATTACGACCCAGGCGGTAAGTTACCGCCTGGGTCGTACCTTTACCACCATGGCGTAAACTACGTTTACGCCATGGTGGTTGGCGGACTTACCGCCCCATTCCGAGGTTGGCGGGGCGGTAAGTCCCCAATCCCCATTTACCCTTCCCCATTCCCATTTTTGCCCCATAGGGCATAATGGGAGTGGTGAAGGCGTTAATTACGCCACCGTAAATTACGGTGGCGTAATTAACATCAAGGTCCCTTAGCGCCATGGATTTTAACACCTGCTAAAAGCAGGTGTTAAAACCTCCATGGCGCTAAGGGACCTCGGAATCAGGCGGTAAGGGTCGGCGCTGTTTACGCCGCCGTAAACCCCGTACCGCCTGAGTCGTAATGAGGCCCATTGAATTGTTTTTAGCGAAACATTTAGACTTGCCAGTGTGGCATCAGAACATTTGTTTTTCATGTGTTTGTCCTTGGTTCTGGCAAGTCTTTTTCCGTTTCCTTTTCAGAATCTGAGTAATGACGGTTAAGCATCACACAGAAGGGTGCCTTTCTTTGGGGCTTGTTACGAGTTAGTGGTGCAGTGAAAAGTAGCCATAAATCTTCTGCTGCCACATTTTTGGCAGTAATGTATTTGCTACCACTTTCGCTACACTGCCAACACTGAGATTGGAGGTCAAATTAAGGAGTTACCGCCAGGGTATTGCTGGGGGTACCTCTTCTACTTTACCTAAAAATAATTGAGGAATTGCCTCCCATGATAATTTCACCTCAATCTCCAAGGAGTTGGATGGACTCCGAAAATGAGTATCAATACTACCATTCTGCCACTTGTAATCATGTAGTAAAGTGAACCGGGTTTGCCGTTACCACCAAAGTGGAAATGAAGCCCTTGTTTCTGGGGGGTTTGTTTGAAATAAACTCTATTGTATCATTCATGTTTTCTAATTTTGTCTTGATTTCTTCATTCGTTTTTTACTTGAAGAAAATGGTGTCCTTTTCTTCTTCCTTCTAATTTTGCTGAGAAATCGATTAGGAATAGAGATGGTTTAAATGCTAAAGCCACTGTTAGAAAGAAATGCAGGCCTATTTGTTAAAATATGTGACCTGGAAATATGTGCATTGTGGTGAGTTAGAAGTATTTCCCATTCTTTTTTATGAGGTGCCGAGGCACACAGTATCAGTCTCAGAAAGGGAAATCTGCTGATCAGAAGCATAGTGTTTACGTCTGCCCTGTTGCATCAGTATCCTGATTTACAGCACCTGCGCTACCAGTGGCACAGAGCAGGATCGGGTAATCTCTTGACAGCTGCAGTGACAGCCAAGCTACATTCAAGATATGCACCCCTGCTCCAAAAACTGTATAACTCTGAGGTTCCTGTCCTGGTGGCACAGTAAACTGTAAATATAAGCCATGCCTGAGTTAGGATATGGTGGCCAGTACCTCTTATAGTTATCCCAGCCACATTAAATTGATTTCATACATGTGTCAGCCCTTTGGGTGTGACGTCAGAAGGGCAAAGTCCACTCCTTTTGAGAGCAGGGATTGGACCACTACAGCAGGCTATTTTTTGTCCAACCACCTGTGGGCCTTCGCCTTTAAAAGAGGGGGTCACACACCACTTCTGGGAATCATCCTTTGGACTTCAATCCTGAAAGAAGATTTTGTTGGCCCGTGATGGGAAAGCAGTCCTTTCCAGAGTCCACCAGTTGTGAGGTGAAGGCAGGTGTTCAAATAAAGAGGCGAGCTCTGTCCCTTAACCATCCCCATGGACCATTGGCGGTGACCTCTGCTGCTGGACCAAATCCGCACCTCTGGCAGCCACCCTTTGCCTCGAACCTCACTGCGTTGCAGGACCACTGAAGGTGTGTGTGAGCCTCATGTGTGTGCGGGAGCCTGAGAAAGGACTAACTTTGGCCCTTGGGAGCCTGGAGTGGG
The DNA here is from genome assembly GCF_040938575.1 of Ambystoma mexicanum. Classification (NCBI taxonomy): domain Eukaryota; kingdom Metazoa; phylum Chordata; class Amphibia; order Caudata; family Ambystomatidae; genus Ambystoma; species Ambystoma mexicanum. The sequence goes on from NC_090925.1 coordinate 898,150,062, forward strand.
ACTCACACTACCTGGAAGCCAGAACAGATGAGATCCCTGTTTTCAACTGTTTTCAACGTCGACCCACTTTGAGCCATGATTCAAGCGTGATTGACACTGTGCAAACTATCAGAACCCTTCAACGCTGCCTTTGGCGCTCATTATTCTTCAAACCTCCGTCTGCCTGTTTGACTCTGTTCGCCACCGCACCAAACCCACTGAAGCGTGTCATTACCTTGGCTTGAACCAATGAAGTAGAGCTGCCTTGCATTTCTCAAGTCACTGTTCGAACCACTCACGTCTTCATCACCACTCCTGTAAACTGAACGACCCCACCCTGATGTCTCCCAAACAGCAACCTCCAACCCGCAGCATCGTATCCACTCGCCTGCGTATCCTGATACCAGCTCACCACCATCAAACCTCGATAGCTGACTGAATCTGGTGATCGCCATCATGGAGTAACATAGGGAGGCACATCAGGTAATGTTCAGTTGTATGGTGAGTCAGAAGAAATATGGAGGAGCCTCTTGATCTGGGTCAATACCAGTTTCCAAGTTCTTATTCAGCAACTATACAATACAATTGTTTAACATTTGTAATACAGATAATAAACATTAAGGACACTCACAAACTCTGTGAGCTCAATCTGACCTTTTATATATTCTTCCATTTGGCTATAAGACAAATTAATGGTCTTTTGGACTACTGGCAGCAGACCATAACATCATGGACTCGAAGACCTATCACAGCCCCAGTGGCCTCCAACTCAAAGAAAAAGTATGGTGGATACAAAAACTTTTATTTTCTAGTAGAAAGTCAATTACTGGTGTAGCTCAGCTGAGGAATCACCACACAAGTTAGTCAGATTGTCTCATGTAAGTGTTTTTATTGCAAAAACAAAAAGTAAGGGATTAGGGTTAACTAAAGTCACTGAATGAGAATTCAACAGAACAAAAAAAACAGTCTGTTCAGGGCCATGGTCCCCATTCCTTCCCTCTCAGACTTAGTGTCTGCCTTCCTGGAAGTCAATCACAGTATTTGGGGTCTCACACTTCTTTCATGGCAGGTGTAGTTGCTTACTAGAAGTCAGGATATCACACTTTGCCTTCAGTAAATACTGGCACCACAAATTGTGGTAAAATGGGTTATATAGATGGGGGACAGGCATCGACTGCAGGATTGTGGGGGTCGCTTGGGTTGTAAGGCTTAACCCCTCATTAGGCCGCCTCGCCCTCCTTGAGTACTTTTCCCTCAACAAGCTGGAACCCTCTTTAGGGACTTGGATCTGAATCAACCCTCTGACACCTTTTCTCTCTCTTTGGTAATATCCATCTCCTTATTACAGACCTGCTATCTGTCACACATCTAATGTGACACTGACTAATTTATATGCACTCTTCCTCCTTTCAGCAAGCCAGGCAAAATGTCACACATAAGCATACATGCCAGAATGTCGCAGCTAGGAGTCAGATTTTCTGTCAGAAAGCGGGAGAATTAAATTTCCTCATTGGATTGCATTGGGGTTAGAATTAATTCAGGAGAGGGAGAAAGTGAAAAATAGTAACACGGTTGTAAATATTCTTTAAGGATAAGGAGTGCTGGCATGTATGCATACGAGAGATGCCAGAGCAGTGGCAATAATGTACTTGGATGTGTAGCTCATCCTCAAAATATCTTCTGTTCATTAGCAATCTTTCCTTCAGCATGATGTCGTTCTGCAGTCCTTATCTTCAATCTTGCGGTCTCGCCGCTACTTTCTCCTGCCCGTACACTCAGAAAACCAGCTGCTCTCTGCTGTCCACCACATTAGGTTCAGCTGTGGCATCAGCCTTCTTCGGCCCAAGCCCCTTCATGGGTCACTGAAAGTCTCATACGGAATACATGAAGATGCCTCTATACAGCCATTGCCTACATGTAATTGTCAAACATACACAAAATGAAAACCTGCCAGCTCTGCCACACCTTTCCATTGTTCCAGTTACTCCCCACTGCTCAATCTTCATACTTTTGACAAATACCTGCATGGGAGTGTATCAGGGGTTCTCTGGAAGTGCCCTTCTGGTTGCAGCAGCATTGCCCTGACAGTTTTCAACCTGCGCCCAGCCAAGAATTTCTGACATGTTACACAATTCCCTGTGAATGTAGCCACCAATTCATAAAGCTTTGGCCCAAACCATCTTTCATTTATGCCTGTTCTTTTTACACGTGGGCCAGATAATGGAGCATGCTGTAATACTACATTAAGTAATTTCCTGGGCATTACTGGATTTCCTGTGCTATTCTTCCTTCACTCCAAGTCAGTGGGGGAGAGCGTACACCCCCTCTGTACCCATATCTCCTTTCCCTCCTGGGGTGCTTCTCCCTGCAGTTCAATTATCTGGACAATGGGTAGGACATTAAAGGGCTCGGTAGTGTCAGTGCCCTCATGTCGCTTGGATTCCTGTGCCATCACAGGTACTTTCTCCTTTGTGCCTGGGGATAACTTAATCATCCCTTTGGGAGGTGCTTGTCGCCCATATTGGAGAAACATGGTTCTATCCTAACTTGGCAGAAACTAGGCCAAATTCATGAGTAATTGCTTGACATGTAAACATTTTACTGCAGGGCATATTGATGAATTTATAATTGTTCCCACCTACATTTAGAAGTTTACCCAACTGCATTGAGAAGTGTACCCAATTACATTTAAAAGTGTACCCAATTGCATTTAGAAATTACACCCAATAGCATCTCTGAGAAAGTTGAATTTGAATTGTTGCCACTTGCATATAGAAGTATACCCAATTGCATTTAGAAGTTGCGCCCAATAGCCTCTCTGAGAAATTGAATTTAGAATTGTTCCCAATTACATTTAGAAGTGTACCCAACTGCATTTAAAAGTGTACCCAATTGCATTTAGAAATGATGCCCAATAGCATCTCTGAGAAAGTTGAATTTAGAATTGTTGCCATTTACATTTAGAAGTGTACCCAATTGCATTGAATTTGCACCCAATAGCCTCTCTGAGAAAGTTGAATTTAGAATTGTTGCCACCTGAATTTAGAAGTGTTGCCAATTGCATTTAGAACTGTACCCAATTACATTTAGAAGCTGCGCCCAATAGCCTCTCTGAGAAAGTTGAATCTAGAATTGTTGCCACTTGCATTTAGAAGTGCACCCAATTGCATTTAGAAGTGTACCCAATTGCATTTAGAAGTTGCGCCCAAAAGACATTGAGAAAGTTGAATTTAGAATTGTTCCCACTTGCATTTAGAAGTTGCGCCCAAAAGCCTCTCTGAGAAAGTTGAATTTAGAATTGTTCCCACTTGCATTTAGAGGCATACCAAATTGCAGTTAGAAGTTTTGGAATGCAGGGAACACCTGAAAAACATACATCAAACCACACCCCACGCTTACTCTCTCCCTTACACCACCACTCAACTAAAACACAGAGATACTATGACACCATTCGGTATAACTGTTCTCATATCTACATCTCCCGCTCACTCCACATCACTCTAAGTAAACATTGCTGGTTTCACACCCCCAGCCAGGCGTTCTCCTCAGGCCTAACGCAGCCACACTTGTTCTGGATAAAGCCGGCCAGAGCGAACACATACTCCTGATCTCTCAACCACCACACCTACCGCTAAGAAGCAGCTACCACTTGAATTCCACACCAGCTGTACACATATCTGGTGCGCACACGCACTTTTTGGACTCTCTCTACTCTCTCTACTGACCCGAACTTCGGTTCCCAAGGGCGTTCAACCCACCAGCGCCTTCAGACCATACCAATGGTATATAAGGCGCTATATAAATGCAAAATAACATAACATAACATATATTAAGGGTAGTGGGAGGAGCCATACCTCGCCCAGTTAGTCCATTCCAAATCTCCACGTCGACTATGTCGACATGATCCAAGTCTGCGAAGGTTACTGCTACATGATAGTGGTTGTGTGTCTATTTTCCCATTGGATCGAAGCTGGTCCCTGTTCTCATCTTGACACCCTTAGAGCAGCAAAATTCCTGGTCCGGGAAGTATTCCCACAATGTGACGTGTGTGAGGTCCTGCGGCCTGACCACGGCCCTTACTTCGCCAATAAGATGTTTCAGCATATTACAACTTTGCTGGGATTCCATCATAAGTGATCCTGTGCTTATCAACCACAAGCGAACAGAGTGTGTGAACACTTCAATGGCTTGCTTAAAAAAGCTGTAGTCAAGACTAAGAATTGGTTGTATTGCCTACCCTTAGCCCTGTTTGCACTGCGTAACACGCCCGGGTCTGACTGTCATTTAGCCCCACATGAGGTGGTAACAGGACAGCCCACGCGACTTCCCCTGGCTCCTCCCACTACGGCAGTTAAAGATCCTGAGAGTATAGCAAATGTATTGGGTCAGGAAATGTATGAATATGTGACTTCCTTGATTGCTGGTGCCTCTTTTATTTCTCACAAGATACAACAACACCAGGAGGGACCTGAAGCTGATGAAGAGAACGACAATCTTGAAAGAGACCAGGTTCTCATCAGGAATTTCTCTAGACGGTGGGATGCACCCAGGTTCACGGGTACCCACACAGTAGAAGCAGTGACTGAAAGAGCTGTTAAGTTAATTGGAAAAAGCATTTGGAATCATTTAGGAGACACCAAGCCCTTCGAAGCTGTGGCCTCACCTGGCAATTATATCGACATGGCTAACAACCTTCAACAAGAAGAGCAAAGAGACAATTCGGAAGCAGCACTGCCGAGCAGAGGACACCCAATGGTTACTCACTCACGGGCAGCAGAGTTAGGGCAAGGACTTCCTTCACATCCAGAGTGAGAGTACACTGTCTATTTATTATTTTTCTTTCCGCACACATTCATCGTGAAAGTGAGACTGTTTTAATTGCATTTCTTCAATGCTTCCCCCTGATCCTCAACTGATACTTTACAATGCCAATTTGTCCAATTTATCAGAAGTCCAACAGATTCCGAGCACATCCTCCTAATGTGTATTATCATGTTTTTACTACTTATTTGACCCAAGCTTACCGACAACTAAAAAGAGGAAACCCATCCGTCCGTGAAGTCCTCAGATACCCTAGAATTAGGGCTGTGTGGGAACAACTATTCATCTTTTCCATGACATATTATATGATGAACAGGGCTTGAACTACTACAACCCTAACACAGTAAAGCTCATTTTCATGCATTTCAGGCGGGCAACTGATATCTTCAAGCAGCACAAGGATCCAAGCAGCACAGGTAATGGAAGGGATTATTTAAAATATGCTTATTTTGTCTTGTCTCTTATTTCCAAGTGGTGTTTTTGCTTTACTGTTTTGGCGAATATCCCTTGTATCTAGTGAAATCGCTGTATCCTCTGCTAGCATTACCCCGACTCCAGCAGAAGGTACGACCATGTCAGGTGTTCAAGAGAGCACTGTAAGCACAGTAAAGAGAGGTAAGTGCAGTGCTGGCAGAGACATGGGAAAGGTGGACCTATATCTCACTGACACTGTTCAAGTGTCTAACAATATGTGGTACAAACACCTGACCAAAGTAGGTAAAGAAACCACTGGTGAGAGCTGCTATGTCTGCTTACTAATCCCCTATACCATGAGTACCTCCAGAAAGTTTATAGCAACTGAATACAAACAGCAAGAGCAAAATGCCTCATGTACCTATTCATGGTTACAACCCGAGGAAGATTCCAAGGGAAAACAGCAACATTGAGATGGATGTCTCAGGCAACAGTCCCCTATGAAGACAGTAAGTAATATAAAGACCCTTGACATGATGAATAATTACTGGCAATTAGACCAATCTATCCAATACATGACTGATGGTCCACAGCAGGGGCGCCGAGTACGCAGGTGCTCCGGGGCCGGGGCACCCGCCGGCAGAATGAAATCGGGCTGAGCCCTCCCCTGGTCTGGAGAGAAGCAACGCAGTATGGATGGCCCTTTGTTCCATCCATACTGTTTCTCTCTCTGGCCCGGCTAAAAGCCGGGTAAAAAACAATGTTTAGAAATTGAGGGACAGATGCAAAGCAAAAGGCTCTTACTTTGCATCTGTCCCTCAATTTCTAAAAATCGTTTTGGGTTGGGTTGGGTATACTTCTACATCTGTGCACGGGTGCACAGATGTAAAGGTACACCCATCCCAAAACGATTTTTAGAAATTGAGGCACAGATGCAAAGCAAGACTGTCCCTCAATTTCTAAAAATCATTTTGGGTTGGGTGTTTGTACTTCTGTGCACCCCTCTTAGCAAGAGGGGTGCACAGATGTTGAGGTACACCCAACATAAAACGATTTTTATAAATTGAGGGACAGATGCAAAGCAAAAGCCTCTGTCCCTCAATGTATAAGAATCATTTTGGGTTGGGTGCACCTCTACGTCTGTGCACCCCTCTTGCATTGCATCCATTGCATCTGCGGGGGGCAGGGAGAGGGCAAATGAGATTGTTTGCATGTCTCTGAGTGTGCATGTGTTGAGGGCGAATGCTATGGACAGGGAACAGAGGCGTTGAGGAAGGGAACTCCCCTGAATTCTAAGGAAGGAAACAGTGCGGGAGACGGGGGCTATTGGGATGAGGTGGGATCCCCTTGCAGGGGGGTTTAGCAGAGGGGGGCAGTAGAATGTGATAATTTGGCATTTTGAAGACCACACAAATCGGCCAAAATAAATCTGTCTTTTTTGTATTTGTTCTTCAAAATGCAGAATTATCACATAGAACCCAGTATGGACCTTGCCATACCGTTGACCTTGTTCAGTGAAATACCATTCAATGGGACACCACTTGCAGGACTGCTGTAACCCAATGGTGCAGAGCTACTGGGCTTCTATATTTTCAAAGAGACAGTAACAGCATTTCTCAGCAGGGCTGTGTAATCTATATGAGCCAGCACTTTATAGTCGAGCTGTCATATTTGAAATGGGGCAATGCTGGTACTCCTCAGTTAGCATCGCTATACTCTTGATGGGGTAGTACTGCTGTTCCCAACAGGGCTTCTATAATCGTTGAATCTTCTCAGCAGTAATACTATGCTTTTGTTGAGGCAATGCTAGTTCATCTTAGTGGGGCTGCTATACTTTTGATGGGACAACATTAGCATTTCTCAGTTGAGCTGGTACACTCTTATTGACAAGGGTCAGCACTTCTCAGCAGATTTATTTATTTTAATTTTAATTGGTTATTTATAATGCGCATAATACCCAGAGGTTTCTAAGCGCAGACCAAGGGATCGAACCTGTGTTGTGCGGACCAAGGGATCGAACCTGTGTTGCTCCATGTTGTCTTGCTTCCAAGGCGAGCACGTTGCCCCTGAGCTATCCTCCCGAGACTCTGAAGATCTGAAGTACATTTAATGATACAGAACCAGAACTATTGAGCAAGTCTGATATCCTCTTCATCATCATCAGACTAACTCAACACTGTCGTATTTATACAAGAGCTAATATATTTAAAGCGATGGAATTACTCAGAATGTAGCAGCACTATTCAATAACCCAAAGTGCTTAAGCATAGTTCATGTTAAAATACGACACTTCTCACCTTTGGGACAGTACTGCCACTTCTTGCAGAGGCTGCTACACCTTTTATGGGCCAGCACTGATCCAGCGTACTGGACAGCTTCACTTTTAACGGTACTTCTCAAAAGGGCTTCTATACTTCAATAGGAAATGACCAACAGTACCCCGCAGGGAATTGCATACTCTTGATGCCATCGAAGCAGCACTTTCACCCACCACAGCTTCTTTATTTTTAATGGCACAGTGTGTGTACTTCTTAGCCACTCTGCTTTACATTTAAACAGACCAAATTGTCATTTCTCAGCAGGAAGTGCAACACTATACCATAGTGTTCTGTATGTTGAGTGCTTTTTCACCATCAATGTGGATTCATGGCACTCTCCCAGTGTCTAAATAGTAGATCTGGCTACATTCAATTGGCAACAAGCATGTCCTGAGCTGCCTGCTGTCCATAAACTGCTGCTCAGGATGTTGGAAGCCATCATGGGGCAAGGGATAGAAGGCTTGAGGCTGTAAAATATCAGAATCATCAGGGTCTTAAAACCTGCTCAATCATTCTGGCGTAAGGGGGCATGGGGCAAAATGAGCCTGATTCCACATTCAGGGGTTTGTTACCCCTTTATCTCTCCTGAATGAAAGAACGAGCTCTCCCAGACACAAGTTATTACCCATGCACACACAGTGAATGAATACGGTTTTGATCTATAAATCGAGAAAACAGGAGTGAGAATTCAGAGAGCTTTAACAGAAATATAATTGTCTTCCCAGATGGGAGACTGACTCCATTATTATACATGGTGTGACTGAGATGGCCAAAAGTGAAACTGTAGGTTCAGTTATGAGACTACCAGCAAAAGGTGATACTATGCTTCAAGGAGTGAGGTGCCCACTCGCTATATTACACCGTTTAAAGGTGTGAGACCTATTATGAATGCTTGCTCAAAGAGCCTTGGCCAGAGCTTCACACTGAAGAAGTGAGCATGTGATCCGGGGTCTGCAGCCCACACACAAGCAGGGGATTCCCATGCTCCCACTTGCTAGATTTGCACCAAATTAGTGAGATTGTACTCCAAGGTAGGAGGCACACGCACAGTCTTTGCTCTGAGGTTTGACACACTCACAGGATGGGCTGGCATTTCGTTCTCCCATCCTAGTTGTGTTGCTCTGCCTTTTGAGGGCTACTACAACCTGGATGATTATAGAGGGGTGGAGTAGGGGCAGTGATGGCTTACTGGAATGCAACTGGAAGGCTTAAACCTCCTCCTTACTTGACTTTAGTATATGCAGTACATGCTGGCCAATGTTTCTACTGTTCTGTGGCCCCCGCCCGCCTTGCACCTAGTTGACAACTACGTGCAAATGCGGTCATATCACTGCCAGTGATGTCACTTCCTGTATTTGGGCACCCCCAGAATATTCATAAATCGGCTCCCCTGGTCCACAGAAAGGAGAGACAAAAACAGTAACACTGAAGGAATTACCATGCCCGAAGAGGGGGGTCAAGGAAAGAGGAGGAGAACCAGGATGCTGGGGAAGACCACAGATGCTCGTGTATGGCCAAGGATACTCAGCAGAAGGATGGAAAGACGGAGTAGTAGGAAGCAAATAACACACCCTAGTATAAGCACCCATGAACACAGTCCAAGGAGAAAATGATAAGTGCCTGAAAGAATGGGATGCGAGCACCAAATTGCTCAAATGGGTAGACAATGAAGCTGGACCAATGCCCATAATACCACAGAACAAACCAGAATTATGTCACCAGAATGAAGGTGCAGTTAAGGATGGAGACAACACAGAGTGTAGATACACAGAGAAGCATCCAACAATGAAGGTTGGCACAGAAGTATTAATCGACCACTATTGGGCGTGTGGTTGCAAGGCATACGAGAATCTGCCACCCAACTGGGGAGGAGTTTGCTTGTTGGTGCACATCAGTATGCCAGCACTGGAAGTGCCACAGAAGGACATGAAGATACCATGCATTATTCGGACAGTCCCCAGGAGCACCAGTGACTGACACGTATGCAGAGAAGTGCTCTATCGGACAGCCATTCAAACCTTATCCAGTGAATGTCTTTATGGATACAGGTGATTCAAATTCCATCATGGATGTTTTTGAGTAAATGCCAAAAAACCACTGTGTTGACGTCATTAGTGCCACCACAACATAGCCACGTTAGTCATGAAGACCACTCACAACCATGCACAGCTTTACAGAAACACACACTAGTGTATATGAAAAACATGCTTACACATTTTTGTAGATAGAGGACAGATACATATACATACTGTCAAAGCTTTAGTTATTTTGCTCATTAGCCAGGTGCAGAAACGCTGAACACAAGGCAACAAAGAGATGCAGAGCAAGCTTGCAGACACTTATGGCAACTAACCCTATGGACCTACAGGACTACATAAAGGAACCTTGCAGGACCAAATAGCACTAGCCTATAGGAAATATAGCGCTATATAAGTGTGCGAGAAATCATAGTAGAAGTATAATGGAAAACATATAAGGCCTCAAACTGCAGGAAGAGAGATGACAGAAAAGCAGAACCAGGCTGAACAAAGCAGGAAGGCGGGGCTCACAGCCAAGCTCAGAGACAAGCAGCACATTACAAACTTAAGACGATAAGGGACCATCTGCAGACAAGCAGAATACATCCTCATAATTGCAGACCAGAAGAGCTCGATTTTGTGGTCCTCAACCATGTGATGCGGCCAGGCTAGACAAGGGGTATTCACCCGTGGTGGGACTAAGAACAGCTCTCAGCAATCCAGACATGAAGTCAAACATGAACAAGTTAACAATGTTGCAACGTGGAGAGCATACTCACAGGCAAAGGTGGTACTGCTAACAGATACATTAGGTGCCCATAGTCATTCACATCACCTTGAAGAGATGCACAGAGGGCTGAGAACAGAACTGGGTCCCAGGCCTGAGGAGACCAGTTTCAGCCAATCAGCGGACAGAAATCCAGGGGTGGATGGCAGTGGGCAAGGACCAATGGTAATCCTCCTTCCTTGCAACAATGTAATAGATAGTTTCATGGGGAAGGGGCAGGCCAGCCACCTGACATGGAGGGACCAATTGAGTAGAATGTATAATGGCACGGCATAGGGTATACCACTGCGAGCACCCAATGATTATGTGTGATAGTTTTTTTGGGGAGGGCCTATATTGTGACGCAATTCTGTAAAAAACAACAGTTCTAACTTGCCCTTGGCTGAGTCCTCAATTTTTTCTGGGGACAGGGTTGTTGGGCCCTTAGGAGCTGAAAGGGTGAGCTGGTAGTAACCCCCAGACCTCTGGCATACCAGACCTCACCAACACCTTGGCCATGATAATGCTGTGTTTGTAGTGTTGCAAAGAGGTAGTGTTTGCTGATTGTTCATTCTTAGTATAAAGTAGGAATGGTTTTGTTGCAGTACAGAGTATAGGTCTACTTTTTCCTGGCAAGGATCATGGCGTCCTTGTAGTGTTGTAAAAATCTCTGCTCATTGTGCACTGTGTAGTTAGTTCATTGACCATTCTGTAAAGAGGTTTGTGGGCTTTTTCAATTGTCAGAGTCAGAGAAAATGAACACGGGTTTGTTTGAAGGCCAGGCTTTGGGTTCACTTTTCCCTGGTAGTAATGATGCAATCATTGTAGTCTTGTACAGGTTTTGGTTAGATCGCAAGCCTCATGCAACATTTTTACTGGTATTGATGTTATAATGTTTGTAGTGTTGAAATGTTGGATATGTAGTAGGTTGGTCAGTAGTTTTGTAAAACACGTGTGGGACTAAGAACAGCTCTCAGCAATCCAGACATGAAGTCAAACATGAACAAGTTAACAATGTTGCAACGTGGAGAGCATACTCACAGGCAAAGGTGGTACTGCTAACAGATACATTGGGTGCCCATAGTCATTCACATCACCTTGAAGAGATGCACAGAGGGCTGAGAACAGAACTGGGTCCCAGGCCTGAGGAGACCAGTTTCAGCCAATCAGCGGACAGAAATCCAGGGGTGGATGGCAGTGGGCAAGGACCAATGGTAATCCTCCTTCCTTGCAACAATGTAATAGATAGTTTCATGGGGAAGGGGCAGGCCAGCCACCTGACATGGAGGGACCAATTGAGTAGAATGTATAATGGCACGGCATAGGGTATACCACTGCGAGCACCCAATGATTATGTGTGATAGTTTTTTTGGGGAGGGCCTATATTGTGACGCAATTCTGTAAAAAACAACAGTTCTAACTTGCCCTTGGCTGAGTCCTCAATTTTTTCTGGGGACAGGGTTGTTGGGCCCTTAGGAGCTGAAAGGAATCAGATCTTGTAATAATCTGAGCTAGGTACAAATGGAATAGGATTTGGAGAACATTACAAACATGTCTTTTTACCCTATGAGATAGTGCATTACATTTTCTAAGCAGTTATGTGTTGAACATTGGTGTTGTCCTATCTGTCTAAACATTGGGTCATGCAAAAAACGGAGAGGGATTGTAAAGAACATATTTTACTTTATGAGGGAAAACCTACCAACTTTTTTATTTTTTATTTTTGGCTGAGAAAACTCAACTTTTAATAACACAAAATTGCATAAAGTACAATTCTTAAAAGTACAGTTTCTCATTAATACAATAGTTCGCAATAAAACAATACTTAAAACACATACATATTATAATCAATATTACACATTAAAATCATCATTAAAATTCTTCTAAGTTCAGTGCTTTATTAAAACATGTGATTCTTATTACTATATATGTAGTATGTCCTGACAGACAGCAGTGCCAAAGCCCATCCTCATCCACTCCTGAGAAAAGAAGGAACAACTTTTCCATGTATACCCTTCACACCTTGCCTAATGCGGCACAAGCCATTACCCAATGTTTAGTAGTTTCCAGTGTTCCTGCATGTTTACAAAACCTACAGGAACCTTGATCATGGGAAATCTTACCATATTGCATCATAATTTGTTTGGCGTGCAATAGATTCCAATGAAAGCGAATAACAATTGCGCATGTTCATTTGTCTGAGTATTTACCAAAAAACAGAGGCCATCTGCCCCTCTTTTTATAGACATCCCTCAAGTATACCAAAGATGGTTAAAGCTACTTTCGATTATATGCAAACTTCCGAATTTTTCAACGATTGTAAGATACCAATTTTGCAGTTTGGTTAATGTTTTAAAGTACTTAGACACTTGGTGGCATGTTCTAGCTAATATCCAATAAAACAATGTGCTCTGCAGGTACAAGATTATTTTATTACGTTTAATGAGCAATTCAGATAGTTTATTCAGTGTAAAGCTAGTTAGTAGTGCTGGTATTTGTTTGCATAGTTGATGTTTTTTTTTTATGAAAGTAGTTTCCAAACCCCTCCAACACACACAGGGCTGTTCAAAAATTCAGAAGAGAAAAAACTCAGCTTGAAGAGTACCAGCAACAAGCCGGTGTAGAGTAAATGCAGCATGACCATATGCCAGCACTTGTAAATGTCCAGAGAAGAAAGTAACATGTACTGGAGGGCACCTGTTTGTAAAGAACATGATGAAAAAAAATAATTACACTCAGTGAACAGCAAATTCATAGGTGCCTCCTCGGGATTTACTGGCTTCTTCTAGAGAAAAGGTGCAAGATATTTAGAAAATCACCAGTTATAAAATTGAAAAAACAATACATTATTTATTTACCTCGTATTGTATTTCACATAGAAACTGCTACACCATATCCCAAAACTGCACCATACCCCACCGCCACTTCAAGATGATCCTCCCCATCTCTTTAGTACAGTGCTCCATTGCTTTATAGTGGGGTTCACGCTAAATAACTCATCTACATACATACATATGTATACAGGCACACGTAAAAAAATAATAGAGCACACATTAACCCTTTTTTCTTATACTTATACCTTTCTTCAAATGCACTCCTTTTTTTTATTGGTTTATTGCAAACCTTTAAAAAAACAGAAAAAGCAAAAAGCAAACATCAGTGTTTCCATATAGATTGACAACAGGGCTGATACAAAAAGCTTGAAGCATATGAGTCATACATAAAGTTAAGAATCAAACTACTATATCATAGCTTATGTTCCATAACGAAGCTGTGTACTGAGTGCCGAACTATATTTATTCATTCGATTCCTTATTTATAGAGTCATCTCTCATCTTAAGTCTTTTAACTATTGCCTCTAGAAACGCAGTCAGAGCCAATATCAGTTTGTTATTTTCACCCAGGTGCATCTGTCTCCACCATTCCTCAGCAGTGCGCGTGGTACATTTATCCATTTCTTGCTGCCTTTGAAAACCTGACGGCAGCTATTAAGTTCTTTTACGATTTTGCCTTTTATTTAGAAAAAAATATTTTTTCTTTTTTGTGATAAGAAAGCAGTACAATTTTCACATACCCCAAAAAGTAACTTTTTCAAAATATGTAACTTTTATTTTGCACTGCCTATTGTGTCAGAAACCTTTCAAAATATTGTATTTATATTTTCCTTTCAGTATTTTGTAAGCATGTCTAGCAAGGTACTTCAGAGCACTATAATAAAGAGGGTGTGAGTAGCTCGAGACAGTCAACTTGATGTCGAGTAAACACATTAGGCACAGCAAATAGAACAGTCAAGGATTTCGCAGTATTACATAAATAGATGACTTCCCATTCAATGAAAAGATTGCAAAGCAAATACTTTCAAAAGTAGTTGGTCCTGAGGTGACTGCAAGGGAGGTAATCCTGTTTGATTGCTGAGCTTGTTGCAAATGGCTGAGTACAAAGCAAAGTTGTAAATAGTTTCCTGAAAGTCAGATGTTTCGGTTCCAGCATGGGAAGGCCATTCCATAGTCAAAACAGTTACCAACACTTAGGAGCTGATTTTGCTCCAGAGTGGTATTTGGCAGCAGGGAGCTGTTACATGTAAACATAAACGGCGGCTCCCTGCTGCCAGATTTATGGCACACCTGTACCCTTTTTGCCCTGCACATTTGCACACCAGCGTGCAATTGAGTAGACGCTGCCTGCCATGCAAGTATGACAGACAGCGTTTACAATTACAAGTATATGCTGTGTGGTAGGCAGCATTGCATTGTAATTGTTAATGCAGGATCCCCATGGAGTCTGCTGGCTTTATGCTGGCACATAAAGCCGGCAGGGTCCATACGGATCCCAGGCATTTGCACTGGCATGAAAAGGCATGCCAGCGCAAATGCTGGGGCATTTGTATGGCAGAAAGGAAGGGAGGCAGTAGAAATGCAAATTGTGTTCCGCCCCTATTCTCCACTATACAAATAAATGAAAATGAGCCGTGCCATCAATGGAAGGCATAAAATCCTTATGCAAAGCATTTACAGTTGCATAGACGTTACATCTCTGTCGAAAATGAGCCCCTTAATGTCCTTTGCAAAAATGGTATTGTGCATAAATGCAAAACAGTCACTTTTACATCTCGTTTTGCGAAATTTAATTTGTACACACAATACTACTTTATTATAATCACTAATTAATTATCTGTCAAACTGCACAGGATACATCTACCCCGCTTTAATGTAATCCCACACAATTAAAGCAACCATAATTAGCATACCGTTCATAATTAGCATATTGTTAACAAGTAATGAAGTAATGCATTTTTTGATAATATTGTCATGGGTTCTAATCTATTCTATGTAATCAGTGTTTGAATTATGTATTATGTATTTTTCTTTCATGGTTGATGCATCTGTGTTTAATTTTGTGTGATCGTTTTATTGTGTACCCAGAACACACGATAACAAAAAAAAATTAGCATACAATATCAAACTTGAAGTATTACTTATTTTCTTCTAACAAACACTTCATTTGCTGTATAAAGTAATCTGTGTCACTTATATACAGGAGAAACAGCTTAGTGTGCTTTTAAAACACTAGGCAAGCAGTGGGCTATATACTAAAACATTTGCTTACACATGTTAAAAGAATGACATCCTCTGCTTAAATATTTGAAACATGCTAAGGAAAAAAGCATATGAAGAATCTTAACTAATGAGCCATTTATATACAGTAACATTTTGGGAACAAATTAAAATACTGAAAAAGCACTATGGAACCTAATAAAACATGTTTTTAATATGGAAATTACCTGGTCTGTTTAAATCTTTAGCACAATAACAAAGAAAAAGCATACTGATGACTATTACAGATGAAGTGTGTTTGCTAAAGTAATAAATTACATTAAATCCCTACATAAATTAACACAATGCTTGATATGATATATGATATGATAAGTCATTTATAACGCGTGTCTAGGCGCGACAAGACAAGGAAGGGAGACAAAGAGGAACAAAACAACGATCTTACTAGGCCTTGTGTCATTCAGATCGTGCAAGAGCAGGGGGAAAGGGAGAGGGGAAGTGCCAGGGGGAGGGAGGGAGGGGGGGAGAGAGAGAGAGAGAGAGAGAGAGAGAGAGAGGGAGAGAGAGAGAGAGAGAGAGAGAGAGAGAGAGAGAGAAAGCAGAAGCGAAAAGGAAGGTCTTGAGTTTCTTCTGGAACCTGAGGTGGTCCTGCTCAAGTTCGAGAGAGGCAGGAAGGCTGTTGAAGAGGGAGGCACCAGCCGAGGAGAGAAATCTACCCTCCAATCTCAGCCTGGAGAAGCGTCTGACCTAGAGAGTTGGAGGTGGATGAGCACGAGAAGGAAAGTGCTTAGGAAGAGAGACTTGGATGTAGCGTGGTCCTCGGCCCCAGAAAGCTTTGTGGACAATGCAGAGGGTCTTGAACTTGATCCTTGCAGCCACCAGGAGCCAATGTAGAGATTTCAGGGCTGGAGAGATATTATCCCTGGGCTTGAGACCAAGGACAAGTCTCACAGTCCTGTTCTGGATTAGTTGCAGAGGGCGAAGAGTAGAGGCAGGCAGATTTAGAAATAGGCTGTTGCAGTAGTTCAGCCTAGAGAGAACCAGGGCTCTGGAGAAAGTGAGCTTCTGGGGGAAAGTGAGAAAGGGCAGAAGATCTCTGAGGAGGTGCAGCTGGCAGTGGGACTTCTTAGAGACGTCCGTGATGCGAGGAGAGAAGGAGAGGGTGGAGTCGAAGATGACACCAAGGTTTTTTGCCTCGCAGGAAGGCACAAGTAGAGGGCCCAACGAGGGCGACCAGAGTGAAAGAGGGAAAACAGTATCAGGGGTCCCAATGATAAGGATCTCAGTCTTACTGGCATTCAGGCAGAGATCGTTAGAGGCACACCATTCCTGAATCACAGATAGACAATCAGGAATGAGCGAGAGAGGAGAGGAGGCTGAGGGAAGTCTGAAGGAGAGCTCAGTTTCATCCACATAACACTGAAAGTTGGAGGAGGTATGGATGAGATGGGGAACACCCCATGTGGAGAGAGAGGTGGTGGAGAGAAAGAACCCCAGTTGGACCTGGGAAGGTCGATCGGAGAGGAAGGAGGTCAACAAGGCTAAGGCCTGGTCCATGATGCCTAGGTTGTCACAGAGATGATTTAACAGGATGGCATGGATGACCGTGTCGAAAGCAGAGGAAAGATCAAGGAGGATGAGGACAGAAGGAAGGATAGAGTCAAAATTTCAGAGTGGGTCTTCACAGGTGGTCAGGAGAACAGTTTCCATGCTTCTGGCTGCTCTAAAACCAGACTGATGGTCATGGAGACAACCAACAGATTCAGTATGGAGAGTAAGCTGGGAAATGGCCAGCTTTTCCAGGAGTTTTCCCAGGAAAGGAGTGATAGAGATCGGGCAGTAGTTTTCCAGAGAGGAAAGATCGGCAGAAGGCATCTTCATGAGGGGGTTCACAAGGGAGTGCTTTAAGGGGAGGGGAAAGTTCTTGAGGCAAAAGAGTGATTGCAGAAATCGGCCAAGCCTAAAGCAAGGGTGTCAATGTGTTCCTTGATGGTTCTGGAGGAGCTGGGGAGCACCTGCTTCGATGATACTTTCATAGATCACACTTGTCTAGAAACACTGTCAGGAGTGAACACAGGGAAAGAGGAGAATGTAGGAGGAGAGGGAGAGGTGGCCGGGAGGGGCTGAGTGAGGTAGAGGGAGGAGAAGAGGAGAGAGATGGCAGGAGGTCTTGAGTTTTAGTGGTGAAGTGAGAAGCTAGTGCCGTGCAGAGGGCCTGGGAGGAAACAAGAGAGGTGGAGACTGCAGCAGGATTGGCCAGCTCCTTGCAGATTTTGAAGAGTTTGGCCGTTGTTAGAGGCTGCAGAGACACGGGCTTGGATGTAGGCTCTCTTCTTAGACAGGACAGAGAGTCTGTATTGCCTTTGGAGCAGGAGACAGGCCAGTTTGTCAGAGGATGAGCCTGATGCCCTCCACTTCCTCTCAGCCACACTTCACTTGAGTTTAAGGGTGGCAAGGTCGGAGTCATACCAAGAGTTGCACTTGGAGGTGGGCTTCAGACAGATCCTCATGGCAGGGGCAAGAACATCAAGAGTGTTAGTGAGAGATGCAGGTTAGAGAGGGCTGTGTCAGAATGTGAGTCATCTGCAGGCAAAGGAGGAGGTGATAAAGTAGCAGTGAAAGCCTCCACTAACACGTGCTTCATGGGCCGGATGGCGGAGATGGCGGGTGGCAGTTCTGGGGTCGCCTTCACCTGGGGGACAGAGAGCATCAGGTGGGAAGAGAGAAGAAAGTGGTTGGTCAAAGTGAGAGGAGTGGTGAGAGGGTTTGAGAGGGGGTGTCAGAGGAGATGAGAACATCCAGAGTCTGCCCGGCGGAGTGCGTCAGGCCAGAGGGTACAATAGAAGAGAGAGGGAGTCGCAGAGATTGCAAAAGAGCCCTGAGGAGGGGTTCGAAGCATCCCAACGAATGTTGAGGTCTCCAAGGAGGATAAGTTGAGAGGTAGAGGCAGGGAGAGATGAGGGAGGTCGGCCCACTAAGAGAGGAAGAGGGCAAGGTGTCCTGTAAAGAGGGGCCAAAGACTGGGTGGAGGAGGAAGGAGATGGCAGAGTAGATAGAAAAGATGAGGATGGTGCCAGAGAGGTGCCAGAGGAAGAAGGGGGCAGAGTACCCAGAGAAGATGAGGAGGGTGCCAGAGAGGTGGTGGAAGAGGGAGGTGGCGGAGGAGCCAGAGGGGTGTAGGTAGGAGTAGCAGAAGGAAGGAAGTTAATAAGATGCAGGAAACACCTATCGAAAAAGAGGAGCTAGGGCTGAGGGCCCTGGTCCAAGTCAGTCGAAGGGGGTTCAGTTGGACCCCTCACCGAGTTCCACAAAATAATGGGAGAAGAGGAAAAGGGGGAGAGAACAGAGACCATATGGGGGGTTCCATTGGCCTGGAGAGGGAACGACGAAGAGGATGTCGGTAAGGCTCTGTCTGGAGGAAGCACTGGTGTATCTATCAGCGATAGGGAGGCCTGGATGTCCCTTTTGAACCTCTTCCTACCAAACTTAGTGAGAGGTATAGGATAGGAGATAGAGTAGCAGTTAGAGAAGATGGGAGAAACAGCAAGTACCATAGAGGATGCAAAGGAGGTAGGAGAGAGGAGATGGGCCTGAGGGAAGAGAGAGAGAGAGATGAACAGCCCTCTGGCACACAACTCGATATGTGCAGTGGAGGGGCAGGGTCACAACAAAGGAAGACACAGGGGGAGAACAAGTAACACACAACAGTGAACGGCAAGATGTGGGGGGGATCTAGGGTTGGAGGGAGCCTAAAGAGACGCATTAACAGGGCCAGTTACCAGAATGCAAAACACCAGATTCAACTTTCCTAGAAGGGGTGGGGAGGCTTAGTTTTTAAACACAGTTTAATGCACTTGCTTTTGTTTGATGGGGTATCATTTAAGTGTGTTTCAAAATCTTTTTTTCTTCAGAAAGGTGCACACATCTCGGATACTGAACAACATATGAACATTTGATCTGCAGCCCAAGAGTCAAGTCACAAGAATAAACCTCGTATTGGCTGCTGACAGCTTCTGTGTTTGAAACCATCTTCTAGAGAATGTGGTGATCTTTCTATGATGGAGCCATGGGGTTGTGTAGCATGAAACGCTTTGGGATTCAATTGTACATTGTTTCCATGTTTCTGCCAAGTGCTGCATTTTCACTCATGTAGTATCTCGCTTTTCATTCATGGTGATTTTATTTTGTTTACAGTGGAAGTCATGAAAGCCTGGGTCACTGGCAATCATACCTCATTGACAAGCTTCATACTCCTGGGATTCTCTGACCTCCCTATGCACATTCAGTGGTCTCTCAACTGGATTCTGCTATGTGCTTACTTGGGAACCATCACTGGAAACATGCTCATCATGATCCTAGTTACTCTGGACTCTTGTCTGCAGAACCCAATGTACTTTTTCCTCAGAAATCTGTCCTTCGTTGAAGTGTGTTTCATCTCTATTACCATCCCTAGGGCACTTGTTAGCTTCATCTTTAGAATGTCAATGATTTCCTTTGTAGGTTGTGCTGTCCAGACATTTCTGTTTTCCTCGTTGGGAGTCTCTGAGTGCTTGTTTCTAGGAATAATGGCTTATGATCGTTATCTCGCGATCTGTTATCCTTTACGTTACATTGCTATTATGACACCGCGGGTGTGCGTTACCCTGGTAACTGCGTCCTGGTTGTGGGGGATCATGCTCTCTCTTGGGCAGACCATCTTCGTCTTCAGCTGGCCATATTGTGGACCTAACATTATCAACCACTTCTTTTGTGATATGCCAGCCGTTCTGAGCTTAGCGTGTGCTGACACATTCTCTAACCATATATCTATATTTGTTGCCTATGTCGTTGGCGGGCTCTTCCCTTTGCTGTTGATCATGTTCTCGTACATTCACATCATTTCCGCCATCCTGAAAATGAATTCTGTGGTGGGAAGGAAGAAGGTCTTCTCTACCTGCAGCTCACACCTCCTTTCTGTTAGTATCTTCTATGGCTCTACCATGTTCATGCATCTACGGGTCCATTCAGATCATTCGCAGGGACAAGACAAGATGTATTCCCTCCTGTACAGTGTGGTAGCCCCCTTGCTTAACCCTGTGATATATACTCTGAGAAACAAGGAGATAAAAGGGGCCTTTGGGAGAGTCATTTGTAAAAAACTATTTTTACCTGAACCGAATAGTTAGGTTTTTCACCCTTGTGAGAACTGCAATCAAATTAATGTGATTGAATACATTTTTAATTTGAAATGCTCATCCATATTTCATAAAACGCATACCCACCATACTGATAGATATTTTAGACAATGAAATATGTAATCCGGATTGGAGATCTTCAGAAACAATAGGACATAAAATAGCATATCATTTGGGTGGATCAAGCAAGAAAAATTGTTCCTTGTAACAGAAATGAATAAAGACTTTAGGGCTTTGCTCACAAGCACAGCCGCTAATTTCTCAGCACCTCTTTGACATTTTGAGTATTTCTTCACTTTCACAACATGAAAAATAGAAATAAAAATTAAGCTGCACAAATTACAAGAAATAGTTTGTAAATGATTGGGGATGATGACATCAAGTTTGTACCTGAATTACAAACGACATGGATCTGGATATCACTATGCTTGAAGTACAATTCAGTTTGGCAATGTGGTATGCCCCACCTTTAAGTAGTGTTGAATCTGGTAGGAGTGGAGGAGCAAATCATCAATGTGCTATGGTGATGTCATGCAGCATATGTAGAGCTAGAAATTGGGGCGCACTCAATCTTTCAGAATCTTTAAATGTAGCTGTGAATGTTGGTACATTTTCTTTTGGATGTCAGTTGCAATTTTCTAATAAAGTGCTCAAAAGAGATTAATAAGCGTAGTATCGGGCAAGGGTGCTTTAAGGGAGTATTGCGCTACATGGGCTGCTGCTAATTAATAATTGTCATTTTTGATGGAAGGCGCATAATAAATATTAATAATATATTGTTTATATAGAGCTTTATGCCACATACCTGACATTTCTAAGGGATTTAATAAACAGCTGCCCCCCCTCATTTACCTCCCTTTGCCCAAACATTTGTTTAGGTCGGGAGGATAGCTCAGGGGCAACGCGCTCGCCTTGGAAGCAAGACGACACAGAACAACACTGGTTCGATCCCCGGCTCCGCGTTAACTAATTACAATTGCATGGCAACATATGGATCCCATGTACAAAAGGTGCAAGGTGACACCCGAGGTAGTATTAAGCACTCTGCATGGAGTGGACATCTCCATTAAAAGTCACCAAAACCCCGAATTTAAGGGGGCTGTAAGAAGTGACAAAAAGTGGCAAAACCATAGCGGACCTATCAATGAAGATGTTACAATGAAGACACGCCATTGTGACTATTATTATTTCACCCAAAAGCCACACATGTCATTGATTATCAAGCAGTTTCCAATCTGTGTAATTTGATATGTGAAGGGATTACGTCAAACCGTTCGAGAGTGTACAGGTACTTGGAGGAACTATCTCCGTCAAAGCACAGAAATCCTCGTCAACGAGTATATGACGGCAAGTGCTGCTGCCTGAGTGTACATAATCGCACATGTAGTTATGCCGACCAGACGTCCCGGTTTTGCTGGGACTGTCCCGGAATTTGGTGGTCTGTGCGGCTTTCTCAAGATTATGTTTCCAGTGGGCACTGCAGTGGTCCTGGATTTTGGTAGTAGGTCGTCATAGGTGGCAGGCAGGAATACACAATCTCGCACAGAGGAAATGCTGCTTTGCACAATTTAAGATAGTGTTAGTGTGTGATAAATCAATTATATTATGTGCTGATTTCAACAGTAACACTTCAGCCCCCTTCTCCTCCAACCGCTACTGAAGTGTAGCGTTTAGAGAGCCACTTTCAACAGTTAGTCCTACTTTTATGTTAGTTGCCCTGTCTCGGTTTTTTTTCTTCTCACTTTTGACATCTGGTCACCCTACATATAGTACTGTTAGATAAGACTGGTATGTTATTCATTTCAATTGCTCGAAGACATCAAAAGAAAAGCAACATGCTTTTAAAATGAAAAAAGCCAATTCCATAAAGCATTGGCAGAGGCGAGAGTCAAACCCACCAGCTCCGCCCGAGTCTTGATACCGGAGGTGAACACTTTCGCTGCTTTCTACCAAGAAGATGTACCCACTAGAAGAATTGAAGAGCAGCATTTCGTCCCATAGGTCACTATGCACTCTGCTACAAAATGGCACCCAAATTGCACTTCATCGCAGCATACAAGGTTCCTTGCCGCCATGAGCTCGCTTGTTTCTTTTTCCATTGACACTGTTACTAAAACAAAAAATCGAAGCATTGGCAAAGCCAGGGGTGTTGCTAGGTTTGGAAAAGATCCTGGGCTATGCTCATTTTGGGACTGTCGGGACTGGGGGCTAGCTGGCCGTTTTGGTTGTAACCCTTGAACTTCTATCCGGGGCTGCAACCAAAAGACCCGGGGTTATAGCCCTCTTAGGCCCCCCTAGCAACGCCTCTGGGCAAAGCTAGTTTTTGCTTTTGTGTCGGGTACTGAAACCTGCCACTCTCCTGATGTTTTGGTGTACAGTATCCTGATCCCTTGCCATTACCGGATAGGTGCTATTTCCCCCTATTCAAACTGACGTTTTAAAAGCTTTGCTAATGTTAGAACAGACTTTTTAAAATCCCTGTCAAGCGTCATCGCTTAAGGTACCTCACTTTCATTTTTTTAGTTTCCGCATTACAATATTGCGCGTGGGATGCACTGGTGTGAGGGCACACTGGTGATATGAAGATGTTAACATATCATAATACATGCAGACTGTAAAGCAAGAGCGGCCCCCCGGAGATTTCAGTACAAATTGATTCAATTTCAGTTATTCCATCGTGTGTTTTAATACCCTGGTCTAAAATGGGTTCATATTTTGAAAATGATTGACATGTCATTGGTACAAGACAACAACCAGGGATTTGAATAAATGTAATCATTGTACTGACTTGTGTATATGGATGGAATCTTTGGATAATCTTGTGGGGATCTATCATCTAAGTAAGATGGATAACTTTAGTCAATCTGACCTTCCACTCCCTTTACCGACACAACCACACCCAGGTCAAAAGGATAATAGCTGCGAAACCAATCCCCAATTTGATAAAGTGTCTTTGTTCCCACAATCTAAACAGGGGACTGCGGTTTTCTTGGACCCCGGAAATTAATTCCCATCCAATGGTAATGCCCCCTGACCCTCGGCCGGTAGTAAGGGGGCACCTGCCGAGTCCTAATACCTCACCATCAGTAAAAGTAAGGAACTCTAAACCAGGGTTTATGGGCCTATGTCAACAGATGAAAGCTTGCACTATTCCAATCTTGCTCAGGAACCTGCGAGTAAGGAAGCCATTGATGCCAATGATTAGGGACGCGACTATAAGAGATGTTATTATGGACCAGCAGAATGTCATCGTAACTAATACTGAGAAACCACGTGGGAGAGAATCTAGAAAAAGCCTTAAGGAATAACCGTTGTGGCTTGGTTTCGCCAAAGAGCTGGACCTGGTGTGGTCAGAGGTTCTGACTTGAAGATTGTACGAAGGCTAGAGATCAATGGTTGGTGCTCCCAGGAACACAGGGAGGGCATTTTGGTTGGATGTGGGGCCAGTCATTTGCCATCTTTCCTTAGCATCTGTAAATATATGCCCATGAGCTCTTCAAATCCGATTCTTATAGATTGTACGTTGATTTTGGGTTATCTTGTGTTGTCTTTGTTGTACGATTTATTTGTATGCTTTTTACTGTTGTTCTTATGGTAGCGCTCTCAGCCCTGCAGGCTTTCGGCGCTTTATAAATACATAATTTAAAAAGTGTTTCAATGCTTTTTAAGATGTTTTGTCTAGAGGATTCAAAGGATTTAAAATACAGTTTCAGCCGTTAACATCCATTCATTCATACTCAAGAACAGACATCTTGTATCTGTTCACTCCGTCCAGCTCATTAAGGTGGATGTTAAAGTTCTGTATATAGGTTGTTGCTGCTATTGCTCAGGGTTCTATAGAGAGTGTCTTATGCAATTCCTTCAGAATGCAATGGTGCAGATGGTGTGATGATGTGTGGCTCCTGCAGGCTGATGTCCCAGTGGACTTAATTAAAGTGCATCACCCCAGAGCAGAACACATTATTGCAAGCTATCGAAGAAAGAGAGTGTGTGCAAGGGAGAGACATAAAGCAACACAAGAGTGAGAGAGAGAGAGAGAGAGAGAGAGAGAGAGAGAGAGAGAGAGAGAGATGAATGGTATGAATCCCAGTAACATAACAGAACAAATGCGGATAACACATTGCAGTACATAACAGAGGAAAGAGAGAGAGATATTTGAAGCATAGACCCTGTAACATAATATGGCTTAAGGACTGCAGAATGCACCACCTGCAATGTGAGTGCAATGTGCTGACAATTGCAATTTTCATTAAGTTGATGGGCCAGGTTTTTTTTTTTAAGTAACATTAAATTATAATATCTTGGCAGAGTATCCTATGGCTGCATGTATTGCAGTAAGTTACAGAAGCAAGGGAGTTAGAGATTGAAACAGAGAGGGGAGAAGAGACTGACAGAGAGAGAGAAGGACAGGCAAAGATTGAGACAGAGATAAAGATGAGAGAAAGAGAGGAAAAGAGCTACAGAAAAGCAAGAGAGTCAGAGGAAGGGAGAGAGAGATGTGTGGTTTGACACTCAGTAACATTACATAGCATAGCACCTGGAGAGAGAGAGAGAGAGAGAGAGAGAGAGAGAGAGAGAGAGAGAGAGAGAGAGAGAGAGAGAGAGCAAAGACTGCACTGTAAAGCACTAAGATATAGAGAGGGAGAGAGACAGACTTTGTTTTTGGCATTTGCATCAGTGAGCTGCATAAATACCATGTACATAACATAACTTAATGAATGCATGATATACAGTAGGCAGAACCGATTGCACTATGTTAAAGGGGAAAGGAAGAAAGTATACTAGCTGGACAATAGAGTACATGTCTTGCTCAGCTAAATCCCCAGCACCTTGTTCTTATGTGCCATCTTTGCTGTTGTGCCAGATTACTTTTTGGGCCTCTTTGGCATCAGGTCCGAGTTGCCCTTTGGGGCTGGAGTGGTCTTCTGGGTTTTGGTTGGTTCTAGCTCTGGCTGATTAAAGATTCTATGGCAGGGCCTGGATCTTGCAGAGCTTGTTTCCTTCCATGGGGGGTGGGTAACCCAATTCTGAGAGCAATCGCGGAGCATCCGAACATTGTCTGTTTTTTTTCAGCACACATCGGCGTGGGCATTATCCAGGCTACAGAGACATTAGTAAACTGACGGCAGTGTACCCTGCGCCACAAATGACCTCAAAATCATACCAACTCCCAAAGAGAATTCAATATTTTTTCTTATGAATTTTAAGGGGAGCCAGCTAAGGGCCATCCCCCTCTTGCTCATCTTCCCTGAGTTTTCTTCCACCTGAGCCCATGCTTCTGTAATCCCCAAGATGGTCGCTCGAGATATGGGACCCCTATTCTCTAGAATTGCGTTGGCTAGGTGTGGGGACCTAAAGGCAACTACTGTATCCAAATTACTCCCTCCATGGCCCTCTATTTGTAAACTGACCCAGTGTCCGACAATAAGAATAATAGCAGGAACTGATGCTTCCCAACCCCCCAGGTTTCACTTGATTGTATCTCTCTCTCTTTCCCCCTCACTTTAGTAATCCTTAGCATGATGTTCTGTCTTCCTTTTCCTTCTACTCTTCTGCCATCTCTTCCTGCACTCTCTGCTTTCTCTGCGTCTCTCTTTCTCTCTGTCCCTTCAATGTTGTTCCACCTCATGTCCACTCCTACTCTCCCTCCACTGCATTCTCCTCTCCGTTCCCCACTCAACTACTCTCCAACCCTATCCACTCCCGCTGCTCTCCACTCTTTAATCTCGACCGCTCTCCACTCTCACTACTCTCCACGCCACCTTCTCTGTAATGTCATATGAAGTGGTCTTACACAGCTCCCTTCTGCCAGTAATGTTGGCCTCACTGTGCATGGGTCGGTAAGAAAAGAGGGCAGGGTGTGTCAGTTAGAGAGTGGCAAGGCAGATGCTGCAACCGTTTGTGTTGATGGATGTAGGTCGGAAGTGCCCGTTACCTGTGTGCCGAAATGAACATCTCTATGTTGTTTGTGATAGGTACTGACTGGGCATGTTCGCCATGTGAGCAGATAGAAGATGGATGGTGTCTGAATCTATTAAGAACTCCAGGCCTGGAGGTCGTCTGAAAGAGTGTGGGAGGTGAAAGGATGCAAGACTTTAGTAGTGAGGCATCAGTTGAGGGATGAGGTGGGTGGAGAGAGAGCTGGTTGAGGATTTTTCGGAGATTAAGCTGCATGCCAGTGTCACGCAGCAGAGGTTCCATGAACGAGTTTCTGGTGCACAGTTTTTAGACCGTTGCTAATATTTTTAATGTCTTTCATTGTGGTTGGTTGAAAGGCCAAGTCTTGAGCGGTTTCCTGAAAGTCAGGCAGTTCATTTCCAGGCAGAGAGGTTTGGGCAGAGTGTTCTATGGTTTCATGGCCAGAACTGAAAAGCCTCTTCTAGCACTACTGCAGCATTGCTGGACCTAGGGGTCCTGGAAGCAGTGTAGTGTTGAAACTTTCCTCTGAAGAATGAAGGTCCCTCACCATAGAATGAACGATGGGTGATGCACAAGGTTTTTGAGCCCCTTTTTGATGGGCAGACAGTGTAGAATACATAATGCTGGCTTGATATATTCAAATTGCTTCATTTCGAGAGTTAGTCTTGCTGGTGCATTTTGCACTCTTTGATGTTTGCTCATTAGGGTGAGTCCGAGAAAGAGGGTGTTTGCATAGAGCCGTTTGAATAGTAGTTGAAGAATTATGGCTATGGCGCCGTGAGTAAAGGTTAAGTAAGGTAAGGTGTGCATAGCATGCACAGCTAGGAGCAACAGCTTTGAAGATGGCTTTGACCTGTGGGTCAAGAGGAAGGGTATTGTCCATTGTGGTTCTACGATTCCTTTCTGCGGTTGATGGGGTTGTGCACAGGCCCTTCTCGACACGCCAAGTTGTGTTTGAGTTAGATCCAGAAGGATTTCAGAGCATCAGTTCTGTTTGGTAGGGTTGAGTTTTAGTCTGTTTACTGTCATCCGTGTGTCTACTTGTGCATGGCAGTTTTTAAGTCTGAAAAATGTATGCAAGCCCCTCTACCGAGAACAAACACAGCCAAATAACCTGTGCTATGGGAAGGTGCCCACTTTGGAGGGCCTACAACCAAGTTTTAGAAATATAATTTGCATATCAATCTGGTCCCAGCCACTTAGGCAGTCCAGCACTGAAATGCTAGGCAATTGTCCTCTGAATAAGAGTACCACCCGCATCCTCAGACACGTGCTTTGGCCTAGTCGGTTCTCATAGTGAGGTAAAGCTGTACCTCTCTGAGCACAGTGAGCAAGGGGTCCACGTCTGTATCACCCTGGCTAATTTCGGGTGAACCGCTAATTTCCTAAACATTCAAAATAAGGTCTGGGAGCCTCTCTACTGAGAAAGAACACAACCAAATAACCTGTTCATCCTCAGCAGAGAGGCTGCTGCACTCTTCTTAAATTTGTAAAACGTGGGGTTTCACCCTATGTTACCCAGCATAATCCAGACATGGGGCCTCATTATGAGTTTGGAGGTAGCCATGGTGCTATTAGCGCCATGGCTGCCTCCAAAATCGTGTCCGGGTTCCTTGAATGAGGAATTACCGGGTCATTCCAACCTTGGAGGACCCAGTAATTCCTCAGTCAAAAAACCAATCCCCATTCCCATTTGAGCCCCCATAGGGCTCAATGGGAATGGGGATGGAGCTAATAACGGGCCCGTTAATAACGGGCCCGTTATTAGCTCCCTGGTCCCCTTGCGGGACCCGCAAAGGACATCTGGTCTGAACCTCGTAATAGGGCGGAATGGGTTTACCGGCACTGGCACGATTACCGGTGCCGGTAAACCCGTTCCGCCAACCTCGTAATGAGGCCCATGGACTCCTTGTTCACTGTGCCTTAGAGAGTCTCATCTTCACCCCACTAAGGATGCCCAACAAGCCCAAAACACGTTTCTGGGGTTGCTGAAGGTACTCTAGTTCAGTGGAGATTTGCACTAGTGCCACCAAAATGCACCAAAACCAAAAACAGCATGGCCCTCCTTACAACACCGGTGCTAAACCATGGCGCTATTAGCACCATGGTTGGTGCCGGTGTTGTAACGGGTCCGCCATGGTTCAATGGGGAATTACCACCCCATTCCAAGGTTGGCGGGGCGGTAATTCCCCATTGAACCATGGCCCGTCCCCATTCCCATTTTCGCCCCATAGGGCTCTATGGGAATGGGGAAGGCGCTAAGTACGGTACCGCAAATTGCGGTACCGTACTTAGCACCAAGGTCCCTTTGCGGGTCCCTACTTTAACGGCTGGTGTAGACCAGCCGTTAAGGTCGGGTCCCGCAAAGGGACCTCGTAGTAAGGCGCTAAGTGTTTAACGGCGCTGCAGCCTTTTACCGCGCCGTTAAACACTTAGCGCCAGGGTCCTAATGAGGCCCATGTATGTCAGGAATCAGGGTTGGCACAGGCGTGGAGTGCTAAAATACGCCTATTGAGACATTATGTGCTGGAAGGACAAGGAAACTTCAGTTCCCAGCATCCTTTGGGTTATTTTGTAGTTTGGCCCGTGTGCGCCTTGCCAACTGTACTGCATCAAGAATCAAGGCAGCTTAAAGGCAGGCAATGGCGGTGGACAGGTGTGGCTTATTGTTGATTGGGAGCAGGAGTCAGGCTGCCGCGTTCGGCAACAGGAGGAAGGCGTCCGTGTACGACGAAACGAGATGCAGAGGAGGAACGCTTGATCGCACGCGTTCACAGTGCAGTAGGAGCAGGAGGGGCGCTGAGTAGCCGGCAGAGACAACGCTTGCTGTTCTTCGTCTGGGAAGTCCCACGGGGCTCCCAGACTCAAGATAAGTACTCATGAGGGCAATATATTTCCTGAACTGCTTGGAATAACTTACCGCTGTTTCACTATTTGTCTGGGAAGTCCCACGGGCTCCCCAGACCTGAGATAAGTAATGCCCTAATCATTTTGAATTCAATCAGTGTGAGAAACGAAAGTGTGTTTGTTACTCATATAATTCAAGAACTTTGCCAATTTCGTATGGGTTAATACAGGAAGTACTGCATATGGACAACGACATGTCATTAGTGTCAGGAACTAAAGGAAATGCATTTATGTTGTATGTTGCTAACGCTGCCCGAAGGGCCATGTGTATTGTCTAATCATTTTGGGAAGCTTTCCCTTATGTGTGGTCATATTGCTTGCTTATGTGTTGTATGAGAATGATATTTCAGAGCAGGATACAGTACACGTATTAAGGTGTGCTATTCAGGAATCAGGTATATGTTAATTGTGCAGGTGATTGTTCTGTTCATTCTATGTGAGTTAGAGTAGGGTTTTTTCCTGTGTTTCCCCAGTCCCATCAACCTTAGGAGTTTCCTTACCCTCTTTCCGGTGTTCCTAAATTCCCCTCCCTATCCACAACCTCTCCCTAACCCCTCTTCCCCCCATTGGCTGCCACGTGGCGACCTGTTTGCTAACTCAGGCGCCTGTGCCAACCACGGTGGGAGGGTCGAGTTCATTCGGCTTCCGTGGTTCGGGGGAGAGTGTCGATCTCTCTTCCTTCCAGTTAGTGTGATTGTGACATAATAAGCCACCCCCAAATTGGGATACTCACAACCACCTAAGCCAAATGGACCCGACACCTCCACCTTTAGCGGATGTGCTAAAGGTTTTACAGGATATTCAGTTGGAATTAGCACATGCTAGGCAGGAAGCTACCACCTTGAAAGCCCAGGTACAAGGGTTGGTAGAGCAAGGTACCCCTTTGGAGGGGCCCAGTACCTCCACTACGGAGGGCACTTCCATTAGGGGCAATCCTACGGTCATTGTCCAACCACCGAGTAGTGTACCATTGGCCTCACCAGAACGTTTTTCAGGGGATCCTAGGAAATACATGACCTTTCTTACCCAATGTAGACTCCATTTTTTGTGCAAACCTGCAGCGTTTGAGACCATCCAAGCCAGAACCGCTTTTGTAATATCCTATTTGACAGGGGATGCAGCAGCCTGGGCGATGCCCTTAGTACAGAAAGATGACCCCTTGTTATATAACTGGGATCATTTTCTAGGAGAATTTGGTAGACTGTTTGATAGACGGGAGGTATCATTGGCCAAAGACAAGGAGTTGTTAGGGTTAAGACAGGGATCACGAGATTTGGTTACATATGTGACACAGTTCAATAGATTAGTGATTGAAACTGAATGGCCAGAAGCAAAACAGACGGTACTGTTTTATCAAGGGCTACGGGAGGAAATGAAAGATGCCATTGCGCAGGTAGAACCGCAACCCAGTACTTGTACAGCGATGATAGACCTAGCCCTTAGGTTAGATCATAGAATGAATGAGAGAAGGGGAGACAAGAAGAAACCAGAAGCAGTCCCGTTTGTGAGATTGGTCAGGAGTAGAGGAGGAAGGAGTAGCGATGTGGAACCAATGCAGATTGGTAGTATCAGAGGTCCGTTATCTGAGGCAGAAAAAGAACAACGGAAACTTAATAAATTGTGTTTGTACTGTGGACAGGCAGGTCATTTTATTTGTACCTGTCCTAATACTCTGCAAAAGAATCCTGGAGGGGAACGAGGCAAGAAGGAAGCGGGAAAAGAGTTGGGCCGACCTTAGGGGGAACTCAGGTGACAGGCCCGAAGGAAGCAAGGTTCCCCAAATTAGTGGCAAATACAGTTGGGAGCAAGACATCTCATTTGTATATTCTGGTAACGTTATGTTGGGCGATGTCTAAGCAAGTGGTGTTGGCTATGGTGGATTCAGGGGCCACAGGTAATTTTATGGACATTACATTGGCACACCAGTTAGGACTACCTGTACAAGATAAACCAAGAGTGGAAGGGGTCCAATCAGTGGACGTTTCTCCGTTAGTATCTGGTCCTATCAAACAACAAACGCATAAGTTACAGATGACATTTGCATCAGGTCACAGAGAAGACATTGCTTTTGATTTAATAGCTGCACCACAGTTTGGTTTAATTTTAGGAATGCCCTGGTTAGTGCAACATAATCCCAGGATTGATTGGGAAAAGCAGACTGTAGAGTTTACGGAGCAGAAGTGTCAAGGACACATGATATCTGAGATGGAACCTTCGGGATGGTTGGTTGATCAAGAAAGAAAGGATCAAGTGGTAGGAGCAGTGGAAGCAGGGATTCCCTTGCAATACCGAGAGTTCGCAAAAGTATTTGACAAAGGTGGGGCAGAGCAACTACCACCCCATAGACCATATGATTGTGTCATTGAATTGGAGGAGGGGGCGAAGTTGCCTTGTAGCAGAATCTACGCCCTGACAGAAACGGAAAATGAACATTTGAGAATGTATCTGGTTGAAATGCTGGAGAAGGGGTTCATTAGACATTCCACGTCCCCTGTCTCCTCTCCCTTGTTTTTTGTCCCTAAGAAAGAGGGGACATTACGAACTTGTATTGATTACCGTGCATTGAATAAGGTGACCATTAAGAATAGGTTTCCCTTACCTCTAATTTCAGTATTATTGGATCAGGTGCGGGCGGCAAAAATATACACGAAATTGGACTTAAGGGGGGCATACCACTTGATCAGAGTGCGGGAGGGAGATGAGTGGAAGACGGCATTCTGGACAAAGTTTGGTTTATTTGAATACTTGGTAATGCCGTTTGGATTATGCAATGCTCCTGCAGCATTTCAATTCTTTATGCAAGAAGTTTTGAGAGATTTTATTGATGTGTTTGTCATAGTTTACATTGACGACATTTTGATTTATTCAGTTTCACCAGAACAACATGTTCAGCATGTGAGGGCAGTGCTTCAGAGGTTACAGGAGTATCAGCTCTGTGTAAAATTGGAGAAATGTGCTTTTCACACTAGGCAGGTGGAGTTTCTAGGGTTTATTCTCACTCCAGAGGGTGTTGTAATGGATGCAAAGAAAGTACAAACTGTGACAGATTGGCCATCTCCTCAATGTATCAAGGACGTTAAATCATTTCTAGGATTTGCCAATTTCTATCGCCGTTTTATTAGTAATTTTTCAGCCATTGTAACGCCAATTACACGATTGCTTAAGAAGGCAACACCATTTGTTTGGGGTCCTGAAGCAGAAAAGGCTTTTCAGACTTTAAAGGTAGCCTTTACCACTGCACCAGTGTTGAGACATCCAGACACAAGTCAAGCCTTCAAGGTGGAAACTGACGCTAGTAACTTGGCGGTGGGGGCTATTTTGTCACAGAAGGATATGGAGGGAGTGTGGCATCCAGTGGCATTTTATTCTAGAAAGTTATCGGGTTGTGAACAGAATTATTCTATCACGGATAAGGAGTTGTTTGCTATTCGATCAGCTTTTCTAGAATGGAGACATTACCTATTGGGGGCTAAGCATCAGGTAGTAGTGGTGACTGATCACAAGAATCTGCAATACTTTAAGACTGCTCACAAACTTAGTCCCAGACAACTCCGCTGGTCTCAGTATTTCAATGAATTTGATTTCGTAGTAACCTTCAGGCCAGGAAAGAATAATGGCAAAGCAGATGCACTGTCTAGGCAGCAAAATTTGGAGAGTGTGGAGAGTGAAGTAAGAGCAATTATTCCCTCAGAGAAAGTCATTGGAGCAATTACCACCAACTTAATTGGGGAGGTCAAGAGAGCATTACCACCTCGGCAACTCCAGAAGTGGCGGGACAGTCATCCAGAAAGAAAGGTGCGGCAGGGGTTGCCGTACCATCAAGACCGATTATTTCTACCTACTAAAGAGGTACAGAAAAAAGCATTATATTGGTGTCATAATTCTACATTAGCGGGACATGCTGGTCAAAGAAAAATGCAAACTATGCTAGAAAAGTATTTTTGGTGGCCTACATTGAGACAGGATGTGAGCAACTATCTACTAAAATGTGAGAATTGTATGAGAAACAAAGCAGATCATGTAAAGAAAAGAGGGTTACTTCAACCATTACCCACTCCTGAGAAGGTATGGACCCATATATCAATGGATTTCATTACCGACCTTCCACCTGATAAGCAGTTTGACACTATTTGGGTAGTGGTGGATTTCTTGTCCAAACAAGCGCATTTCATTCCTTGTGAAGGAATACCTGGAGCAGGCAGGTTAGCGGAGTTGTTTCTTCAACATGTGGTTAGACTACATGGTTTGCCAAAAAGTATTGTCTCAGATAGAGGACCTCAATTCACCTCACGGTTTTGGCGAGCTTTCTGTCGCATGTTGGGAATCAACTGTGCTCTCTCTACGAGTTATCATCCCCAAACTGATGGTCAGACAGAACGGGTCAACCAAACACTCGAACAATATTTGAGAGGCTATTTAGGTGATGGCCGAGAGTCTTGGGTACAGGCACTCTGGTTGGCTGAATTTACATATAACAATACACTGCACACGTCATTGGGTATGTCTCCTAATGAATGATTATTTGGGTATGAGCAAAATATGATACCAGAACATTTACCTGAAGTGGAGAATCTACCTGTGTTGCAAGATCGAAAACAGTTGCTTCTCAAGATCCGACAGAAGGCGCACACCAATTTGGAACAGGCTAAGAAAGCCTATAAAAGACATGCTGATAAACACCGACAGGAGAGTCCACGTTATACAGCAGGAGACAGGGTTTGGTTATCGACCAGAAATCTCTCCATAGTTGGATCTCGTAAATTTATGCCTAGATTTATTGGACCTTATGAAATCATTGCATGTGTGTACCCAACAGCTATGAAACTGCGTTTGCCTAAAACTCTACAAATACACCCGGTATTCCATGTTTCTTTGCTTAAACCCGCAGCTCCAGGGACAACTACGAAGAAACCCCCAGCCATAGTGAAAGATGGGAACATGGAATACGAAGTAAAACGCATTGTGGATTCCAGAAAAAGATATCGACAACTATGGTATTTGATCCACTGGGAAGGTTACGGCCCTGAGGATTGTTCTTGGGAACCAGCTAGAGAGGTTCATGCTCCCAGGTTAGTGAAACAGTTTCATTTACGCAACCCAGGTAAACCAGGTCCTGGGAGGAGCCCTGGAAGAGGAGGTAATGTTAGGAATCAGGGTTGGCACAGGCGTGGAGTGCTAAAATACGCCTATTGAGACATTATGTGCTGGAAGGACAAGGAAACTTCAGTTCCCAGTTGCGCGCCTTGCCAGCTGTACTGCATCAAGAATCAAGGCAGCTTAAAGGCAGGCAACGGCGGTGGGCAGGTGTGGCTTATTGTTGATTGGGAGCAGGAGTCAGGCTGCCGCATTCGGCAACAGGAGGAAGGCGTCCGCGTGCGGCGAAACGAGATGCAGAGGAGGAACGCTTGATCGCACGCGTTCACAGTGCGGTAGGAGCAGGAGGGGCGCTGAGTAGCCGGCAGAGACAACGATTGCTGTTCTTCGTCTGGGAAGTCCCACGGGGCTCCCAGACTCAAGATAAGTACTCGTGAGGGCAATGTATTTCCTGAACTGCTTGGAATGATTTACCGCTGTTTCACTATTTGCCTGGGAAGTCCCACGGGCTCCCCAGACCTGAGATAAGTAACGCCCTAATCACTTTCAATTCAATCAGTGTGAGAAATGAAAGTGTGTTTGTTACTCATATAATTCAAGAACTTTGCCAATTTCGTATGGGTTAATACAGGAAGTACTGCATATGGACAACGACATTTCATTAGTGCCAGGAACTAAAGGAAATGCATTTATGTTGTATGTTGCTAACGCTGCCCAAAGGGCCATGTGTATTGTCTAATCATTTTGGGAAGCTTTCCCTTATGTGTGGTCATATTGCTTGCTTATGTGTTGTATGAGAATGATATTTCAGAGCAGGATACAGTACACGTATTAAGGTGTGCTATTCAGGAATCAGGTATATGTTAATTGTGCAGGTGATTGTTCTGTTCATTCTATGTGAGTTAGAGTAGGGTTTTTTCCTGTGTTTCCCCAGTCCCATCAACCTTAGGAGTTTCCTTACCCTCTTTCCGGTGTTCCTAAATTCCCCTCCCTATCCACAACCTCTCCCTAACCCCTCTTCCCCCCATTGGCTGCCACGTGGCGACCTGTTTGCTAACTCAGGCGCCTGTGCCAACCACGGTGGGAGGGTCGAGTTCATTCGGCTTCCGTGGTTCGGGGGAGAGTGTCGATCTCTCTTCCTTCCAGTTAGTGTGATTGTGACAATGTCTGTTATTTTTGAGGTCGGTCTACCAACATGGAGGGGGCAAAGCCTTTGAATTATTTTTAGGGCACTGCTTACCAGCCAAGATCCCTCTAGTGTGAGGCACCACTCATCTAATTAGGGACTGAGATGAAGAAGATAAGAGAATGAGGTAACGGTAGATCCTGTCCATGTGAGTAGTTACTTCTCAGTAAATAAGAATATAGATTTTCCAAAGCATAACATATTATAAGCACCCTCGCAGGGGGAGCCAGCCAATCAGATGGATAGGAACATTGGTTTGAAGCGGCGATGAAAGACCGCGTTCCATGCTGCCTGACGGCCAGCTACATGCTGCTATCTTTCCCCCATCCTCCGTCACCCCTTTTTTTCATTTCCAACCCCCTACTTACCTTATTTCAGCAGCTGCACTTGCCGCTACAGCCGCTCCTTCCCCTTGACTCGTGCAGGCTGCCATGGAAAGGGAAGAGGGACTCCGTACAGAGCCCTGCCTTCCCTTTCCATGGCAGCCATCTTAAGATCGTAAGACAGTATTTTCAGTCGTTGAACGGGACGTGTGGATCCCACCCTTAACTACATTTGGAATCCTGTGGATCTCTGAACTTTAAAGATAGCACAAATCCCTGCTGATGAGCCACTCAAGCCGAGTGGTGAAACACGTGCAGATGGCAAGTAATCACTATTCCAACTGAGGACAAGAGATTACCACTGAAGAAAAACTAAATGAACTTGAAAAACAAGAAAGACCCAATGAGACAATAAAAGGACACATTTGCTATTCAACGTAATGGGACA
Source organism: Ambystoma mexicanum (assembly GCF_040938575.1). Classification (NCBI taxonomy): domain Eukaryota; kingdom Metazoa; phylum Chordata; class Amphibia; order Caudata; family Ambystomatidae; genus Ambystoma; species Ambystoma mexicanum. The sequence goes on from NC_090925.1 coordinate 898,186,483, forward strand.
CCAATCACCTATGTATAAGCATAACTTTATCATTTATTGGAGGAAGAGCTATCCTGAATTGGACAATCAATTGGACAATCAAATACAACAATTTTGATACATAATTATGATCATGGTTTACTTGATAAACCTACATAAAAAATATTTGTCACAATAAATTGTCATTAGCATTTTTTTCAGCAACAACCACACACCCCTCGTCAAGACTTGCAGGTGCTGCTGGCGCAGCACTTGAGACCTACTTTTTTCTTTTTTTCAGAAGCGTTTTATGAAACTGAATAACTCCAGTACATTCACCTCTGAAACAATGTAAGTTTTTTAATTGAAAGGAAAGTTGCGCGGGTACACTTCTGTCGACATAGCCAGGAACATCCATGGCGAGCGTCATTTGAAATTAAAGGCCGGAGAGGATCTTTTTTCACGTGACTGCGCGAGATGAAAGACTAAATCGGCCCTGCTGCGGGGTTCAAACTTGCGAAATGCTCTTGCTCCCCAAAGCGAGAGGCAAGCCCTTACCTCATGAACTACCCACCCATGCATTATGACGTTTCACGCTGTATTGCAAATGCACAATAGCTCCTTTTCAGCGTGCCGGTGCTTAATTTGTTCCAGGGCTGTCAGGTGATCTACCCGGACTTATTTTCAAACTGAGGCCGAGCTCAGGCACTTCCATTAGAGTTCTCTGGCATGCTTGTCTGCTGCTCACAATTAATGCTGACTGATTTTTTTATGGATGCTGTGACACATTCTTTATTGTTTGATTGCTGTATGAGCTCCCCTTCATAAGTGTCTCAATGGTTAGTTTGCAGAGCACCTGCGGCTCCACAGACCAAAGAAGAAACACATATTAGCGGGAAAGTCGCTGAGCTTGCAGATCCTCAGCAGCACTTTCGGTAGAAATGTATAGTGACAAGAGACAACTGTGGGCTCGCTCTGCCATCTTGTGGCCTATGACTGCATTTTATTTTTTATGTAAATATAAAAATGTAATACTTTTAAAGCAAAAGCTGACACTTCAGCATGAATCTTCAGTCCATTTTCTACAAGAATGACACCTCGCGAGTGCCATACTTAGCACGTATTTGTTTAGGTGTAAATGTGGGGCTAGGGGATCAGATTGAGCTGGCACTTGCAGCTCAGCGCTTTTTGTACTCGGGCTATTTGCAGGCCCTGAGAGGAAGAAGACCTGGATTGGTGAACGAAAGTGGCAGATTCCATTCCAATCCACCCCTTTTGGTTACCAAGAGAATATGCTGCTGTGTAGAAAAGTGTCCTCCACTTTTCAATTTGTACATGCAACTCAGCATCAGGCCCGAGGCCCCGATTCTGAGGTGCATTCAAACACAGGAAAGTGTTATTCCATGATGGAAGAACACCTTGCTTGACAGCACCAGAGTCTGTGAAAGTGATAATGTGGCGGCCTGGCATCAAAGCCACCACTTTTGCATATGCCTGATTTTCTGCCTGACAACAGCCTTAGCCGCCATGGGGAATGCAGGGCTGCCACTGCAAGGGTATTCTCCTTTCAAAACTACTGGCTTTGAACGTAGAAAAAGGAGATAAAGCTCGACACCGTTTTCCTCTACTGCGCCCTTCTCGGTGTCTAAAAATAGCATTTCCTAGATTGCATCAACGTATTTCTAAATTGCTGAAAGCTTAAAGACACTTTTCGCAAAATAGAAAAGTGGCAGACTTGAAAGACTTTCCGTACTGCCACTGATGCACAAGTTTCTCCTAGAAAACAAGATTTTAGCAGCTTTTGCTGCAGGAAAGCACAACCTATCCTCTCCAATACGTCCACCCACCTTAGAATGGTGGGGCTGGAAACTGGAGGGGTGGATGTCAGCTTTCTACACTACTTTAAGAGTGGTCTACGCCTTTTTAGCATTCATGGGGATTTCGGATGTTTGGGAAGTGGTGCAGGGACACAGAACGAAATCCACACCCATCTAACCCCCTCAGTGAAAATGAATGCTTTTACATTGGCATGTGATTTTCATGCTGCCGCAAATGTCCTGCATTCCGTTTGGGAACCTCCATCTTTAAGAAGCTGCTAAAAGATGGCGGCTTCCACTGAAATCCATGTTAAATGCATGCCGCCCTGCTTACATGCCCAGAGACATTGGGCCTGATGTACAAAAATGTTTTAACATGGCAAAGTCCCATTGAAAACATGTCTGTAAATTAGGCCCATTAACACTTATTTGCACTACGATTTGCAAATAATGCACGCAATCTCGGGTCCCCTCGAATGTACATGCAAACTATGCAAATTGGATGGTGGGTTCTGCAGTGCACGTAAGTTCACATGTTGGCGTTTTACTCCATGAAACTGTGCACATTTTCTTTATTGTTACAGTTGATAAATCAACTTTTCAATATAAAATATACATAAAAAATAAAACAATTACAAATCATCCATAATAACATAAAATCATGATTTTCACTAATTATCACAATTTCCAATCTATTTCCATTTTAAATCTTAATTGCTTTTCTTTTCACTTAACCCCAAAACAAAAAACAAACAGAGATGCAGTCAGCAGAACCAAGCTCCCAGCAATTACTTGTGAATGGTATGCATCTTAAGTTTAGGATACCATTCATCTGCTTCAATGCAATTATTATCATCTATTAATTTCAAGGCCAATAAAAAGTTGACTACTGCAATTCTTACTTTGGTCAACCTGGTATTATATACATACCACCAAAATGATTCATTCGTAAGTAGTGTATATGCTTCGGAATATGGTCTAAAGTACACAGTTCTTTTATCAATTAAACACGGGCAGATGACTATTAAATGATATCATGTTTCACTCGCTTTCGTATCTTTACGAAATCTGCAAAAATTCATCTTCACCGGGATTAACTTCCATTTAGCCAAAACTTCTCTGGTATGCCAGACATTGAATATAAATCTCAAGAACATATCTCTGTATTTTACACCAGGGAATTTTAGTAAGTATGATTCTGTTGTTCTTAGCTTTTTTTATCACTATCTTGTAAATGTGTACATGTTTGGTGTTTACACATTGGTTATATGTGTTACGTCAATCCCACAAAATATTTTTTCTTTTAGCCTTCATTGGATTATTTATCAGCAGATCATCCGTCACATCTGCATTTTGAAGAAATTCTTGGACACTCCGCCTCCATAAGGCCATAAAGTGATGATCTGTTGTTTTCATATGCATGCAGCTCAGTTTCCACATGTACATTGTGTAAAGCGAAGTTAGCCCCAGTTCATATCGCACCAGACATATTGTAACAGATTTGGGTAATTTCAACATTGGTTTCCAAAAAGAACCCTCCAGTATTGACCAAAACAACTCATCCTTCCAGGCCCTAGCTAGTCTCTGCACCATAAATCAGTGCTGGTACAGCTTTCTGACAGTAATATATAATAATAGGTTTCAAGGAGAACATTCCATATTTATAGTTTGATAACGAGGCCTGAGCAGTTGCTGTTCTCATTTTCGATCTAATTTCATTATTATATGGAATATCAGACTCAGATGTATTCAAATTTAGACCTAGCTATCTATATTCTCTGACACCTTCAAGCTGCTGGGACTGTAAAAACCAGGAAATATGAGCTGCCTTTTTTTGTGCTCTCTTACCAGCTTAATACTTTTTGATTTCAATAAATGTATACTCAGTTCATTCTCCCGGACATATATTCCCAATATATCCAGCAAACCCTGTGGTCCCCTGGCTGTTTTAGCCAAAAATACCAAATCATCAACATAAAACAGCCAGGGGATCGCAACTGAAGCCAAACGAGGTGAATCTGACACCACCCTCCTGAATTCTACTCCTAAATCTGCTATGTAAAAATTAAATAGCAAGGAAGCCATTCAACATCCCTGCTTCAGACCTCTAAAGGTGTGGATACAACAAGTCAAGGTGCCGTCCAATGAAATTCTGACCTGTATCGAGGTGTTCGTGTGAAACTCCTGAATCCAGAATTGCAAATGTTCAGGACATTTTTTAGCTGCCAGTTTTTTTAATAATAACTGCCTAGACACAGAGTCAAAGGCAGTTTCAAAATCTATAAATGCCATGAATAAATTTTGTTCATTTGCAATTCATGTTTTTTAATGGCATGAATAACCTGCAAATTAACTGCCGTTCCTAAGCCTGGTCAAAAGCCCGTCTGAAAAGGGTCATTAATTTCAAACTCATTGGTCCAATGATTAAATTCGTCCAAAACTATACGAGCAAATAACATGCCAGGTGCATCCAACAATGCCACAAGCCTGTAATTTCTCGGATTTGTTCTGTCCCCTTTTTTAGAAATCTGCCACGAAGCTGGGAGTTTACATGTATAAACAGTTTGATCAAATATAACCCACAAGATAGAAGCCCAAGCTTCTGGATGTTCTTTGAGCATGGAATTAGAGAGCCCATCAGGGCCAATTGCCGTAGATGAACTCAATTTCTTAATATGATATAGTATCTCCTCCTCCATGATTCTTAACTGTGATGTTTCATTTTAGAAAATTACCCTATATGATTCTATGTCAAGACAGGAGGCAAGCATTATGCTTGTCTTTCTTTATTATTGCCATATCAGCAATTCAAAACATTTACACATTTAAACCAGGTGTTTTCCTGTTTTCTTCCAGTACTCTGAAAAAACAGGGTAAATTAATGTTTAAAAGTTTTAAGTTCAAACAGCTCTGAAATTCCCCTTTCCGATACTACGAGTCCCATGAGCCTCTTGATCCCTAGTAGTCCTGAGGCTCTTTTCCTCCACCTATTGGGTGCTTGCTTGGGGTATAATAGCTTTCTGCCCTGGGTTCTTTCCTCTTTCTTTTTGCTGCTGAAAAAGATAAGTGATGCATGTTTATCTAAGAATATGGTTACAAGAATTAACCTATTGCGGAAACGTTAATCAGTTTTCATAGAACGTTATTGTTTTGCAGAGCATTACGTTAGCTCGCTTCAGGTTAAGTGTGAGCAGCAGTTTGCCGCGTGAGGGGCTGTAATATTATGATACCAATTCGCTGCGCAGAACGAACGATCGCGCACGCAGGGTCAGATGTTTGCCTTTACTTCAATTTGTTCAGAACCGGGAGTCGGGCCAGGGCCAGGGGTGAATGCGCTCATACTAGGCTCCCCACCCCGTACATTGTTTTACTCATTAAAGGCGGTGAACGCTAGGACCCAGGAGAGCGGGAGGCTTTCAGCTTTACCGGCATCCCCTGGGCCCGTTACAAATCGCCGAATGCTACGCTGATACCGCGGCTCAGCATATAACGTACAACAGGGCCTCTGATCTCCAAAAAAAAAAGGTGGTCCTCATTTCCTTTCAATCCTACGCGGAAGGCATCCAGTGTGGCCTGTTGACTTCTACTCTGCAGTAGAGCCTAAATTCACAGCTGACTGTCGGAAGTTGGCTCTGCCAACCACAGGAAAGGAAGGAATGGCTCATTATGAGGATCCAAGAGGATCTCAATCATCAACTCCAGAGTGGAGTGAGGAGGAATGGGTAGAAGAGCCCTTGCAACAAGAAATGGAGCTGTCACTCAGTTTTAAAAAGGTGCTGGGTGGCACATTATGTCAAGCAGTCTCCCAAGGGGTGCAACCCCTAGCACAGAGGCTAGACATGCTTCAAACAATGATGGCAGAGCAAAGAGAGCAGCTAGCCTCAAGAAAAAGACGGGCAGACAGCCCTGGAGAAGGCGTGTCAGCTGGACACCCTCAAGGGAGGGTTGAAAAGAAGGGGTGTAAAGTAGCTCTGAAGAGCAAAGACTCTTTGACCCACCCCGAGGAAAGCAAAGAGGGTAAACTAATGTTCCCCAGGAAGATGACGACCCTGTCACCAGATAGAAAAAAGCCTTCCTAGCTAAAACGGCAGAACGCCATGACAGACCCCCTGTCCCAGGGGTGAACAATACAGGGGACAATGATGAGGGCTACTCACCCGATGACAAAAGTGGAGACGAGAAAGACATCCAAAAAAGAGCCCATCAAAGAGCGCGCCACTCCAGAGGAAGAATACGATACAGGGGACATGTTTGACCCTGAAGAAATCAGACACCCTAAGTCTTCGGAAAGGGTGCCATCTCCCAGAGTCGTGCTGTACATGGCACAACACATCAGGAAGCCCCTGGACAGGGAGGTGCGCTCTCGGATGAAATCAGAATGCCCATGCCCAGAGTTGTCAGGAAAGCTGCCAGAGACACCGGACCTCGACCAAAAGAGGGTCACCTTCATGACTAAAGTGGCAAGAGACATCAGGAAAGGTGCAGACTGTGCCTGGAGGGGGTGTCAAGACAAGGTCCTAGACTTGGCCAGGCCTTTGGTCAAAATGATAGATTTGGAGGAAAAGGCCAAAGACACAGGAACGCCAGTGGATGCCCGAACACTGGGAAACTGGGCTCAACGCGCAGTCTGTCTTTTAGGCAATGCCAACTGCGCCCTATCTTCAGAGAGAACAAGAGGGGTGTTACTGAAAATTGACGGAAAACTCAGCATCCTAGCCTCATACGAGGCAGGGGAGAGCGCCAAGGGGCTGCTTTTGGGAGAAACTTTGCGAAAGAGATGGCACAGTTGGTCGGGACTTATTTGGGATTGGAGAAAGCACAGATCTCCATTAGGAAGATATTTCCGGGGCAAGTTTTTGCCGGGACCGGGCGCCACCGGGGTCGGTCGTCCGGTTGCTACAACTTCCAACGCAGACCCCAGGGGCCATGCGCCCAATATTGGGAAGGACACCTTGACTTGTTGTATCCACACCTTTAGAGGTCTGAAGCAGCGATGCATGGGTGCTCCAAGCAGTAGAAAAACTGCGTTTAGAATTCGTAGGCGACCCCATTCAGAGAGTAGAGCCGCAACCAATACACATGCCGCAAGAGGAGGCAGCGCTATTGCAGAGCGAACTGCAGTAATGAGTGCAAAAGAACGCAATAAAGCGCGACACTCAAGGGGGAGTGGGTTTCCTCAGCAATATGTTCCTGGTTCACAGGGGAGAGAAGATAAGACCAGTGATACATTTGAGTAATTTAAACGAATGGCTAGCATACAATCCTTTCAAGATGTAAGGTATCCACCTGCTCTGAGACCTTCTGCATACAGGAGACTGGGTGGCACAGCTGGATATCAAAGACGCATACCTAACGATACCGATAGCCACAGCGCATCAGAGATTTCTACGATTCCGATAGAACAAAGCGTTATGGCACTTCACATGCCTTCCGTTCCGCCTAACATCCACTCCTTGGGCATTTACCAAACTAATGAAGCCCGTAGCCGCAGCCATAAGAGAGAGAGGAATCTGGACAAGTCGCAGCTTCAAGCAGTGCAAAGGATAGCGTTTCAGGGATTTACAATAGATACCTTGAAAGCAGTTCTTGAACTTCCTGGGCACAAAGTGAGAGTGATCAAGAAAGAGCTCAGAGCGGTGATAGCGAAGAAGGTTATTTCGCTTCGGAATCTAGCCAAGATAGTGGGGCTGCTCGCAGCCTCGATTCAGGCGATATTTCCCGGGCCTCTCCATTACTGAGCCCTTCAGAGGCTCAAGATCAGATATCTTCAGGGCAGAGTAGGTTACCATCAGTTAGTCACTCTAGACAAAGAGGTTCTTACCGAAATGCATTAGTGGCATCAGAATATGGAGGCCTGGAACGGCCGAGCGATTTTCAGCAACATCCCAGATATAGTGATAGAGTACAACGCAAGCAGGTCAGACTGGTTAGCCAGATGCAACCAAACTGAGACAGGAGGTAAATAGTCGGAGGAAGAATTAAAATTACATATAAACTGTTTTGAACTCCTAGCGGGTTCATTCACATTACAGGCCTCCAGCAAAGACAAGGTCCGATGTTGCGTCTTGCTCAAGATGGACAACATCTCAGCCATATGTTAGATAAACAAGCTAGGAGGTACCCGATCCAAAATGCTGGCAGAACTACCAAAAGACTTTTGGCACTATTGCCTGCAGCGTCAGATTGCAGTAGCAGCAGAGTACCTTCCAGGAACTCAGAACAGAGAGGCGGACTGGAACTCACGACACCTTGTAGACTCCAGCGATTGGAGGTTACATCCGCAAATATTCAGACAATTGCAAGAGATGAGGGTTACCCTAGACACCAATCTATTTGCATCCAGACTGAATGCACAGATGCACAGGTACTTCAGTTGGAGGATAGACCCGGGAGCAGCAGGGACGGATGCCTTTCTGCACCCATGGAGCAGAGCAGTGCAATATGCGATTCCGCTGTTCATCATGATCATGAGAACCCTAGCGAAGGTCCACCCGAGAGGAAGCAGACTTGGTGATGATACTACGGTTTTGGAAATCCCAGGCCTGGTTTCCAGTAGCGATTGAACTTTCTTCAGATTTTCCGAGGATAGTACCTCATCAGCGGGACCTTCTGCTCAGCCCGACAGGCCTACCTCACCCGTTGATGGAAGCGGCACGCGGCACTTGATTGCCGGCAGGGTTTCAGGAAAAGATGGGAATTGACAGGCATTTCTCAACTCTGCAGGCTGTATCAGAGACTCCTGGGCTCCTTCCACCATTCAGAGATATAGCGCCGCTTGGGACCGTTGGGCCCAATGGTGCACGGAACATGGTCTGGATCCAGTTTCTGCACCTGTAGTGCACGTCCTCAACTTTCTAGCAAATAGATTCCAAGACGGATGGGATTATAGAACACTGGGTGTCTACAGGTCAGCAGTGTCGGCAGGGCACGACAAGGTAGAAGGGGGACCCGTAGGGGAACACCCCACAGTCGAGCGCCTCCTCAAAGGAATAAAGTGGAGGAGACCGCCAGAGGCTAAATACGCACTGTTATGGGATGCTAGAGACGTGTTCCGCCTCTTTCTCAGGTGGCCAGAGAACGATAGTCTTTCCCGTTCACAACTGTCAGGGAAACTGGACATGCTGCTATGTTTAGCAGCATGTTGGAGAGTGTCGGATGTCAAAGCACTGCAGATAGACAGAAAGATATTCTATCCAGAAGGGGTAGCGTTTATCATAGCTAAAAGGACAAAGAGCGATTCAAGAACCATCTCCTATCCTTATTTCACAGATAATAAGAAACTATGCGTAGCGCAGTATATAAAGGATTATGAAAAGGTGACAGTGCATCTTAGGCCACAGGGTGTAACGCAACTGCTTATAGCGCGTAAAAAGCCCCACCACACCGTAGCCACAGCCACTATTGCTAGATCGGTTAGAGAGGTGATGCAATGGGCTGGTATTGACTTGTCATTGTTTGGCGCTTATTCAGCTAGGGGAGCCATGGCGTCTGGAGCTTTTGCGGCAGGCGTTTCATTACAGGACATTATAAAATCATCTGATTGGTCTTCTGGGTTGACCTTTAAGACATTTTATTTCAAGCCTGAATCAGAAATAACTAATACGGTGGTAGCAAGCTTTGAACAAGCATAATGCTCGCCTCCTGTCTTGACATAGGATGAAGATTGCCCAGGCTTACAGCGCAGGCCAGTCTTGATTCTATTAAAGACACAGAGGCAAGCATTATATCCCACCAAGAACCGCAAACTTTTGATGAATTTCAAGTAAGTGTACTGTACAATACCTTTGGCGCATTTCCCACCCTCATGTTTCTTTTTCATTCCTCGTAGGAGAGGACCAGAAAACGTCTTGAGACAACTGAGGGATCGGGCTCTTAGATCATGTATAAGGCAGTTTGTCCCATTGGACCAGTGAAGCCGAAGTTGCAAGGGACCGGTTGAGAGTTCCTACTGTTGGAGTAGTACGCTGGAAGCAAGTTGGACGTTCATAAAGAAGTGTTGGTTCAGGCAAAGAAAAAGGAAAGAACCTAGGGCAGGAAGATATTATACCCCAAGCAAGCACCTAATAGGTGGAGGAAAAGAGCCTCAGGACTACCAGGGATCAAGAGGCTCATGGGACTCGCAGTATCGGAAGGGGAATTTCAGAGCTATTTGAACTTTAAACTTTTAAACATTCATTTACCCCATTTTTTGAGTACTGGAAGAAAACAGGAAAATACCTGGTTTAAATGTTTACATGTTTTGAATTGCTGATATGGCAGTAATACAGAAAGATAAGCATAATGCTCGCCTCTGTGTCTTTAATAGAATCAAGACTGGCCTGCGCTGTAAGCCTGGGAAATCTTCATTGTTATGCCAAAAAGCCAGTATTGCAGGAGTTGTGTCTGTTGAACTTTGCGTAGCTTGCAAAGGGCAATCATACCAGCAATGTTTTCCATCGCAGTCAATTTAATTCTAGCATCTGGATAATCCCGTAAAAATACAAGTGAAGATGGCCAGAGATCCATACGAGTTTGAACTTCTTGTCTGTGGAGACCTCTGCTTTACTGGTCATGGTGGAGCACATTTGCACGAGGGTTGGCCACCTGACAGGGCAGATGCAGCCTGCTTCTGCTGCAACCCACTTTAGGATAAAATTGCCAGTGGAGTAGGGATGAAGACCACACAAAATGAGATCCTTCTTAACCTAATCTGATTCTGGATTGTGCTCAAGGAGGCTGCTATCAATACTCCCAGTCAGCATCTGAAGAAGTCACCAGTAAAGGTCATGACGCTAATGCCTCTTTGTCCAGCATGAACTTTTCATCCTGTGCAACGCAGATCTGCTGAAAAATCAATCGGTGTTCAGAAAACCATCGACTATTAGGATCACATCTTGTGATTTATCTTTTGTAACTGGATGTATCTATTGACATCACTGTTTACTGAAGAAGGGCCGTACAACAGCAAAGGGGTCAATAATGGGTTTATTGAGCGACGAACCCCAGCACCAAGCCACTGTCACCCCCAAACAGTAATTGAAAACAAATGTGGAAACTTGGATGTATGTAAGCTGTCCAAGGTTCCATTACGACAATTCCCCCCCCCCCATAGAAGGAAACAGAAAGATAGAAGGGAAGAAGAGAAAAGCAAACAGAAGAAACTCAAATACTAACATCCTGAGGTAAACATATAGTAACCACTATAAATAATATAATAAGTCATCAAATAAATCAACAATAGACCAACCATGGCACTGGGTTGGCAACGTAATACAGCGTGCTGAGGTAATCATGTTAAGCTCCTAAATAACAACAGTGCACGCAATAATAATCAGATCCATACCATTCAACAAAAGTGCATGCCATAATACTTACGACACATATAATTACATGTGGGCAATGGTACCTTCCTTCCTAGGCCCCCAATGCACATAATCGTTGAACTTAATGGGAGGCAACCTAATCCTTGTAGAACTACCTGATGCAACACACTCCTCACTGGTCCGACCTGCTCTTGGACCCCTTCCACAGGTGCGAAAGGAAAAGTAAGCCCTTCCTGGACACTCTGCCCTCCTGCACATGCACCAGGTGCACCAGGCACCTTCTTCTTTCGTTCACCCGCACCAACACTCTCCTCACCACTTGCACCAACACTAACATTCCTTTCCTTGCTGATCACTGTGCTGGAGTTCTCCACGACAACCCTTTCTCCTGAAACACTGGACAGCAGATCACCTTCCTTAGGTCCCCATGCAGAAACCGCTCCCTCACCTGAAACAACCGTGCAAGGGACAACAGGCCTCTTCTGCACCACAAGCCTCTTTTTACTCCACTTCAACTCATCATCCCTCACAACATAACCTGTGCCTACTTTCACCATGATGCGGGAACACACTGCAACCTTAGGGCACAAATCGTGGATTTTTCACCCGAAAACAATCGCCCACTGCACTTCCAGAGGCCTCCTTCGCAACTGCATTCACCTTCTCCTGCAGTCGACGCACCCTTTCCAAAACTTCAGCCATAACAACCTCGGTGCAGACACCTCCCCCCAAGGCGGCAATCATTAACCTGGAACAAGCTCTCCTACCTCTCATGAGTTCAAAAGGGGAGAGTCAAGTGACAACCAATGGCGTATGACTGTAATCCGACAGTGCTTCAGATACCACCTCTGTCCAAATCAAACCGTTGGCCACAGCCAACTGAATGGCACTGTAAGGATATTTGGCGTGTTACAGCACAGAGTACAGCACTACTGCACAGGTAGCAATTTTCTTTTTGATGCAGCACCACCACATGGGTGTGGTGCATTGCTATATGTGTTGCCAGATTAACATGGACATATAAGTAAAGACAGGCTATTCAGTCAAAAACGATTTTAACATATAAGATGCAAATCTATTTTTACAGTTAAAAGCACACGTGCACACTCAAAAATGCACACTATTTTTCACCTGAAATGCCTATGGTGCAAGAGACACATTTGAAAATTAATAACTAACATTATTAATAAATAACCTGACTAATAAAACTGCATTTAACATAACCCACTAATAAAAATGTGTCTCCACTGCAGAATTAGGCCTACTCTGAAAGTGAACTTTTAAACGCACATTCATTTTTTCTTTTTCTCTGCTGCTCTGTCCACATAACTACAGGAAGCAAAAGGGCTCGAAGGAACAGGAAATCAGTTGGTTACAAATAATTACTGTAGAAATGAGCCATTGTGTAGTGAGGGAGGAGATGGCATGATTGATTTCTGATTGGAGCAGCGTCATAGCAAGTATCATGCTAGAGGCAGTGATGAGAGTTTTGCTGGGAGAGCTTGAAGAGAGGGGGAGGACAGTTGGGATTTGGCAGAGCTGGGGGAAGGACCTGTTTCCTGGCTGAAGCATTCCTGCTGCAAAAGCTGAGAATTCCAGGCAATAACCCCGGTTTGAGAACGAAAGACGCTTGTTTTCACTGGGGTTAATCTTCAAGGGAGCCAAATTCAGAAAGAGAACAGCTGAAGAAAACTCATGCTGAACAGATAAGGTAATTACAGAAGTGTGGGGGCTGAGTGTGTACGAGAATATTCAGTCAGTGTAGGAAAGGAGATTCCTGTGCTTTAATCACATGTTTAATGTTGCAAATTGAGTTCTTGTCTCCGCCACTCTCTTTTCAGTGTATCACAGACAATGCTGTTACTGTGCTATTTTATTTATTTCTGTAAAGAGTGAGATCGTGTTTAAATGCAACTTTTATAATACACAAAAATATTTGAAAGCAGACGGGTGGTGTGTTTTATATTTACCAATACAGTGCTGATGATGTGGGGAGATGTTTAGACAGTGCAATTGTCATTTTCAAGGTAGCTAAACGTCAAATTTGCTGCAGCCGTGTGCACAATGTAATTCAGTATGAGCAATTATAACTAACTGTGTGTGTTGTAGTTTGTCGGAGGTCTATGAGTCGGCAAAAAGGGAGGCCCGGGACATAGTTCACTACCGTATATAAGATAGTGAAACTACCACATGATAGCTCGCTGCCGTAGATAAGACAGAGAGAAATTGCCCATGGTGGCACACTAAAAATGAAAATGTGGTGTTCCTGAAATGCAAGCCTGAGGTCTCTCTAGTGATTACACGAAAAATCTAAGCAAAAATAGGGGGTTCTGGATATTGGGGCCACAAATAAAACAAGGGAATTATGCTCACCAAAATACCACCAACCACGCATACCAACCACGCATACCAAATACGCATGTCTGCGTGCTGAAATAATGCATGTCCACTGTATTATTGTTGTACATGGCCCAATCTGAATACAAGGAGTGATTGTTGCTAAGTTATTTTTCGGCGGTAAGAAAATACCGTCAGGCCCCAAATCTTCACAAAATACCCAACATATTTATGGTGCGTTGCAGGCTGGGAAAGTGATCATAGAGTACCTACTGGGCATGGCAAGCGTGTCTCACACTGCCATTTGCACATTAAAGGGAACCCATTTTATAATAGCAGTATGCCACTAAAAACGAATTTCAGAATGTCACAAAGGGAAACCACATTCTCAGACCTAGTGCAATATTTAGAGGCAAAGTTGTTTGCACATGGGACTTGGTCGTCGAATAGCACGTTAGAATGGCGTGAACGCATTCAGGGTTAGTTGCCAGAACACCTGGACTCTCAGCCCAAAGGAATATTTAAAATTCATTCTGTGTATCCTTATGATTCAAATGAGACAGTGTGCTGCCATCAAGAGGATTGCATAATATTTAATTTAAATGAAAATGAAACAGAAAATCAGCCCATTGAAGTGGAAGCTGATATGCCAAAATATTTAAAAGTGGCTGCTTTACAAAAAGACACAGCCACACAGTTAGAGGAAAGCGCTGAGATTCCCTTACCAGAAGATTTTCCAGAATTTTCCAAAATGGTAGAAGAGCAGATCTCCTTAGCGAATGCGTGTGAAAGCAATGAAGATAGGGACAATCTGAGGGAGATATTTATGGAGTTTAAGGATGTATTGGCAAAAGATGCTTATGATTGTGGTTTAACTGATTTACATGTGGCCACACTACCAGAAGGGTGTAGCAGAAATCCAGTGTTTGTACGCCAGTATAGACTACCGCTGGCATGTTTAGAATCATTGGCAGAGATTATTAAAAATTTGGAATCGCGGGGAATCATCAGGCCCATTCATAGCACATCCAATACACCTATTTTAGGTGTGTTAAAGCCAAATGGTCAATGGCGGCTGTGTGCAGACTTGAGAGAGTTAAATAAAAGAGTACCAGTATCTAGATGGCCACTGCCATTCATTGATCAGGGCCTAGCTCAGGTGCATGGTTCAAATGTATTTACCACATTAGATCTCACCTCTGGATATTGGTGCGTGCCATTGGCAGAGGAGATACAACATTTATTTTCCTTTACATTTGACAGGACTCAATATGCCTGGCTTAGAGCTCCGTTCGGGTACATCAATAGTGGGAGTGAATTTGGCATATTTTTGAGAAAGGCCATGCCGGATGCAGCGGAAAGAGGAACAATAGTTTATGTGGACGATGTCCTGATAAAAAATTAAAGCCTGAAAAGCCATTTTGATGAAATAAGACATGTACTTGGCCAATTGCAGAAAGCAGGCGCCAAAGTATCTTTGCAAAAAGCACAATGGTGCAAGAAAAAAGTGAACTTTCTAGGGCATGAAGTGACTGAACATGGGCTAAATCCACAAAAGAAGAAAATAGAGGCCATACAAAGATTAAAAGATCCTAAAAATGTGAAAGGAGTAAACAGTTTATTAGGGATGACAGGCTATAACAGAAAGTTCATTGAAAATTATGCAGAAATCACTCAACCATTGACTAAACTGCTTAAACTGAATACTCCCTGGAAATAGGAAAAACAGCAGTCTGATGCAGTGGCTAAATTAAAGGAATGTCTTGTAAAGGCACCATGTTTAGCATACCCCATAAAGGACAGGGATTTCTTTATAGAAATAGGTTTTTCTGAACATTGTATGTCAGCAGTGTTATCACAAAAACACGATTTGAATCACAAAACCATTGCATATGAAAGTAAGGCATTTTCCCAAGTTGAAATGAAATTTAATGAATGTGAAAAGGCCCTATTAACCACTGTGTGGGCGCTACAACATTTCCGCCCCATTGTTCAGGGAGAAAAGGTGATTATTGAAACAAATCATCAACCTTTGCAATTTTTAGA
Source organism: Ambystoma mexicanum (assembly GCF_040938575.1). Taxonomy (NCBI): domain Eukaryota; kingdom Metazoa; phylum Chordata; class Amphibia; order Caudata; family Ambystomatidae; genus Ambystoma; species Ambystoma mexicanum. The sequence continues at coordinate 898,201,943 of NC_090925.1, forward strand.
GAGTAAAAGAATTAGATCAGGTAATCTAGCGCAATCCAGAATCACTTCATGGACGCTGGCATTACAAGGTTTTCCCATAGAAGTGAGATATGGACAAAATAAAAAGAACCCAATTGCTCAAGGGTTAGCTGACTTACATGACTGTGCAGCTGAACAAATACCAAATGAAATGGAAGTGGAAACTAGTTTGCAGGAATTTGAACAATCACCACACAAAGCTTTTGATGAAAAAACATGCAAGGATTTGCCAACTGTATATGTGGATGGTTGTGCTTTTCACATTGAAAATGACAGTAATAAACAATTAGTGGCAGGAATAGGAAATGTCTGGTTGAAATGTGAAGGTGTCCCCAGTATAGGGATGAGGATTGGAGATAGGAGCAGTCAGGTGGCGGAATTGGCAGCCATTTATAAAGCAATTGCTACTGCAGTTGATAAAAAAGTTCAGTGAAATTGTCCTGGTGACTGATTCTGACTATGCACGGAATAGCTTTGTGGAGTATTTGCCTGGTTGGAAAGCAAGAGGCATGGTTACATACAACAAAAAGCCACTTAAGCATGGAAAAATGATACAAGCCATAGACAAATTGGTGTCAGAGAATAAGTTAACAATATACTGGAGAAAAATTTGTGGGCATTTAAAAATACCAGGAGAGGATAAGGAGGGAAATGATAAGGCAGACCACCTGGCTAAGATTGGGGCTGTGATGGGAGAATTGCTACCTATTGATTATTTAATGGGTGAAATACAAATTGATGCAGTCACACGTTCTAAAGCACCAAAGGAGGTAGATCAACCGGTGGTGCAGTGGAGTCATGACACGCCAGACCAAGATTTGATTGAGGCACAAAAGAATGATCGAATTTTGGGAATCTATTATAATCATTTGATAGATCCCGAACAAAATTCTTTAACAGAAAATGATTGTATGGGAAAAGAAGAGTTGAGGGTGCTATTAAAGAACAAAACACGAATTAGATTACAGGATGGACTCATGATTAGAGAGTCCATAACAGGACAAATACAGTGGGTACTACCCCTTTCATTCAGAGGGCTAATGCTACACCATGCACATGATGCCATAACTGCAGGCCATAGAGGTTCACAAAAAACATTAGAAATACTAAAAGATTATGCTTACTGGCCACATATGTCCCAAGATGTGGAATTATATACTAGAGGATGTCTAGTATGCGCCCAATTTAAACCTGCTTCACCAATGCATAGAGCACCATTGATGAAAAGAGGCCTAACTCTCCCATGGTCAGATTTGCAAATGGACTATGTAGGTCCTTTAAAAAGGTCGAGTAGGGGAAGCCGTTATATTTTGAGTGTGGTATGTTTGATGTCGAAGTGGATTGAATGCATTCCTGCACCAGATTGTAGTGCGCAAACAGCAGCCACATTGCTGGTGAACCATGTGTTCTCAAGGTTTGGGTTGCCACAAAGAATTGAGTCAGACAGAGGTAGTCATTTCACAAGTACTCTAATGAGTAAGGTATGGCAAATACTAGGTGTGAAAAGGAAACTACATATCGCATATCGGGCAGCGTCTTCAGGTACAGTTGAAAGAAGCAATAGGTCTGTTGTGGATATTTTAAAGAAATTTGTGGCAGAAGCAGGTTCCAGCTGGGATTTACGTTTACCGTTGGTTTTGATGGCAATCAGATCAACTCCTGCCAAAGCAACAGGTGTTAGCCCCCATGAGGTCTTGACAGGTAGGAAAATGGTGTTACCACAACACTTACTATACAGAACACATGAGCAGACACTTGTGAGTGCATCCACAGTTCATGAATATATTGATGAACTGAGGAGGCATTTGCAACATGCATTTGCTTTTGTGCAGAGAAATCTGGAAAGAGCTGCTGACAGTGCAAAGTCTTATTATGACAAAAAGACATCAGTAAAGGAATACAGTGTAGGGGATCAGGTGTACAAGTTTCATTTTGGAAAAAGTAAACAGAAAAATTCTAAATTTCTAGCAGCCTGGCAGGGGCCATTTCAAATTATAGATAAGGTCTCTCCTGTAGTTTATAAAATTTTGAAAAATGAAGGTGAAACGGCAATAGAGCAGTTTGTCCATGTAAATCAAATCAAACCATGCCATCCCTGACATGAGATCAGGCAGCTTGAGCATGTAGAAACAGATAAAGTCCCTTGAACACAAAAAGAGAAAATAAATGGGTACAATCAGGAGGTAGTGACAAAGAAGTTAAAAAGTTGATTATTATAATGGCACATAAACACTGTAATATATGTAAAAATATATAATAAATAAATAAATAAATAAATATATATAATGGAAGCTCATGGTTGGTGTGCAGAGAGAAAATGTATTAAATATTGAATGCTGTTTTATATGTGCTTGTTTTCTTTTTAACTTGTGTTTAATTTCAGAAAAAAAAAAACGAAATATTTTTACCAAGCATGTTTTATTTTTGGCAAAAGGGTGAAGTTAGTATTGTGCTATGTACTTAATTTGTTTATTTTCTATTTGATTTAGAAAATTAATATTATTTGGTCGGAGGTTCCGGGATCAGAGCCCACGGGAGACGATGGAGTCCTGGAGCCCACGTGGACGGATTCCGGGAAAGCCCCAAAGAGGGGTGAAGACCAAGGCTGCAAAGCGATCAGCATTGAAGATGATACCGATGATATGGTTAATGATGATGATATTTGGAGGGATCTTCAAGAATTCAGAAGCACAGGTTGTCATTGAACCTGGACCAGCATCTGGTATCGCGGTGGAAGAGGCACCAGGATTCATCATGAGTGATAGAAGGATGATTTTCCAAAATATATACATACCATTGAATCCTGAGATTTTGATTGAAAAACACTTGAACAATACCGGAATTAAGATTGAACAGACGAAAGAGTGGCTGGAAATAAGAAAAGAGGACACTAAGCAGTCAATAAGAGATATATTAATGCAATTGGAAAAAACATTTGTGAATTCAGCAGACATTAAGAAGAAGAGAGGAAAGAGAGGTGCGGTGATGCTCGCAATATCATTGGTAATGTCTATAGTTGGAGCCATAATAGGTACCACAATATCAACAGCCAATTCTATTTCGGTAGGAACACTGAGTACTAAAGCACAACAACTGAGTATTGACCTAGAAATAACACAAAAAACATTAGATGGAATTAGAGGGGGACTGGATGAACAAGTAAGATTCATAAATGAAACTGCAATCATTCTAAATGAACAAGCGGATGTAATGCAACGGGCGACTAAAATAATACTTAAGCATGACAGAACTTTAAATGAAATATTGAACATAATGAGTCCTGTTGATAGATTATTAACGATTTATATGAGAGAAGTTCAAACTGCAGTTTCACAATTGATTCAAGGACATATCCCCTTGTATTTTGTTTCGCAGGATATTATTCGTCAAATGATAGAAAGATTGACCAGGAGGGAAATTGATATAATACAGGTAAAAATTGCATTCGAAATGGGTAATGCAATGCCGTTATATGTGGACTTGGAAAGACTAGAGATCGGATTTTTGCTATGCATCCCATATGTAGCCCCTGAACTTATTTACCAAACGAAGTGGGTACACAACGTGGGATTTTGGCAAGAGGACAAATTTATTAAGATTAAGACTCCAGAAGTGGTGGCATTTCAGTCATGGGAACCTGAAGTTTATTTAATACCAAACCTGGAAACATGTGTAAAATTTAAAGAACAAAATTATATGTGTCCAGGTAAACCGTTTGTTCCTGATGCCACAGATGCTATTTGTGGTTTGAAATCTGACCCAAGTATATCAGAAGGATGTGAAGTGATTATTAGCAATATGGGGAGTGAAGAAATTGCACAGGCTTAGATGGTCAGAGGTAAATGGTTGGTCAGCACCTGTTTAAAGAACATGACGGTAGTACATTTAAACCATGGAACATACGTGGTTAAACAGGTGAAATATAATGTTTTTTATTTACAGGTTCCAAAGGATACAATTGTGTCAATTGGGGGGTTAACATTGTTTCATGTAACAAATGATGTTTGGGAAAGCCAAGTGGAAAATATCGATTTTTTTCAAAGGGATACTTTTCCAATAGATCCGGATGTGGAATATTTATTGAATCACAAAGAAAGACATGTTATAAAAATGAATTTGAGAAAAAACAATATTACAATTAGTAATCTGGGGATAATAGAAGTGGAAAGATTTAATTGAGAAACGCTCAATAGTGGGTTTGGCTGTCCTGGTGCTAATCATGGGTGGATGGTTGATTGTGCTATCAGTAAAAATGAAAATGTTACTGATTTTACTAGCTACGTCAGGAAGAGAAAGATATCCCAATACACATGCATTTTAAAAGAAAAAAAAAGAACAAGTTGTTTTTAGGAATTGGCTTGGAGCGTAGCCAAGTTCTAAAAACAAAAGGGGGGTATGTAAGGATATTTGGCGTGTTACAGCACAGAGTACAGCACTACTGCACAGGTAGCAATTTTCTTTTTGATGCAGCACCACCACATGGGTGTGGTGCATTGCTATATGTGTTGCCAGATTAACATGGACATATAAGTAAAGACAGGCTATTCAGTCAAAAACGATTTTAACATATAAGATGCAAATCTATTTTTACAGTTAAAAGCACACGTGCACACTCAAAAATGCACACTATTTTTCACCTGAAATGCCTATGGTGCAAGAGACACATTTGAAAATTAATAACTAACATTATTAATAAATGACCTGACTAATAAAACTGCATTTAACATAACCCACTAATAAAAATGTGTCTCCACTGCAGAATTAGGCCTACTCTGAAAGTGAACTTTTAAACGCACATTCATTTTTTCTTTTTCTCTGCTGCTCTGTCCACGTAACTACAGGAAGCAAAAGGGCTCGAAGGAACAGGAAATCAGTTGGTTACAAATAATTACTGTAGAAATGAGCCATTGTGTAGTGAGGGAGGAGATGGCATGATTGATTTCTGATTGGAGCAGCGTCATAGCAAGTATCATGCTAGAGGCAGTGATGAGAGTTTTGCTGGGAGAGCTTGAAGAGAGGGGGAGGACAGTCGGGATTTGGCAGAGCTGGGAGAAGGACCTGTTTCCTGGCTGAAGCATTCCTGCTGCAAAAGCTGAGAATTCCAGGCAATAACCCCGGTTTGAGAACGAAAGACGCTTGTTTTCACTGGGGTTAATCTTCAAGGGAGCCAAATTCAGAAAGAGAACAGCTGAAGAAAACTCATGCTGAACAGATAAGGTAATTACAGAAGTGTGGGGGCTGAGTGTGTACGAGAATATTCAGTCAGTGTAGGAAAGGAGATTCCTGTGCTTTAATCACATGTTTAATGTTGCAAATTGAGTTCTTGTCTCCGCCACTCTCTTTTCAGTGTATCACAGACAATGCTGTTACTGTGCTATTTTATTTATTTCTGTAAATAGTGAGATCGTGTTTAAATGCAACTTTTATAATACACAAAAATATTTGAAAGCAGACGGGTGGTATGTTTTATATTTACCAATACAGTGCTGATGATGTGGGGAGATGTTTAGACAGTGCAATTGTCATTTTCAAGGTAGCTAAACGTCAAATTTGCTGCAGCCGTGTGCACAATGTAATTGAGTATGAGCAATTATAACTAACTGTGTGTGTTGTAGTTTGTCGGAGGTCTATGAGTCGGCAAAAAGGGAGGCCCGGGACATAGTTCACTACCGTATATAAGATAGTGAAAATACCACATGATAGCTTGCTGCCGTAGATAAGACAGAGAGAAATTGCCCATGGTGGCACACTAAAAATGAAAATGTGGTGTTCCTGAAATGCAAGCCTGAGGTCTCTCTAGTGATTACACGAAAAATCTAAGCAAAAATAAGGGGTTCTGGATATTGGGGCCACAAATAAAACAAGGGAATTATGCTCACCAAAATACCACCAACCACGCATACCAACCACGCATACCAAATACGCATGTCTGTGTGCTGAAATAATGCATGTCCACTGTATTATTGTTGTACATGGCCCAATCTGAATACAAGGAGTGATTGTTGCTAAGTTATTTTTCGGCGGTAAGAAAATACCGTCAGGCCCCAAATCTTCACAAAATACCCAACAGCACCCTTGACAAAACAGTTCATTCTCTCTACTAAACCATTAGCGGATGGATTGCAAAATGCATCTTGTGGTGCCTTATTCCCAATTTCCTCAGAAAAACGTGCATGCACCTCGACTCAAACTGCACCCCGTTATCAGTGATAATGCTGGCAGGTACTCCTTCCCTGTCAAAAACTTTCCCCAAAAATGACACAATCTTCCCAGCCCTGACAGATTATAAAGTGGTGGCTTCCACCCAACGCAAACTGTAATCAACTAAAACTACGACAGACCTTAACTCTCCCTCCAAGACATCCATTGGCCCCACAATATCCACAGCTAATCTTGACCACACGTCATCCGGGATCTCCGTGGGGTACACGGGCTGTGGTTTGACTGCCTTGCTCTTATCACTTACGGCACATGCCATGCAATCTTTCACCGCCACCTCAAATTCTTCATCCATCCGCAACCTTTTCTTAGTCAAGGACCTTCCTAACAGTGGCATCGCTAGGGGGGAGTATGGGGGGCTCGTGGCCCCCCCTGTGAAACCCTGTGCCCCCACTTGTGCCCCCCTACCTAAGACGAGCAGTGACCATGTTCTCCCCCTACTTTTGTCTGTGCCCCCCTACTTTTGTCTTTGGCCCCCTTTGTGCCCCTCCTAAATAAGATTCCTGGCGACGCCACTGCTTCCTAAGTGTCCTTCATATGCCAAATTAACTAACTTGGACCTCAAACTGAGCGGAGGAACCAATCTGTCCCCCCTCGTGACGCCCCATGACCCTTTGGACAGTTTGTGTGCACATAACTCTTCTCTACTTCCTTACAGTTCAGTTAAAAAAACCTGCACCTCAGAATCTCTCTGATCCATGCCAGCTCAAGATCCACGGCACTCTCCCTGTCCCATTCGTTTTTGTAAATTGCAGGAAACACACTGGCCCCCTTTGTATTCTCATCAAGCTTCTCCTGCAAATCCTTGCAACCACTTGCAAACGGGATAAACAATCTGCCACAGCGTTCTTAGCTCCTGGTATGTACTCTACTCTGAAATTAAACTCCTGTAGATCAGCCATCCATCTTGCAATGGTGAGTGAAACCGAAGCCATCCCCTTAGTCATCAATAGAAATGTGAGGGGCTTCTGGTCCGTCCGGACCACATAAGGGACGCCCCAAAGGAACTTTCTGAAATGCTTGGATGCCCACAAAGCCGTTAATGTTTCTCTATCTATGATAGCATAACATCTTTTGGCGTCCCTCAACACCCTAAAAGCGAAAGCTATAGGCTGGCATTTCCCATCCTGCTATTGTTCCAACACTGCCCTTACACCCACATCACTGGCATCCACAGTCAGCACAGTCCTATTCCTTGGATTAAATTAACCCAGAGATATGGCATGATCTACGTCGCTCTTCAAATCGACAGACTCCTTCTGACAACATTCTGTACACTCGATTCTGGCATTTTTTTCAATAATGCTTGCATGTTCACTGCTTAGTCAGCATATGAAGGAATACCTCTAACATAATATTTGGTCATCTCCAGGAATGACCTGAGTTTTTCTTTGTTTACTGGTGCAGGTGCCTCCCTCATCACCTTTACCAACTCCTCTTTGGGACTTATCCCTTTCACATCCAACATGTGACCCAGTTAGGTGACACTTGGCACCCCCACATGGCACTTTGACCACTTCACTGTCAATCCACATTTCTTCAGGACATGCATCACTTCAATCGCTCTGCCATCATGCTCCTTACGGTCCTTTCCCCATACCAAGATAGCATCCTGGAAATACTCCAAACCTGGCACCCCTCCAAACAACATCTGCATAAGTCTCTGAAATACTGCGGATGCCGATGCCAAACCCAAAGGCATATGACAAAATCGATACACCCTGAAAGGCGTGACAAAAGAGGTTAGGGGTTGTGACTCCTCGTGCAAATTTATATGGTGATAGGCTGAGGATAGGTCAAACGTGGAGAAACGCGTTGCATTTCCTACCGACGCCAGAAGCTCAATAATCTTGGGTAAAGGGTGGCTATCAACCCATATGTTTGCGTTAAGTTCCCATAAGTCCACACACATTGCTTGGTTCCCATCCTCCTTCCCCGCCAATACCACAGGTGACAACCACTCAGGACATTCAATTTCCTCAATTATATGAGCATCCTTAGGTTTTGCAAGTTCGCTCTTCAATCCTTCCCTAGCCATCACAGGAACCTTCCTAACTTTGTGGGCCTTGGGCACTGCACCCCTTTTTAGTACAACTCTGTGTGTAAAAACCATTCAGCCTCCCCAACTTCTCTGAGAACATGGTGGGAAAAGCCTCTTTAAGGTACTCGGCCATTACAATCCCCCCAGTCAACACCTCACCACCATCCTCCACACATAACAAGGGAATTGCTTTCCTGGGTGTATCTCAATTTCTAAGGCAGCTTGCTCGTCCCACCCCAGGACACTGTCGACCTTATGTGCAACATAAAGTATCCCCTCTACAGTATGGCCCTTAAATTCAATCCTTGCCCGTTCATAACTTAGGACCTTTATTGGTACACAACCATGTGCATATGTATTTATGTCGAGAGGTTTCAGGGTGGATAATTCCTTTCCATAGCTTTTAGCGTACAACTCTGGTGACATCATGGTGTATGGCGACAAGCATTTCCACTTGGGCACCATTTACAGTTACCGTGGCCCATGGCCCTTTCCTTTGTGCCCCCCTACACTCAGCAATACACCTTTCGAGCAACCCCTCACTCACATATCCTACCACACCATCTGTACCTCCCTCTGCTTTCAAAATTCTCACAGGTTGTTTACTCCCTGCGAGTGCTCTACACATCCGTGCAAGATGCCCTCTTCCCTTGCACCTCCTGCAATCTGCATTCCAAGCAGGACATTCCTTGGCCCCGGTAGAATGACCTGTCCAACCACACTTCCTGCACACTTGTCTTGTTGTGAGAGGCCCTCTGTTGTCCTTATTGGCAAAGTTCTCTCCTCTGTTAAATTACCCCCTTCCTTCTCCTACGCCTTTCCTGGCAATCACTGCTTGCACCGCTGCTCCTTGGTTCTCCTTGTTGTTTCTTTCGGTCACTTCGTGCACACTCACTCGTGACTCTTCAATTGCCCTGGCGATTTCATTCAATCACTTTTTCCAGTGGGGGGTGTCTATCGATCCATAGTCTTTCCCTCACCTTGGCATTGCTTGTCCTCATCATTACTTCATCCCTTATGTATTCTTCTAGCACACCAGTAAACTTGGCGGTGGCGATGAGCATACGCAATGCTGTGATGTAGGCATCTAGCGACTCCCCTACTCCTTGTGCTCTTGAGAAGAAACTGTATCTTTCTAATACCACACTGGGCCTTTTGCCGAAACGTCCTTCAAGCTTTGAGTGCTGTCTCATACATGCTCACCACCATTTCTCCTTTTCACACATCAGTAACACATACTTCATCTCCCGGAAGGTGTCTGAATACACGTAGCCCTTCTGTTCCTAGACAATTTAACAAAGCTGCTTCCTTTTCGTCATTGGAGTATTTGGCACCCCCTACTGCCCTTAGGTATACCTTGAAAGCATAAATCCACAGGTCCCACGCTGTTGGAGGTTCGCCCGGGTTACGCATAAATTAAGGTCGATGGTGGGCGCTGCTTTGCAAAATTGACGAATTTATAGCGTAAAAGGAACTTCTCTTGTTGTTGTTGATGTGAAACTTAGTTAGTCAGGGCAAGTTTTTTTGTGAAACTGTTGCTACAGCGCTTGTGGAATCAACTGTAAACTTCCTTTTCTTTTGTTTCCTTGACAACAATACACACACGCTGTGCATAGGCTGACACATGCAGGGTCTTTCCTCTGACAGGCACTTTGTTCAGTGCACTTCTTGTGCAGGACTTATGGTGCCCTTGCAACTGCGGCGCTCGCGCTGGGGATCCCTCGCCTTCACCGCGATAGGGGGTCTCTAATTTCACAAAAGTTACTCTAGGGAGCGCAGGCTTGCAGGGGCAGCTGTGCTCACCTTCTTTCTGTTGCCCTGCAGAGCATTTCCCTTTTCTGCTCGCCTGGGCAGTGCACACAGAGACGCCTGCTTACTTTTCTTCTAGGGCGATGTGAAAACCGGCGGTCCACAATGCGGAGACGGATCACCACTCCGCAGGAGGGCACAGGTGCTGTGGGGGTGTCTGACGATGGTGGCAGAGCTCTCCCAAAACCAATCTGAGGTGCTGAGAGCTGCACACCTAGGTCTGCCGGGCGTCGTCCCGCAAGGCTGCGGATCCTCGTCGCCAGTGAAGGGACGTACAACAAGTAAGGGGTCAACAATACGTTTATTGAGCGACTAACCCCAGCACCCAGCCGCTGTTACCCCCAAGCAGTAACTGAAAACGAATATGGAACCTTGGACGCTTACATTGCGAAACACAGTTTTCCTTCAGAATGTGATTTATTTTACCAAAGAGAAGTCTAAACGTATAAATTATGGGGGTAATAGCAAATTAGCTGTATCAAATCGTATAACACATGCAATGACCCACAAAATCAAATGCTTGTAGTGGCTTGATAGGGGCTTTAGACTCTATAATTATAATTGGTTATTTATAATGCACTTAACACCCAGAGGCTTCTAAGCTCAGACAGGGGGATCAAAACTATGTTGCTCTGCGTAGTCTTCTTTCCAAGGAAATCACGTTGCCCCTGAGCTATCCTCCCGTATGGACTCATGCCACGTCTGTCTTTATTGGGGAGGACTAATAGAACCGTTTTAGCTTCAGTTGCCCCCGATGTTTCGGTTTCTGAATGGTAGAACCTAAACTACTAACTATGAAGCATGTCACATATCTGACTAAATTTGCTGATCCCTCCAGGGCACCAAGAAGGATGGGATCTCCCTGATAATCTTTAAATTGAATCCCGACATGTGGACTCCCTTTCTTGGTTCATTACTTAAAGCTGGTAGCTTGCCAAGTACTTGTCAGGGTTCATATATAATGCACTTTTTCAAGAAAGGGAGCAGGCAAAGTCCTGCTTCTTAACACTTGGTCATCTTGATAGACTCTGACTCCAATGTATTTTCAAGGCATTTGCCTGTTGTTGTGGAGCAATGGGCAGAGGCTTGAAACCTTTTCCAGCCGTCATTCATCTCAAACTGGGTTCTCTAAATATCTGGGTTCTTTGAATCATTGGATAAGCCCTTCTGGGGACTGCCCATGAGCCCAAAGACAGTGACTGCAAATGTCCTGCTGTGTGTGATTTTGATCAGCCTTGGACATGGCCCAACTCAAACACAAAGCTTGGACACCAAGGTATTTTCTCACAGTTTGGAGGATTTCTCTCACTTTGCATATCAATAATTGGGCCAATGTTAGATCTGGTGTGGCAACTAGCCCAACGATTACAACTGGAAATAGCTTACGTCAGCGTTGCTTACATGTCCCTCTTCTGATGTATCGTTTCTTGTCTGACATTCCTGAAGCCTTATCTGACCTGATGGTCCCCTAAAAGGAAATGGGGGGTTGTACAGGCAAATGTTTAGAGACCTTTGCAACAAAGCTCATCTTCAGGCCTGAACCTGTCAGACCATGTCACAAGTCTGTGCACCAGCGATCAATGATGCATGAGATTACATTCAAGACGCTTGGTATAGCGCAAAAAGCATACTATGGCAATGCGCCAACATTGCTACTAAGGTGTTCTGGCCCACCCAGCTGTCCAGATGCGTATGGTTGGCATCACAGCACCAGCTGATCGTCCAGTTGAGAGACTAAGGTTTTGGTGGTAGATCTCTACATCATCAAAGCTCCTCGCATCGGAACTCCATCCCATCATGACATGATATATGATATGATATGGCATTTATAACGTGCCCGTACACAAGCCTTTCTAGGCGCGACAAGACAAGGAGGGGGAAACAAAGGGAGGTCAAAACAACGATCTTACTAGCCCTTGTGTCATTCAGATCGCACAATCGCACAGATGGGGGCAGGGTGAAATGCAAAAGGGGGAGGGGAGATGGATAAATGCAAAAAGGGAGGAGTTGAGGGAGAAGTGCAGGTAACAGAGTCCAGCCAACAGGTGGACAAGTGCCGGTAATCAGAGGGTGCAGCCAGCGGGTGGCTAATAAGTGCAGAGAGAGGGTGGACTGTACGGTTACAGATACAGACCACAAGTGCTAGGGGGGCCTATGAGGCAGTGCGGGTGCAACTGGACAGGCAGGGACCTGGACCCAAATTCAGACGGTGGCCAGGTGCAATGACGTGATTGAAGACACACCAGCTCGGATTGCCAACAGCAGCCTTCCTCAAGTGAGCTATACCCCTGAAGCGCTCTCCCACGCCCTCAAAGTGGTAAGTGGATTGTGACACCTAGCATGTCACACAAATCTGAAATATAATTAAGAAACTGCTGCCTTAGAGTGCCATATATAGGACATAGCAATCCTAGGCAGCGCTTCACACTACCACCATGACGGGGACACCAAACTGATCATAGATTACTTTAACAAGCAACCTATATGATCCAATTGCCAGCTAAGTGGGAGGCCAAATATCACTTTACCCAGAGTGGCAGAAATCGTAGAGCTGGCCATGCTACAAAGTGGCCAGTACTAAGGCTCAAACTGGGTCGACTGGTCCTACACTAGCGCTGTGCATGCACAAGAAGCACCCACTCACACACTCCCACACTCCCACTCACACAGTCTCGGGAGGATAGCTCAGGGGCAAGGCGCTCGCCTTGGAAGCAAAACGACGCCCGAGCAACACAGGTTCGCTCCCCGGGTCCGGTATTAAGCACGTTATAAACAACCTATTACAATTTACTCTATAGACGCTGGTTATGCAAGCACACAAACGTTTGGCAATGTCACGCCGGGGACATTTCAAATGTGATCAGAAGCAACTGCCTGAGATTACCTGGCAATTCTGAAAATCATACAGAATTAAATAGTGCATTTCAAAGCTTTGCTGCATTGCTTGCCTAACCTGCAAGGACCGCACACAACACTACTGAGACAGTCACATGCTTAAAAACCAAAACAGCTTACAACAGCGGCTGCCATTGGACTTGGACTATCAGTTACTTAGACCCAGTCCCATCTGGTTACAGCTCAGTTACCCCTCCTGTTTCCATGCTCTTAATATACTCTAATCTCTGACATGATGCTTTTGTCTCTTAATTGAACATTGAAAGCTTTGTCGTTGTCACGAGTGGATCAGTTTGAGAGAAACTCTAAAAGTACGTTTTCTATGGTAACAGCTTTCAATTATTTTTTTGTTGGGCAATTTGTGTAAACATGTAGACAGGGCTCTTTGACGGAGGGCAGTTTGACATTGTTGACAAGCCCCCACAAGGCACTGGGGCATGTTGACAGAAATTCTATTTCCAGAGCAGTCATGCATGAAAATAAATGCATTTCGAGCATAATTGTGGCCACTTGCATTGATGCAGGAAAACACTGGACCTCAATACATGTATGGTCATAATGGGACAAAAAGTGGTGGAAATGGAATTACTGCCACCTTCAACTCTCCGTCCAATTAGAAGTATACAGAAGTGGTGCTAATGCATCTGCTGGTAATTCTGTCAGAGGCGTTACCAATGGAGAAATCACCTCCAAATAAATTGGCGCCAATTTGTATGGAGCAATTACCGAGAAATTAGCGCATGGAATTTCCACTATATTGCAAAATGGAATACTGCCGAAATAACATAAAAAATGTGCTCAACTTCCTACAAAAAATCTATCAATTTACCGCCATCTTAGAGCTGGAGGTAAAAGGCTGCAGGTGATGAAATTGCCTGAAAAAATGTTTGTAAGGAACACACCGTCCCCAGACACATTTCACTTAGCAGATGTTAGTACTTGCCAATTTCGACATCCACAGTCTAATTCTCTATATTGACCTGCAGAAGCTATTGCAGAAGTAGTGCCAAGACAAAGCCCAGTTGAAGGAGACATGAGGTGAGGTGGGCACACATTGCATGAGTCAGGCCTGCTCTCCCTTGGCACTAAAAGAGGGGCAGCTACTAGCAATGCATCACATACACGCACAGACCCTCGAAGAGCTCCCAGAACCGACCCTGCTACATTTACAGGTTGAGAGAATGCACAGTGCAAATAGATGCTCATATACCTCACAGCGCACAAGCAAAGCCTCCTGAATGTGTCCTTTTGTGTCCTTTTACAGGAGCCTCAGGCTACCTGCAGGTCCACTGGCCGATGACACGAATCAGGAAACCCCGGATTCCGCAAGAGCTGGCTTACAATGAGGCCAACACCAGGGTCTGCACTTACAGGCTGCTGAAGGGATGCTTCAGGTGCCTCCATCAGACAGGAGGCCCTCATGTGTAGCCTTGAAAAAGTGGCGAAAATAGTTCTGATGTCTGCAATGCCACATGACATTTGAATGTGCATGAATGTCCCTATGCTCCACCCTCTCCCCTCCCCCCCAAGGAGGACAGCAGTATTCCAGACTCAGAAAATGAGGATGACCATGTAAGTCTGGGCATGGCACAACAGGATGGTCATGTCAAAATAAGGGATAGATCTGTCAGGAACTATTGTGAAATTACTTCTAGAACCATCTCAGCATGGATCATACTGTACATATCTGCCACTAAAAGAGTTACCACCAAAATGAGCTCCAAGGTAAGAACCTTGACAACTTCATTTAGTTTCTCTCTCTCTGTAGAAACAGAGATAGAACAGCAGTTGGGATTTATATGCATAAGACACTTTAATTAGTGTAACCTGCAATTACTTTTTAGGCTTTTCAAATTTGATCACAGAGGAACACCACTAAAAACAGCACTTACCTGCAGCATACAATATTCAAGACAAGACCTTAGCAGACTCAAGCTATTCAAACTAGTAAGTATGTTGTCAATAACACTACATTAAGAGTCAGTCTGGACTCCGCGTAATAACAAGGGCTGTATATATGTCATATTTATTTAGAATCATGTTTATACTAAAACCAAATTATATCATTTTTTTTGGGATTCAAATCAGAATTAAGACTTAAAACCCTCCTGAGGAACCGCTGATATTTAAAAGCGGGGAAACACGTGTCGAGGGAAAATGATTGATTTCTGTCAAATTGTCAGAGGGACACTTTGGGAAAAAATTGCCTTTTTCATTGCCAAGCTTGTTTAAGAACACGCAAAGGGAACTTCTGTTTACTTTTTTGGCAACCAAGCCTATCTGGAAATAAAGAGCCTTAATGTGTGCACTAGAAGATCAAAAACACAAAAGAAATAAAAATTAAGAGTGGTGCAACTAATCAGATCTCATTTGTTTCATTGAACATTTTCGGATACTAGTCAGCATCAGGCATCAGAGTGCGGCCACACTTCAAATCTATTTCTTAAAATAATGATTTACAAAAAGAAGTAATCACCATCAGCTGCTATAAGGCTGAACACTTTGTTCAAATACTTATTCAGGAATTTGCCTTTTTATATATACCTAATGTAGGGGTCCTGAAGAACGATGCTAGCACAAGGGTGGCGTTTTGATTGAAAAAACATGTATTTATCAAGAAGAGAAACCCTTGCTATTCCTATCTTCTAAGAGGGGTTTCCTGAATCAAACTAATACTAAGGGATCTGTCAGAAAACCAATTTAAATAACACGCCACTGTCCTGTGTCATAACCTACTTCTATCCCTTACACTACAACTAAACAATAAGTCAACAGAAAGTTCTGTCTCCAGGAGAATGACTCTCTTCTTCTGGTGTTTGGGTGGTATTCCCAGAAATGTTCTTTGGCAAAAGGATGGTAGGGGGACTTGTGGTTCCAACAAACCTTTGCACCAATCAACTTTCGGAACCAGGATAATGGATCCCTTCTCCTGGTATTGGTTCCCACACTCCAATATAGTTCACACCAAAGCCATGGGTAATAACTCCCTTCCCCTGCGCTTTCAGTTTCTTCAACTTTCAGGACCAGGAAAATTACTCTCTTCTCCTGGTATTGGCAAAGTCCCAAATCCTTCTCAGGGTCTCAGTGGAATTGCTTACTACACATATGTACGGGTCCCAGACCTTCTCTGATGGTCAGTGGGCTTGTTGCTGCCACAGGGACAAGGAAGTTCTCCTCTGATGCTTACTACACATATGTAGGGGTCCCAGATACTTCTCTGGTGGTCAGTTGGCTTATTGCTTCCACTGCAATGAGGACGTTCACCTGGGATGCTCTCCTGGGATGCTCAATGTGCTTGTCTTGGGGTCCCAGTCCCTTCTCTGGTGGTCAGTGGGCTTATTGCTTGGATGCTCAACCCACCCTTCCCAAAAGTATGATTGCTACTCTTGGGCCGGCAGAGAGCCTCTGAAGTCTGCCTATCTTCTACTCCTGTGTCCCCTCTGGGTCCCTACTACCTCCCATTACCTTCTTTGGGACTTTGGCACACCGCCAGGGCTTCCTGGTACTGGGGAGCGTCTCTACGGCTCTTCGGGCTTCTCCCACATGCTTGCGCAACACCGCGGTGGCTCCGCGTTCTACTGGTCTGCTTGGCTCTCTCTTCCTGCTTCGTTTTTGGGTCCACTCCAGCTGGACCCACAAAGAACTCACTCAGTGATTTGCCGTCATCCTTAGATCTACGGCATCCCCGGTCAGCCGACAGAATTTGAAACTTCTACTCTGGATGGTTTCCACACCTGTTCCTCTCCCAGCTGGGCTTGACCAATTCTTCGGCCCTTCTTCTCTTCTTATACAATGTTGCCAGTCCCATCCTGGTGGATTGTCAATATCCTTTGCTGTTCTTGATGGATTTATCTTCATGCATCCTCTGGGCCACCTCGTAACACTACTAACACACCTTGTCATCTTCATATCTTCTGTGCTCTTCTTCGTCCTGGTGCTTTCTGTTGTGGATGTTTCTCCTACACTACAAAAATACATGGGTCTACTCTCAAGAAATGTGTTGGGCATGGAGGGGGTTAGGGAAGGTTCGGGTGTGACATTGGCAATTGGCTGTATCCTGGGTGATAGTTCTTTAACCCCCGGGATGAGTCCCTCCCCATGAGGCCCTTCTGCATTAAACATCCCCTAGAGGGACTATTGGGTAGTGTCCGCACCTCCCTAGCTAAATAATGAAATTGTGCATTTAGTTCATTGGGGAAAATGATGTGTTTTAATATATTCTATGACATTGTTTGTTGTGTGTTATGTTTTCTGGATATAGTAATGACAAAAAAATGTATTTCTGACTATATTATCTAAATTAAAAGAAATGTAAAAATATGCCACTCTCAACATAGCGGCTGGCAAAAATGCATAGCGGGTCTGGCAGGCACACAACGGGTACTCCTTCAAGCTCCGCCGCAAAGTATAAACTGACTAAAAAGATGCAGAGCCGTCTAATTAGCAGATTCATGCATGTTACCATAGTTACCTTCTTGCATAGATGCAATTAATCAAGGTGAGAGGATTTAGTGCATTTTACTATCTTTGCATGAATTTTCATTTAATTCAGCATCCTTTTCATATGAGACTCCTTATCCACAAATTATTAGGATGGCCATATGAGACACCTTGTGTCTCCACAAATTATCCTTAAAAATAGAATCCACAAATTATCCTTAAAAATAGAATCCACAAATTATCCTTAAAAATAGAAGGATGGCCATATGAGACACCTTGTGTCTCCACAAATTATCCTTAAAAATAGAATCCACAAATTATCCTTAAAAATAGAAGGATGGCCATATGAGACACCTTGTGTCTCCACAAATTATCCTTAAAAATAGAATCCACAAATTATCCTTAAAAATAGAAGGATGGCCATATGAGACACCTTGTGTCTCCACAAATTATCCTTAAAAATAGAAGGATGGCCATATGAGACACCTTGTGTCTCCACAAATTATCCTTAAAAATAGAAGGATGGCCATATGAGACACCTTGTGTCTCCACAAATTATCCTTAAAAATAGAAGGATGGCCATATGAGACACCTTGTGTCTCCACAAATTATCCTTAAAAATAGAAGGATGGTCATATGAGACACCTTGTGTCTCCACAAATTATCCTTACACCTGGCCATATGTCTCTCCATCTCCACAAATTATCCTTAAAAATAGAAGGATGGCCATATGAGACACCTTGTGTCCCCACAAATTATCCTTAAAAATAGAAGGATGGCCATATGAGACACCTTGTGTCTCCACAAATTATCCTTAAAAATAGAAGGATGGCCATATGAGACACCTTGTGTCTCCACAAATTATCCTTAAAAATAGAAGGATGGCCATATGAGACACCTTGCGTCTCCACAAATTATCCTTAAAAATAGAAGGATGGCCATATGAGACACAAATTATCCTTAGAAATAGAAGGATGGCCATATGAGACACCTTGTCTCTCCACAAGTTTATGTTGCACAAGAAAAAAAGAAAACAAATATTTTACGATAGAAGTATGGTCTAAATATAAGGTCAGAAATGTATATAAAAGGTGGTTGATTATTAGAAAAAAGCAATGAATGGACCCGAATTATGATATGTTTTTATATTTACAATTATTATAGAATGGCAACAAACAGAGAGCAGATCCCAATGTTTTCAGGCACAAATCCACAACTGCCGAAAGTCCATACGTAGCATTTGTCCATGTGTAGGTATTTGGCACAGTTTGTCTTAGGTTTCCATATTTCTTAGCATATATTCATGTGTTAAATCTATCAGCATCAGGGTGGTGCTTTTTTTGCCTACAGGTCAATCTTGAATCAGACACGGATAAGGTAGACATTTTACATCTCACATAATGCCAGGATGAAATAAAAGCACATGAAAAACAAGGTATCTCCTCACTTACAATAATAGAGGTTGAGTTTCTATACAACAATGTTGATCACAGAACAAGAATAGTTAAGATCAGCATTTCCTCCTGTAGGAAGCTTCGGACCACACCATAAATAAGAGATATTCCCTGAAGAAGACCTTGCAGCAACTGTACAGTTGAAACATGTAGGGGCAGCAGCCTCCCCCTTTAATTGCAAGGACATAATTTACTCTGAGATGAAAACAACAGATAACTCATGGCTTATGTATCTATTTATTTTTAAATAGTATATTCTATTTTGAATGTCTTGTTGCTTTTTTGTAAATATTTTTCAATGATTACTATGAACAATTATGTAGATATTGGGCGAGCCAGAGCATGAAGCATGGAAAGCTGGTGACAAAGTGTAATTAAGACATTTAAGTCGTAGAAGTGTAAACGTGATGGAAAAGCTGCAGTTTTAGCCCTCTGTAAATGAATAGGTAAAAGTGTATTAATAGCAGTTGTTCTTGCAAGAAAAACAGACCGCATCCCGATCAAATGCAAATCCCAACCAACTTGTCCCATCCCCCAGCTTTGCTCACCTTACAGCCTTTGCGAAGCGAGACCCTGAATCTTCCAGAAGGCCTACATAGACCTTCAGGTACGCAACTCCCACCAACTGTACAACAAAGAAGTTCATTGTATTATCGCCAGAGTCTGTCTTCTATTTCCATGGTTCCAGGTATCACATGATAGTCACCTTCCGGGTCATGATGACGAATATGACAACTTCCATTTTCCACCTCCACATTGTGAGGGGCATATGCGGGGGAGTTGCTAGGTCTGGAAAAGACCCGGGGCTAAGCTGATGTCGGAACTGTTGGGACTGGGGGCTAGCTAGTCTTTTGGCTGTAGCTCCTGAGATTCTATCCGGGGCTGCAACCAAAAGATCAGGGGCTATAGCCCCCTTAGCCCCCTCCAGCAACGCCCCTGGGCGTATGTCCTACAACCCATGACGTGTTTCCTATCACCGGTGAGGGGCTGATTGTTCAATCTGGCTAGAACCTGTGTAGTCCACTAAATGGTGGGCTGATGGTCTTGGCTTACCCCAAGCACATTGATAAAGTCCTAAGTTCAGCAGTTCCAGGACACACATACCCAGTCCTCAGTACCACTTACAAGCATTACCTTAGTCAACAAGACAAGGGGACACAGTTGACAGAGTCTGCAGTGATTTAAAGTAGAAGAATAAATGGCAGGACCTATAGCATAAGGGTGTGGCAAAGTCATCACACGGGTAAAGGAAATCTTTCACATAGAAAACCAATTATGATCCTGCCCGTCCTGCTTCATCACCCTCCATCATAGTCTCACAATGACATAATTACACTTTATTATAACTTCTATGGTGGGGCTCCGCACTTTCACATAAGTGTGATCTAATGTTACATTTCATACTATGATTGTTTGAATTGACTGATGTCCTGGTGCCGGCCATCTGCTGGGTCCCTCTTATACGCTTAAAACGAGATTTAACTCATACTGAAAGGTATTATTATAGGTGACTTCGAAGGGCACCACGGGGGAAAATGGGATGTTCTCCTGCCATGCCTGCTATTCGCCTACAGAGAGGTCCCACAGAACATAGTAATGTTCAGTCAATTCGAGCTCATGCTTGGCCAGCCTGCTATGGGTTCTCTGATCAGGTGTGAGAAGGATCAGAAGGTAACTCCTGAGTTCTTTCCCATAAAATAGTGGATTGTATAATTGGGTTAAGATCCAGACTGACCGATTGCATGGAACAGTCTCCATAAATCTGAAGGCTAGTAAGGAGTTGGTAAAACACCAGCATGAGCAGAAGGCCAGTGTGACAGGGCACACTCGAGGACAGATGGTCTAGATCTTGGAACCTGTCAAACATATTGCACTTTATGATATGTGGACTGGACCTTACATGGTTCTGGAAAACAGCAGAACATCAGTGAGGCGAAGTACCTCTCTTAGACAGACCCATTGGCTCTTTCATGGCAAATGTCTACGTTACAGCAGGGATGACTTGGTGTTGGCTCTGGTGACAGCCTGTGAGTCTGAAGAAGAGATTGACACCCACCAGACTTGCTACACACATACGCCACACCTGGGTCCATGGGGGGGCAGCAGCTGGAACCATATCAGCATATGAGCATAAAATCTGAAGAGCAACCACTCAAATGAATTTTTAACCAATAGCTTATTCACACTGTCAAATCGGAAAAGCAACCGCAGCAACCTAGAAATAGTTTTCAGGACCAAAAGCATGCAAAGAAGAGCATGGGACCACCATCAAACCATGCTAGAGAAGGGGGCGTCGCTAAAGGTTTCTTAAAGCATTTGCTATGTGGAACTGTGAGATAGAATATATACAGAATGCTCTGCTGACTGTGGACATTGCTAAGGCGGTCGACAAGATCATGAGTAATGGGAATGCCGCAAACGCAGCACCCCAGGCAGAAACAAATGGATACAACAGTAAATCAAACGCCAAGTGCTGTTTCAACTGGATGCCAAAGGTGAACCATGCTGCTCGATCAAGGTGTGCTCAGTGACCCCTGTTCTCATACAGAGTTCAGTCTTACCTAGAACAATGAGTGGGGAGCGTGAGACGGAAGAATCGGGAAGAGACCCGATACAAGGGAACAGAGGAATGTGCAGGCTGCGGATAGGTCAGGGAAGGCTGGAAAACTACAACGCGTTACATTCAGGGAAAGAGACCTGTAACAAAACACTACGGAGCAGGGAGGCATCATGGCGGTCAGATCAGAGGACACGATTGGCTGAAAAGAGAGGGGGGCATATAGACTAACAGGCTGGGAAAATGGACTTAGTAAAGCAGAGGCTATTTGGATACAAGCAATGCCGTCTAGTATAAATACGAACAAGATGGTTACTGTAGGAGTGCAGAAGTAAGGCTCGGAAACAATGGTGGCATGTTTTTGGGGATAGACCTTTATTAATAATAAGTGGGTTGGAAAATGTATCTGTGTCCCAAAAGCTAAGAGGGGTTTCCCTGCCTCAAAGAAAACTAATGAGATTGTCTGGAAATCCGAAACTAAAAAGCCTGTCACTGTTGTGTCCCAGAAAACTTACTTCTGTCCCTAAAACTAATAATCTAATATACTGTGCAAGGATGATTCTTGACCCTTTATCTTTCTCCTCTGTTAGGATCCCATACCCTCTTGGCTTTGAACTTTAGTTTTACATGTGGGCCCTGGTTCCAGACTCGCAATGTTGTATTGCACCCACTTGGTTCACCCTCCTGCCAATTATGCAACCCCCTTTCACTTGTTTCTGGGTCCCAGGTACTCTCTTTCTTCAGGGTCCCGAACCCCCATGATTTTTGGTGCAGGTTCCAGACTTGCAAGGTTGCGTTGTATCCGTTTGGTTCACTCCCTTGCCAAGTATACAACTGTCTCTTATTCACTTCAGGGTCCAAGACCCACTCCATTATTAGGGTCTCAGACTCTCTCTCTCTTGGGTGCGGGTCTGCTTGGTTCACTCTCCTGCCAAGTATACAACTGTTTCTTGTTTGGTGTAGGGTCCCAGACCCTATATCTCCATCTCCTTAGCTCACCCTTATGCTTCCCTGCACCTCTCACAGCTCCCAGATGACCCGCATACCTATTTGCTTCCTTCTTGGCAGTATCAGTGGTCTGTGGGCGGCTATGTCCTTCCTGGAGGTACTGGCAACGTTCAGGCATCCAGCGAGGGCAGCAGCGTCCATGAAGACTGAGGCTTCTCTCTGGTTCAGGGTTCTGTTCCTTCCGTGCTTCATCTCTCATCTGGTTCTGGCTTCCGCTCTTCCTCTTTGGGGGACAGCCACCACTGCTCGTGTCTCTCTGATGCTTTCGTTTGAGGCTGAGCTTGAACTCCATTAGAACTCCCGGGTTAGACTGATGTATTCCTTAGAGACAATCACAGGTCTTTGAGAACTAGACCGCTTGTTCATTTGCTCGTGAATAATCTTTGTACTCCTGGCCATCTCCTTCGTTACAGTACCCTCTTTCAAGCTACATGCACAATACTTTACATTATCTTGTTTTTCAGAGCGGTCATGTAGGTTGGTTTTGCTAACTTGACAGCAATATATGTTATGTTACGTTATGTTATGTTATTGTGCATTTGTATAGCGCCCTATATACCATTTGTATGATCTCAAAGTGCTGTGGGTTGAATGCTCTTGGGGACCGTAGTCCAGGTCAGTGGAAATAGTAGGGTAGTATATAGTGCTTGGGTGCACTTGGTATGTGTGCAGCCAGTGTGGTTTGTGCAGGGTTGCCCGCCTTCTAAAGTTAAGTGCGATGCGGCGGTTATGAAAGATCAGTGTAATGTGTGGAGCAAGGTAGGTGGTCTCAGAGTCTGTATTCTGCTTGCCGTGGGACCTGTTTTAGAGAAGTATGTGTGTAGCTAGGCCAATCCTTTTGTGGGGTATAACTGCGTTTTAACAGACTGTTGAGGTGTTCAAGGAGTAGTATATTTATGTGTGCAGCTAAGCCGGAATTGATTCAGGGGTATAGCTGCGTTCTATTGTTTGTTGGTGTAAAATGGAGAGTGAGCATGTTGGAAAGAGTGAGTGTCTGTGTTTACCAGTAGTAAGCCTCCCGTTCCTGGTTACTTTTCGGAGCTCGGAGAGCTGGCCATGTCTGTCCTAGTGGTTTGTGGGAGGTTCTCTGGCTGGTGCAGAGTATGTTGCGTTAGCTCGGTTGGGCGGACCTTTCCAGAAGCTCTGTTGTAGGTGTCATATGGCCCATTTTCCCGGTCCCTGGTCATAGTTTGTGGTGGGAGGTTTGGTAGTTTCTGACGCGTTTGTGGTTACTGCATGATTCTCAAGAGAGTCGAAGTAAGCAAAGTTGCTATAGCGCCTCTGGTGCAGGAGTTCTTGGCCTTTTTTCGTAGGTTGCCTAGGGTTGCCTCATTTGATCATATATTTGAGTGCCTGTTAGGGGGCAAGATATGATCCTACCGTATTGCTTAAAACCATAAGTGCTATGAGGCTCTGCCGTAGTGGCTCTGTGAGATGATTTCCAGATGGGCAGGGCTTGACACGGGTTAACAAGAAACGTGCCAGTTGTAGATGGCTGGCAGGGGGCCAGAGATGGTGGCTTTGCGCGTTAATTCCCAGATGGGTAAAGCTTGACAGGAGTGGGTCCAGTCGCCTTTAGCTGTCTGAGGAGCTAATATGCTCTGGAAATGTGGCGGTGCACAGGGGTCTGTGGATAGGTTTGTATGACAGTGATTGGCATCTTTTGAAGTGATAGCGCTATGTTTCCTTATGGGAGAATAATGAGTAGTCTTAGTTATGGGTGCTGTTGTGCTCTAGTGTCCAGGTTGATAGATATACACCCCAGCCTGGAAACTCCAGTTTCCAGGCTGGGGTGTGGGGAATGTCTGGATGGGTGGCAGTGGGCTTGCCTGGTCATAACATGCGATTATAGTGCAGTTACTTCTTAGGTTTGGAGTCGTGAGCAATGGGGTTTGGAGCGCTGGGGGGAGCATGGTCAACTTGTTGGCACAAGAAGGCTGCTATGCTTTTGTTAGTCGAGCCATGCATAGGGCCGGCAGCTGCCTAGCCCAGAGCCTACTGGTCTCTAGAGCTTTCCTCCGTGCTCCGACAGTCCCTATATTTACGTGGCAATGTCCTATTAGCGGGCTTCCGTGGACCGACCGTTCCTATTTTTGAGATAATGCCATTCTAGCTGAGATCTGGCCATTGGCGGAGGGTTTGGTGGTGCTAGACGGTCCATTTCATGGAATAGGGGAAAGTCAGGTTTTCAATGCTTTACGGAGGGCCGTGTAGTCCTGGTTGTGTTGTATATGGGGAGGCAGTGAGTTCCACAGTGTTAGTGCCGAGGTGGAGTAGGCGGACCCTCCTATCCTGGCTGAATTGGAGGCTGGAATAACTAGTAGGAGGGCTGTGCTTGACCTTAGGGGGCATGTTGGACGGTAGGGCATAATCTTCTCTTGAAGGTATGTCGGGCTGGCCTTGTGCACTGCTCAGTGTGTGATGCATAGGATTTTGAACAGGGCCCTTCGTCCAATAGGGAGCTAGTGAAGGGTGAGGAGAGCAGGCAAGTTGTGGTCCCTTCGTCCGAGTGCAGGAAGGAGTCTGGCCACTGCGCTTTGGACTCTTTGGAGTTTGGGAAGTTGGTAAGCCGGTGCACCCAAGTACATGGAGTTCTCATAGTCCAGGCTGGACATGACAATGGACATAATAGAGGTCAGTTTGTTGAGCAAGGTGAGGTAAGGGAAGATTCATCTCAGAAGCCTGAAGTGGTAGTGACAGGATTTGGATACATTATTGATCTGATGGGACAGGGTGAGGCCCGAGTACATTGTGCAGCCAAGGTTTTTGACTGTGTTGGAGGTAGGCGGGGGAGTGAGGAGGCAGGGGGGTCAAGAGAGTGGTTGAGGGAGTAGAGCTGTGTTGCTGCACACCATGATCTCTGTTTTACCTGGGTTGAGAAGAAGGTAGTTTCTTGTCATCCACAGGTCTATGTCTTTGAGGCAAGCTGCTAGGTCAGTTAATGGATTGGAGCTTGTTTTGTGGATTCTCAGGATAATTTGGGTGTCATCAGCATAGTTATAGCAGGTGAGGTTGTGCGAGCAGATGATTGCTGGCAGAGCGGTCATGTAGATGATGAAAAGGAGAGATAAGAGACAAGCGCCTTGGGGTACTTTGGTGTTCACAGGGTGAACGGTGGAGAGAAACGAGGCAAGGGAAGTGTTTTGTTTCCTGTTGTTGAGGAACAAAGCAATCCAGTTGAGTGCCAAGTCTCGGATTCCTAGGAAGTGGAGTTGGTCAAAGAGGATTGAGTGGTTAATGGTGTCAAAAGCTGCTGAGAGATCAAGGAGAACCAGTGCAGCGCACTCTTCAGAGTCTGCCGAGACTTTGAGGTCATCCCCGATCGACATCAGTGTGGTTTCAGTTATGTGGCACGGCCGGAAGCATGACTGAGCGGGGTCTAGTAGGTTGTTGGATTCTGTGAAAAGGTTGAGCTGAGAGTAGGCTGAGTGGTCGATGAGTTTTGCCAGAAATCAGGTATTGGAGATGGGTCTGTAATTAATTGGCTGGAGCGGGTCGAGTCCGGCTTTTTCAGGAGACATGTGCTGTTTTGAAGGGTTCTGGGAAGATGCCGGGGGTGACGGAGTCATTGAGTATTGACCTAGACTATTCTCTTGCACAGGTGGAGGTGAAGATTTCTTTTAGGAGAGAGGCGGGACAGGGATCAAGGGGGGAGCCAGAGGGTCTGCTGGTGGACAGTAATTTGAGGAACTTCTGCTCGAGATTGGCTTGAAAGAGTTGAAAGATGGCGCTATGGGAGCGAGGGTGGTGGAATCTCGAGGAGCGGGTGTTGGGCAGGGGGTGAGGTTGGGAAGCTTGGCATTAAGGGTGGCTGTCCTGTCCAGCGCTGTACAGTTGAAGTGTAGGGAGAAGGAGTTGCAGAGTGTTTGAGTGGACGTGGTCGGGGCAATGGTGCAGGAGGGCTTCACGAATACTGAGATGCTCCTGTGGAGCTCTTTGCTACTCCTGCGCCAGTTAAGGATTCTTTAATTGTAGTAGGTGTTTTTGGCCTTTCAATCTCAGCTTTGTAGTTATGGTGATGGTGGGAGAACACAGATTTGCTAAGAGGGGTTTTGGATGTTTCCCAATTGCGCTCAGGGGTGCAATTATGGGTTTTGAACGTCTTCAGGTGCATTGTGAACCGTTTGGGGGTAGGTCCTTTACTGGTTGGGACGGGGCAGGAATGGATGAGAGGGTGGAGTGAGTCATTAAGCCAAGAATCAAAGGATTCAATGGTTACAGGTCTGTCTGAGGTCAGGGGTGCTGGGAGTGTCCATAGCAGGGTCTTGGTCAGGTCAAGTAGTACCTTGACCTTGTTCCAGCATTTGTGATCGTGTGGCAGGACAGGGCGGCCTTAGGTGGTGGGGCGGTGTGCAGATAGAGAAAGGTATGGCTGAGTGGTCTGTCCAGATTAGGGGTTTGGGGCTGGACGCAGAGACGAGGTCGGAAGAGCTGAAGAATGCATCAAGGGTGTGGCCTCCAGTGTGGTGGGACCTATGGTGTGCCAGGAAAGGTTGAGTGCATTTAGGCTGTCGACCAGGGGTTGAGTCATGGGGTTTTGGACACATCATACCAGATATTAAAGTCCCCCAGAAGTGTGAGTGCTGGCTGGTTAAGCAAAGTGGTAGCTAGTGAGTCGCAGAGATTGTTGGCAAAAGGTCTGTCGTATCCCGGTGGCCTGTAGTTGTGTAGGAAACTGTGTGAGTGGGCAACAGGGAGAGTCTGACTAGAAGGGATTTGAAGTTAGCTCTGCATCGCTGGGTTTCGGTGAGTGAGATAGAGATGTGAGGTTTGTGGAGGATGGCTACTCCGCCTGCACTGGAGGGTCTGTTGGGGGGGTGAGGGAGTAGTCAGGAGGGAAAGCTTTGTGCATGACTGGTTTGAAATCGTCTGCAAACCATGTTTCAGTGATGAAGATGAGATTGGGGTTGTCAGAGGATAGGAGGTCAAAGATGCTGTGTCTGTTTTTGGCCACGGAGCGGGCATTGAATAGGAGGCAGGTGGCTTGATGGGAGGTGGTGGTTCCCCTGATGCTCCTAGCTGGATGGATTTGGCAGGACAGAGTGGTCGGTGGGGAGGTGTCAGTAACAGGGGTTTGGGGGGTGTGGGCGGCAGGGCCAAAATTAAATGACTGAACCCAACTGAGGGGTGGTGGGTGTCGTGTGTGTCCGGGATAATGTTCACAGGGGGGGTTTAGAGTGAGTAAGGTGCTCAGGAGTAGGAAGAGTGAACGGGCTGTGGCCGGTTTGCGTGAGATGGAGGGAGGTGGAATGGCAGTGGGGAGATGGCCGGTGAGTGGTACCAGTGTGGTGTGTGGGTTCTGGCTAGCTGTTGGATGGGCTACGAGTCTGGAGGAAGGTGAAGGTGTAGAAGTGGTAGGCGAGAGGTCATGTTCAAAGAGGCACAGTCACAGAGTGGCTAGCAGGGGGGTACTGGCAGCAGGGCTGTGGACAGTGGGGAGGGAGGACCGATGTAGGTGAGGTAAGTCAAGAAGAGTTGAGGGTGAGAGCTGGTCTTTGTTCCCTAGTTTTGCGTGTTTGGGTGCAAGATGAGTGTGAAAGAAGGTAGGGGGTCAGAGGGGAAAAGTGGTGGAGCGATAGTTCTAGAAAGAGCAAGGAGTGCCATGCTCAGAAAAGGGAAAGGGGTGGATGGGGTTGGTCTGGAGATGGAGAGTGAGGGGATGCCAAGGAGGGGCATGCATGGGGTGTGGGCATAGCAGTTGGAGAGGAAGGGGGGCTTGGATGGGTAGAGATTGGGGTGGGTGGTGGTGTGAGTGGGATGGGGCCATCTAGGGGATACCGGGTGTTCGTGGGAAGGAGTGTGGGGGTGAGGTGGGGCAAGTCAGAGGTGGAAAGGAGGGAGGGTACGCATGTCGGCAGAGGGACAGAGTTAGTGCAGTGACGTGGAGCTCCCCACATATGAGTGTTTGATATGGTGTTAAAGAAGGGGATCAGACCAGTTCTGGCTAAGGCAGGGAGTGATGAGGGCAGGGGGACAGATCTGGGAGGGGAGTTTCTGCAGGGAGATGCAGATGTTGCAGTGGTGGCTGGGAGCTAGTGTTGTTTGGAGTGCCATAACACTCCTCTGTCTTGGGAGTTGGATGTAGCACGGTGTGTAGAACTGGGGGTGTCTGGGTCATTCTCAGCGGTTGACCGGAGGTAGAGGGAGGGGTGGACAAGACAGGAGGATGTGTGGAACTGTGTGGGAAAGCGGGGTAGGGGAGGGATGGTTCATGGTACACCAGATAGCTCCTCTGGTCTGGGAGTTGGAGGAAGTGTGGTGTGAGGAGGAAGGGTGAAAACGGTCAGAGTGTAGAGGGTTCCGGTGCCAGGGATGGAGAGAGAGCGGTGTTGCGGCATGTAACCAGGGTTCGTGAATGAAGGTGTTAGATTGGCGATGGTGGGACGGGTGCCGTGCTTATTGGCTTGCCAGAAGGTTTCTTTTGTGGGGTGGGATACGTGTGGTGAGTGGCTGTGTGCGCGAGTGGTGCTCTGGGAGAGTGTCTTGTAGATGGGTCCGAGTTGTGGGGGCGCAGCTCCGTTCTTGGTTGCTGCAGTGTTCCTGTCAGATTGGGATTGCCAGCCATAGTCGTGTGAGGGAGCATTGCAGCAGGTGGGAGTGTTCAGGTCTGGGTGATTAGCTGCAGGTAGGGAGCGCTTAGGTCAGAGGTATCTGGGTCAAGAGAGAGGCCAAGTCTGAGGACACAGCAGTCATTTACACTAGAAAGGGGGTTTCTGAGCCATCAGAGTGGTGCAGTAGCAAATGCAACAACACAATGGTTCAATAATAGATGCAGCAACAACCAGACCCCAGTCACCTGGACGGAGGCGGAATGTGCCCAAGATAGGAGCACAGTGGTTAGTGCACTATCCCCTAAATTAATGACAATAGTAGATGCAATAGCACTTAGATTTGAGACACCTGGATGGAGGGAGAGAGCGCCCAAAATGAGGGCACAGTAGTAAATGCAATAACCCCTAGATAAACAGTAATAGTAAATGCAATAGCACCTAGATTTGAGAGACTTGGGCAGAGGGAGAAAGTGCCTAAAATGGGGGTGTCACAGTACATGCAATAACACCTAGATTTGAGAGACCGAGCAGAGGGAGAGAGCGCCTAAAATGGGGGCAACACAGTAAATGCAATAACACCTAGATTTGAGGCAACAGCAAATGCAATAACTGTCATGGTGCATGCTCCAAAACACTTGGAGCTGGCAGGCCTTTCCCAGTCACTGACACCCATCAGGGCTTATAAAACCTTGAAGACTTACCTGCTGGGTCAAACAATTCAAGACTCCTACACCCCCACAGGATCAGTGAAGGAATTAGATCCAGGGAGAGACTGTCATATTGCGCCCCTGCAAGAGACCGCAGGACGGAGAGTCCACCATTAAACAAACCAAGGCAAAGGCATTTGTGGAAGTGACAGGGACGGAGAAGCCACGTGCAAGTCTCCTCATCCAGCCGTGTAACGCCAGGGCAGACATCATTCCTGCATCTTCGAGCGATGCCCCCGAGGAGACCAGGTGAGCGTGACAGAACGCGAAGCCTTCATAAAACCTCCACCTGGGTGTCATGGAAACCTCAGAGACTGACCAGCTAGCCCAGCTTTTGGGGGAATTTAGGGCTGAGGTGCATTCAGCCAGGCAAGAAACCAATGCCTTAAGGAGAGAATTGATTGTAACCAAGGATCGGACAGACGATCTCGCCAGACAGTTGCTACAATCACAGGCGGGGCAAACCTTGCTACCCGGATTGAATTCCACGGTCCCAGCTTCACCAAGCAATCCAGTACAGGTGGTCCTTCCAGGAGCCGTACATTTAGCACCCCCAGAACGTTTTGCACAAGATTCAAAAAGGTATGCAGTTTTCATGAATCAGTGCCGTCTGCACTTCCTATGTAGGCCAGGGGCCTTTCCGAATGACCAGTCCAAGGTGGCCTTTGTGCTGTCATATCTCACTGGCAGTGCTGCAGACTGGTCTGTACCTCTAGTCAATCGGGACAACCCCATTTTGCGAGACTTCCAGAGGTTCCAACTGGACATGGAAAAGTTGTTTGCCCGGCACTCTCAAGGGGAGGCATTAGATAATGAACTCCTGTCTCTGCGTCAAGGGAATCAAGATCTGTTAACTTACATCGCAACCTTCAATAGGTTGGTAGTGGAAACTGGTTGGCCGGAGGGCAAAAGAACAACGTTGTTTCATCGTGGTTTGAGAAGCGAGTTAAAAGACGTTTTAGCTCAAGTGGTCAATCCACCCAGAGGCTGTGCTGAATACATAGACTGGGTGGTCCAGCTTTATCATAGGTTGCAGAACCGTAAGGCTGATCGAGCTAGAATGGATTCTCGGGTATTTGTGCGTCCAAAGGAAATTTTTCCAAGACTACTGACGTGTCCAAACCCATACAGATTTGAGGGGTGCGAGGACCGCTATCCAAGGCTGAAAGAGACAAGAGAAGGCAGCAACAGCTGTGCTTGTACTGCGGAACAGCCGGTCACTTTCTCCGTGAGTGCCCAGTGAAACCACCCAAGAAGACAGTAGGGGTTGCCGGCAAGACCGAGGCAGAACCATTTCTGGAAAACTTCCTCACCCGACAAGCGTAGAGGTCCGCTTGTCGAGCAAAACGAAGGACTCCCAGACCTCGCACCTAGCTTTGCCAATGATCCTCATAAGTCACCAACAGCCATCTCGAATGCATGTAGACAGAGCATATATCGATAGCGGAGCCATTGGGAACTATATGGACCAAGAATTGGCTACAAGAATGAATCTTCCTCTTTGCGAGAAGGCAACAACTGACTTAGTCACCTAGTCGTTGGAACTGAGATTTCTTCAGGACCGGAAACACATTCAACGACAGAGATGACGCTTTTGTGCCAAGATGGGCATCGGGAAGCCATTGTGTTTGATTTAATCAAGGCTCCACAATTCCAAATAATTCTGGGAATGCCATGGCTAGAATCACACAATCCTTGTATCGACTGGCGTGCGAAAAAGCTGACCTTCTCAGTCGAGTGTGCTCAAACTTGTTATCGAACAGAAGAACCTTTGACCAAGGCAATGACTACGAACATGAGTTTAACAAATCCGCTACCCCAGGTATACCAAGACTATCAAAGACGTCTTCCAGAAGGATCAAGCCAACACTCTTCCCCCCCATAGACCATACGACTGCCAGATCGACTTTATACCAGGAGCTCAGATTCCTTGCGGCCGGATCTATGCACTCACCGAGCCTGAAAATCTGCATTTAAGAAAGTATCTGGACCAGTACCTGTCAAACGGTTTTATCCGGCCGTCCAAGTCCCCGGCGGCATCACCCTTATTCTTCGTGCCTAAAAAGGAAGGAGACCTTAGGACTTGTATCGACAACCGTGCATTGAACCAAGTCACTGTTAAAAACCGTTACCCCTTACCTTTGATTCCTCAACTATTGGACCAAGTTAAAGATGCACAGATTTATACCAAGTTAGACCTCCGAATAGCATACCACCTAGTTCAAATCAAGAAAGGAGACGAATGGAAGACCGCTTTCGTACTAAATATGGGCTATTTCAATACCAGGTAATGCTTTTCGGCCTGTGTAACGCCCTAGTGGCGTTTCAATATTTTATGAATGACGTCCTGCGAGAGTTGATTGATGTCTGTGTCGTGGTATACATCGACAACATTCTGGTATACTCCTCTTCTGAACAAGAACATGTAAAACATGTCCGTGCTGTTCTGTACAAACTTTGGCAAAACAAACTATATGCTAAACTAGAAAAATGCTTCTTCCATGTTACGGAGGTCAAGTTCCTTGGGTTTGTCTTAATCCCTTGTGGTGTACGTATGGATTTGCGAAAAGTTGATGCCATTCTGAACTGGCCTTCGCCAACCTCAATCAAAGGAGTTCAGCGTATGCTGGGATTTGCGAATTTCTATCGTTGCTTCATTCCGGTTTTCTCGCATCCTGTGCACCCCATTACCTCTTTGCTGCAAAAGCATAAACGTTTCCAATGTTCAGAAGAGGCGGAAAAGGCTTTCCAAAATTTAAATCAAAAATTCATCTCAGCTCCAATTTTGAAGCATCCTCGTCCAGATCTCCCATATGTGGTTGGCAATGGGAGCGGTCCTTTCTCAAAGAGATCCTGAAACCGGTCAACTACACCCGGTGGCCTTTTGGTCACGGAAATTCACAGCCCCAGAATTGAACTACGCCATAACAGACAAGGAACTTTTAGCCATCAAGGCGGCTTTCAAAGCTTGGCGGCATTACCTCCTAGGAGCAAGGCATACCATCACGATAATCACTGATCATCGCAATCTTCAATACCTAAAGTTGGCGAAGGCACAATCATCTCGCCAACTTCAATGGGCGTTATTTTTTGCTGAATTCGATTTTGTAATAATTTACCGGCCTGGTTGTCGAAATGGAAAAGCGGATGCCCTGTCCCGTATAGGAGTAGATGTTGCACACGCAAGTCCAGACCCTGTACCCATAATCCCTGGAGGAAGAATCCTGGGAATTACTATGTCACTAACTTTCGATGACATTCACGAAGAAATCGCACACCTCATGGATACCAGCACTCTGCAAGATTGGCCAACTAAAAGTCTGCACCACTCAGTCTCAAACCATTTGCCTTACTTTCAGGGACGTCTCTATCGACCCAGCAAGGAACTTCAGAACAAGGTCATCTCAAATGACCACGAATCTCTGGTAGATGGTCACCCTGGAATTGCTAAAACTGAAGCCAAAGTCAAACGACACTTTTGGTGGCCAACCTGGCGTAAGGACATCAAGCAATTCGTATTATCAATTTGTGCACAAAACAAAGCCCAAAAAAAGAGATCACCCGGTCTACTGCAACCCCTGGATATTCCGCCTACACCTTGGCATACATTGTCTCTTGATTTCATCGCAGACCTCCCTCCTTGCAATGGATTCAATACCATTTTAGTGGTAGTAGATTTATTTTCCAAAATGGCCCACTTCATTCCCCTAAAAGGTTTATCCTCAGCTTCAATCCTAGCCAAGGAATTCCTTGAACAGATAGTCCAAATACACGGATTTCCTTCCATCCTGATTTCAGACCGAGGCACTCAATTCATCTCACGTTTCTGGAGAAAATGTTGCGAGTTAGCTCAAATCGATGTAAAACTTTCTACCAGCCACCATCCACAAACCGATGGTCAGACCGAGAGGACCAACCAGACTTTGGAGCAATACTTAAGATGCATGTTACACCAAACATAAGGCAGTTGGAAGGATATTTTGTGGATAACAGAGTATGCTTATAACAATTCCTTACACTCCAGCTCTGGGCAAAGTCCTTTTTATACAATATATGGAATGCACCCACAAACCTCCAATCTTGATCCACCTCAATCTCTGGAAATGCCAGCTGTAAGCAGTTTACATACTACCATCACTCAAGCCTTTAAACAAGCGACTGATCATCTGAGGCAAGCTAAGGAAAGGTACAAGAAATCAGCAGACGCACATAGAAGTGAAGCTCCAAAGTATCAAGTAGGAGATGAAGTCTGGCTGGCCTCGAAGCACATACCAGTGAAAGGAACCCATACCTTCAACCCCAGATATTTGGGTCCGTACATAATAAAGGCCATCATTAATCTGGTATCAGTAAAATTGGACCTACCCCCACACATGAGGATTCATCCCGTGTTTCACCGTTAGGGGGGTTTGAGGGAGGGAGTGCTATCATGGTGCATGCTCCAAAACACTTGGAGCTGGCAGGCCTTTCCCAGTCACTGACACCCATCAGGGCTTATAAAACTCAGAAGGGTAGTCCAAGGACTTCCTGGACTCAGTCCTGGCACTGTTGGCACCAGGCTCATAATTTTCCATCTGGTAATGCACTACATGGGACTACATGCAGCCCAGTCAAAGGAAGCTGAATCATCTGGCTTATCTTGGGTGTGGCTGTGGGACTACTTTACCTGTGATTGCAGAATGAAGCTGGAGGGACTATTTTATTGGAACTACTCACAAGGCTATTTAAGCCACACCCTGCCGACAGAACACGCTTCGCGTTATTCTGCACTCCTGCAGCGTAACGCTCACCGTGTCTGCTTACCTCCAGTACCTGAACGCCAGCATCCCTGCCCGTTCTGGAACTTCCATCCATGGGAAACCTGAGAACAGAAGAAGAGAAGAAAGAAACAGGAATTAATACGGAGTTTCAACCTTACCTGAAGAATTCCATCCGAGCGGCCGCTCCTTCAGCTGCTCTTCAGCTCGTCGCACCTG
The DNA here is from genome assembly GCF_040938575.1 of Ambystoma mexicanum. NCBI lineage: Eukaryota > Metazoa > Chordata > Amphibia > Caudata > Ambystomatidae > Ambystoma > Ambystoma mexicanum. Next base: position 898,236,618 of record NC_090925.1, read on the forward strand.
CAGAAAAGAAAGCATCTGCTAGAACAGCTGATACTCACCCAGAGACCGCGTCCCTTGGGATTTCACTGCAGCGGTTCATCCGATCGCTGCTGCGGAGCCACGCTGCACCTGTTTGCAGGAAAGAAAAGAACACAGCAGGTTAGTCGCGCACAGAAAAAAACCATTATAGAGACATTCGGCGCCACTCACGAACGCTAAACTTCCCGCATAGAACCTGCTCAGCGTTGATGGACGAGTCAAATCTACATTACAAAACTGCTCAAGACCGCTCAGAAAGGTGAATACAAGGTTAAAACTTGGGTAATAAAGACATTTAAGCAGCTATTCCAAGCATCTATTGGTATAAAGACTTACCTGCTGAGTCAAGCAATTCAAGACTCCACTACACCCCCACAGGATCAGTGAAGGAACTAGATCCAGGGAGAGACTGTCATATTGCGCCCCTGCAAGAGACCACAGGACGGAGAGTCTACCACTAAACAAACCAAGGCAAAAGCATTCGGGGAAGTGACAGGGAAGGTGAAGTCACGTGCAAGTCTCCTCATCCAGCCGTGTAAGCCAGGGCAGACATCATTCCTGCATCTTAGAGCGATGCCCCCGAGGAGACCAAGTCAGCGTGACAATAACATCCATACCAGAGACACCTGAAAAGAGGGAGAATGTGCCCAAGATGGGGGCACAGTAGTAAATATAATAACCCCTAGATAAACAGTAACAGTATATGCAATAGCACCTAGATTTGAGAGACTTGGGCAGAGGGAGAAAGTGCCTAAAATGGGGGTGTCACAGTACATGCAATAACACCTAGATTTGAGACACCTGGCTAGCGGGAGAAAGCGCCTAAATAGGGTCACAATAGTAAATGCAATGACACCGATATTTGGAGAGACCTGGGCAGAGGGGGAAAAGTGCCTAAAATAGGGCACTGTAGTAAACGTAGTGGCACCTAGATTTGAGACAACAGTAAATGCAATTACAATCAGACTTGAGACACCTGGACAGAAGGAGTACACACCCAAAATGAGGGCACAACAGCAGAATGCAATAACACCTAGATTACTGACACTAGTGGATGCAATGCCACCTAGATTTGAGAGACCTTGGCAGAGGGCGGTGAGACCCGGAAGG